>NC_138060.1:64286874-64886874 GCF_964194185.1 Rhinolophus hipposideros
AAAAGAGTTAATCTGGTTGTACATCTGAATAAATGCTTTTCAGCCTGTGGCTCAAAACTGGTTTAGCAATTGTGAGATCCATGTATTGGTTCATAGACAGCATTTTTTAAAAATAAAATAGACTAGAATGAAATACATAAGAGTACATCATAAAAATGTTTTAGTACTGATTTGTTAAATTACTTGCATTTATGTAGAGAGAACACATACATACCTGCACGTATGTTCCGGTTACAATGTGAGTTTTACTTCTTGCTCTGGGTCTGCTTAAGAGAAGGTCAGGTTCCCAGGGGACCGGGTTCTGACTTGGAGATGTGTGTGCCCTGGGCTTCTTGGGAAGCACCGTGTAGGAAAAACCCCTGTGAGAAGGAGAGGGCAGGGCTGGAGGAGGACAGCGTGAGCGGAGGTGAGAGTCAGCACTGGTCTCAGCCATCCCCATGGGTGACCCCGCAGCAAGGTCCTCAGGTGAGGAACAGGGGGTGGGGGGTTTGGGCTCCAACAGTCAGAGTTTACGTGTGGGCTGCTCCCAGGGGAGGGCCGTGACCTTGGGTGAGGTTCCCGCCAGGGGTGCTGGCCAAGGGCGTATCCAGCCGGGGGCTATGCCGTGAGCAGTCAGCAGCCTGCCCAGCTGGGGGGGGGGGCGGGCTGGAGGTTCAGGGACGCATCCACCATGTGCATACAGCCCGAGTCAGACTGGTTGAACCCCAGTGCGGGGAGCCATTGATGCGCCCCCCCCCTAGGGCGTTTGTCTTAGAAATATTTGGCTGAGTTTCACAGTAACTTGCTTATCTAGAAGCTTACAAGAACAGGGAGGTTGGCTACATGTGAAGGTCAGCATGTTCCAAACGCCAAGAAACAAGGAAGATAAAAAACACAAAAGTCACCACATTCTGTAAATAACGGTGGGAATGTTCCTGCTTATGTGCTGTATAAATTGGCTGAGACAAATAAACTCGGGGCTGCTGGGTTCTTCGGGACTAGCAGTCCTCCCAACCCCATCTTTCGTTTCTGTCTCTTTTCTGTATCCTCACCCCCTCAGTCAGGTCATCTGCTCGACTGGCCGGCAGGCTCCGGCAAGTGGCGCCCGAACAGGGACCTGAAAACCTGGGACCACGGTAGAGGACACCGCTCGGGAAAAGCGCGCAAGTGACTCGGACACGTGAGTCGGTAAGGGAGCGGTTAGTAGATATATAGTTGGGAGTAAAAAATTATGGGGCAAGAGAATAGCAAAGCGCTATTTGTACAGGTCTTAAAGACCATGCTCCGTTCAAGGGGCACTAAGGTTAGCACCACACAGCTGCACTCTTTTCTGCAGTTTGTAGAAGAGGTTTGTCCATGGTTCCCAGAAGAAGGGACAGTTAGCTCGGAAACATGGACAAAGGTTGGTGAGAGGCTAAAGGATTATTATCAAGCACATGGGCCCCAAAAGGTGCCGGTGGAGACTTTTTCCCTGTGGACACTAATCCGTGATTGTCTAGACTCCCGACATGAAGAGACTAAATTTAAGGAACTCCTAAAAGATACAGCTTCTGGTCCTCTAGCATCGGCCGTTCCTAGTGCTCCCCCTACCCCTCCTACGGTAGAGGCTTTTGGGAAAGAATTGGATCCTGCTGAGGCTCAAGAGCTGGAGGATGAGGCTGCCCATTACCACCAGGGAGAGGATTTAATTCTTTTAACAGAGAGAGAACAAAAAAATTACCCATTAAAAAAATTAGTTGAGATGTTAGTTACGCAGTTACAGTCAACACAACTACACAGGAATTCTCAGACCACAGGTTACCCCTCTCAGGATTATACACCGACTCCTTCACAGAGAGCGGGGTTGGAAGGGCCTCCCCTAGTGGATTTAAGTGAGGCAGAGGGGTCTTGCTCCCATAAAGAAAAAAAGAAAAAACACGAGCGGCCTCGTATATACCAAAAGCCACCTCGTGAGACAGGCTCTAGTAATTCAGAAGAGAGTTCTGACGATGAAGAAAAGAAAAGACCTAGAGACAAAGAAAAACGTCATCCCATTAAAAGAGATAGATTTATTCAGAATACAAACACGCTCACTGAAGAAGAACGTATGATGGTGGCTGTGGCACAACAAGGGCCCGGACAAAAATATGATCTAGGATGGAGAAAGCTCCAAGATATGCCAAAAGGGCCGGTCTTGTCATCCTTTCAAAGAGCTTTACAGGAAGCAAGGGCCGCGGGGAAAAAAAAAATGGATGGGTTTAAAAGCGAAGGGCCGATGGCTTTCCCTGTACATGAGATACCGGTACAGGGACAACCACAAGGTCAAAGGGTTTATGGAGCTATAGATTTTAAAAAATTAAAAGAATTAAAACTTGCTTGTGCTCAATATGGTCCTACAGCTCCTTACACAGAGGTAATCCTGGAATCACTTAACAATGACTACACCATGTGCCCAAATGATTGAAAACAATTAGCTAGAGCTTGTTTGTCTGGAGGGGATTATTTGTTGTGGAAAACAAAATTTACAGAACAGTGTGAAAAAACCCATCGGCTCAATCGAGCCAATGGCATAGCTTCGGATTTAGAAGGTTTATTAGGTGAAGGAACATATGCTGATACTCACAATCAAATTGGATATGGGATGGGGACTTATGCACAAATATCTCTGGCAGCTAGAAAAGCTTGGAAAAGGCTCCCCACATCCCGAAACATAACTATGGATTTAACTAAAATTCGTCAGGGTCCAGATGAACTTTATCAAGATTTTGTTTCTCGACTCTTGGATGCTGCCGGAAAATTATTAGGTGATAATGATGCAAGTTTATTAGTTACAAAACAACTTGCTTTTGAAAATGCTAATGGGCCTTGTCAAGCCGCCCTGAGACCTTATAGACACAAAGGATCATTAAATGATTATGTTAAGATTTGTCAAGATATAGGACCTTCTTATACGGCTGGTGTCACCCTGGCCGCTGCTTTAAGGGGTCAAACCCTGCAACAATTCTTACAGCCATCCCGAGGACGCGGACGCGGGAGGCGGGCCCCCGGTCCCCCGGTGAGCTGTTTTTCTTGTGGTCAGATGGGACATTTTGTTAAAGACTGTCCCCAAAAAGCTCAGGGCTTTCCAGCGACGGAAAAAGTAGGGGCAACACCCGGGATATGCCCTCGGTGTCAAAAAGGTAAACATTGGGCTAAAGATTGCCGATCAAAACAAGATATACAAGGAAATTTATTACAGCCACAGCGTCAGCCGCAGCAGGGAAACTGGAAAAGGGGCCAGCCTCAGGCCCCTCAAACATATGGGGCATTTCAGGGGCTCCCTCAGGGGAACCCACTGTCAAGCAACAATCCGTTTGTGACCTCTTCAGAGCCACCCCAGGAAGCGCAGGACTGGACCTCAGTTCCGCCGCCCACACAATATTAACACCTGCTATGGGAATGCAGGCCTTGCCTATGGGCGTATACGGCCCTCTCCCTCCAGGGACGGTGGGACTCGTCTTGGGAAGAAGCAGCTCCACCATGAAGGGGTTGCTTGTCTGCCCTGGAGTAATAAATAAAGACTATACAGGAGAACTAAAAGTAATGGCCCACGCTCCAAAAAATGTAGTTGTAGTAGACAGTGGACAAAGGATAGCTCAATTATTATTGTTGCCTTTAGTAAAAACAGAAAAGGAGCGCTCAGCAAAAACTCGGGGTACACGGGCATTCGGCTCTTCAGATGCCTATTGGGTCCAGCCCATACAACAACAACGTCCCGAAATGGTGCTATGGGTTAATGGACATTCTTTTAGAGGCATCTTAGACACTGGAGCTGATGTCTCTGTTATATCTCAGAGACACTGGCCTAATGCTTGGCCCACACAACCTGCCGTAACTTCTTTACAAGGGATAGGCCAGAGCAAAAGTCCTCTCATTAGTTCACAATTACTACATTGGAAGGATACTGAGGGTCATGCAGGAGAATTTCAACCTTATGTACTCCCTGACTTGCCTGTAAATCTGTGGGGCAGGGATGTTATGGAAAAGATGGGAGTCTATTTACATAGTTCTAATACCGTGGTTACCCGACAATTACTAAATCAGGGATTGCTTCCAAATCAAGGCTTAGGACGTCAAAATCAGGGAATTTCACAACCTATTCACCCAAAAACAAATCCTGGCAGGCTAGGTCTTGGAAGTTTTTAGGTGGGGCCCTTGATTGTCCTGTCGCCCATGCAGAAAAAAGAGTTTGGAAATCAGAGACTCCCGTATGGGTTGATCAATGGCCCCTGACTGAAGAAAAGGTGGCTGCCGCAGAGGCGCTGCTACAGGAACAGCTCGCTAGTGGCCACAGAGAACCCTCTACCTCCCCCTGGAACTCTCCTATTTTTGTTGTCAAAAAAAAATCGGGAAAATGGAGACTGCTCCAGGATTTAAGAAAAGTTAATGAAACTATGGAATTAATGGGAGCCTTACAACCTGGGCTTCCTTCTCCTGCTGCCATCCCACAGGACACCTTTAAAATAATCATTGACCTAAAAGACTGTTTCTATACTATACCTTTAGATCCCCATGATTGTCCACGCTTTGCTTTTAGTGTGCCTTCAGTAAATTTTAAAGAGCCGATGAAAAGATATCAATGGAAGGTGTTACCGCAAGGCATGGCTAATAGTCCAACTCTGTGTCAAAAGTTTGTCGCACAGGCACTTTCTCGCACCCGCAAGGAGTATCCATCCCTATATATAATTCATTATATGGATGACATTCTGATTGCCCATAAACAGGAAGGAGTACTCCTCCGTGCTTATGCGGATATGCAACAGGACCTTACTGCTCAAGGACTAGTGATTGCACCTGAAAAAGTACAACGTACTCCCCCGTACGCCTATTTGGGATTCCATTTACAGCCTGATCATTTCTGTTGTCAAAAAGTTAAATTAAGATTAGATCAGCTTACTACTTTAAATGATTTTCAAAAATTCCTTGGTGACATCAATTGGATACGGCCTTATCTAAAATTCACGACAGGCGATCTCAAACCTTTATTTGATATCCTCAAAGGAGATGCTCACCCAAACTCTCCCAGAACTCTCAATGCTGAGGCTAGACAATCCTTAAAAAAGGGTAGAAGAGGCCTTAACAGCTCAACAAGCTACTTTTTGTGATTATACTTCACCTTGGGATGCTTATGTATTTGCTACCCATCACACCCCTACTGCAGTCTTATGGCAAAATGGTGTGCTTAGGTGGATACACCTATCGGTCACTCCGGCCCGGGTCCTCACACCTTACTATGACTTAATAGCCTCCATCATTCAACAAGCACGCGAGGAATCTCGCCGCTTCTTTGGAAAAGAGCCACACACGATTTATGTCCCATATACTCAACAACAAATAAATTGGCTATGGCAATCCAATAACAGCTGGGGCATAGCCCTTGCTGGTTTTGCTGGCACAATTGATAATCACTACCCCCCACACAAAATATTACAGTTTTATACCCAACATCCTGTGATCTTCCCCTTAACTGTATCAAAGACCCCACTTCAGGATGCTCTGACTGTTTTTACTGATGGATCTTCTAATGGAATGGCTGCTTTTGTCCTTAACTCCACTGCCACTCGCTGGTTAACTCCCTATTCGTCAGCCCAAGAGGTTGAGCTGTCGGCTGTCCTTCGAGTATTACAAACATTTCAAGACTCACCCCTTAATATTTTTTCAGACAGTCAGTATGTAGTTAAAAGTCTTCAAGTCATAGAAACTGTCCCTTTCATTGGCACTGTAAACACCGTTATTCAACAACTTTTTCGGGAGATCCAAAAAGGCCTCCGAGACAAAAAACAAAAATGTTATTTTGGACATCTCCGTGCTCACACCCCTCTTCCAGGACCTTTAAGTGAAGGTAATCAGCTTGCTGACCAAGCTACCCAGGTCTGGCTGACCCAAGAACAATTGGCTCAACGTTCTCATTCTCTACACCACCAGAATACAAACTCTTTAAGACTCCAATTTAACATTCCCCGGGAAGCCGCCAGACAGATTGTCAAGCAATGTTCAACTTGTCCTAAAAATCTCCCAATCCCACATTTTGGAGTCAACCCACGAGGTTTATTACCCAATCATTTGTGGCAAATGGATGTTACTCACATCCCTTCTTTTGGAAAGCTTAAATTTGTACACGTCACAATTGACACTTACTCTGGATTTTTAATAGCTACTCCTTTAACGGGGGAATCTGGAACTCATGTGATTACACATTGTCTGAGATGTTTTTCCATTATTGGCTTACCTAAAGTAATAAAAACAGACAATGGCCCAGGCTACACCGGAAAAAAGTTTCAACAGTTTTGTGCCACACTTGGTATAACACTTAAAACAGGTATCCCTTATAATCCACAAGGTCAAGGTATAGTTGAGAGAGCTCATCAAACTATTAAACATCAACTTAATAAAATAAAAAGGGGGGAGTTATACCCCCTGACACCACAGAACTATATTACACATACGCTCTTTATTTTGAATTTTTTAATTTTGGACGCTCAGGGACACTCCGCAGCACAGCGATTTTGGAGTCCCAGAGGCCCGACTAAAGCATTAGTGAAATGGAAGGACCCTCTGGACAATGTCTGGCATGGCCCAGATCCTGTATTGATCTGGGGTCGAGGGCATGTTTGTGTTTTTCCACAGGATGCTGACGCCCCGAGGTGGCTCCCGGAAAGACTGGTACGCCATGCGGAAAAATCTAAGGAGTGGAGGGACCAGCAGCCCCTAGACCCTGAAGACAGTGATGATGAGTCCAGTTGAATCTCCACAGACGCGCAGCTCCTCAGTGGTAACTTCTCAAAAGATGTTCCTGACCGTGCTGGTCCTGCTAGGCGCAGCCTCGAAGAGTCAGGGACAAGGGAATAACTATTGGACATACGTGCCTAACCCCCCATTGCTCCAACCGGCTGCCTGGGATCATCCAGAGATTCCTGTCTACACCAACAACACTTGGTGTATGGGTGGTTTTTCCAGCAGCCACATTCGTCCGACAAAGGCGGAAAACTTCAGTTTTGATGGCCTATCCACAGGGAGGCCCATTTGCTTCACAAAAAACCCCGGGGACAAGAACAACTGTCTCCTAGTTAACCTGACTCTATCCAGAAGGAGCTACTTGGTCCAGATAAACAGTCCCTTCAAGGATGGGGACAATGAGTTCCAACAAATCACCACCAATTTGACCAATTGGGAAGTTTGGATGACAGAACTCACAGGAGCAGGAGTGCCAAATATTACATCGGGAGCACCTGATTTCCCTGTTTGTGAACGCGACAACAACAACCATACGGGACAACCTGTATGGCTTAGGTGCCGTGGGACTAACGGTACGGTGTATAATACCAGTAACTCAGGGTATTTGGTAAATTGGGGTCTTCAAAAAAAAGACAATATGGGAAAATTATATCTGGTAGAGACTCTATTAACTATGGACGGCGGCCCCATACAGTCTTATTTGTGGCGGTTGGTGGCCGCTATGGGGGGGGAGACTGGGGATCCACGAGGGAATGTACAGGTTGTACGGGTTAATGTTGGCTATTACAAAGTACAGGCCTGCGTGCCAGAACCCTATGTACTTCTAATTAGAAATGTGACAATAACTTCTGCCGAAAGTCATTGGAATGTTAGTTGTTATAATTGTACCCTTACTAATTGTGTTTATAATATCTCTGCCACTAGCAAACTTGTACTCCTACATCAACCTTCTTTTGTAATGGTACCCGTAAACCTTACGGGTCCCTGGTATAGTGATGAGGGAGTTCAGCTATTCAAACAAGTTACTGAATTGCTTTCACGCCCAAAACGCTTTGTAGGTCTCCTTGTAGCAGGTATTGCTGCCTTAGTTACTCTGATTGCTGCTGCTACTACCGCAGCTGTCTCTCTTTCTCAATCTATTCAGACTGCACAATATGTCAATCAGCTATCTGCTAATGTTACACAAACTCTTGCTATCCAAGAAGCTATAGATCAAAAAGTAGAAGAACGCTTAAATGCATTGTATGACACTATGTCTCTCATAGGAAGAGAGGTACAGAGTATAAAACTACGCATAAATCTGGACTGCCATGCAAACTTTAAACATATTTGTGTGACCCGAAAGGTTTATAATAAGTCTGATTATGGTTGGGATAAAGTTCAAAAACATCTTGCAGGTATTTGGCATCATGATAATGCCTCTCTAAATTTGATACAATTACATCAAGATATTCTAGCCCTAAGAGAAGCACCTCAGCTGGATACTTCCCTTGCCGAAATGGCAAAACAGATGGTTGAAGGGATACAATCCCGCTTCCCATCTCTTACAGCCTGGCAACATGGAATAGGAGCCCTCATTGGACTTGCGGGCTTGGTGCTTCTTGGGTTACTGATATTTCCCTGTGTGCTTCAATTGATTATCCGAGACCTCTCAGCAACTAAAGTCACCTTACATAGGTTGCTGTTACATACCAAAAGACAAAAACGCCCTGATACCATGCTATAACTCTCCGCGAGAGCAAAGAGGTGCCCCCATAAATAAGTGATTTTGCCGATGACGAGTAAGTCTCTCTCTTGGTACAGGACAACTCAAGCCAGGCGGCATCCGATAAAATAGGATGTGCATTGCCAAAGACGAGTAAGATCCTTTGATACAAGGTGAGACAACTTAAGACAGGCGTCACTTGGGATAAGCACCTTAGCTCTATAAAATAAAAAGGGGGGAGATGCGGGGAGCCATTGATGCGCCCCCCCCCTAGGGCGTTTGTCTTAGAAATATTTGGCTGAGTTTCACAGTAACTTGCTTATCTAGAAGCTTACAAGAACAGGGAGGTTGGCTACATGTGAAGGTCAGCATGTTCCAAACGCCAAGAAACAAGGAAGATAAAAAACACAAAAGTCACCACATTCTGTAAATAACGGTGGGAATGTTCCTGCTTATGTGCTGTATAAATTGGCTGAGACAAATAAACTCGGGGCTGCTGGGTTCTTCGGGACTAGCAGTCCTCCCAACCCCATCTTTCGTTTCTGTCTCTTTTCTGTATCCTCACCCCCTCAGTCAGGTCATCTGCTCGACTGGCCGGCAGGCTCCGGCACCCCAGGGGCTCTCAGCCTCGGCATTACTGAGCCTAGGAGCTGGAAACCGCCCCTTGTTGTGGGGCTGCCCTGTGCGTGGCAGGGTGTCACGAGGAGTCGGACTCCATTGCTGATGGCTGGCCACTGACCACTTTAGAGCCTGTCTTCTCCCCATTGCCCATTTGCCCCACATCTGGACAAGCCCCAACAAAGCTGGAACATTCTTTCCCTTGGCTCCAGTGGGGAAGTTCAGATCAGGCCTGTGGGTGGGGAGCCTCACCCGGATTTCACCCCCTAACCACAGTCCGTTTTCAGATGGACTTGGGCACCTGCCCTGTGCTCTCCAGAAAGCCTTGTTATGAGCAGTAAACCTTCTCATACCCTCTTGGGGGTTTGTGTGTGTGTGTGTGTGTGTGTGTGTGTGTGTGTGTGTGTGTGTGGTGTGTTCAGTCTTGACATCTGAACCAAATTTTGGATGTAGGATGTTAATAGCATCCCCAGCCTCTATCCGGTAGATGTCAGTGGTACCCTCTTCCCTCCAACTGTGACAACCGGAATGTCCCCCGTCATAGCCAGATGCCCCTGGAGAACCGGTGCTCCAGAGAATAAAGACCTTTTGCTAGGTGGGCATCTGATACCAAGATTTCCATCCAGTGGGCTGTGGTCCAGGTATTTTTGCGTGATGTCCAGAAAAGACCTGTGGTGGTTGGGGATTCTCGTGGCTCCGCAGAATGGTAAGGAGAGTTTCCCATGTGATGGTAAGGGTCCTATGTGATTAACTAGGATCTGACTTTCTACGTTGAGGCTGGCTGCAGAGTCAGAGTGGGTGGTCTGGTGAGCAGATAGGTGGCAGGCTGTGAACTTGATGGTTTTATTTACGGGGTCCATCAGCTCCTTCTTTGGAAGGCACATCAAATCAGCCAGACCCGGTAAAATGGGGTGATGTGGCAATTGCATTTGTCTGCCATAGAAACATCCGTTATGAAGTGGAAGTGAAGCAGAATGGGATGATTGGATTTTAATCACTCTTGTTTTGACCTTCCCTCTTGGGAGCGATTATGTGATTTCCAAGATTAGAAAATTACAAAGAACAAGAGAAGAGGTGCCTGAGCCGGAAGGAGCAGCTTTTAAATGACTAATTATTGAGGATGTTGGTGCTAAGGATTGTGGGCCACTGAGCCCCATGCTTTGCCTTGGCTGCCTTCATTCTGAAATCCATGCTTCAGTAAAACACAGCATTGCGAATAGCGGGGAATGGCTATGCAATTGCGTCTGGCCCGCCCAGTCTTTATTCCCAAATATTTATTTGGCATGTGGGAAGAAGTCTTCCCAGCTCTCACTCAGGGCTCCACTCTTGGTCGTGGTGGTAAATAACATTGTTTTCGTGATTCGGAAGAAACTCTTCTGTTTTAGTGGTTCCCTTAACCACACATGTCGAGACTATACTTCACGTGTCAGGTACTTTGGTCTTGACACGTGAGATGTAAGTTTCAGACTTGCATATTCTGCTTTGGCCGCTTCAAGGCAGAGTTTCTTAAAGACAAATTGGTTGTTAGTGGGGAAATGACTTACCCATGTGTAAGGATGTCACTGTCTCCTTGGCGGGCGTGGTGACAAAGGCTCCTGGGAGGTAACACGAAATGTGAAGACAGTGTAAGATCAGGGAAACACTGTGGATGTCATTTAGTGCTATGACGTTGTCTCTATGGACAGGGTCTTCCGATTGCTAGGAGTGGAGGCCATTCAAGTTAGAGCAAGAGAATTGCGCCTCATGATAAGGCTTCAAGCAGAGCTCATGGAGTCTATAAATAGGACACAAAGCTTTGCTTGACCTCAGGGCACCCAGGAAGCTGGTAGAAACTAGGCCTACCTTTGCCACCACCTGTGAACGTTCCTCCAGGAACTCCTCCGCTCATCAGTGGTCCAAAGTCCTGGCCTCACTGCAGGAGCTGACACAACTTTCCTGTGACTTCCCACACCGCCTGGCCCAGAGTCCCAAAGCCAGATTCTAGGAGAATCTTATGGGCTCAGCCTGTCTTATTGTCCAACCTTGTCCTGTCAGCTGTAACCACCTGGGTGGGCAAAGATAGCAAACCAGGTATGCTAGCCTTTCATCATAAAGATGAGAGAAATGAACACCTAGGAGGGGAAGTGCCTTGTACGTGGTTATGTAGCCAATTATTGGCTGACGGACGGTAGTGGAACCCAGGGCTCCTTGTTCTTCTAGCTTCCATACCAGGCATTGTGTTAAAATTGTGACAACACATTACATCTGCCCTGTGTGTCTCATAGGCAAGCTGTGACATATTCCAATAATACATGATAAACGCTGTAAACGATGTATGCACAAAATGCAACGCTGACACAGAAGACAACCAATTAATTCATCAGATAATATAAAACCATCACTGGCAATAATACTTCATAGTGATATTACAATGGTTGCCAGTTATGAAACGTGCTATGTGACCATGTGCTGTTTTGGGGCTTCTAATCTCATCTAATCCTAATACTGACTTTACAGAAAATGTGCGCCTGCATTTTCTCGTTCAAGGATTATAGCATCTGAAATTACATATGATTTGAATCCAATCTGAGTAATATGTATCAACTATCTATATGCAAATCACTGTGGGAACATTAAAAAGGAGACCGCGATCCTGCCCCCTGTGAGTCTAGGAAAGAAAACAGATATGTTCACAAATTACTCTTTTATAAAGGCAGGCTTTAAAAAATTGAGGTCACATTGGGAAAAGCATTATGTGCTTTATGTACAACATAGTGATACGATATCTGTATACACTAAGGTGTGCTCACCACTGAAAGGCTCGTTTCTGTCCATCACCACGTATTGAACCCTCTGAACCCATTTGTCCCCCACTCCCTGCCCCTCGGTAACCACCAATCTCTTCTCCGAATCTATGAGTATTTGTTTTGTTTTGTTTGTTCCGTTGTTTCTTTTTTTGTTTTATATTTCATTCCACATATGAGTGAAATCATATGGTTTTTATCCCTTTCTGTCTGATTTATTTTATTTAGCATAATACCCTCTAGGTCCATCCGTGTTGTTGCAAATGGCAATATTTCAGTTTTATGGCTGAGTAATATTCTGTATCACTCATGGCTGAGTATCTATGTACCACCTCTTCTTTATCCATTCATCTATTGATGGACACTTAGGTTGTTCCGTATCTTGGCTAGTATAAATAATGCTGCAATAAACACAGGGGTACATATATATTTTTGAATTAGTGTTTTCATATTTTTGAATAAATACTCAGAAGTGGAATTGTTGGGTTGTATGGTAGTTCTAGTCTTATTTTTTTGAGGGACCTCCATGCTGTGTTCCATAGTGGCTGCACCAATTTGCAATCCCACCAGTGGTGTATGGAGTGCCCTTTTCTCCACATCCTCAGCGACACTTGTTATTTCTTGTCTTTTTGATAATAGTCATTCTGACAGGTGTGAGGTGATTTGTCATTGTGGTTTTTTGATTTGCATGTCCTGATGATTAGTGATGATTCACCTCTTTTCATTTGCCTGTTGGCTGTCTGTATGTGTGCCTTGCAAAGATGTCTACTCAGATCTAAAGGCAGAATATTATTATATCCCTTTAAATAGCTATGAAGTCACAGAAGAGGAAGAAATAAATTATGAAATCAGGGAAGGGTTCTTGTAAAAGGTGGTAATTAAGGTCTACATTGAAGAAAGAGGAAAAATTTAAAGAAAAAAGTGGCCATTGGTAGTATAATAATTTATTGTTCATACTTGGACAGTGTGAGAGAGAGCAGAGAGAGGGGACCCTATTCATTATGTGGATACAATAAGAATGAACTGAGACCATCTTGGGGAAACTAGACATGCGATCGCTGTAGTCATTGGAGGGCAGGTATCATAGGTGGAGAACACATGAGCAAAAGCCCAAAGGTGGGAAGAGGAAAGGCCGTTAGAGGAAATAGCGTGTGAAATCCTGCTGCTGTGCTTACCAGTCCCCTTGGTCACAGGTTCCATACCTAATGGATCTGTCCTTTCCCACCCTGGAGGGTCCCGAATCCAGTTCCCCATTCATTCCTCACCCTCCGTCTGGGGACAACAAGAGATAGGTCTCCTGGGAAGCATAGGGAAATGACAACTCAGGATATTCAATGGCTAACAGGCTGGACCCTGGAGGTCAGTCACCCCCAGTCCGTTTTCTTTCTCCGAGTGGGGTTCTTTTTGCTCCCTCCTCTTCAAGTACACCGTCTCCACGCCTGCAGTCTAAGCCATATTTCTAATCCCTCCTCCCTCTTTCTAGCCTGGTTTTGTCTGTTTTTACAGAAAAGCAAACTCTGCAAATTTTTCTGTTTCCAACTTCTGCCTGATGAGTCTTTGTTTCTATTTGAGCCTTTGTTTCTGGTTGAGTGTGAGCTGTGGGATAAAGGTGACTTATAACACTGCCATCCAATTAATGTAGAATCGTTGTTACTTAGTTGTAACTAGGGCAGTGGGGGGACAGGAAAAATTCATGAATGAGGGACACATTTGGTTTGAGTGCAGTCCCATTAGCTATAGTTTATTTAAGCTGCCAGTGCCCATTTCAAAATGCAGAATGTCACGGAAGTAGAGAAATTGATTTTAAACAAGGAACATAGAATACATCACATATGGCAAAGAATCTGGGTATTTACTAGGGAAACTGAAAGAAAACTCTAGTATGTGAGGACAACTAAATGGACTGCTGACAGCTAAAAACTTATGGTGATAAAAAAAAATGGAATGCACTTCTGTTTAGAAGAGGTTCTGGGAACGAATTAGCAACACCACACACTTGGGCCTAATTTAAAGAGTATTGAATTGGGGAGAGCTTCAGGTAACGTCTTCCACGGAAGCTGGCTGAGCTAGATGTCTGCTACCTGACCTTCATCTTGAGAATGATCACATTTCATCAGCTTCTTTTCTCTAAGGGTTGCCTGAAGCACCAAGAGGAAAACTGTACGTGAGACGCTAGGGTGGGATGTGTACGCATGGGGTTTGTTCCAAGACATTTCCTGGAAGTTACAAGCCTCCTAAAATGATTACCTGAAGGACCTTCAGCTCGCTCCCCATCCATCGCTATTTCGCTGGGCCTAGTGAGATACAATGATCCTAGAATTTCCAGGGCCTATATATATATATATATATATATATATATATATATATATATATATATATATATATCTCATTGATGTTCATAGACAATTTTAATATTAAGTAGCTTTGCGCTAAAGCAGGACCCCGCTTTCACATGGTTCTAGAGCCATTTAATAAAGATGCTGTCATAGTAAACTGGCAACATTTCAAAGATGTACACGGAAAAGCTCCAGAATGAGAAGACGTGAGCTTCATGGACACTACGCTGAGGAAGGAAGAGCTGGCTAAGGTTTTTCATTCTCGTTGGAAGTCAAAGTATAATCAAGATGGTGAAAACAATGCGATGAGCTACCGAGCTTTTCATTGCAGGGGTGCTGCCGTGGGTCGGCAAAGCGGGGCCATCGTGATTCCATTAAAAGTGAATCAGCATTGAGTGTCTGTCAAATTTACCGCGGTCCGGTTAGGAAGCCCCATTAGCTCGAGTTTATTTAAGCTGCCAGCGCACAGTAAACTCTAGAGAGACTTATTAAGAGCATAAGTCCTACAAGAAATGGATAAATCCTTCGCATTAGGAAGTTCTTTCTTCGCAGCCTAAAGATTATAGGGGTTTCCTCAAATGAAGAGCACAGGGCTTCATCTTGTCCACCCTAACATTTTTTTAAGTGAACAAATTGAGAATAATCAGTAAGTTAAGTGATTTCTACAAAAATCACACAGCAATCAGTGAGTGATCGAGAACGAGAAGCCATGTGTGAGAGTGAAAGTGAAATAAGCTACGAGGAAGTGGTGAGACCTGCCGTGCAGGGCTGTGACTCGCTGATAAAACCTCTGTACAGAATGTTTTAATTGCAGTGTCTGGACGGGCATCTCTCTCTGCCACTTCCCAAGCGATGGCCCATCGCTTAATCTCAGGGTTGTGATTTACTTTTTGGTTAATGGAGATCATCTCAGCTCTACATCCTTCTAAGGTTGTGACAAACAAGCACGGAACACAGTCCCGTATTTATATGTATTTTATTGGACTCCTCTATGTTTACACATAGAGTTGGGTGTGGGTTGAAAAGTGAATCGGATTGGATCCTGCCCCAAAGGCTTGCAGGGTAGTCGAGTAGCTAAGACTTGTCCGTCTGTCTGTCTGTCTCCCCACCGGGGTGCAAAACTGTGTCCCTTGCTGTGTTTCCAGTTTCCAGCAGAATGTCTGGCATGCAGTCCAGGTTCAGTAACTACTGAGTGAATGTATGAACAAAGGGCCAATTGAACATGTAGAACTAACTCTAATGGAAGGTGAGAAGCACTGAGAAGTGTGCGGGAACAGCTAATTGAACACTCTTTTTCAGGGTGTTGGTGGGTCTTGGTTAGGTTTGAGAGAACCCACGAGGCTGATGTAAAGTCCCTCAGTTCAAACTCCAGAAGTCTTGTATCCTAACACTGTACCTATTTCTATAATCTTGATCCAACCACACAGACTCTTTAAGTTTTATTTGTAAAATGAAAAGGTTAGACCACAGAGACCTGGCTGATAATACAAATGAAGGAAGTGGAATGAGCGTCCATTAATGGTGGCTGGTAGCAATCCAGAAGACTTCCCTGTCTGGAGGGCCTCACCCCTTCTCAATCCAGCAGATTGTTTCCATTCAGGAATAAGGAACTAGTGTTATCTGGTCTTTCACATTTTCAAGTGAAAGCCAGATTTTTCAACTTTTAGAGTTTGTCAATTATTAGCAATGAATTAAAAAAAAATTTTTATAAAGCAAATCAAACAAATCGGTTTCTGGCAGATCTGGCCTATGGGTCACTAGTAATTTACCTCTAGACTAGATGATCCTCAAGATTTTAATAATCCCTAATTCTTTGTTTTACTACATGTCCTAAAGTAAGATGGCTAACGTCAGGAAATGATGCTATTAATTTTGCCTTGACCCCTGATTTTCCCCAAAATACCTCTCAGTCAAGTTTTACTTATGAGGTTGATGCTGACAATTTTCCATGTGGGAATCGTCTATAACATCACAACATAAATATTGTTTCCTGGAATTTTCGAAGGATAATTAATATTTGAAACCCATGCTGAGATCTGGAATTGCTTCTCACCACAGACAGAAAGATGAAAAGCAAAGAGTTTACCTTCATTGGGCTTTCTCTGTTTGGTTTCTCTCGCACAATCTTTTTATGAATTGTTTTTGCAGAGAGTGTGCCCTTTGAATGCTGACAGCTTAGAACTAACTGGAAGAACTTTGTGGCTTTCCCATCATGCATATCTCTCTGGTCCGGGTATCTATTTACAATGAGCTGACTGTTTTAGACTGCTGACATAGATCTTAGGTGGTTTTTCCCCCCGCACATTTGCACCATGTAGATTGATTTCTTTTATGTTTATTCAGCTAAAACTTGCATGCCTGAGAGAAACTGAAATGGTATGCCATTTGTCATTTTTACCTGGCCATGCCTTTAAATAATGTCTGCTTTTTTATTGAATAGTTGCAATAAATAATTTATTCATAGAATTTGTATGGCAACAGCCTGGAGATATCACGATATCGTCCATCCATTGACCTTGTCCTCATGTCTCCCTATTTCCGTTTGTAAGGTACACTTTAGGAGACGGAATTCATAGGCCTCCTCTAACTTTCCTGTGACATAGTCTAGCTTCAGTAAATTACTGTCGCTGAAGGTTTCCCCAAGTCCTTTTGGAGCTAAACATGAAAATATAATTTAGCATGGAATAGCATGGTGCAGGCTCTGAAGTCACATTGTCTGAGGGTAACTTTCCTCCATTTCTACCACTTACTGTGTGACCGTGGGCAAGTTGCTTAGCCACGCTGAAATTCAGCTTCCTTATCTGTGAAATAGAGATGGTAATAGTACCACCACATAGAACTGTTTTAAGAGTTAACTGAAAATTGATAGTACGTGGTATACAATAGTTATTATGCAATAATTATTAGCTATAATTGTCATTATTGTTATTTTAAACTCTCTTAGTAAGAATAGTGTTAGTGTTCAAGTAGCATAAAGCTACAATTTCTAGAATAATATTTGCACTACACTAACCCTCATTCCAAAAATTCCACCTTTCTTCCCTTCCAGTGTCCTCTCTCTCTCTCTCTTTCTCTTCTCTCTCTCTCTCTCTCTCTCTCTCTCTCTCTCTCTCTCTCTCTCTCTTTCTTGTTTATTCCTGACTATCTGAGTACACACTAGGTGCCAGGCATGGGCAAGAGAGCAAAAAGGAGAGCGGTGATGGAGAGAGACCCAGTCCAGCTCTCAGGAAGCTTGTCGAACGTGGGAGGCACACATCAATCCAACAATGGCACGGATACTCAATTACACACTGTGACAGCGAACCAACATTAACAAACACCCTCAATTTACCTTTGCTTTAAGAACCGTGAAGCATGATAACATTGGCAACTAATATTTGTAAGACACTTATCTCTTGAGAAGCACTGTACTGACTTTGTTTTATATGAGCCTTATAATGATGGTGTGATGTACATGTTAGTTCCCACTTCATAGATGAAGAAACTGAGAAAAATGAATTGCTTACGGACACACAGTAATTTAATTAAAAAAAAAAAGTAAAACTCAAGGCAGGGTCTTCTGTCTCCAAACTCTACACTCTTTCTAATAATCTGTAAAATAAGAATTTTTGAACTGGTCAAACTCACTTGGCAGCCTCTGGAAACGATGGTGTGTCTCAAGGAAATTGTATTTAGGTGGTATTTTCTGAGCCCAAACTCTAGGTTTTAATCCCTAACTAAGCTGTGGTTCCAGTCCCAGCCGATTTGTCCAAAAGCAGTTTGTGAAGACCATTGTGATTAAAGCCCTGACTAAGGGGACCCACTCCTGCTTTGGGGAAAACCTCCATAAGGTTCAAATAAATCTGCAGGTTCTTTCCCACCCACCTTGTTGCCGTAGTTCCTCTCGTGGCCATCCCACCATTTTGCTCTCAGAATGGTGAGAGCAAATCAGAATGGTAAGCACAGGAAGACAGTAGTAGAAAATGTCCATTTTGTCCAGCAGACTTGGAATTCTTTGCACGTCTAAGAACAGAGCTGCAAAGCCACTGACGATGGATTGATCACGTGGGAACTCCATTCTTCCAGGTGTGTGTGCATGTGCTTTCCTGGGCACGGTGACGCCTGTGATGGCCTCACATTTCAGGAAGTGGACATGGGAGCTGGTCACCACACCTGCTCCGAGGAAGAAGTGGGGAAGATTTGCACATATTTCCCTTGAAACTGTACCTTTAAGCAACCCATCACGTTGACTTGCTTGATAGTAAAATGTGGCTGTAACAGAAGTGATTGTATTATCCTGTATTCGGGAGAGCTGAATAGGGCAGCTCCAACAGCTAGTTTCGGGGATCAACCCTGAGTTTGCTTCCCACTCCGTGCTTGAGACTGTCTCCTGGTTATATGGCCGTGACACTAACTTACTCTCCATCGTTGGTCCTAAGTAAAAAGAACACCCTCTTCAAACAAGAGATTTGCCTTCACGTTTAGCAAACTTTTTCATGAATTATTATTGAAAAGAAATACGACTTCCAGTTTTGATAAAACCTGGGAGCAAAAGGAATCATGCCATTTGGGATTTGAAAGAGCTTTCATTTAGTGCCTTCATTTACCAGGAAAAGGAAACTGGGGCACTTGTGGTGGGCAAAATAATGAGTCCCCACCCCTAAACGTGTGCACGCCCTAATCCCCAGAACCCACAAAAATGTTACCTTAATGGCAAAAGGGACCTTGCAAATGTGATAAAGTTAAGGATCTTGAAATAGGAGATTACTCCAGTGGGACCAGTGTAATTACATGAGTCCTTACAAATACAGGAGAAAGGCAGAAGAACCGATCAGAGTCATACAAGAGGAGCAGGACTCCACCAGAGGTTGCGGGCTTTGCAGATGGAGGAAGGGGACGTCCGAGTACCTTAGTCTTATGGGAGCTGGGAGTGGTCTTCCCCTTACAGGCAGAAGACACAATCTTGCCAACCACCTGAAGGAGCAAAGACACAATCTCTCCCTTAGAACCACCAGTAGGAAACACAGCCCTGCCCACACCTTGATTTTGGCTCATGGGGCCCATGTTGGATTTCAAACCTACAGAAATGTAAATACTATATTTATGTTCTTTCAAGCTGCTACATGTATGGCAGTTTCCCTGGCAGCAATCAGAAAGGGATACAGGCTTACAGCGACTTGGCTTATGTCACACTCCGAGTTTGTAGCTCAGCGGGGCCCGTATGCAGGACCTCTGACTGCCTATTGCTTTGGGGCTTCCCCCCATCTCAGCCTCTGCTCCTAACGTGTCACCGGGTTCTTTCTCTCCTCCTGGTGATTATCCCTCAAAGAAGTTTGAAATCATCCTGCTTCCTTATTTCGTTTCATATCGTCGGTCTCACTGTCTGGAATGGAAGCTCCATGAGGGCAGGTACTGTTTTCACCATTGACTGCTTGATACTCAGTTCCCAGTACAGGGCTGCACATGGAGTAGGGCTCCATACGATGTGCTGAGTGAACAATAGCAACAAGCAAAAGAATAAATGAGTGAAGGAATGAACAAACGAGCACTCTGTCAACATCCGTGAAACTGGAACTATGAAGCTAAAAGAAATCTCACAAATTTGTGCCCAGGTCTCTCATTTTATAAATGGGGACCCTGAGATGAGGGGTCTCATGTACGCGTCTTCTCAGACCCAGACCAGAGCCCAGGCCTCCCGACCTCTTGTGCAGCACATCCGTTTTCCATTTGCACCAAAATGTTGCCTTTGAAAAGCCACGTGGAGGTAGATGGGTGCTGGGCAACCAAAGGGTGGACATTGGAAGTGACCTACTTGTGGGGATGGTGTCCTGAAATTGTTTGCCTTGTTACTAGTTCTTTGCATATCAGCTCAGTTAGATACAGACTTTTCAAGCAAGCACGGTCGTTCATTCTGGAAAGACTGTGGAACTCTTCAGCAGGAACAGACTTGATAGTCCTTCCCGCCATTCTCCGAGCTGGTCTGGGCTACAGAGAGCGATGGGCTGTCTGGGCTGCAATAGAAGCGGCTCAGTAAACCCACTCTCAGTGGTTCATTTGTTGTTCCTATTTACTGTTGACTTGTACATACCCAGTGTCCAAACTTTGAATCACCACCTCTGTGGGTTTTAGTCGAATCTTTTGTGTTTGTGTTTATTTCTTTATGCTAGAGAGGCATTTGGAATCAAGCAGCTTCTTATCTCAGCTGTCAGTTTCATCCCCAAATGTCTACTGAGACTCCTCAAGGGACCAGAGCAGAGATGCCACCTTTCGTGGGACACGAGGCTGAGGCCAGGGACATGGTGCTGTCACTGTCACAGACAGATGACTGGAAGGGTGTCCCTGGAAGGGTCATAGCAAGGTCACTGCCTTCTTTGAAGCCAGGCGGCAGGCCAAATGGTGGTTTGCCCTCCTGCCTATACTTGGACTATGGACAAAATGCTTATGTCCTCCAAATCCATATGTTGAAACTTAATCCCCAATGTGAGCGAATTAGGAGGTGCGGCCTTTGGGAGGTGATTAGTTATGAGTGGAGCCCCCATGAATGGGATTCATGCCCTTAGAAAGGAGGCCCCAGAGAGCTCCTTCACCCCGTCCTCTACATGAGGACGTAGTAAGAAGAGGGCCTGCGACCCAGAGAGGGCCCTACCACTGACACACTGGCCATCCAGCCTTAGCACTGTGAGAACGAACCCGTGTTGTTTTGAAGCCACACAGTCTGTGGTTCTCTGTGAAGCAGCTGGAACTAAGACGCGTGGTGTGGCTTTCCGCGGAAACATTTCCCTCTGATTTATAAATCCTGCCTCACGCTCCCCACACTGGCATTGTCTCCTTCACTACCCTGAAAATAACAGCCCTTTCTCCACCGGGGCCGTGAGAAACCAGGACATTTTAAAAATGGAAAACAGACAGACCAGCAGAGTCAAAAGAACGACAGGGAAAAGCATCCATTTGTAGCCACGAGTGACTCCAGTGTTATTGGATTTCTCTCCTATTTGGCCCTGCTCTGGCTTCTGCTTCTGCCAGGTGGTGTCGTCTGTTGGGCCAGAAGGCCAAGTCCGATGTGTCTTCTGGGCTGTCTGGAAGCTTCTCTCAGCACAGCTGTCTGTGTGGCTTCACCTCGGGGTCCCTGGGCCTCCAGCCTGCAGTGACGAAGCAGCCGTCCAGCAAAGTGGCTCGCACAGGTGAACGCCACAGAACAAATTGTTCCTCTCATAAACCTGACCCAGGCTGTCACTCCCACGAGACAGCCATTTTCCAGGAGAGATTTTTTTCTCCTGACAAAACCCATGAGGCAACTATTTGTGAAGAGATTGACTCTAACTTTCCCTCAGGAAGAAAACTTTCAAAATTATACTCTAGGGACTGTTGATGCCAGCACCAGGCCACAGGGGCTCCCACGGAGTCCAGGCTCATTTCAGCCACTGACCAGCAGGGCCTTCTTGGGAAAATGTTTCCACCACTCTGGGCCTTGCTTGTCAATCTGAGAGTTAGTCTAGTGTCAGATATGACAACATGGAGGCCTGGGGTCGGAATTCAGTCTGCACATGGTTTTATTTATTCTGAGCAGTTTTTTTCTTTTTTTATGATTTATTTTTTTAAATGTTTTAATTTTTTTAAGTCTTTCTTTTTCAAAGCAAGAATTGCCACGCCTTCAGTTGAGACACTCCTCTCTCCCAGTCCACCATGGCTTCAACTCAGTTTGCCTCAGTGACCTGTTTGGCCCCGCAGGCATTTCCATGTCACCTTGGACTACATGGCCTTAAAGTTTACTCCTGGTCTTAATAGTTTCTGGTGCTCCAAGGCCAAGTCATCGGAGATCAGACAAAACAAAGATGAATTAGACATTTCAAGCATATGTTCTCCTACCCTCCAGATTCTCAAGGACTAATGATTTCCCATTTCACGTGTCCTCACGTGTCTATGCATGCTGGTCATTTTCAGTGGTGATTCTCTTTGGTTCCTGTGTGCGATTCAACGCCCCACGGAAGAGGAGAAGGTGAGAGGCAGTGGCTAAGTAAGGCGAGTGTGTGTTTTCAGCAGTCAGGACTCAGGGAAAAAAGACAGGTGGCTGTCCTTCCCAGCCTGCCTTTCTGCAGAGCTTTGGAGATGTGACTTTGCAGCTTCTCCCAGGGAGGCAGAGGCCATTTCCCCAGCCCTGCAATCTGGGCTGGCTTGTGACTTTCTTTGGGGGATAGAATGTGGTTGAAGTCACATTATACCAATTCCAAGTTTAGGCTGTAAGGGGCCTGGCACACTTCCATGCGTTGTCTCAGACCCTGAAAGCTGTTGAGCGAATAAGCCCTGCTTAGCTTCCTGGGAAATGAGTGACATGTGGCCTCATTGCCCACATGCTGCCAGCCACCAGCCTGCCAATCCTAGAAGCACCTACCTTACCAGCAGTTGATTGTGCTTGCATGAGGGGACCTGGCGGACCCTGGAGCACCTACCCCGTATGGCTGAGCCCTCGATCGTGAGCTAGAGAAATGGAGGTTGTGTTCAGCAGCGCCTCGGGGTGCTTTGTGCCACGGAGGAGCCAGTACTGACCCAAGTGCTCGATTCATTCTGACACACACTGAATAAGCAGCATGTGAGGATACAGGGGCTTATATGCTCTCTACCTCCAAGGAGTGCAGTTACCTGTGAAACAAGACGCCTGACAGGTAGGTATTGATGGGGAGGTGAGGCACAGCAGACGGACCCGAGGTGCAGTCAACGTTTGGAGTTTAGAGTGGAGGCTTAGGGAGACCAGTAGAGAAGATTCCGTTTGAAGTGGCTGTTGGATCACGTGTGGGATTAATGCACGAGGAGATGAGAGCTGCATTTGCCGTTTCCGGGGAGAGGCAGGTGGGTAAGAGCAGTGATGCAGTCCGTGGAAGCAAGAAGCAGTGTGAAGTGTTTGCTGCACGGTCTTCCCGTTGTGAGAACACAGACATCTCGGGTGTGAATCCAGACCTCCAGTGGCTTGTGATAGAAGGACACTGCAGGACTACAACTAGAAGGACAAGACAGGACTACATGAAAAGACTTGTAAAGTAAGGCATGAGGTTCCTCCCCGAGCCACCCCTCGGGAGGGCGGCTGTGACAGCAGATGAGGTCCCGGGCTCAGGGTGTCCAGGTGACCACGTCATCTCCAGAAGGTTAGCTGTGGGGGAACCCCAGCCAAATCCATCCATCCTGAGGGTGACCTGTATCTGGCTTTCCATATTTCCCCTCAGGCAGCAACACATTTGCTGGTGATCCCTAAGTACCATAGTTCCCAGGCTTCTGCAGCTGAAGGTGATGATAAAAGTCTTCCTGGATGTTTGGCAATTGTTGGCAAGAGAGGTGCTGCTGATCTGGGCCTGAGGAAGGGTCTGCAGTGGCGGACATGGGGGCAGTCTGCCTGTCCCACTCACTGCCATGTGCCTGGTGGCTCGTGGATTGATTGGCCTCCTGGTTCAGCTTTAGGGAGAATTGTTTTCTTCTCTGGTTTTCTTCTCTGGTTCTCAATGCTCAGGTTTGCAAGTTCAAATATGTTAAAAAGGACATGCAATTTTTTTGCCTGCGTAAGGAAAAATTGAGGAAATAATTGAAAAACAAACAAACAAACCCATATTTAATAAAATACATTGTTGCATGGTTTATAGTAAAAAAAAAAGGTTTGGATAAAATGACAACACACCAGTTGGTGATCCCTCTTTCAGGGCTATGGCAGACCCTAGAAATCTTAGGAGCTGGGGTTCAACATTACCCAGCGTTTTCCTTAGGGTCTCAACCTTGCCAGGTGCTTCATGGATACGTTTAGGGAATGCTGCGTGCACACTGCTCGTGCAGATTCAGGTCTCATTATCAAGTGCAAAGGTTCTGAGAAGCTCCTGCTTTAGAAAGACCTGTGTAACACCAGTGTTTCTGGAGGGGCAACTGAAACATCTGGCAAACTGATCTGATCAGATTTTTTTTTTTTGCAAGGGAAAGGACCCGTTCTTGGCTGAGTGATTTATTCCAAGTTCCCACCCAGTTAGAGCCAGAGAAGACCCAGGGCCCAGGTAACCCCGGCGATGCTCGGCCAGCGGTGTCCTGTGTGACACTGCTCCTTCCTCACACGGTGTAATCAGAGACCCTTCCCGGAGCAGCTGGGATGACGATGCAAGGACTCCACATCAGGAGCAAGCCGGGCAGCCATGGTGGGGGTGCCCTGACTGTGGTGGGCGGGGGCTGGGCAGCGAGTCACAGGGAGGGTGTGGAGAGGACAAACGGAGCAGAAGGAATTCTAGCGAGTGCACAGAACATTCCAGCTAGGACCTGCTCTCACTGCTGCATTCCCCCCTCCCCTTTTTTTTGTGCCATTTTACTAGACTTTATGTTTTCGAACAGATTTAGGTTCCAGAAAAATTGAGCAGGAGGAACAGAGATTTCCCATATACACCCGCTGCCCCCACGTATGCCCCACTCCAGACACCCAGAACCAGTGTGGGACGTGGGTTACAATTGATGGGAATGCAGCGACACATCACAGTCCCCTGGCGTCCATAGTTCACCCCAGGCTTCCTCTCGGTGTTGTACAGCCTATGGGTGTGGATATGTTTATAATGACATGGGTCCACCATTACAGCATACAGAATGCGTCCCTCTTTATATTTGCAAACAGATAAACTCAAAATATAAACCCCAAATATCCTGTACAATAAAGCAAAATCCAATTAGGAGAAAGAACCAAATTGTATTAGAAATGCAGTTTTACAAATCATTCGAGTTTAGGTTTTCAGCAGTGCATTTGTGCTGCAACGTGACGAATCGTATCCAGGAAGGTAACAGGGGAGGCGCTCCTCCTCCCTGGTTTCTCTGTACCTCGGCACGTTGTCTGTCGTCGTGCGGGTCCTCTCCTTACGACTTTGCTTTCCGAGGGGATTAATTCAGCTAAGATGGAGGCTTTTCAGGAAACTAGGAGGGCAGAGTAGTAAAGCAAGATTTGTGTAAAGGCACTGGTGACCCAATGTTGCAAAATGTGGTGTGGGGGTCATGTGCATTAGCCGAGAGGAACAGCCTGGAAAGTCAGCAAAAAGTGATTAGATGTCCGAACACATGGTGGGAGCTGCCCAGGCCAGAATTCTATCAGCTGGCTGCCGTCTCAGTCTGCAGCACCACGCACGGCCTTTCCCACCTAGAGGGAAACCTCACTTAGGAAGGGAGGGAGGGAGACGAAAGTGACCTGTGTGTACTGTGTTGGCAGGTGGAGGTGGGAAGGGCGCCTCCAGAGCGTTTGAATACACACGTTCATGTATTCCCAGCAAGGATGTGAACTTAGTGTTGGGCTGGTTCCTCAGGGGACAAGCATTTACCCGTCCTGGGAGCAGGCCCCTGAGAGCTCCTCAGAGGACTCTGTCCACGCCGTCCTTCGCTGCTCTCTGCTCTCAGGTTTAACAGCGTCAGCCCACTCTGCCTTGGGCTCCCTGCCTTGTGGTGTGAAGGACGCACACCTGTTAAGGGGACCTGTCTCCTGTAAGTCCCCCAGTCCTACTTCCAGAGCTCTTAAAGCTCCCTGTGGAAGGGACACCTGGGAACCGCTGGTGAGAGGCGTCCTCTGTGGCCAGTATCTCCTCCCTGCAAGTCTTACATGTGGTCACGGAAAACGGAGGTTTTCAAAGGCCCCTGAAACTTCAATTTCCTCTTTGGAAACCCCAGGTTAACTTCCTGGCTTTGCGAGTCTCAGTCTTACAGCGGCATCAGCTTAGACATGGCGGCCTGTCTTCAGCCAGATTTCCCGGCCTCTGGAAACACCTGCTGCTCCACATCCCGGCCGAGAAGGGCAGAGAGCTTCTTGCTTCTGGGCTGACGGGAGCATTGGCCACCTGATGCCGTGGGGTTCAGCTTGGGCAGCATACTCGGGCTGCCGCGTACAGACTCTCAGTGGCTGTTTTGGGGCCCATCGAGACCTTTTGAGAGGGCAGCGTGGGAAGGAATGGCCCAGCCATTTCTACGGGACGTTCTCTGGACTCTAGGGAGGGTCTGAGTGTCATTGGACGGCGTGGTCACAGCTGTGAACTCCTGTTTCCTGGTTAATGCAGTGTAGGCTCCCCACGCAGGGCTGGAAGGGCTGGGTGGGGCAGTTGGGTAGAGGTGCTGAGGTCTGGAGGAGGACCCCACGTGGCAGGAAACACAATGCCTGTCCTCCAGAGTGGACAGTCCATTCTAAGTAAGCAGTTAGGATACAAACGGGGGGATGCAAGGCACTCAAATGGTATGTGGTACATGCGGGCCATGGGCCACAACAGTAAAGGAATTCAGAGAGCAAATGTTTTGCTTTTCCTAAGATTATAGAAGGATTTCAGGGAGAAATTAGAATGTAATTTGGAGTTAAAAAAAAAAAAAGAAAAAAAGAAATGAGTGTTACATCAAGTTAAAAATTATAAAAATAATTTTAGTGTAAAAATTCCTCAATAAAACAAAAACGTGATCCTATCATGAAACCAAACTAACTACTCTCATGTTCCCTTTCAATCTTGGACTATGTATCTCAGAGTTGTAATGTAGTGTGCAAACAATTATGTACTGTGTTTTCTGTCACATTTGTATACATGTTTGGAACGTATTTTGTAGACACTGGTAAGTGTCCCCCAGACCGCAGTGCACAGTTGAATGATCAAATTGTCCTTTGTTTCGTGAGTTTCCTAGTTTTAGCACTGAAATTCCTGCATCCAGCGCCCCCCTCCTATCCCTAGGCCCAGCGAACCGGGCTGCTGGTCATTCTCTATAAAGACCCTGCCTCATGGACGTTACACTGTGGTGGGGACAAGACTGTAAGCCTGTAATTACATGTACACTGAGTGTTACAGGGAAGTGCAGGGACCATTAGAGTGACTGGCCAGGGGACGCTACCCTGTGGGGAAGTTACATTTTATGAAGTACAGAGAAAAGTTGCTTAGCGGAAGTTGGTTAGTGGAAGAACCACGTTAAATGTGCGCCGCCCCCATGATGGGAAGAACTGTGGGAAGTTACATTCCATTCCCCAAGTTGCTTCTGACCCCAGAATCACAGCCCTAGGAGAACGTGGGTCCCTAGTAATGTTCACATATGGTAGGGAGGGCTTCCCATAGGACTTGTTAGTACAACTGCATGTCCATTTTCTTCTTCTATGGTGATTAGGTTTGTCCCTTTGTTTGCATATTATAGTAATAACAAAATAAGCCATGTTTCAATTACTGATCTTCAGATACAATGCTGACATATGGGCAACAATTTACACACATGTTTCCCAGTATTTCTGACGGTTTTTCTTATGTTCCTGGCAGTTACAAATACTTATTTCTGTTCTGAAAAAATGGAGACACATGACCTCCATCTTTGCTTGGCCTCACCATGCTTCAGAAAGGGTGGCCATCTTCAGGATTCCCCTCCTGACCTTAAAAGACTCAATCAGCACGGAATGGTGAGGGCACTGCATCTCCACGGCCTGGGTGAATACTGCCCAGGTCATTCCCTTTTTTATATTCCGTGCAGACCATTCCCCATTTCTATTGACCCACTTTCCTTTCAGATATGCTAATGGCATTGATTAAGGTACTGCTTTTTTATATAGTCAAACTTTGATTAGACTTTCTAAGTTCTTTTCTTTCTGCCTTTGACCTGCGAAATATTCTGTAAGGAGAATCGATTTCTGAAGCTGTCAAAATTCAGCCATCAGGGTGAAGCTCTCAGAGATTGGGGGGTATCTCACAGGTTCCAAGCATATTTCTCTGTTGATATGGTCTCCCCACCCCACGTCCTGCCTTGCTTCAAAAGGAGGATTTTGTGTGGTCAGTGCCTCCCTCAGCTTCCGAATAAGGTGCATACCCTGTGCAGAAATAATGCGATCGGCCCCATGAGAAGCTTGGAAGTACAAGTCATGCCTGCCCTCCAGAACCGTGGTGTTCAGGAGCTGTCACCACGCATCAGTCATTTCCAAATGAAGACTTTAAAGCAAATATGAGGTTTTAGTTCAGGGGAGAGAGAAAGTTTTGTGTCATCCATGAACGTTTCATGGAGAAAGAGACTTGATCTAAGTTTGGAAAACTAGGTAGATGGAGTTCCCTGTAGAAACTGTTTTCCTCATCAGCATATTGTCACGTGTAATGATAAGTGGTGTTTCCCTTTGCAATCTGTTTCATATACTACTTGAGACATCAAGCCCACTGACCCATTAAGAGAGTCCTTGAGAATGTTCTTCAAATAGACAACTCCTGACTTGGAAAAGGTTGAGATAAGTAACCTGGAGTTAGAGGCTTGCTTCTCCATTTCTGTCCAAGCTCAGGAATCCATGGCCAGCCTGGCCACTGTGCCATTCTCACATCTTCCTCTTCTAAGGAGGGAGTGACATACAACGTCCTCCCTGGCAGAGCAGTGATGGGGCATGGACGGCAGCAGGGAGCTGGGGAGCAAGGGAGAAGGCCCTTCACGGTGGAGAACCTGATCAGATTACAGACATCCTTGCAAAATGCCTGGCCAGACACAAACACAGCTTTACTACTGCATAAAATCATCAATCATAAAGAAGAATGAGCTCAATTCTTTCCACATTATTTATTGATGCCCATGGCTTCTGAAGAATAAAGTGCAGCTAAGACAGAGACTTATTTTTTGAAGACTTAAAATCATAGTTCAATTGAGCAAAAAAAATAATAATAGTAAAAAAGGTAAGTTTAATGTCTAACAAGATGTACTATATGTAATTAGACTGAAGTGGGCCAGCTCCAGCATTCACTCCTGGGTTCTAAGACTGAGGATCTATGACGTTCTTGAAGAACAGTCAATAATCCATTACAATCGTGACATAAATGCTGAGCCTAATTACCAGCAGCAGCCTGGCCGTGGCCCATTTCACGAGACGGTATTATCAGAGGTGAGCAAAGGTATGTGGGGCTGGCCGACGCTGGCTTCCTTCAGCAAACCTCTGCCTTGACTTTGTCTTTATAATACCGTCCAGAAGCAATGCTCATTAGATCTTCTGTTCTTCCCAAACTTGAACTTCAGGTTTCCTCTTTCTGAAAACTTAGCTTTTCAAGTGCTTTGAAGAGTGGATCATTTAATTTTATGGTTTTAACATGCTTTCCTCAGAATGTTTCTCCTTTTCAGCCGCCTGTGAATTGCCTTCACCATTCTTTTTTTTTTTTTTTTTTTAATGCTTTTTAATTTACTCTGATGGGACCCCGCTTCCACACAGGCACTTTCTCTTGGATCTTTGGAGTGTCATTGTCATTGAACATCCTATTCTGACTCCTCTGTGTGCCAGCTCTGCTAGAACGGATTAGAAAGAACGACATTTTGTACATGTTATCACCGAATGTTACCGATGCCACCTACCCGGTTTCCCTGAAAATAAGACCTAGCTGGAAAATCAGCTCTAATGCGTCTTTTGGAGCAAAAATTAATATAAGACCCGGTCTTATTCTACTATAAGACTGGATGTAATATAATATAACATAATATAATACAAGACAATACAATACAATACAATATATTAAAATAAGACCAGGTCTTATATTAATTTTTGCTCCAAAAGACACATTAGAGCTGATGGTCCAGCTAGGTCTTATTTTTGGGGGAAACACAGTACTTTCTTACTTTGCATCCCCCAGACAGGAATTGATGTACATAGTTTCTTTGGGAGGTGGAATACCGGTAGGGATTGGCGAAGTAAGACAGTGATGGGAAGCTGGCCAATAATGAAGGGTATTCATGAAGCCACATTCACTAGGGGCCACTGCAGTTTCATCCTGCTGGGGAACTCTGGGGGCTGGGGCAGAATATGCACCCCAGCCTTCTGCACCTCAGAGGCCCCAAAAGCTGGTATTTATACACCAACTCCTATCGGTCACTTGCTGAAGTCTACATGGATTCCCTGGTACTCTGGTCTGCCACTCGGATGGCAAAGAGTGCTCAAGGACTCAGAGAAGGTCCTCAGTGTTGGCAATTGGAAGTCAGACAGCGTGCACTGACGTGGAAGGCAGCCAGTCCCCTGCCCCACAGGCCACTGTGGGGCTGCTGCCCACACCTCACAAACTACTTGATGTTTATAAGGTCTTGATGCCCATCTCACATTTTTAGCAGTTTGTTGTCCTGGCAGACATTTTAGATCGACACTGAGTATTATTAGTAGCTGGAGAGATGGGTTTAGGGGATAGCTATAGAAATACAACAGGAAAGATCTTGGAAGGAGAGGAAGCTAAATGTCTTAAGATGAGAAGGGGTGGGGTGAAGGAGCTTAAAGAGATTTTCCAGATGGTTACCAGCAGGGACAGAAAGAAATCACACAAACAGATCATTTGCCAAGTTCTGGCAGTACCCACAGGTCAGAACAGGTAATAGCTTAGGGTCAGACTGATGAGGGGTCTGAGACTGTGTGTGTGTGTGCGCGCGAGCCCGTACATGTATGTGCCAGAGCATGTGGAATACGTGTAATACCTGTTGGGAGATGGACCCAGGGACTGCAAGTCCGGGATAATTTGTCTCGTTTGGGTTTTGCATTAGGCCGAACACCCTAATGCCATCCATGGTTCCCCATCTTTGCCCTTGTCTTAAAACACTGTTCTTCAGGTTTATTTTCAAAACCATGACTTGTCTCTAAAGACCAAAAGACTCCAAGTGAATTGTGTTGTTTTAATGAAGAAGCAGAAGAACTTCTTAGGGAACTCAGCTGATCCCCGTGAACATAGCCCACAAGGCGTTTCTGTGATCTGTTTTCTCTTCAAGAGTGTTATTTGGTGGTGGTGGGGGGGTGTAGGATCAGCATGTGTGAGGCATGAGTGAGAAGGGTCAGAATTAGGTCTTCAGTGTGGACGGTTCATTGTCTTTCTTTGGAACCCTTCAGGCATATGTAGTGCTTATGGTAACAAAGCCTGCAGTTACGTATGCGTACCTGTAATCCAGGCGTGGACACGTGTGGGTGACACTGTGCACATGCGTGCACATGAGGTCTCAAGAGACACTTCAATATCTGAAAGTTTGTTTTGATTGAGCTTTCTTCCAAAGCTTGTTTCCCCATTCATTTTCTGTTTTCCGAGGACATTAGCATACCTGAAAACAATTTTATGTGCTCTCGTCCTCTGGATGCTAAGTAGGAAATCATCAGCCTCTCTAGTCTTTGGGAATCTCTCAGGAAATTAGCATAATTGGCTATTTCTTGCAGCCTGAAGTTCCCACATTTGATGAAGCACACATCCATCTTGCATTGATCTTTTCTCAGTTCCATAGCTCCTGTTCTTTGCACCTAATGGGTATTCAATAAATCTTGGGTGAAATAAATGTGTCTTCGAAATCTTTCAAAGTCAGTCTTCCGTCCTTTGTCCAGTTAATCCTCAGGAATATTTCAAGCTGGTTAAGCTGTCTGGTCACTAGTCCCTTTCAGCAGCAGTGACCTCTGAGTCCCGCTGCAGGCTCAGCTGATTCAGTCTCTCTGGGCATCGGCAGTGTGAGGTCGGCGCAAGCCAGGAGTGGGCTTTGGGATTCCACTCATTGCTCTGAATTTGGAATCTGATTTATCCGAGGGCACGTGTTCTCTAAGATTTGGCATGCTCTTCCCAGGGTGGCCTCCAATGTATGGCTGGGACTCTGTCTTGATGTACGTCCCTAATTAGCGCTCAGTTCTTTACTGGAACTGGAACTAGTTTAGGCGCAACTTACTCAGCGGGGGCTTTGATGCCTCACTCAAACCATGCCAGCTCCTTGTCCCAGGAGCTGAATCAAGACCACTGTCCACAGTTCTGTGAATGTAGCACGCAAAGTTATTCTTCCACTGCACACCTGACCTGAGGAATGTGATGTCACTTAGACCCATGACATTGTGTCTTGCTGATTAAATGTGATCACCTAGTTTTCTATTTTCCTTAACTATTCAAGCATCTGCTCATCCAGTTATTTATATCCTGAATCCTCTCGCCCTTCTGGGGGACTGCTCTGTCTTTAGGACCTGACGTCTGTGTTGTCAGCTACTTCACCTCGAGCCCGATCTACACCTGGTCAATTTCCCTCATCCCTTAATTCCCCCCAAGCCCAGCTTCTCCTGCTCATCGGCTCATTCACAGAAGCCCCGGCTTGTCTTGTAGCCGCCCTAACCAGGTTTTAACATGAGCTCATTGAACTTTGGTCTTTACATATTCCCTCTTGCAAGCAGAGCCTGTCGGCTCCTGATAGCTTATATGGCAGTCGGGGCTAAGGACTGAGTTTTGCATCCTAAAAGGAAGAACAAAATTACATAAATTGATTAACTGGGCCTGTATTTATTACACGGTGGGATACAATGAACAAGACCAATAAGATCCCTACTCTCGGGAAGCTTGTAACCTAGCACGGGAAACATTTCTTTAACTAGGACAGTAGGTCCCTTATTATTGGCCGATTGTCTTTGTTTTTTTCAAATTCACCTCATTGTTAAAGTGTATTTGTCGCCCCCAATTACTCACAGCACTTTTATGGTCATTTATGGACATGCACAGAGCAGCAGAGAATTTCAGTGGCCCAACCCCCATGTTCCCCAGTGAGGTTAATTAAACAGGCCTCCCTTTTTGTTTTTCAGCTTTCCTACTGCAAACATCCTTTTCGTGGTGGATTCAGAGCTGTGTTTTGTGGTATTTTTTTGGTGCGTTTGCTGTTTACAATGGTCTCCAAGCCTTGTGCTAACGTGCTGCCTGGTGTTTCGAGGTACAGAGAAGATGCCATGTGCCTTGTGGGGAGAACACGTGAGTGAGGTAAGCTTTGTTCAGTCGTGATTGTAGTGCTGGTGGCCCCCATTTCAAGGTGAATGAGTCAACAACGTACATTAAATAAGATGTCTTTAAGCAGACGCACACACGGAACAAGGTTTCGGATGGAGCAGTTGATGCAAATGGAATGACCAGAGGCTTGTATTTCCCCTGGGAGCAGCCCTTCACTAGTCACCCATTCAGTGTTCATGGTAACCTTGTAGAACATACATAGTAGGAACGATCAGGATCAACTGTCATTCACTGAGTAACTTTAATTGCCTGTATGATGAGTACAAATTAATGGCATTCCGTGTGGTGAGCGCCTGTGATGACAGCAGGACTGAACTTAATCTGAGAGGATAGGAAAGGTCACCCGAGGAACTGGTGCTTTCACTGTGACATGCAAGAGGTGGAGGGATTTGGTGAGTGGACTAGAGTGGGAGGAAGGGCACTTCAGATAATGGGAAAGGCACGCGGGAGGCCTGAGGTAGAGGAGAGGGTGATTCATTTGAGGAATAACAGAAGGTCACGGGGACAGGACGATCGTGGAGAGAAGAGTGGTGAAAAATGAAACACTGGGCATAGATGGGGACAGTTCATGCAGGACCTTCTAGGCTGCACTAAAGATGGGAACTTGACTGAATAGCAGTGGAAAGATGATGATGGGTTTTAATTGGAGGATAGTTCTTTCTGCTCTAGGAAGAATGGAGAAAAGGCAGGCGAAGTGGAAATAGGGTGACCATTAAGAGTCTGTTTCAGGAGTCCAGACAGGGCATGATGACGGTGGCTTGAAGTAGGTTGTGACAGTGGCTATAGCGAGAAGGAGACAGATTCTTAAGAAACATCAAAGGTAAAAATGGCAGCATCCAGTGACTGAGAAGATGGGGAGGATGAGGGTTAAGGATGGTCATCATGATGGAAACATCTGGTGGGTTGTAATTCTTACAAGAAGGGGATCTCTGCAGGAAGAATACAATTAGAATGAAGCAGGAAGAATACAATTAGAATGAAGCAAACTGTGTTTCCAAAGATGGCTGCAACGCTTCTCCCACCTGGCCTGCTTTATGGCAGTGGGACCTTACCACTCTTCCATTAAGAGGTAGGATTTATTTCTCCCCGCCTTGCACCTGGGCTGGCCCTGTGACCTGCTGTGTCTAATAGAACACCATGAAAGTGATGCTGTGTAGCTTCTGAGACTGGGCATTAAGAGAAGTGAGCTTCAGCCTTTGTCCCTTGGAACGCTCTTTTTGGAATCCAGTTGCCACCTGTGAGGAAATCCAAGCAGCTACATGGAAAAGCTCATGTGGGACAGAACCAGCACCTTGGCTGATCCCCCAAGCTGACTTGCAGCTAGCAGGTGGCATCAACTACCAGCCATGTGCTTTACGTCCTTCCAGCCTTCTCAGTACCCTACTGGCCCCACCTGGAGTAGAAGAACCATCCAGATAACCTACAGAATCATGCCTATATATATTTTAATTTTAAACCATTAAATTTTGGGGAGATTCATTATATAGCAATAGGTATCCAAAGGAGAGATAGATAAGAATTTGGTTTTAGACATGAACTGGAGGTGATGGGGAACAGTTGGGTGAAGATAACTTTTAGAGAGTTGGTTATAAAAGTCTAGAGCTGAGAAGTAATATAGAGATATACATATAGGGGTTGGTAGCATGTAAATGGGATTTTGAGCCATGGAAACTGATGCCAAAAAAGAAAAAGAAAAAGAAAGTGAGATGGTAGAGTGAAAAAAAGAAAAGTGCAAGATGGAATTAGGACTAGCCTTTGGAGAATTCTGACATTTAATGGCCCTGTTTTGAGAAGGTTCCTCAGTGGAGAGTAAGAAGGACCAGACAAAGAGGGGTCTTGGTATCACAGACATCAAGAGAAGAGAATATTTCCAGAAGCAGTGTGTGCTCAATGGGAACGTCAAAAGCTGATGAGAAGCTGCATAAGATGAGTTTAAAAAGTAGCCTTTATTGATTTAGAAGCAGGTGATCTTTGATGAGTCATCTAAGTAAATTTTCCGAGAACTGTAATTTATTTCTTACTGTACTGATAATATATTTTATTTTAACCATTTTAGTTATAATACACTAAAGTGTATGCAAGGCACTGTACTGGATTTTTCATATATGAGGTGTGATCAACAAAACAGGTCAGTGTTTAAATTTAAAAAAATAATTATTACAGTAAAAAACACATTGCCATTAATTCCCCTCAAAATACTCCCCCTCACTTCAAACACACTTATCGCATCATTCTTGCCACTTTCTGAAGCAGTTCTGGAAGTCTTCTTTTGTGAGTGTCTTTAATTGAGTTGTCATGGCTGCCTCGATGTCCTGAATCATTTTGACTTTGGGAAAGACCCAGAAGTCTCATGGTGCCAGATCCGGTGAACGAGGTGTATGAGAACACACTGTAATGTTTTTATTTGACAGAAATTGCTGCATACTAGAAGCGATGTGTGACATGGAGCGTTATCATGATGGAGGACAATTTACAGCACACTTTAAAACACACCTTCTCTCTACCATAGCTCACACCTGCTGACTGCACCGAACAAGTTGAAACTTGTCACACTGTTACTAAGGTTCAACGCCCTGCTTCCCATATTGAAGATCTCTGCCTTTTCCATTGGATGGCACTCGGCAGTGGCATTCACCGTATTTTGTGATCACAATGGAAAGGCTCTGTGTCACAAATCACTTCTAGTACAGCAATTTCTGTCAAATAAAAACATTACTGCGTGTTCTCATCCACCTTATTCACCAGATCTGGCACCGTGAAACTTCTGGCTCTTTTCCAAAGTCAAAATGGTCATGAAAGGAAAAAGTTTTGAATCAATTTAGGACATCAAGGCAGCCACGATAGCACAACTGAAAATACTCACGAAAGAGGACTTCCAGAACTGCTTCAGAAAGTGGCAAGAACGATGGGATAAGTGTGTTTGAAGCGAGGGGGAGTATCTTGAGGAGAATTAATGGTAATGTGTCGTTTATTGTAATACATTTTTTAAAATTTAAATATTCTCAGTAGTTTTTGATCACACCTCATATTACGCGTCCTCTAATTTAACCATTATAACAACTATATTTATTTTTGAAACAACTAAAGCTTGGGGAAAGTAAATGAGTTTGCAAAAATTATTCAGCTAGTAGGTGGTTACGTAGCCTCCTTTCCGACCTCCCTCACTAATTTACTGCTCCAAGTTCATTGAAGGAAAGTCACATATGCAAGCTTGTAACCACTGTGTTCATAATGAGCAGAATAGTAGCTGTTACTAAGATATTACTGTTAATTATTTTTGGTGTAATAATGGTCATTTTCATGGGCTTTTTCTTTAGAGAGTCCTTATCTTTCAGAGGTACAACTGGAATATTTATTGATGAAATTTGACATCTTTCATATGCTTCAAAATACTCTACTTGAGATGGGAAGTAGATAGGGTATAGATAAAATCAGACTGGCCATGATTGACTCGTTGAAGCTGTGTGACGGGAAGGGAGGGAGCTATCATACCAGACACTCTTCTTTTCTAGAGTTTGACATTTTCCTTAATAACAAGTTAAAAAATAGGTATCTCAGTGAAGTTCTGAGGTCTTCCCAGTGAATAAAGGTGCCTGGGCTTGGTAATAGCTATGTTGAGTACTCATAGCTTTGTTTCTGGTGGTTTTTCTCTAGTGTCGTAGATACCTAGATAACGGCACTGGACATAAGAGGAACTGTTTGTTAGGTGCTCTGTAAAGTCTGCAAATAGGTGAAAATGAACTTAAATTTCAATTTACTGAATAATAGCTAAGTGTGGCATTCATCATCACTCTATAAGCTTAGTAGCATTTGTGAGATGACAATTAATTAGCCAGATGGCTTTATAAAATGTGTGTTGCTTTTAATTGCTATGGTCCATTTTCCTTGTTTAATACAAAGTTGGAAGCTCTTAAATGCATCAGAAATCTTTCTGGATTTGCTGTTGCGTGTTTCCACAGACATTTCCCCCTGGAGACATGGTAATTTTACAACTTTCAAATATTCAACACAACTCTAATTATAAATAGTTCTCTTTCAAAAGCGATAGCCAGGCTCTTGGCACATACCACCTCTTGTTATATGGGTAAGAATGACAGCAGAATGACTGATGACATGTGTTAGATTCCCTCATTTCTCTTAATTAGAATTTTCTTGGCAATATCATGCTTTATAATTGATCAGCTCATCCCTGACAATGGTTAATGTGATGGGGAATGGTATTAACTTTGTATTTCCTCCGGACAAATAGCCCAGCCAGTCTGCCTGGTAGCCTTTGTGGGGAGAGGAAGAAACCTTTCCCAACTCCTTCCAATTTCTCTGTTCTCCTTTGGCTGGTCAGAATACAAGGAGAGAGAAGGGAAAAGAGAGCATGTGCTGTGCTCTTGGAAATAGAGGAATGGATGTAGGTGGAGGAAGGATGAAGCCTGGGATAGGACATGATGAGAAGGTTAGAGAGGTGACCCTCTGGAGCCGTAAATCAGGAGCTATCCGGGCAACAGAGCTGACCTGGACATCTGGTCCCTGACTCACCAGTTGTTTATTTAGCACCTGCCGTGAGTACAAGCTGGTCATGATGACTGTGGGCATGCAGAAGGCACCAGGGACCTGCTTCCTGCCTTCAGTTCTACTTAGAGGCAGCCCGTCTAACCCTGAATCTCCTCCTCAAAGGCAAACACTCAGTCTCTTTGGTTTACCCCCACTTCCCGTTGCCCAGTACTAGGTTTAGCTCACGGTGGTTACATGTAATAACATCAGCTCAGGAATGGATGGGTGAATGAACACACCAGACAACGTGTGAATAGTCTGGGGGTCACTTACAAAATGCCAAAATAATTCACTTCAAACTAAATATAAACGCTAGTGGGGTAGTCACAGAATATGGGACTGATCAGAGCAGGATGAGGTTCCACAAAAAGATGTCAGGCTTCTAAAAAGCCCACCCTGGACCCCATGCCCCCGGCTCCCCAAGGTGAAGATGTGAGGGTTAAACTGCCCCGACCCCATTCATGGAATATTCATGACAGCAGAAGCCCTGGGGACCACCCCTCAGGAAGGTGGCAGAGTATCTGGGTCTGTAAGAAGGGAAGAGTTGCAGCTCTCCGTGGGTTACACAGACACTCAGGTGTCGGCCACCTGAAAGACCTGAGAAAGGTGAACATGTAGTTTTACCCAGAGACCTGTCTGGTGGTCCGCTGGATGCAAGATGCAGGTGGATGTTGTGAATCTTTTTCTGACTTTGTCTGGTGTCCAGTCATTAGCCTTTGGAAGCATAAGGAGACAGTGTCCAAAGGGCAGTCTTTATGGTGTCCCAGGAAAGGCATTTCTGACCTGCTACACGTGACTCAAGGGGGCGGTCCGTGGCAGCTTGACCTCAGTACTCAGGAAGACTAAAGCAAACAAACAAACAAACAAACAAACAAATGAAAAATACTAGGGTTTGCATTCAACTCATGAATTGCTCATCACCAACAAAATAAGGTATTTGGGTAGGTTTGTGTGAGACGTAGAAAATAGACATTGCTCTCCACCCCTGGTTCCTGGCACAGAGCTCCGAAAACTCGTAATTTTCTGGGTAACAAGAGCGTCTCTTGTTCAAATGAGGTGACTCTGGATGGGGTACTGGATGTGCGCTGGTCACTGGAAAGGTCAAGCCATGATTCGCAGGTTGGAATTTTCATCTGTACCCTCCCTTCTCTTCAGAAGGGAGAAGGGCCTGAAACGGAGTGAATGCTTGCTCACGTTTATGTGATGAAGCCTCATGATAATCCCCAAAGTACAGGGTTCAGAGAGCTTGCAGGCTGGTGGACACGTGGAGATTCAGGGAGAATGGTGCCCTCAGAGAGGACATGGACGCTCCGAGCCCTTTCCCTATACCCCGGCTTGTGTGTCTCTTCCATCTGGCTCTTCCCGAGTTACATCCTTTTATAATAACCTTACCAGCTTCAGTAAGTAGAATGTCTCTCTGAGTTCTGTGAGCCCCACTCTACAAAAGTAATTGAACCCAAGGTGGGGGGTTGGGGACTTCCAATCTATAGCCAGTGCATCAGAAGCACAGAAGCGTGGGGGAGGGGACAGGCTTGTAGGACTGAGTCCATAACCTGGGGAGTCTAACGCCATTTCCAGGTACGGAGTATCAGAATTAAGTTAAATTATAGGACACCGAGGTGGTGGCATGGAGAATTCTTTGTTGTGGGGACAAACCCTACACATTTGGAGATCAAAAGTGTCTAAAGAGTTCTATATAAATGCAGAGCAGAAAGACAGGGAAGAACTGAAATTTCCTAATTCGGGTGAAAATGCAGGAATTTGGGGACATCCTCCTCTAGAGTCAGCAGAATACCTGACTCGAAACAAATATTTGGGTCATTCTGTGGGTTGCTTTATTTAGACCTTCACATCGTATTTGTCCTTCAATGTGTGACAGATATGGAGAGAAGGAATTCAACGGGAGAATTTATGTGGAACACCCGCCCACCTGCCTCCCCACACACAGACATTCAGCAACTTCTTTTTCCTTCTTCTTCCCATGAACGTGTGAAGGTTTTGCTAAATAGAACAGATTGATTAATTACCACCACAAGACCAGACCTCAGCTTAGAAGAGAATATTGTTATGGATTAAATGGGTCACCCAAAATTTCTGTGTGGGAGCTCTGCTCACCAATGTGACTGCATTTCGAAATCGGGCTTTAGAGGAGGTAATTAAAGTGAGAGCGTCAGAGTGGGGCTCGCATCCCATAAGACAGGTGTCCTTATAAGAAGAGGGAGACAGGGCAGGGATGCAGACACAGAGGAAAGGCCGTGAGGGGACACAGCAAGAAGGGTGTTGTTCGCACCCAAAGGAGAACGGCCTCACCAGAACCAAACTTCAGGCACCTTGACCTTGGATTTCTAGCCCCAGAACTGGGAGGAAATACTCTCGGACATTTCTGTTGTTGGAGCTCTGTGGTGTTTTGTTATGGCAGCCCTAGCAGACTAATCCAATCATATAAAAGTAAATTAAGGAACAGAAAATACTATTGTGAATAAAATAGAGCAGATACACTGCTATGTTGAATAATGCTGGCAGTGATATAATGAAAATAATAGCCTATTTTGATGGTCAGCTTACTATTTAACCTTTAAACTTACTCTGTGACCATATCTACTTTATGTTAGACCCTTGTTATGGGTTGACTTGTGTGCCCCCAAAAAGATATGTTGAAGTCCTGACCCCCAATAACTCAGAATGTGACTGTGCTTGGAAATAGGGTCTTACAGGGGTCTTATACAGTCATTAGGGTAAACCTTAAACCCTAAGGACTGGTGTCCTCCTAAAAAGGGGGAAATAGGGCATATAAAGACAGAGGGAAGACAATGTGAAGACACAGGGAGGAGGAACCATGTACCTGGAGGGATGTGTCTACAAGTCCAGAGACATGGATTACTGGCTCCCAGAAGCCGGAAGGGACGAAGAGGGTCTCTCCCAGAGCCCGCAGAAAAACAGGGCCCTTTATGGATAAATGTTCTCCGATGTTCACTGCAACTTTATTCACGGTGTCCAAGACATGGAAACAAAAAAAATGTCCTTCGATAGATGATTGGATAAAGAAGATGTGGTATACTACTCTACCACAAGAAAAGATGAAATACTGCCATTTGCGACAACATGGATGGATCTTGAGGTTAGTATGCTAAGTGAAATAAGTCAGACAGAAAAAGTAGAGAACCGTATGACTTCACTGATATGTGGAATATAAAACTGAAAGCAACAAAGGAACATGACAAACAAATAAACAAAAACTCATAGACACAGACAATAGTTTAATGGTTACCAGGGGGTAAGAGGGGAGGGTTGGTAAATGAAGGTAAAAGGGATCAAATATATGGTGATGGAAGGAGAACTGACTCTGGGTGGTGACCACACACAACATGCTATATAGATGATGTGTTACAGAATTGTACACTAGAAACCTATGTAATTTCACTAATCATTGTTACCCCAATAAATTTTAATTAAAAAGAAAAAAGAAAAGCAGGGCCCTGCCGATATGAAGATCTCAGGCATCCAGCCTCCAGGATTGGGATACAGTAAATGTCTGCAGTTTGAAGTAGGCCTGTTTTGGGTCCCTTGTGCTGGCAGCCCACAGAAAGCACCACGGCCCTGTTCCCAGAGCTGGATGAAGGGTGGTTCGGCAGGCAGCCCCTAGGTCACTAATGCACAAGAGGTTTTAAACTCTCCCTGGAACCATTTACAAGTTACCATGCCAGCTAACTCAGGTTCCCTCACATGGGTGAACTGCTTTGCTGACATGGCGAAATCTCTACTGAGAGAAAACAGCAGTGGTTTAAAACAGTGCTTGCCATCACCAATTAACCATCGCCACTGGGTGTTTTCCGGACGCACACAGAGCTTGCACAGTGACTTCCTGTCAGGGAGATACTCTTACTAGCTCCTTGCACAACTCAGGAAATGCAGGTCAGAGAAATTAAATAATATGCCTGACTTGCTCTGAGTCACACAGCTGGTAAACCATAGGGCTGGCATCCCAACTACGGCTTTCTAGAGTCATGTAGTGAAAGGTGGAAGGGTTTGGATAGCAGAGAGTAGGAAGTACTTCTGAGCTGGGAGAGTAAACACAGTTACTTCCACTGTTTCCAGGCATGCATAAAAGAGTGTGGGTAGTGTGTTTGGGGAATGGGAGCCTAATGTAACAGAATTGGGTTTTAGTTCCATATAAGGTCAACTCTTCTCCTGCTTCCAAGACTAGACTGAGAATAGATAAGCAGACAATAGGACTTGCCCTAAGTCCATTTAGCACGCCCTGCCTAACAAGAAATTCTGTGTCTGGGTCTTGCTTCATCTCTATCTCCTTACTCCTTGTGATTTGCGGTGGCGTGGGGATTTTGGGGAGTGTTGATCATACTGATTATATAGAAAATCCTTGTGTCCCTTCTGAGGTTTACATAAAAGAATTGAAGTAAATAACAGGCATTTTCTCCAGAGTTATCCAGTATTTTACAAACCAATGGTAATAAGGTCTCCATTACCTTTAATCCTCTATTCCTTACACTCTGTGCTATAGTAAAAATAATAATAATAATCATAGCATAACATGGTAAAACGAAGTAATAGCAGCAAACTTAATGCAGACATTGGGAAGACCAGCCTGCTCCACTGAAACTCGGAATTATGGAGTATTTAACGGGACAGGTAGCTTTGTAGCAAAATCTGTAGCTAAATATGGACCACCAGAGTCCATGTTTAATAAAACCTAAGGAATTCCTATGTAGGAAAGAACCATCCATCGTGAGTAAAGCAGGGGCAGGGTGTAGCAGTGTTGACAAAGCTCTGACTTGTGACAGAAAGATCTGGGTTTGGCTCTGCCCAGGGCCACTTGTCCTCATCTGTAAAACGAGGGACGTCTTTCAAAGTGTCAAGTTCTTCTGAGCTTCACATCCTGCCTCCTCATGTGGAGAGCTGAGTGCTTCCCAGGGGCTCCAAGGTACTGATACGTGTCTCTTTAATATCTGAACTTGGTGAATATGGGAAAGATCTTCTTCAAGCAAGATCTCCTGGCTTGGAAAAACCTGCCTTGGTCCGATTCGAATTATGATGAGTGCAAAGCAGTGGTATCTCCGTGAGGAAGGCCTTACCGTAGCTGAGTGTCTAAGCAGGCCTGGGTGGTTACACCAACATGGTCTTTCTCGAGTCCATGGCACAAGGACCTTGTGCCATATTGAAAATGTATTACTTGGCAACTGGCTACGTATCTTAGATTCTGAACTGAGCTATTTACAACTGTACTGAAGTATAAGCAAGTCATCTACTGCTTGAATAATCACCCCCGACATAAAATACTTATTGAAGTGACTGCAGCCGCCTGGATTTTGCATATTATTTACCCAGTGTTCCTTCAGTATAACATTTAGATATAAAGTTAATACAGGCACAGATCATAACTTTTTGGGAAAGGAGTAAAGTTTCTTCTAGTTAATCTATCCATCTAGGAGGGAAGTGCTGTCCCCACGGTCTTCCTCCTTTCACTCTTCCCCATGTTAGCAGGAACCAATAATCTGACTGATCAAAACTGGGGACAGTCACAGAGCCACATTGTCTAGGGGACAGGGTGACTAAATTGAAAAGGCAGCCCCTCTGCTGCTTTGCTCTGTCCCACCGGTAATGATGTTTGGGGCAGGCCCGTGCCCCCCATTGGACTGGCTGGGTGTCGGGGGTCACATCTCGTCTGCAGATCCAGCTATCCCCAGAGGTTTCCGGAGGAAATAAGAGGTGCTCGCTGATCTCAAATCTAAACTTCTCCAAAACCATTTACTAGGACCCCCCTATTCGTGGGTCACTGGGTGCTTGTCCAGCCATGGGTGAAGCTGATGTGTTGTCAGTTCCTTGCATCCATTGGTTCGGACCCTAGTGAGTCGTGGCCTCCTCCCCATTTGTAGTGTTATTGTGTATCAACATTGTAGACAAGAGCCTGCACACTTCTGACGCTTCCTCTGGCTCAGTCTGCCTCTCAGACACCCTCTCTTTTCAGTATTCAAGACACGTCTGTATGTGTGTATATATGCGTATATTTTAAAGTAACCCTGTTTTAACGAGCATAGCTGTTACTTTCATGTGTCATCATAATACAGTGCTGCAGCTGTCAGCATGCTGTCCCCCCAAGTTTGCCCCGTGTCTTCTGTCACGGCCTTTCCCAGGGCCCAGAGGACGCAGAGGGAGTCCCGGGCTTTGCCTCTGGGTGCTGGCCCAACTCTGCACAGCTCTGTCTTCTCACTTAGCTTTTCCCCGCCCCTCTGCTGAGTCAGGAAAATGCTCCCACATCCCCAGCCCCTTGTTCTCTGGGGTAGGAAGCCGAGCTCTTCAACCTCACTCTCATGACTCAGTGCTGAAGCTGCTGGTGCTGCCATTTTGTTGTAGCAGACAGCAAGGCGGGCAGTGCTTTGGAATCGTGCATCTTCCAAGGGCAAAAACTGTCGTGTAGGAACTCCCTGCATGGGTACAGGGCTTGATGGCTCACAAGGTATCTTCATATTTGTCATGGGCATTGCGGCTCATGGCATGAAATACTTGTTCAAGATTCATTATAGGGACACCAGTTAGAATGGCGACACCTCAGCCATCCAACAGGCATTGTCTGAGCACTGCTGGATGCTGCGCATTCGGAACTGGAGGGTGAGTTTTTCTTGTTGGGAATGTTGTTATCTGTTTATTGTTTTACTTGCTGCTTTCATGACTTAGTTCCACTGCACAGATGAGGACACAGGCTGAGAGAAATTAAGTGAATTATCCTAGGTCACCCAGGTAGTAAACAGGGGAGTGAAATTTTCAAAGCTAGTTTGTTTCATTTCGGCTTTAGTATAGTCGTTTTACCTACCACTCAACTTGGTAGATAAAAGAATCTTTGCGCTTACCACTCAGATTCTTCGCGCTTACCATTTCTCTTTTGAGCATTTTTTTTTTCTAATTTAGCTCAAAAATTACCAGAATAAACAATTATTTACTGAGTATCTGATAGCCCCTGACCTGACTAACGCTAAGTTATATCAGAAACGAGAAGGCATGTTTTGAAATAATATAGATTTAGGAAATTCATAGTAAAGAGGTATAAGAAACAGGAAGGTAGCCCTCCCAGAGAAAACAGAAGTGTTAGAATGATCTTTGTTATACTTACCACACAGATGGGTAGATTGTCAGATGTTTTTTCTGGGCTGACAATTGCACTCCTCTCACCTATTGAAAATTGGGCTTCATTTTAAAAATATATGCTTTCTATCATATTTATATTAACGTATTAACGTTTAATAACACTAGGAAATTACTGTGAATGGATAGAAAGGACAGTACCTGGAAAACTGTTAGATGTATCATCCTAATTCAAAATGAACAAGCTATAAAATAAATATTGTAAAAATTACACAGCTAATATACCAGTTATAATATGCTAGGCAGTTTATTAAAATAGAGCTGATGTTCACAATAGCAAGAAAAATACTGAAGGCCCACAAATAAACTTAGAAAGTAACATATTGTTCCTAGAGAAGCAAAATTTAAGCAAGGAATCAGATATTTACTTTTAACACATGGATAGGAAAACTGAATATTTTAAGTACTTTAATTTCTCATAAAGTATATACAAGTTAAATACAATTTCAGTTAAAAACCTCTAACGGCATTCTCTAGATTTGGCCTCGGTTATTGTGAAGTGTATCTAGAAGTAAAAATGTGGCTATAAACTAAGCAAATTTTGAACAAGAAGAGGAACAGGGGGAAAGTTGCCTTCCTGAATATGACAGCATATCAGAAGGTGCCTCTAATCAAAAGGTGATGCTAATGGCACAGAAGTCGACTTTGGTGCAAATAAGCACCAGAAAATGAATAGAAAACAAATGGATACAAGAGCTCAAACTTCTAATAATTGAAAAAAGCCTAACCTAAATGTCAAAATATACTATTTTTCACCTGTTAAGGTAAAAATTATTGGGCAGAATTTTTTAAAGGATAATATTTTAGCGTTAGCACGTTCAAGACATGATCACAGAAATGGGTTTGGGAAGCTTTTACACTCTTACTGCTATGCTACAGCAGGAGCATGAGCTGGTCTGTTAGCCCTAGAGGGAATCAGACAGCAATCAAAAGTCGTAAAGATATCCATGACCTTGACCCAACCTGTGGCTTCCAGAATGTAAGGGAATAGAGATGTGTACAAACAATGATCTATAGGTACACTTATTGCATTGTTACTTATTTTTAACAAAAATTGGACCCCCCCCACAATGTTTAATGATAATAACGAAACTATGACACACACACACACACACACACACACATATATTTACCAAATGACCTTATAATTATCAATGTATTTTTTCAAAGAATATCTCATAAAATGGGGAAATGATCAAAACATAATGTTAGTTGAGAAGAAAACAGGCTCCACAGTCATATATATGAATGAACTACTGGGTTAAAAGATTCATCATACTGTTTCTAATGGCTATGTGTAGAAAACAGAACTTCTTTAAAGTCGTTTCAATGATAGTCTTTCTATTTTTTCATATTTTCAAAATCGTCTACAAAGAGCATGTGTTATAGTTACACTTTTAAGAATGAATATTTGTCATTTTAATAATACTGTATTATTTAATTAATTAAAAGTATTTTACATAGTCAAATTCAGAAGCTGGGTTAATTACACAGTGAGCTAGTCAATAATTCCATTTCTATGAATGCTTTCCTTGGATAATATTATAATTTTATGAATTTCTGGTTAAGACATGCCCATTGATAGTTGCAGATAGAATTTTTGATGTTTTAATTGTCATTTCTTTGACATTAATAACCTTAAACATAGCTTCTCCCATTGAGTGGTCATTATTACTTCTACTAAATATTTTTACGTACTAAAATGTGATTGCTACAGATTCTATTCCATTCATTCCTTTGGCTGTTCTTGTGCTATCACCATATATTAATTATCTAATCCTTCATAATATGCTTTAATGGTCATTCATGCAAGGGCAAATTAGTCTCCCTTTTCTCTGTAGCTCTGCCTTGCTCTTTGTAAAACAGTCTCCACGGTTGATCTCTTCAATGGTGCCTCGCTATTCAGTAGAACTTAATTTCTGAGATAAACAGACCATGCCACTTAGGGTTAAGTAGTGAGGGCCACACTTTTTAGATACTCTTGTTATATCTGAGTTGCTAAATCTCACTGCTAAATAATTTTCAATCAATAGTTCAAATTATCTTGTGTTACTGAACCCCAATGAGCATCACAGATTCAAGAGTTGATGGCACCCAAGAAATGAGCAGATCCCAAAGACCATAATTTCTCGTTTTATAAAGGAGGCAACTGGGCACGCAGAGGTTAAATGTTTGACGCAAAAATCACTTGCTTCATTTGGTGATTATTGGACAGAGAAGCATAAGTAGAATATTGGGCCTAAGTTGAGATAGAAATACAATGGCTAGATTGATTTATAAGACTCCACCTTAATTGTGCTCACTTTTTAAAGACTTGAAGGGACCATCCTTCTTTTGACCTAGAATAGTGGTTCTCAACCAGTGGTACTTTGGGCTCCTAGAGGTCACTTGACAATGTCTGGAGACATTTTGGGTTGTCACAATTGGAAGGGGCGTGGTGTGTGTGTGTGTGTGTGTGTGTGTGTGTGTGTGTGTGTGTGTATGTGACTGGCATCTAGTGGAGGCCATGGATTCTGCCAAACATCCTACAATGCACAGGACAGCTCCCAAAACTAAGAATTATTTGGCCCAAATTGTCCACAATGCTGAGGTTGAGAAATCCTGGCCCAGAAGGCCAAAATAACTCTTTCTGAAAAGATGTCACATGTGACAGAACAATGTTTCCTATTTGGAGACATTACCCATCTGCTATTGTAGCCATAAACCTCCAACTGCATTGGCCATTAAAAGGAAAGAAAGATTTCTCCAGGTCCCAGAACACGAGCGCTCATGCTTCCTGAATTACTGAGTTTTACTAGGATTCCGGAGATGAGTGTGTCCCCTACCTTGTATCTACATAGCTATGTGATGTGAAACAACTTATCTCATCTTTCTGGGGATGTTCATATCATAATTTGTAATGTGGCGTGAAGACAGAAAGGGATAATTGAGAGGAAAGTAATTGAAACTGTGAGGTGCCATGTAGAAATTGGATGTGTGGTTGAGTATGAGACGGTCGTGTGCTCGGGATGGCCAGCTAGTGGCCACATTCCATTGCTTCTGACCACAAAGTCACCTTCATGAAGGGCATTAGCCTTCCCACTACTTTGCTCTTACCTTGCAGTGAATAGGAAAGAATAGCTGATTGAATCAAACAAGCTTAAAAAAAAATCTGCTAAGTTTGAAGAATAATCTTCCATGTGGAATATTCCAGAACAACTTCCCTTCCCTAAGATGTTGTGGAACTCTTAATTTTGCTAGAGATCTATAATTCTTGTACAGCATAGCGTCATGAGAGAGTTGTGACCCCTCCCCCAAATTCCTATGTTGAAGTCCTGACGCCCAGGACCTCAGAATGTGACTATATTAAGATATTTAAAGTAGTCAAGTTCAAATGAGGTCATCAGGGTGAGCCCTAGCCCAGTATGACTGGTGTCCTCATGAGAAGAGGAGATTAGGACACAGACACACACAGGGACACCATGGGAAGACAGGGGGACGTGACGGCCATCTAAAGCCAAGGAGAGGCCTCAGAAGAAACCAACCCTATGCCACGTTGTTCTCAGACTTCTGGATTCCAGAACACTGAAAAATAAATTTCTGTTTAGAACACCCAGTCTGTGGTACTTTGTCATGGCAGCCCTAGGAAACTAGTACGATGGATCATTCTAAATGTTTCTCGCTGGAAAGCCATTGCAGGTGAAATACGCTTCTGGTCTTTTGACCCCAGACCCTGAGGTAATTTCAGCAAATAAAACTTGCTTCTAGAGAAGGCTTCCTGCTTTCCTCACCGGCCATAATGAGGCTTTTCACGGAGACCAGGGGCAAGAGCCAAACCCACATAAACTCAGGTGGAATCATTTCGAGGCTGCTATTTATAAATCCATCACTTCTGAGTTCCAGAGGAATTCTTCATCACTCCTTCTCTCCCATGCCTTGGAGAACAAGGTCTGTGGCCTTTGTGGCAGCATCTGCTGCCCCTGAGTGTCCGCAGTGTCCAGAAGGCGTGCTCTGCTTGTTTGTAAGCGTCTAACGGAAACCACATGGGTTGGTCTGTTAGCAATGGCACTGCAAAAGGATATCTCCAGGTTGCAAATGTTTTGTATCCTTCTTGCCCAAGTTCTGCAGATGAGACCCGAAAGCGTTTTGTTACTCTCCTGGGATAATGGATAATTTGACCCTGGGGCATCATGAGAGCAAATGCTTCTTTCTCTACTTCTGTTTTCCTTCCCAAGGTAGTTCTAGAAAGTTCTCAGACAGGCTCTGTTGTTTGTACTTCTTTGTGCAAGAACATGCATCGAGGGCAGGGCTCGGACTGGCGCCAGATTTCATGAGTTCAAGCATTTATCTGCCATCCTCCAACTTTATGACTTTGGGAAAGTTACTCAGCCTTGGCTGTGTTCCAGTTTCCTTGCCTGTGACCTCATTTGGAGATAGGGTCTCTGCAGATGTCATCAAGTTAAGATGAGGCCCCACTCCACTGGCATGGGCCCTACTCCAACACGACTGGTGTCCTTATAAGAAAGGAAAGCGGAGACTCAGGCAGACACACACAAAAAACACCGTACAATGATGGTGGCAGAGCCTAAAGTGCCACGGATTGCTGCCAGCACCAGGAGGGAGGCAGAGGCAAGGACAGACAGTCCCCAGAACCTTCAGACGGAGTGTGGCTCTGCCGACACCTTGATTTGGGTTTCTAGCCTCCAGAACTGTGAGGGAATAAATATCTGTTGTTTAAGCCACCCAGGCGGTGGTACTTAGTTACAGTTGCCCCAAGAAATGAAGATAGAACCTGTTCTGTAATCATGTGTTTGGGATCTTCCTTTTCACATTAATATTTGGCTCCCAAGTCCTTCCCATCCAGCTTGGGTCTTCTCAGAAGCTATCTGCAGGGGGATGCTGGGCTGTGCCTCACTGTGTCTCCAACGCCTCAGACAGAGTTTGACTCTGAGATGCTCAGTAGGCGCTCAGTAAATGCTTAGTGCAGTTATACAACAGCGGCATTTTTTATGCTTTCGTCTTCCCAACTTCATGATAGGACAGGATGTTTATTTCAGCCTTCGAGAGAGAGGAGAGCGTATCAGTTCATGGCCTGATTCTCCTGGTTCTCCTTCTGGAAGTCAGAGCATAAGCAGCAGCCCCAGCTCCATGCGAGAAGCCGCCTGTAGTCTGATCCATGCTGGGCTCTGAAACTGGGCTCTCCAGGGGCAGACCTTGGACAGACTTTGCGCTTCAAGACACTTAATGTTCCAAAGACAAACATGGAAGACACAACTTAGAGAGGACCGACTTACCCAAAGGATGTGTAGTGTGAGCCAGATTAATGGCAGAGGGAAATGTGCTGTAAGGACGCGTCTCTGGAATCGGCCTGGTCTTTAAGTGGCTAAAAGGCTCCCGGGAGGGGCGTATCGAAAGTGGGGGTTGAAAGAGGTTCACATGGTCCAAAAGACATCTGTCTGTCTGTCTTGCCAGGACAACTTCTGCTTGATCTGAAACAGCCCGTTTTCTGTTAGGGAACTATCCTCCTCTCATTTGCATCCAATCCTGAGGAGACTGTCAATCAAGGACTTTGCCCTTCTTAAAATACTATGAATGGTTTGCAGAGGGTTTCGGGACTCAAGCCAGTCATAGCAGTGGGCGTCAGTTCCAGGAAGGAGCCGTTGTTGGGATCATAGTAGGTAAGGTCACCAGGACACCATGCAGGGAAACAGCCTGAGACAGAGGCAACACAGAGAACATCAGAGACAAAGGACCGAAAGAGACAAATCTTCCAGACCTCATTCAGGCATCTGGGCCTAGGCTTACCTGAATTTAGTATCTTCAGCCAATGTTTAATGAGAGAGCGGGTAAATCCCCATTGTTGTTTTATCGGCTAGTTTGAAGCTGGATCCTATGAGTTGAAATTGAAAGTTTCCTCATCAGACACAATCTCTTCCTTTCACTTTAATTTCAAGGTGACAGGAATGGGAGAGCTGGAGTAGGAACCAGTGTTTGGTCTACCAAGCTCTGTACTTCAGATCAAAACCCCAAACAAAACAACAGTTTCATGTCATTTGGAAAGTGAATTTTGTCCCTGAAAATGACAAAAGATGTATGAGAGATTTTCTCTATCCTCAAGCAACTTACCGTTTAATTTAGCTGGGGAGACTGGCTCGGCATGTCTGAAAGCAGGGCAGGGTGAAGATTTATGTCTCCTTTGTCAGGGAGAAAGTGCCGACCTCTGATAATCTTCGTGCTCAGCCTTTGGTAGCCCTGGCAGCAGATTCCTAACTAACATGGTTAGCAGGCAGCTTCGTCTGGGGCAATGCGTGCGGCTCCTTCACCATAATTGGGTTTTGCCAGCCTGGCGCTTAATGGAAATTAATAAGGAGGTATATTGGGGCACCTTGTCAACACTGCCTAGTGCCTTGAGGGTACATTGCTAAGAACTGCAGGGTTTTCGGGATTGGATGAATCATTCATTTGTTATATTGTTTAAGAGACAAATAGTAAAAACTTGGGAGGCATGGAGGATGGCTTAGTTTTCAGAGGGCTCTGCAATGCAGTTGAGGAACTATGTAGTTTGTTCAATAGTTAACATAGCTTTTTATAGGTACCATTTATTGGGCATTTACAGTATGCCAAACACTGTGCTAAGCACTTTACATGGACTGTTTCATTTCATTCTCATAATAACCTTGTAAGTCATACACTTCATCCTCCTTTTACAGATTTGCATACTGTGGCTCAGAAAGATCATTCATTCACTTGGGCCAATGTCACAAAGCCAATAAGCGTGGGAGTCAGGATCTGAACTCGGGCCACAGCTTGAGTCCTATCAGTGCCCACACTGCCTCCCAGCAAGGAAAGGACCCAGCGACCATGGGGACTGCTGAAGAGTGTCACTGCACACACAGGTGTGCCGTGAGGAGACCCTGGCTTCTGACACACCAGCTCAGAATTTGCTTCAGTTATCCCAGAACAAGCTGTCTCCGGACCAGTGTGATGGCCCGGGGACAGGCAAGGTGGTTGACAATGAAAGATTTTGCAAAGGAACATTGCAGGAGTTTGATACTGGGTGAAGAAAAAAAAGAAAAGAAGATGAGGCAAAACATATCAGAATCCATTTTAAACATGGGTACAAAGTAGCAGCCTCTGAAATAGTAGCTGTCAAGAGATTACTGGCAGTGTATTCCGGGAATGCATTTAGTTTTCGTGGCAGAAAGCTGTCAAGGAGAGAACTATTTACATACACTTTTATCGGAGGCTCATTAGTCTATTTAATGTATTTTTAAAAATTTAAAAGACCCTTCACCACAATTGTGTCCGGGTACATATACAAGGGGGAAAAATCAATGTTGAACTTTGCAAATGGACGCCTGTCTCTGCCCTCACTTTCTCATTCCCATTAGGCAAATGACAATTCAGCATTATTGTCAGAGTGTAGTTGTCTCACAGGCTTCAAGGAAGCACCTAAGGTGCTGGTCCATTTTTAAAAAATACAAGTTCTTCATGCTCGCTCTTCTTCCATTTCATTTTTCACAATGACCCACACTGCGTTCATTATGCTTTTTGAGGTTCATGTTGAAACAGGTGAATAGGAAGGATAGAAAATGGATTTTCAGGCTTGCAGGCTGGGGTGAGGAGCTAACGAGGAAATGCCCGCTAAGTGCCAGGGACAACGTGGGAGTCAGGCCTGGATGGCAGCACACCAGCTGTGGACCGGCTGTGTGGTGTCCCTGTGCTGGGTCTCCGTTTCCTCATCTATAAAATGAGAGGATGGGACAGCGTGACTCTGACAGGTCCTGTGAGTTCACACAATCTGATTCTATTCATGTGGGACAATTCTAAGACCCATACAATAAAAGAAGATGGATTTGTTGGTGAAGTGATGTAACAAACTTAACTCTTAAGAATGAATGAGTAAATGGTGACATGAGATGGTTGGGAGCAATATGAGATCAGCATTTTAAATTTCAAGTCTTTCTCTCAGTGTGTGTTAGAAAAGGTATGACTGGCACAGCAAACCTGTGATTACATTATGTTATTGCTTAGCACAAAGGTAAATTTATTTAAGACAAACAGAGAGTTGATTTAAAAGTGTTGTCTCATAAAGAATTTGTGTGGTCTTTGCCCAGGCTTCCTGGGAGGTAACCTCTCAATCCTTGACCTTGCCCAGTGATGGGAGTGTTTTATCATGTGTAGTGGGTGCTTCCTGAGCGCAGGCTACTGGGGTGACTCATGGTGGACCCCCACCTAGTTTCGGGATGGGATCTGCCTGCCAGAAAGACCAACCTCGTGATTCCAGACTTCGGGGTACCAACCTGACCTGTGGGAAATTGGAGACTGAATGCAGCCACAGGCCAGAGATGCAGTCCACGGAGCCTGTGCCCTGAAACCCAATAAGAGCTGTAGACACCGACTCTGGGTGAGCGTCCGGGTGGGTGACGCACATGGAAGTGCTAGGAGGGTGATGCGCCCTGAGGACGTGGAAATTCTGTGTTTGGGGCCTTCCGAGAGCTCCCTACGTGTCTGCACGTGCTGGTCCTGACTGTATCTTTTATAATAGAACGATAATTGCAAGTGTAGAACGTTATTTCACCGACAAATCCGTTTCCTGAGTTCTGCGAGTCATCTAGCAAATCGTCAAACCTGAGGGGCTAAGTGGGAATCCCTGAATCTGAGGGTGGCCAGTGAGCCCGGGAACTGGGGGCAGGTGTGTCACGTGAGGTCAGTCTTGGGGAGGATCGTGGCTTAACGTGTGAAATTTGAGCTGACTCTCAGTGGTGAGTATCAGAACTGCATCGCAAAAAGGCAGTATTAAGTAAATAGCAGCATTAAGTATTTAATAATGAAACGGTACACAGGTATGTGGCCTAAACCCCGTACATGGTGTAAAAATGACACAGTTTGGGAAATTCTAGTAGAATGTTCTCTATAGCGAAATTATTAATAACTATTTTAAGCCTGGTGTGTGTGTGCGTGTGTGTGTGTGTGTGTAATTCTCACAAAAACTCTATGAGATAGATAACACTAATATTCCCCCATTTTAAAGATTAAGAAACTGAGGCCTAGAGAGGTTAAATAACTTGCCCAAGGTCGTGTCACGAGTTAAGTGGCAGCGCTGGGATACAAACTCAGGTGGTCTGTCTTTAGAAAGCCTTGTTCTGAATGTGTTCATAATCACCCCATGAAAATATTGACCTTGTAGGATCTCTATGAAGATTAAATGACGTATTGCGTATAGAGTTCATTGAAAAACATCTAGCACACGGCAAGCGCTTGCTAAATGTTATCCCTTATTATTCTTGTCATAATTAGAAATAAATTTCTGTACTAAATAACAGCAGTCCGTAAAATAAATTAGGTGACATGTAATTTGGTCATACCCCGTAATGCTGTCTAGAATCAATCGAAAGTTGTATATTTGCTTTGTTGTATATGAAAAGGAGGCGTTTTCTGTTGTAAGGCGGAGAAGGCACAGGAGTCACGTTACAGACGTTTCCAGGCAGGAAGCAATCCCTTTCCAGTCAAAGAACATCATTAAGCCCTCAAATAGAGTCAGCGTGATAATGAACCTGGCTTTTACCACCTTTTCTTGGAATTCTGTAATTCTAGGTCACGGAGTAGAAGAGAAGGAGGGAGAAATTTTAGCTAACATAGCAAAATGTGGGTTTCGAGACTCATTTAAGCGACCACAGCAGCTTAGTTAGTTAGAATGCTCTAGACTGGTAATTTATCTTGATTTGTCAGCTCCCAAGGGCTGAGTTCTTTGTGAAGGGCAAAAAGTGAGTAAGAAGCAAAAATAACTGCTGGTTTCTGACCAGTGATTGTCCTCAGAGTTTGGGTTAATACCTCTCCAAAACTCTTGTCAGAAGAAAACCTAAATATTCCCCTAAAATGGTGAATGTGTAACATAGCAGGAATGGGGCAAACAGATTAATAGTTCACGTATTTTCTTTGACGTGCACATGTGATGATATTAACAATATTGGTGGGGATATAATACCTAGATGCATCCATTTAAGAAAAAACACAATTTATACGCAGGAAGAATTCTTGAGCGAGCCCTTTTCTGGCTGTGGTGTTCAGTGAGACAGCGATGAGCTCTGTGAGAGAAGAGTGAGTTTCCATGGAGGGAAAGCTTCCTCCTTCACCTGAGAGAACAGCACAGGCAGGAGGTCCGATCTCCTTTGCAAATGCATGGGCCCCATGGACGAAGGGAACAGTGAAGGAAGCTGCTTTAAGCCTGGAGGGAAAATAAACAGATTCATCTCCAGATCCAACGGAAGGTAAACGGATTTCTGTCAGCTAGCTCTGCCTCAGGTTGTCCTTTCCAGGACACATGACGTGTGTTTCTCTTGCTTTCTGCGCAGCCTGAAAGTTGGGCACGTCAGTGATTCCACACAGGCGTCTGGACACTTATCGTGTATTAGAAATTCTGTTTTCTGACATCTTCAGGGAAGGGCTATTCTATGTTGCTTAGTTAAGTGTTTTGATTACAAGAGATTATCATGTGTATTGTGGCAGATAGATGGCAGTTGTGGTATGTATTCATTCATTCATTCATTCATGCATTCATTCATTCATTCACCCATCCATGTATCAAGTGTTTGTGGGGTCCTTTCCAGGTATGAGATGCCATTGTAAATATTGCGGAGGTGGGGTGCCTGTGAGTGTTACAAACGAGGTCCCTGCTCTTGTGGAATTTATATTCTCCTGGGAGAAGACAACACAGAACACTATACATGTACACAATGATTTCAAGTTGTGAAAAGTGCTTGAAGAAAGGGTGCTGGCGTTAGAAGGTGACTGTGGGAAGGTGGCCTGACTGGGCCTGGGGTTCGGGGAAGGCTCTCTGAAGACGTGCCGTGAGAGTTGAGACCCGAAGGACAAGAAAGAACCAACATTGTAAAGTTCTCAGAGAAGATCCTCAACGGAGAGAGAACGTCAAGTGCAAAGGCCCTGAGGTGACAGGAAGACAGATGGGCTCCGTGACCAGAAAGGAGGCTCGTGTGAGATGGGGTGCTGAGCAAGGGCAGGAGGGGAGAGAGGTCAGAGTGACTGGCGCGAGCCGGCTCACGGGGGGCCTTGACTCCTTGAGGTTTAAAGTGTGGGGTTTTATTATACGTGATGCGAGGCCATTAGAGAGCCAAAGCAGAGGAGTGATGTCACGTGACACATGTAAACATTACTCTTGCAGCTGTATGTGAAATGGACCGTACGGTTGGGGTGAGGTGGCTGGAAGAGCGCGCCCAGCGGTGCTCCCACAAGCCAGAGAAAACTGGGGAGAAGAAATGCTGGTGTCCAGTAAAGGGAGCAAACAGAGCCTGGAGTCCTGCCTGACTCAGTCCTTCGCTTGCTCTGTTGTCTTAGGCAAGTAAGTCCCTTTCCTTCCTGGGCAGCCGACACATCATCTGGGAGAGAAAAGGGTCTTTACCTGTAGATTCTCTCCAGGAGCTCCTGCACGCTAACATTCTATGATGCAGTGCCTCTCTGACAGTAAGAACGTTTCCAACATGGAAATCAGAAAACATAACCCACACCAAGCACGACAGTAGGAAGCGGTGGGCACGTGGCTCCTGGGACTGCGTCGGGGTGCATGCTTTGCCGGGTCACCTCTGTCTGCAGGAGTCCAGCACACACCACCTGCCGCCATCCTCACGGTGTGGTCGGCTCTTACACTCGCTGCCTCCTGACTCCTTAGCCTGGCCCTGCTCCTGGCTGCCTCATGGCCAGGCCGCTTGGGGACTTGTAGCGAAAGAAAGCACGTCTGACTCTTCATTTCTGACTTCATTAAAATATACACCAAAATGGTGAGTCTGGGTGTCAGCATTGCCACTTAAAAGTAGGAAACGTTGATGTGAAGTGAACTCTGCTCTTCTCGGTGCTTCTGCAACTGTGGGATTGTTGCAGATCAGAGCAAACCCACAGGCTTAGAGTTCTTTCCTAACCCCATGGCTCCTCCATGAAGACGTCACGGTCTAATTTAATAGAGAGGTGATACCCTAAGAGACATATGCCTGCCACCCCAAACCGCAAAAGAAGCTCCTTTTCCCTCAAATTGACATTCTCATGGTTTATTTCCTTTTAAATGCTTCATCAGAATTTATCACTTAAGTGTTCAATTTTGAAATGCCTGGATTGTCATATTAATTTTTTTAGCATAGAGTGACTTGCGATAAAGTTTGATTTCGAAAACTGAAGAAATATTAAGATGTTTTAGGGAACAGTATGGCTAAACATACCATACTATTTACCAAATAATATTTGAGTATTTCTTAAGTGATAGCACCCGATTTTATCACTAGACTAAACACTTAGGTTTATTCCGCTTTGCTTGGTGTGTTAGATTCTATTGCCAACAAATGCCACAAATGTAGCAGCTGAAAGCAGTACCCATACTTGCTCACAGAGCTGTGAGGGAGAAGTGAGGGTATCAGAGGCTGACATTGGGGTGTTGGCTGAGCTGAGTTCTCTGGAGGCTCTGGGGAAAATCCACTCTCAAGCTCATGCTTGGAGAGCTGAACTCTTGGAAGAATTCAGCGCCTGTGGTTGCAGGACTGAGGTCCCTGTGCCCTGGCTCTCGAGGCAGCTTACATTCCTTGGCACGGGGCCCCCTCCATCTTCCAAACAGCAAGCGTGCGTGTGTTGAATCGCTCTCATGCATTGAATCTCTCTGACTTCCTCTTGTGCAGCTAGCCAAAGAGAGCTGTCAGCTGGTCTCGTGGGATTCGGGCAGGGCCACCTAGAGAATCTCTCTTTGTTTAAGGCCAACTGTGCCATGAAATGGAACCCAATCACAGAAGTCCCGTCCTTCACATTCAGTCTGGGGGTTGTGCAGGGTGTGTGTTCCAGAGGGTGGGAGCACACCCTGGAATTCTGCCTACCAGACTCAGTTACATCACACACATTCAGTTGGGAGTCTTTATAGTTTGAAGTATCCCCAAAGCAGGCACGACTTGGGTACACGTGGTTAATTTGGGAGGTGGTCCCAGTTAGCACAGCAAAGGGTGGGAAAGTGAGGCAGGGAAGAGAGGAAAGTCAAAATGGCATCCGAATACGCCATCTGGCCTCTTTTACGAGCTGCTTGAACATCCCAGTTCAGCCAGCTCTCAGCTCCAGGCGCAGGGCTCCATGTCAAGGTAAGGGAATGGATGTAGTGTCCTCTCCCAAAAAGCCCTTCCATAGCCCCTGGAGACACACGGCCCTCGGGCACCGTTCCCCGACGCAACATTCCAGAGAAATGGTTTCCAGTAGGTGCGGGCGGGGTGGGGGGCGAGAGCCCTGAGCACTTTCTTGGTGCATTTGAAGATGTTTTAAGGTTCACTCCTCTGCATTGGCCGGCGCAGACATTTAACCTTATGGTGACAAATCCTGACAATTTTTATATAAAGAGTTACTCTTATATTGAAGAGTTACTTTTGAACAAATGCCCATGGGTATTTTTTTCTTGTCCACCCTAGTAGGCAAATTGAAACCTTCTCGATTTTTCTGTAACTATTTTCCATTCAGCCTTTCAGCCTTTCCTTCATAATTCTCTCACTGAAGCGATATGTATTGGGTGTTTAGCATACAGCAAGCAACGCCCCAGGCCTTGGGAATGGGTGCAGCAGTCGACAAAATGTACACAGCCCTTGACTTCATATAATTATATTGTAATGGGAGAGGGGGAGTTGGCAATAGACAAAACCAAGTCAATATTGTAATATGACAAGAAAATACAGCAGGTAAATGAGGACAGGGAGGCTGGAGGCTTGTCTGAGGCTGGTCAGGGGAGGATGGTCTGAGGAGGTGGCATGGGGACACAGGGCTGGAGGAAGTGACGTAGAGAATCATGCAAATGGAGACATGGAAGGAAATGCTGGACCGAACCACTTGAGGAATAGGAAGGAGGCCAGTGCTGGGGCAGATTGAGCAAGGGGACAGTCATTGTAGCGGAGGTTCCAGAGAACAGTCAGGAGCCCAGCTATGGGTGCGTGGCTGTGCTGCTGTGAGGGCCTCAGCTTTAAGTCTGCTGTGTGTCGGGCATCATTGGTTTCTTCCAAAATCAAACAGCAAATCTAAAAGCAATGGGGAATGGCACTTAGATATAGTGATGTTCAGATACAAGCAAACAGAATTGGAGTGGGGAACGAGGGGTGTTTGTGGGAAACGTCTCAAGTTGCAGCAGTAAGAAGTGGAAGACAGACCTTGGGGTGTTGCTCTGCTTCCCGGGGGGCTCCAGCAGTGGGGGCCAGCCAAACTTCTGTTTATTCTTGGCTGTAAGTCTTGCTTTTCTTTCTTTTTTATTCTTTCATATGCTTTGATGTTCAGAGCAACTCATCCATTAAAAAAGAAACTTTTAAAAAGGCACTTCTAATGTACTAGCAGCATCTTAACCCTCTAGCACTTTCTCTGGAGATTGGTGTTGGAACAATTACAATCAATGTCTATGCATTTTGCTGCCGCCATGACAGGAGATTCCGGTCAGAAAGTTCCTGTGGGCTGCAGAGTCAGTTTGCTGATGGGATCCGACCCATCCGCAGTTAAGCATTTTCAATGAAAGACAAAAACATAAAGCTGCACTTGCAAACTATTGTTTTTTAATCTTCCTTGGTTATTGTACCAAGCCTCGTTACAAAAAGCAAATCTGCATTATCAAAATGACCATTTGGTTAGTTTTATCTGTTGTTTTTTCTTTTAATTCTCTTTGCTGTTGGAAAAAAACCAAAGATCTTAGGATTTTTTCCTTCCAAGAATTTTGTCCGAGACAGTGAATGGCAGGATGGCTACAAGACTCTTTACAGGTACTGATGGAGTATACTGTGCTAAGAAGTGTACAGATATTAAGTCTGTGTGCTTGGCAGGAACACACTGGCCGGCGGTATAACCACCATACGCGGCATCAGATTCACCTGTGGGCTTGGCTTGTAACACACAGAATGCTGTGCGCCCCTGCCCCCACCCTGCCTCCAGATTTGTGAGTCCGAGGGTCTCAGTGGGCCTGAGAATTCACATTACTCACAACTTCCCAGGTGGTGATGGTGGTGCTCATTCAGTTACAGACCTACTCGAGCTAATTATTTCAAAACCCATTCTCTACATCAATTGGTTTACTTTTTGTTTTGGTACCTTCTGTTTTCCTACCCATAATGCCTCCTACCTTGTTTTTTTGTCCAAACAAACCTGACCAAAGCCTAGATCAGACCTCAACTCTTTTATGAAACCTTCCATAACTCAGTGTCTCCTTCTTCCAAGACCTTATAGCATTTATTATTCAGACAACTAATATGGAATGACCCAGTGATCTGTTTTAGCTCTGAATTACTAGGTCAACCTTGTACGGTGCCTACGTTTGTGCAGGAATGTGCTTGACCTCCTCTGCTAGACCCTAAACTCCCTGTAAACACAGACTGTGGCCACCAGGAACTTGAGGCTTAATATGTATTGATCTGAATTTGACTGAAGGTACAAGTTCTACCAGACTAAGTGGGTACCAGCTCAAATATAAGGCAAATGATTACATGGATTGAGCACTTACTATGCACTGGAAGTTTGTTTCCACTCATTGACTACCTGGAATAACTATATGAAATGATACCATCATTATCCCTGCTATACCAATGAGGAAACAAGACTTTAAAGAAGTGGAGACGTGCCCAAGGTCACAGTCCAAGCAGGGGTGAGCTGTGATTGGAAGCCCGTCAGACCTCAGAGCCGGCACCTTATCCCTTTCCTGCTCTCCCATCGTCAGCAGCCCACACTGTCAGCTCTGTGGATGGCACAGTATGAAGCTAGCTTCACTTCTCTCTGCCCCAAACTCACTTGAAACCACAGAAACCACATGAAAAATGGAGTCTGGCTGCCTCCAATCTATGGACCCCAGACCTCTCCTTCTGTAATGATTCACCATCAAGGGCTATAAGAAACCACAGCAGCAATCGAGGACTCGTGTATTGATTTACTTTGAAATTATAGAGGAAAACAAATCACCCCGAGCTTTTTTATTGGCATCAAATGCTAGCTCCAGACAGAGTCTAGAAAAATTTAGCTTTTAAGGTTTAATTCAAAAGTCCCTTGCAAACTATGGATGCGGGAAAATGAATCATTTTATATCAGGAGGTAGGGAGGTAATGATGATAAATACCATTTTGAAAGTTTTGGGTTCCAAACACAAACCCTTCTCTAATAGTTCATCAGAGTTCATTAAAAACTCCAAAAATCCCATTATGGCCCCAAACTGGTAACGTCTAGTTTCTGTTTGGTGGAAAGACTTGGTCTGAAAATACCCAAATAATATCTACTGATTAAATAATTCCATTCTATGTTATTGTACTATGTACATATTAATAATTGGATGCTGAATAATCCATTTTTTAAATCTTTATTATGTCAGTAATGCGTGAGTCCGGTTTTGTTTTAGAAATTCAAAGAATGCAGACATATGCAGAAAAGAAACGTGAGTCTTCCATCAACATTCTTCCCTCGTTTGCCTCAGCTCACCGTGTCCCAGGCTGCAGCCACACTCAGTAGATGTGGCTAAATCCTTATCTAGCTTGCTGCATGCACGCAAGTCACGTGTGTACACACAAGTGTAACTTCTTTCCATGAACAGGGTCAAACGGTAAAGTGTATTCTGGGACTTTCCTTCCACTTGTAATTTTGAGGAAGTCTTTCCATTTTAAGTTGATGCAATGCCTCTGTTTCATTCTTTTTAAAAGTTTTAAAGTTCTTTATAAATATCTTGGTGTTCTTTACCACATTTGATTTAACATTGTTCTAAAATGTGATTGTTGTTATTCGGGGATAGTGTTTTTATTCAGGTATGGTAAAATCAACACGTCAGGAGGTGACGGCCATTGAAAGGAGAGTTGGTTACTCCCAGTCCCCAAGATCAGAGGGCCCAGCAGGCCTTGCCACCCAGGGCCACGTGGGGAAGCACCAGGGATGGTCAGGAGGCAGAGGGAGGAGAAGAAACAGTCTTAATTGTGGTTTTGTGAGAAGGAATGAGCGAGGCGGGTCAACAAACTCAGGGAGCTTAGGATGGGATAGTTGGAGTGATGTCAGTGGACTCTGGGATGTAGGGGTGCTCCCTGATTGTCTGGTACCTGCTCTGGAGTGATGTAGGGCAGCAAGAATATTGGCTTAATGTGTGGGAGTCAGGACAAGGAGGTGTTTGGGAGCGTGGGCTTCTGATTGGTTGGTTTGCATATGAAAGGCATGTTATTTGTTATCTTTGAGAATGAGGTCACCCTGGGAGGGACAGTCCCTCCCCAGGACCACCAGTCAAGTGCCACGATGGTAAAGCATCATAAAATATAGAAAATGACAAACGTCATTAATATAAATATGTCTCCATTTGCTAAACATTTTACGGTTTCCGGTTTGTTGATGTTCTTACTCTGTCTACCCCACAAAATGTGAAGATCAAGCAGGACAAAAGGTGTGCAAAGATTCTTATCGATCGAAAAGTGATGTACACGTTGTGGGATGTTAATGTCATCGATGGTACCCACTGCTGAACATGCTGCAGCTGTGGTGTTGTACAGACTCTCACATTTTAAGTGCCCTCATCTATGTAGTCCATAAGATGTGCATGAGGCTTTACATCTAAGTTAGTTTTAGGCAGGTTGTGGAGAAAAACAGCTGGCATTCATTTTACATACTCCCCCAAATGATGCTACTTGCGAGGTCTTATCCCCACCTTACAGGTGAACCCTCAGAGGCTTTGAGCAGCTGGAGTAACTGGTCCAAAGTCTCTCAGCTCCTAAGACAGAAGGCCAGCTGTGGTTGCTAACTCAGTTTCTCTGGCCCTCCAGTCCTTACTCTGCATGGCTGACCCTCCCGTGCCAGCACTCTCCCTCCTCTCGCTCCCACTTTCAGCAGCTAGCTCCCCGTCTCTAGCCAGCCCTGCCTTCGGCCTCTGGGTGCGGTAGCTGAGGTGACACCTCAGTAAACTCTCTGCCCCAGAGTCCCTCTAACACAGGTCCCTGGGAGAGTTCACATTGTCCCTGCCAAGGCCAAGGTCGCCCTGAAGCCCGGTCTGTCCCTGGGATCCACTGCCGCCCAGAGGTTCCCCAGACTCAGGCCTCCTGGACTCCCTGTGGTGATTCGGGCCAAGTCTCCTCCCAACCCCTCCCCCAGGCCCAGGTGTCTGCCGCTTACTTAGTCCATGACCCATTTCTGGCTGAGCCTTTGAATACCCTGCGGACCTGCCAGGCTGGGGGTTTCCTCAGTATCTGCAGTTACTCTGCACCCTGGGCCCCGTGTCACTCTGTTCCAGGCCGAGCCCCGCAGCCAGTCAGACTGTGGTCAGCTGTGTCTCTAGTTGTAACCCTTCTAAATGCTCTCTCCCCCAGTTGCTCATCACCTCATAGGTCAGGAAGAAACCCTTACTCTTAATTTTCATTTGAAACATCACTTACCTGTTTCTACTCCTTCAGAGTTCTTTTGTCTTCAGCAATGCTGGGAAAAATCAGTTAAGATATTGCTAGTCACCATTTACTGATCACCTACTATGATTTAGTCAATGGGTGAGGCCCTTTACACGTACTGTCTCGTAGGCTTTCCCACATTTTCCAAGAGGGCGTTATTAGCCCCGTTTCTACTAGAAAGGGACTGTGGGTCAGAGAGGTCACCCAGACCATGCAAGGGGGACACCCCGATTGCCAATGTCTCTGGCCAACTCTAAACACCTTATTCTTCCCAGAACTGTCTGTGTCCTTAAATCGCTGCACTGACTTCTGCTCATGAGGGGCTGAATGTCAGCACTTACACCACCTGACTGTATAAAGCTGGGGGTGGGGACGAGGACCGCACGCCCCACTGAGACAACCGCCCAGGATCCCCGCAATCAGGGCGCCTGTCGGGGCATCACTTTCTCTTTCCCCTGGGAGACTAGCTCTGGCCCTCCTGTGAAGTGAGCCCCTGGGACATGCGGATGTCAAAGGCTGTCGCATGAGTCAGGTTGCTGGGGGTTGTCATTGGCACAGGGGAAGGGAAAGCAGCAGAGTGAAGGGACAAAGAAGCTGTCCCAGAACTCGGACCTGACCTTGCCTCTGCCTGTGACTGACGTGAAACGTGAGTGGCAGCTGGGGAGGCATCTTCGATGCAGATCCAGCTGACAGGGTGGCGCTGCCTGGAGAGTCAGTGTCACGGGTCAGTCCTTCCCTGGTAACGGTGCCATTCGCACTCCGACATGCAGAGCTATCATTCTTCACGTCATCTCCTGGGAAGCGTCACATAGGACATGTCCCAGTTGGGAAGGAGCATGAGGTACTTCTTCGTCCATGTCTCCCAGGACTCAGAAAACAGATCCGGGGGCTGCGTCGCTGTGCTGAGCACTGCTAAGACATCTTTTACCCTAAAAAGAGGACTTTTGCTTGAGGACCTGCAAGTCTTGACATCCTTAAATTCTCGAGGACAACCCATGTTCTAATTTTCTTTGTCCCTAACCACTGCCAGCGCTGTATTCGGCACACGCTTATAGGCTAGAAGGAAAGTCGTCTCCTGCCCGGCAGGGACAAGAGCAGTGGATGTTTGAGGGTTGTTTCCTTCCTGTTGTCAGGGTTGCTAGCTGGCAGCTGGAGCCCAGGTGTGGCCCTGGACAGTTTCTGCTGTCTTCCCGTTAGACTTTCCCCACATACATCCACTGTTTGCCTGCCCCCTTTCCATTTTATGCAGATTCTTTCTGCTCCCGGGAGATACTTCACCCACTATAACCTTTCAGGACATATGAAGCCCATGATACATACATCAAAGCAAGGCGAGTAGTTATGCTCTTACTGGCTCAAGCACCCTGGGGACCCCCTCTGCGACAATCAGACGGAGCAGGAGCCACAGAGGGAAGCCAAACTGTACATTACACAGCCCTCAGTACGCTTCCAGCTAAATCTGTGCCTTCCTTTCAGACTCTGTTCCTCTTCATTCCAGCTCCTTCTTCTGGGTTCTGCCCATTTACATTTCAAACCAGTACTCTTTTCATGATAAGAACACCACAGGTGAGCTCTACCATCCCTTCATGACACTGGGTCGGCAGTTTTATCGGACTTACACTTTTGACCTTGTACAAGACTCATGCACACTTGGCTGCCACAAGTTGGTATCTCCCCTTTCCTTAACCAATAGGTCTTCAGTGCTGAGCCAGATGAAATCACATTCCTGTGTACTTAGTGGAAGCAATAGTGAGAGTTGTGGCAGCAACAGCTGCCACGCCACAGCAGTTCTTTGTTAGGCCATCGTAAATAACCCGGGGGACTCACAGGTGACAGATAGGTCTTGGCTGTTGGGAGAACATTTGGGTTTAAGCTGCTTCTTTATCTCAGGACCTCGGTCACCAACACTGTAACACTTTATGTCCCTAAGCTCTTTACAAAACTCCTTATTCTCCTATGTTGAGCTATTTCATTGCCTCTCCCTTTTCTCCTCCTTCTCCCAATTTTTCTTGTCAAAATTTGATTTCTAGGAGGCTGTTTATGTCTGCAAATTAGTGCAAACGTTCTCCACTGTGTTCTTCTTGTATCTCTTCTGATGTTCTCCATTGGGTCCATTTTATAGTTTCTTTTATGCATTTTCTTTTGCTCCTGCCCCCCACTCATCAGCTGAAAACTTCTTCACTCTGTCCAATGCTTGCCAATCAGGATGGGGGTGGGGTGGCCTGGAAAAGAGCCTGCACTGGAGTCTGGAGCTGTCCTTCGTGTCCTCTTGGCAACTCATTCCCCATTCCCTAACATGTTTCCTTACCTGATAAATGAGAGCATTGAACTAGATGGTCTCTGATTTTCTCTTCCATGCTGTACTGTGATTTTAGTGGATTCATAAGTAATATACCTGGAATTTATTGGATACTTAACAAGTGCTGTTCATGGGGCTCAATGCTTTTCTTGCATGCAAATGAGATACAAACTACACCTCCTTAGGATGATGGTAATAAAGGCAATGACAGCAGACATTTGGGGGACGCTTCCTATGTGTCAGGCGTATGTTAAGCTCTCTCTCTGTATATTAGCTATGTCATCAAGCATAGTGGTCCTTGATGGGTGTTGTTATCATGCCTACTTTACAGATGAAGAAACAGAAACTCAGAGAGATTTAAGTAGCTCATCAAAGATCATGCAGGCAGAAAGTAGAGGTGTGGAGATGTGGATTCTGGGCAGTCTTACCCCAGAGGCCAAGATCGTTTTTGGGTTAGAAGATTCTATTAGGTTGGTGCAAAAGTAATTGCAGTTTAAAAGTTTTAAAAAATTGCAATTACTTTTGCACCAACCTATTAGTAGTTATTTCTACAGAGAGCGGCAAGATTAGCCTTTGATTACCATGCTCCCAAATACATTCCAGGAGTATCCCCAAAATGTTAATAATTTGGGAAGGAAAATTATAAGGCACTGAGAAATAAGGCAAAAGGGGAAAGAAGTTGCAGGAAAGGAAATTCGGTTCTAAGCAATGAAAAAAGCAAACACAGAAGGAGGCCTTCCAAAAGCTTATGAAGACAAGGAGGGAATAATTGAAATTAAGAAGATTATAAACCCCATGGGCACTGGTGACCCTGAGCCACTTAGCAGGGAGTCACAAGGGCTGACATTTCAATGGTCCATGAAATCCAAAGACAATTAATGAATTTAGCCAGTCCTGTGCCTTGGGAGGAGGTAATGCAGTTCAAAGTTAGTTTACCCCGAGATACAGTATAATTAGACCACTTCAGAATCAAATTTTTGATTCAAAGAAAATTCTCAAAATAAAATATTGAATCAGGTATGGAAATGGGAGAGGCAATTAAATTAATTCAGTGAACTTTTGAATGCTACCCATCCCTGAGTTGTTTTAAAGCACAGGCTGTTAGGCTAAGAAACTTGGATTTAATCCCTTCACTCACTATCTATATTTAACAAACTCTTAATTCATCACATCTGTTACTTTGATATTTCCAATTTGGGAGATGCATACAAGAGGTGAATCACTATGGGAGTTGTATAGTAGGGGCAATAAAAAGCAGACAAGATGCTTTTGCATCTAAGATGCATGGGAATTACAGAAAACAATAGATGAAAAATGCAACTTAATTCTGTAGAATGAAGGCACTTTCCCAAGGCACCTCTCATACTACAGACAGACAATCTACTGAAAACAGGAGCATCTCCCGTTTTCTCACATAAACCCTTTTATAAAGATGATGTCTTGGTGGCCTGAGGGTTACATGGCTGTTCTCAGTAAGACATTCTAATAGCAATACCCAGCCTCATCACATCCCTCTCCACGTGTATTTAATCTTGTCGATTGCTCATTTAATACCTTTTCATTGTAGATTTACTCAATGGAGAAAGATGAGAAACACACTGGTAAATCTACATATTAATTGTGAATTAAACCCCAAGGTTATCTTCTTTTATTTTACCATCTCTCATGGATACTAATGACCAAACATTTGCTCGCACCAAAAACCTGAGTCTTTCTGAATTTCTCCTTTTCTCTCATCCTGCACATCCGGTCAAACAAGTCCTATTGTTGATACTTCCAAAACATAGTCCACCTGAAACTAGTACAATATTGTATGTTAGCTATATTTTAATAAAAATCTTTAAAAAAGAAAATATAGTCTAAGTGTACTCATTTGTCTCTTTGCCATAGCCAGTACCCTTGTCTTCTGGACTGCTGCGATAGTCTCTATTACTCTTTCCAATTTTATTCTTTCCTTCATTTAGTGTATTCTGCAAAGAGCAGCAAAAATAAACTTAAATAAAATGACGCCCTTCTTATGCAATGTAACCCCCATAAGGTTATCTGCAGTTTTCTCAGTGGAAACCTTGCAGGCCAGGAGAGAGTGGGGTGATGTATTCAAAGTGCTGAAAAGAAACAACACTGCCAACCAAGAATTTTCCTGGCAAAGATTTCCTTTAGAAATAATAGTGAGATAAAGACTTTCTCAGACAAAGAAAAGCTGAGGGAGTTTATCACCTCTAGACCCGCCGTACAAGACAGGCTAAAGGGAGTTCTTCAAGCTGACATGATAGGAAACTAATTAGACCATGAAAACATTCAAAGGTATAAAAGTCACTGGTAAAGGTAAGCAAATAGTCAAAGTCAGGATACTTGGTACTGTAACGGTGGTGTATAAATCACTTAACTGTAGTGTAAAGATTAAAAGACAAAAATATTTAAAATAACTATAGCTATAATAATTTGTTAATTGATACACAACATAAAAACACTTTTACTGTGACATTAAAAACAAAACCTGTATGGTCAGCTAAAATAGACAGTGTTTGTGTGCAGTTGAAGTTCTCAGCTTAAAATAGATTGTTATAACTATAAGATATTTTGTGTAAGCCTCATAGTAACTGCAAAGCAAAAACTTGTAGTAGATACACAAAAGATAAGAAGAAAGGAATTTAAGCATACCACTACAAAAAATTATCAAATCATAAAGACAATAAAAGAGGAAAAAAGAAACAAAGGAATGACAAAATAGCCTGAAAACAATTAACAAGAGGGCAATAGTAAATCTTTACCTGTCAATAATTACTTTAAATGTACATGAACTAAATTCTTTCATCAAAATATATGGAGTGCTTGAATGGATAAAAAGATAAGACTCAACTATATGCTGCCTAAAGGAGACCCACTTCAGCTTTAAGGACATACAAAAGCTAAAAGTGAAGAAATAGAAAACAAATTTTATACAAATGAAACCTAAAAGAGAGCAGGAGTAGCTATACTTATGTCAGAGAAAAGAGACTTTAAGTAAAAAAAAGAAAATTGTAAAAAGAGACAAAGAAGGCCATTATACAACGATAAAGGGATCGATTCATCAAGGAGATACAGCAATTTAAATATATATGTACCAAACATTGGAGCACCTAAATATATTAAGCAAATATTAATAGCTCTGAAGGTGAAAACAGACAGCAATGCAAAAAAAAAAATAATAATAAGGTATTTCAATACCCCACTTTCAAGAATGGGTAGATCATCCAGACAGAAAATCAATAATGAAATATTGGAGTTGAAAGACACTTTGGGACGACTGGAGCTAACGGACAGATGTATATAGAACATTCCATCAAACAGCAGCAGGGTGCACATTCATCTCCTGCTCATACTTACATTCTCCAGAATAAATGTGGTGGAACACAAAACAAGTCTTAACAAATTTAAGAAGACTGAAATCATATCAAGTATCTTTTCTGATCATAGGATATGAAACTAGAAAATCTGAAAAGGAGAAAAGCTGGAAATTTCACAACATGTGGAAATTAAACAGCACAGTCCTGAACAATCATAGGGTCATACAAGAAATCAAAAGGGAAATCAAAAAATAGCTTGAGACAAATGCGAATGGAAAGACAACATACCAAAAATTATGGGATGCAGCAAAAGCAGTTCTAAGGGGGAAGTTTATAATGATAGTTGCCATATCAAGGGGGGGAAGATCTCAAATAAGCAACCTAACGTTATATCTCAAATAAGTAGAAAAAGAAGAACAAACAAAGACCAAAGGTAGCAGAAGGAAGGAAATAACAAAGATAAGAGAAAATAGAAATAAAATGAGACTTAAAAAACAATAAAAGCATTCAACAAACATAAGAGCTGGTTTTTTGAAAAGATGAACACAATTGACAAAACTTTAGCTAGACTAAGAAAAAATGAGAGAAGATTCAAATGAATAAAATCAGAAATGAAAGAGGAGACATTATAACTGATATCACAGAAATACAAAAATCCTGAGACTACTATGAATAAATATATGCCAACAAATTGGATAATCTGGAAGAAATGGATAAATTTCTAGAAACATGCAACTTACCAAGATTGAATCATGAAGATACAGAAATCTGAACCACCGATAACAATTACAGAGGTTATATCAGTAATCAAAAATCTCCCAACAAAGAAAAGCTCAGGAATGGAATATTATTCTTCCATAAAAAAGAAATTTTGCATTTGCAATATCATGGATGAATCTGGAGAGCATTATGCTAAGTGAAATAAGCCAGACAAAGAAAGAAAACGGTGTGTGGTATCATTTACATGTGGAACTCCTTTATAAAAAGTTGAACTCATAGGAGCAGAGAGTAGAACGGTGGTTGTCAGAGCCTGGGGCAGCAGCTTTGGGGAGTTATTGGTCAAAGGACACCAAATGTCAGGTATGAAATGAATGAGGTCTGGATCTAGCATACAGCTTGTGACTATGGTTGGTAATACCGGATTGTACATTTGACATTTGCTAAGTGAGTAGATCTTAATCATTCTCATGTAAGTAATCACATAAATAAATGTAACTGAGATAGATGATGGAGTGTTGATGAACTTGATTGCGGTCACCATTTCATAATGTATACATAACGCAAATCATCAAATTACACAATTGAAGTATGTATAGTTTTATTTGTCAAACATACCTCAATAACTCTGGAAAAAAAGGAAAACAAATTCTGGGTAGTTTGCAATAATAAACACTATTGTTGAGAGTTCACTTACTCCTTGCCTTATGTTTATCCAACAATTATTTCCAGAGCCCTCATAAAATCCTTACTCTGAACTACAAAACCCTAGACAAGGCTCTCTTCCTTGCCCTCTGCTTCCCAATTGTGACCCTGGGTGTCTGTCACTCCCCTGACCTTGCCACTCTCCCTCCCTGGCTGGGCATCAGTGCCTCTGGTCCTGGAATGCTCTTGGTTAACTTCTGCTCCTTCAGGTCTGAGCTCAGTCATCAGTTCCTTGGGAAAATCTTCCCAGATTGACCGGTGTGGCCCAGTTCTTGGCTACACACTCTTCACACATCTTGTCTTTCCTTCAGAGCCCTTATCTACATTCTCAGGTCTGTTTTGCTCACCACTTTTGTTTCTTTTTTTCTTATTATTAGTTTCAGGTGTACAAAACAATGTACTAGTTAGACATTGATCCCTCTTGCACTGCTGGTGGGATTGCAGATTGGTGCAGCCACTATGGAAATCAGTATGGAGGTATCTCAAAAAGCTCACCACTTTTCTTGAGCGGCTGGCACAGAGCATGGCCCAATCCTGAGACACAAAAGGGAAAGAAGGGCTGGAAAGTGAGATCGGAGGGAGGAAGTGTTCTCTCCCATCCTCTTAACCATGTTTCCTCCTGGATCTGGGTGAGAAAGTGGGGAAAACTAGGTTGGGGACTTTTTGGGTGGCATTTTCCAGTGTTCCAAGCTTCTGAGTGAAAGTGAATCCCACCATAGCTGAAACATTCCCAAACAATTCCTTTTAGCCAAAGGATGACTCATTCCTAAATTTGGCAGCATCGTTGCAAACGTGAAAAGGGCTGCCCAGATCAGAAGGAAGTGTGCTTGCTTGTGCTCTGCAGAGTGTGGGAAACTGAGAAAGTGTTGTGGTGTGTGTGAGTGTGTGTGTGTGTGTGTGTGTGTGTGTGTGATTATCACAATATTGAAGCTTAAGAAGTGGAGTTAGTGGCTGCTGATTACCAATGCAGCCTTCCACATCAGTGAGGTTTGCCTGGTAACAGTTTAGTTTTGTACTTGCGTTTGGACACACATACAGGTTTATGCGCTGCGTCTCCAACAGGCTATGGTACAGGCTATGGTATGCCATGGGAGTGTATTTGTGCTATTTGTTTCCTTGCCTGTTAGCTTGGAATGTTATTGCTGCTGTGGAAATTGCTAGCTTGGCTGTTCCAGGAGCATCTGCAAAAGTGTTCGGACACCCGCCCCTGCAATGTCTTCCATGGCTAAGGTTAGAATCAGCACAGGCGGTTGGAACAGTCAGTGTTACCCATGTGAGTGGAGCAGTTGCAATGGAAGTCTGTGAAGTGTTTTGTTGTTGTTGTTAATGTATTACATTTTCAGTCCTGCAGGATATTTTAGAAAGATACACAGTACATGGAAAGCTGTCTAAATGTGACCAAGGCCAGGTGTGGGTCGCATGACTGGAATGTGACTTCTGTTTGGGAGGAGTCTCCTCTAGAAAAGGCCGCTGTAGGTACATTTCCAGCTGACTTTACTCTGACAACTTTGAGAAAGACTTTGTTGAAATCTATGCTTGGAACTTCATCAGAACTTGAAAGTGATTGTTTAAGAAAGCTATATTATCTCTCATGCTTCAGTTGGTCCTGGAGGGGGCTGGGGGGGGGGGAAGAATGAAAATATACATAATGGATAGATTAACTACCTAGCAATTTGGTTACATTGCCTCCCTAACTCAGTGGGGCCCAACTAATCTTTTAGGAAGCAAGTTCTTTAAATACATTGTTAGACCAACTGGAAAATTAACTCGAGTGTTGACTGGAGAGATCTCATTTCCATGCTAAAACTTGCCAAGGAGAAATGAAAGACGTGTCCAATTAGTCATTTTTCAAAATGCATCTGCTGTTGCTGGACCTTTTAATGTAAATGATCTCTTCCAAAGAAAGGAGGATTGAAAGGGTTCCATATTCATTAAAATAATCAAAACATTAAACAACATCATGGTTAGCTCAAATGACAACTTCTCTAAATATGCTGCCATAATCCTTCTGCCCAAAATAATTCACTCAACATTTAGTTTCCATAACACTTAGTTTTATTTCAATCTAACTTAACTCAAACTGGTTTAGAAAAAAAAAAGTGTGGGGAGATATTGGCACATATACCTAAACATCTCAGGATTGGCTGGTTCAGGCACAGCTGGAATCAGGGAATAGAAAGATATTGACTGGATTTATCAGTGTTTTGTGCTCTGTCTTTTACTGTTTTTCATGAACGGACGCCTCTCTCAAGGCTCTCCTGTCATTGTAGCAACTTGGGTATCGGAAGCTCTTGGCTTATGTTTCAGCCTCTCAGTCTCTTCCATCAGAAAGAGACATCTCTCTCCCAACAGAATTCCCAGAATTGAATCTCATTGGCCTGGCTTGGGTCACTTTTCTACCTCTGAACCAGTGACAGTGCCAAAGTGAACAAAAGACTGTTATTGTGCAGGTATGGGACATGTGCCATACTTGGGAGCTGGGAGCAACGCCAACCACACAGGGACCCGGAGTAGAGGAGGCGTGATTTCCTAACGGAGAGTTAAGGTGGTCTTCCCGGAAGTAGGAGTGGGTACTGAACAGAGAAGGATCTACTTGCTGTGGTCAACTGCACGAGTGGCCCCGTCCTGAGTCCGTGAGCTTTGCCTGGAGACTGCCACTCCTCCGGTGAGAAGGTGGGGGATATTTCCCTACCCCTTGATTCTGAATTTGGCCATGTGACTGCTTTGGTAATGAGATGAAGCAAAAGTGACGCATGCAGAGACATGAAAAAGCATTCACTGAGTGGGCCTGCCCATGTTGAGACTCTCCCACGGCCCGCAGGAAGACAAGAGACATGTGATTTCCCCAGGGGTGTTGTGACCAACTCCCCTGACTGCTTCCTCTCGGCCTCATATAACGTATGCTGGCTGCACAGATCCTGGATGGAATCAGAAGCTCTGTGGTCTAGTGTGGTCAGCGCAGAGGTCAGTGTCACTCGCCTAACACGTGTAAGTGCCCAACGGATCAGCGACAACTCACTGAACTTGAGAGTGGAGAGAGCCTACTTGGGGCACTGAGGGTTGTTCTCCTTTCCAAACAAGTCGTTTCTGAGCTATTTAGTGCCTGTCCGGGCTTTATTTTTCAGCACACCTCAAACTCAGTAATGTCTCAAGCAGAATCTCCCTTTCCCCCCTCCCTGAGCACCGATCAAATTAATTGGTATCAGTTTTCATTCAGTGTTACCAAACATCTTTCAATCATCCCTGTTCAGAAACTAGAAATGAATCTTCCTGTGCTGTGTTGGGAGCTGCGGAGGGCCACAGAGCCGACCACCGCCAGCCTTCACGTGGCGTGGAGACCTGCCTCTGACCCTAAGAGACTCCAGGCAGCTGGGAGACCTGCTGGATTTCTTCCCTGTCATGCAATCAGCCGCCAGGCAGCAGACTTAACACCCCTCCCTCCACAGGCGTCACTCTGTTCTTCATTTCCGTTCCTGATGCCCCCAGCTTGCGAGAGGGCTTGTCACAGTGTGCTCTGACCTCCATTGTTTCCTTAGGAGCAGAGAGGCTGGCTCCCCAAACCCTCTGCAGGAGGTGCTTTTGTTCCTGTTAGGACTTCCCCAGCTTTTAGCTTCCCAGGCTGCAGGATGGAAAAAGGTAGAGATGGATGCTGAAAGCACAATCCCCGCATGGAAGCACTGGGCTGACAGCATACTTGCACGGCCGAGGGACGTGGGGCACGGATGGCCCGAGAGCTTGTGGCTTATTGCAGGTTCTCTCAGATGCTGAGATTTCTCTTACCTGGCACCACACGTCCAGTGTTCTCATCTGCATCTGAGACCTCGTCTCGCCTCTGTGCCCATGAAAGTGTTGCTTCATGGAAAGCATTGCAGAGTGTTGGTTGGAATTACATACGTGGCACTTACTCCCTGGGCAGGGGTCTTAGCCTGTGTGAGACTTGGGTTATTTAACTTTAAAATGGGGGAGGGGTAGTAGTGAGAATTAGATCATTGATGTAACACACCTATGTAGTGTTCGGCACGTAACGGAAACTGCTATCTGCTCATTATCATTATACCATCTCTCCCCTTCACTAATGCTTTCTGATTTAGTTAGAGGAAGTCTGCCTGTGTATTAGGCACAACTCTCCAGAGAAACAGAGCCAACAGGATGTTCCTATAGGAAGAGATGTACTGTGAGGAATTGGCTGAGAAATCCTTGGAGGCTGAGAAATCCCATCATCTGCAAGCTGGAGGCCCAGCAAAGCTGGTGTGTCATTCTAGTCCACGTGCAAAGGCCCAAGACCCAGGGCAGTGGTTGGTGTGCATCTGGGCCCACGAGCAGCAGAACAGCCTTGGCCCAGCTCCGCAGGCAGGCTGGAACCAAACAGGAGGGAGTTCCTCCGTCTCTACTCTTTGGTTCCATCAGGCCCTCAGTGGGTTGGAAGCTGCCCACCCACACTGGGCAGGGCCGTCTGCCTTACTGAGGCACCGGCTCAAATGCCAAATCTCATCCAGAAGCTTCCTCAGAAACACAGCCCCAAATAATGTTCAATCTGGTGTCTCATGGCCTGGTCAGGTTAACACATAAACATTAGCCATCACAGCCCGTTCTCCTTTCTCTGGCTGACTATGGACTTGAAAATTCAACTAAGTGTAACAGTCAATTGCTTTCACACTTCTGTTAAAATATGCAAACCTGGCATTTTTTGAACTGTGAATTCTAAGTCCAGTCTGCTTGAGTGGTGGGCACATTCATGTGGGGTGAAGAACCCCCGAAGCACTGTACCAGTCCCCTGTAGCCACTGTGTTGCTGGTAGTGCATGCTGCGGTCCTACTCAGTGCAGGGTGGCTCTTGGACCAAGGTGGTTATCCCAGATCAAAAGAGGTCACATTGGCATCAGAGAGCGGGAAGGAACCTGGAAAGCCACATAGATTCTAGTCTGTCACCCTGTTGGGTGTTCGGTCCTCTTTCACGTCCCGCAGGGCACAGATTCATCCTGCTCTCCTTGAACAGGCCTCTTGAAGCAAAACGCCCGTCTTTGTCAACTCTGATGACCGTGGGTCTTGTGGCTCATCCTTCTGTACTCCAATCCACGCTGGCCTTGCTTGAGCTTTCCCTCTTCTACTGCAAAGAACTTTCCGTAGGAATTGCACAACTAGTGCAAGAACAGCTTTGGAGCCACAGAGCAGGCCTGTTAAAATTAAAATCTTAGTTCTGAGGTCAAATACGCAGGAAAGTGGTCGGGCTCACCAATCACTGGTGATTCTAACGTCAACAATGCATTCCACACGGGAAAATTCCCGAATGAAATCGCTGTCAGGAACACCTCCCAACGACTCCCCACACAGGAATCTGTGACTTTGGGGTAGGTATTGAGCTGGGATCATTCCCACTAGTTGCATTTCCTGCTGCCTGGATTTTTCAGACGTTCTTTTTTGTCTTTTGCACCAACACAACTCGGCATGTCCTCGGTTCCCTCCTGGGAGTGTGGGGAGTGGTGTTAATGGATGTGCTGTCTGTCCTTGGCTCCAGACTTCCAGAAGGTGTGAAGCAGCAGTTGTTCTGAACAAGCCAGGACTCCCTGGGGGGTGGAGAGAGGCATGTGGAGAGTCACTGCAGAGCTTACTCATGTGTGAAGGGGGGAGGCAGAACACTGAGCAGGGAAAGTTAGAACTAAGGCTAAGCTGAGGAACCTTTCAGAATATTCCATTGGAAGGAACCCTACTAACTCAGTGGTGGCCAGGTAGTCTCAAACTCCACACTCTGAGCCCAAGAGGCATCTTGTGCCAGGAAGTATAGTTGGTCTAAAACTCTTAGTAAAAATAAGACCATCATTAACCATCTTTAGCAGGTCATGCTGGGTCCATCTGTGCATTTTCACAGCACAGAGTTTTCAGCATAAAAGATGGATAAGTCTTAGTCTTAGAGGAGCTTAGCTTTTTCATGTATTTTCCCCTCATTTTGTTATATTTTTATTTTTGACTTTTTTTTTTTTTTAACCAGGTTAACTTCAGGCCAAATTGGAAAGTATGGGATTAATGATACTTTACTTGTGTGTTGCACTTTGTAGGTATTAAAGTATTTCTGCATCTATTACTGGATTTCATTGGCAAGGCTAAGTGTTACCTAACAATAGGTTGTAGAAAGTTGGCTAAAGGCCACAGAGGCTGAACAAGCTGCCCAACAATACACATTAGGTTAAAGAGAAATAGAATGCAGGCGTTCGCTCTCTTTTTCCAGTACTTTTTCTATTGGCTCCATCTTTAAGCTCTACTCCCTTTTCCTTTCGATTTTTGAGCACTCCCCATATCCTCCCCCAGCTGTGAAGCCACTGTCACTGAGGCCAGTCTAGACCACCTGGGCAACAGGCTCTAGGTCTTTTCCTAAGCTTTCCCCCATCACAGCCTCAGGCCCATGTGTCCTGTCTCTGAGACCTATTCTCTTTTAATTAATGATTTCAAGATATATAGCTAGATATCTCAACAAATGTTTTTAGAAAGGGAAATAAAATAGGAAATAAAATGCCTTGGGAACCGGGCAAGAAATGTGAATTGCGAATGAGTAGAGTGGTCTTGGGGTCACACTAGGGAGTAGTAGGGACTGTGCCAAGTGAGAGAGTTTGTACCCTGCCCAGTGGGAGTTGCTGCTACCGTGTTTCCTTGAAAATAAGACCTAGCTGGACCATCAGCTCTAATGCATCTCCTGGAACAAAAATTAATATAAGACCCGGTATTATATTATGTTATGTTATCTTAATTGTATTATATTAAAGACCCAGTCTTATATAAGACCCATTCTATATTATATTATACAAGAGCTGATATTATATTATATTATATTATATTATATTATATTATATTATATTATACCCAGTCTTATACTATATAAGACCCAGTCTTATATTATATTAAAATAAGACAGGGTCTTATATTAATTTTTGCTCCAAAAATCGCATTAGAGCTGATGGTCCAGGTAGGTCTTATTTTCGGGGAATCACAGTACCGGGCTCCAGCTGACGGTGGCATGAGGGATGCAGACCTCAGGTTGCCAGATTTTCCCATAGATTCTGTTCTCCACAAAAAACAGCAAGCCTGGACTTTGATGTGTGATTTTCCTGTATTTTCACACATTGGGCAGGCCTCACAAAAGCACCCACGTGTGGGATTGGGCATGTGGTTGGTCAGTTGTGTCCACTGATCTGGGGAGCCAGTGAGGAGAGGCTGCTCTGTGTGGCCTCCATGGGACTTCAGGAGGTTAATAGCCAGGCAGGCACCATTGCCTAAGGGCTGTAGACCACTGGAGACAGAGGACTGTGGTGACCTGCAGACTAGGACACACATGAGAAATGGAGAAGCAGAGAGACATTTACTCTGGATGAGAGGGCATTTGATGAGCTGGGTGGGGACAGAGCCCCAGAAAGCAGTTTCCAGGCTCTGGGCCTCACATGGTAAGGTGCTGGCTCAGGTAGTAAATGGCCATCAACTGTGATTGCATGGCCATCAGCTGTGGCTAGTTGGCTGTCAGCTGTAACCAGTGAGCCATTGGCCACTAATATAACTGCTGTGGCTACGCTAGCAGAAAATGCGGGGCTAGCAAGAGCGGATTGCAGAGAGGCGGATGCCGCCGGTGAGAATATAGTGATATGACTCCCCTACTTATGGCTCCATGGGTGTTCCTTTTTGGCCTCACCATGTCCTGCGTTCTTATGTGGGGAGCAGGACAGGAGGCCCCGCAGGCCACCCCACATGACAAGCTCTCATCCAGAAGGTGGAAGAAAATGATTCTCCACACTCCTAAGGCTTGCTTCTCCCACTACAGCACCCACTGTGTTTTACACTGCACTTGTCCCTTCCTTCCCGCTGCTCCCCACCCCCGCCCATGCCCATGCCTGTCTTAGCCATACTGCATGCACTCAGGATGTATGGGTTTAACTTTTAAACGTGTAATGTTCTAGGGCAGGGTAGGCAAAGGTTATTTAGCAAGGTCCAGGGAGTCGATTTCTTTTTGGCTTTTGAGCCACATAGGTCTCTGTTGCACGTGCTGCTTTGTGGTTTTGTTTTTGTTTTTATAACTGTTGACTAATGTGAAAACTATTGTTAGCCGCTGGGCCTTATACAAGCAGATCACAGGCCAACTTCTATGGTTTGCTGACCCTGCCCTCGATGGAGTAAATAGTTAAATCAGCAGGAATGTCCTTTTAATTTTCCTCAAATAGCAATCTTCGATGTTCTGCAAATATCAGTAGGGGGTGTAAATAAAAGAATGCTTGGATCAAATAAATTTGGGAAACATTGGGGTAAGCAAAGTTGAAAAGCCCCCCCCCCCCGAGTCTTTGATATGCTGAATTAAGAATTAAGAATTTCTCAGAAAGACCATTTTCAAAATGGAACTGGGAGCTTTCTCCTGAGAACTTTATTATTAACACTGATTTACTTGGGAAACGCTCCCCAAAGTGAAATGGCTCTTGAAAAACAACCAAACCAAACCAAAGCACAACAGTAATGACACTTGTTTTGGTTCCTAATTCACCTTTTTAAAGCTACTCTACCCACCTATGGAAAGATGTTTATTTAGGACCTTTCATATTCTGGAAGGAGTGAGAGGTGCAATTAATATTCTTTGGAGGGAAAGGGCAACCAGCTGAGTTGGAAAGAAGTGGGGGGCAGGGGGAGAGTGGTTTGGAAGTCACAGAGGCTGATTTCTGTGAATTCCTAAAGGCTTTAAATTACTCTGTTACCAACCATTAATATGGAGCCCACACAGCCACCAATAGTCAATTACTTGACCATTTGATTAAAAACAATTACCAGAAGCTTTGTCTATTTGCTGCTAAATGCTAATTTTCCTGCAGAAAAATGTCTGCTTAAATGTAAAGATTTGGCCCTAAGCCTTATGAGGCAAAAGAAGAAAAAGGGCGTTTTAAATGAGAAAGGAGCTGGGAGGTATGTGTGATGCCAAGGAGAGGCCTGGCTTGACTCCCACCCTGAGGGAAGTGCCTTGCTCTCTGGGGACAGCTCTGAACAGTTCTGTGGTAACAGGGCCCACGTTGAGCCTGCTCATCTGCATTGGAGCCCAGCCCTCCTTGACCAGTGCCTGTTCTCAGGCACTTATGGAAACTTATTTGATTCTCAATGTACTCAGCTATAATGTGACGACAGTAAAACATACAGGGCTTTTTATAACGTTTAGAGAGAGTATACATAAAATATTTTGCCCATCGTAGCCACCCAAGTACTAGTGGCTGTGACGAGTGTCGCAGGGCGATACAGGAATTCCAGAGGTCGGCAGCCAGCATTGCTGCAGCTGGTCCAGTCGGCTTCCACTGTTCTTTTCCAACACCCTTAACAGGAACTTTCTGCCTCAGTCTACAAGGTGGCTGCTCCCCTCCAGCCATTGCGGCTGTGTTCCAAGCAGGATGAAGCGGATGGAGTGCATGAAGGGGAAATAATTGTTGACAGCTGAGTTTGTCTACTTTCTATCTGGAAATCAATAGCTCTCTCTGAAACCTCACACAGTTTATTCTGCTTATCTCCCTTTCGGCAAAACTGGGTCACAAAGCAACTCTTGCTGCCAGGGATTCTGGAGAGGAGAGAGTTACTTTAAAAAGACACATGGGAACATCCACAAGACTGTGAGGAAAGAAAGCAAAATAATGAGGGGAGACAAGCAAGGGAGAGTGGATAGGATGAACAAATAAAAACCACAGGTAGGCCATCCTCTAACTTGGGCCACTGAGCTCCAACTCGTCCCTCTAGGTACAAAGAAGGTGGCCAGATTCTTCTGTCTTTGCCCCACAGGCAATGACAACGACAGCTCTCCACTATGGCACATTTCCTACTGTGTTCCAAATTCTTCTGTAAGTAATGTACATATATAACCTCGTGGAATCCTCAGAACAGCCTGGAGCCAGGCACAGCTTGACAGAGGAGAACCCTAAGCCCAGAGAGTTTCAGTGACTTGCCCCAGGCAACTAGAAGGCAGCACTGAGAGTCCTTCCCAGGTTGTTTGGAACCCTGGTGCAAACTCCTAAGCACTATTCCCTATCACCTCATTAAAAATAAGTGATCTTATATATATCATCAGTTGATTTTCAACTGGAGCACAGGACATTTAATTAGAGGAAATCATAGCCTTGTTAACAAATAGACAATGCGGTGTGTACCTGCAAAGAGATGAAGTTTGACCCTACCTCAGACCACACACAGAAATTAAATCAAAATGGATCTGGCCCAAATGTAAGAACGAAAACTCAAACTTTTAGAAGGAAATCTTTGTGGCTTTGGGTTGGGCAAAGACTACTTAGAAACGACATCAAAAGCATGATCCATAAAAGAATTGATAAATGCAACCTCATGAAAATTAAAGACTTTTGTGCTTTAAGGCCATAACTTTAAAAATGAAGAGGAGCGGCCAGGTAGCTCAGCTGGTTAGAGCGCAGTGCTGTTAACAAGGTTGCCTGTTCGATCCCCACATGGGCCACTATGAGCTGTGCCCTCCACAACTAGATTGAAACAACTACTTGACTTGGAACTGATGGGTCCTGGAAAAAACACAAATAAATAAATAAAATTTTTTAAAAATGGAGGACCTAAAAATGAAAAGATAAGCTATGGATAGGAAAAAAAAATATTTGCAAAGAGCATACCTGATAAAGGACTCGTATATGAAGAAGTCCTACAATTCAATAAGAAGACGCATGACCTGATTGCAATTGGACAGAAGATTGGAATAAACATTTCATCAAAGAAGAGGTCCATGTGACGAACTAGCATGTGAATCATATGCCCCACACCATCAGTTATCAGTGAAAAGCAAATAGGTATCACAGGGAGACCCTACCTCACAATCACTAAAATGGCTTTAGTTAAAAGACAGAAAATCACATGTGTTGGTGAGGATGTGGAGAAACTGGATTCCTTTATATTCCTGGAATGTCAAATGCTGCAGCCACTCTAGAAAACATGCTGTCAATTTCTTTCAACATGAATCCATTTGACACAGCCGTCCCCACAGGTAGATGTGGGGAAGGACCCAAAGCCTGTCTTCATATGAGGACTCGCATGCACATGTGCATAGAAGCCGAGAGTAGAGACAAACCAAATGTCTGTCTACAGGCAATAAGGAAAAGTGCTGTGTTCACACCACAGAATGCTGTGTGGGCGTCAGAGGGAATTAAATATGGGCACATGCTACCACATGAATGGACTTCAAAAATGTTAAACCAGGTGCAAGAAGCCAGATATATAAGGCTTCCTATTGTATGGTTCTGTTTAGGTGAAATGTCCAGAGAAGGCAAACCGATGGAAAGAAAGCAGCTTAGTTGCTGTGAAGGAAGGGAGTGGGGTTGACTGCAAATGGCCCTCGGGGATCTTTCCAGGATGACGGAGATTCTCTGAAAGTCACTGAACTGTGCACTTAAAACAGGTGAATTTTACGTCATGTAAATTGTACATTCCTGAAGCTGTTGAAAAACCAAAGTGGCCTCCCAAGAAGAAAGAGGTTACGTCCCAGATACCCCTGTTTGATGTGATGAATTTATAGTGAAATGTAAAAAACTGAGCAATTTCTAACACAAGCCAGGCTGAATTTCAGTGCTAAAATTGAACTGTAGTCTGTATCCATTCACTAGGAGTATTTCATTGACTCAGCCTTTCTTGTACTCACGCTTCATTCAGTCACACAAGACGTGTGTTCTAAATCAATGCTTCTCAGCCAATCCAAAACAGTCACCACGTTGCCCAACCTTTGCAGCTTCTGCAAATCCTTTTTCAGCGTGTGCCACGGAATCAGGAGTAACAAGGAGTGGAGATCCTGGGGCAACCCTGGTGCTCGTCAAAGTCCCTTGATGGCTACAGTGTCTCGCTTTGGAATGGCCATTTGTCCCTTTGTCATAAAACCTTGTATTAAATCAGTGTTTTGTACAGGATCGAGTGCAGTATTAGAATGTGCCTTCTGGAACCTGATCTTCATGTGATTTGGGAAGATTTTCATGATTGAAACAAATCAGCAAACCATCGAAATTTGGCATTTCTGTCAAACTGAGGTGTGACCATCTACCTTGGGAAAAAGTCATATCATGTACAACTTTGAAGTATTTGGAAAATATACTTGTGACATTCAGCTGTGAAAAGCTTTATGGGCCTAGCTGACATACGTTCCAAGGATGTAGCATTTCTCTGACTTTCTGAAAAAATTAGAAAAAAACCACAAGACATTACGCCTTTAGAAAAAAAAAATTAAACTGTGACATGTTTTTTTCTAGACCCCTAATTGGTCTAAAAAAATCATATTGCTTACGCAAGTCTCAAGTCCTGCCTTAACTCTGCAAAAGAAGATGAAACTGGGTTTTTAATTATCGTGGCCCCGCCTCCGTTGGTTAAAGCCTTTGGAACAATTCACACGGCACCAGGCAGTTTGTCCTCAGATCCCTGTCTCCCCGTCAGCTACGTTACAGCAGCCACAGGGTCAGAGCTGGGGGGACCTCAGAAAGTACAGAGCTCATCTCCTCCCTTTGCACATGGAGGAACTGAGGCCCAGAGAGGGTAGTAACTTGCTTCATCCAAAACCACGTGGCCAGTGGGTGGGTCCCAGCCCAGTGCTTGTTCTGCCATGCTGCTCTCGAAGCATCATGGGATTTCAGAGCCTGAGGAGGCCTTTGAGACAATGCGTCCAATCACTTGTCCTCATCGAGAGGCAGCTGGCCACAGAGATGTGACGTGAGTTCTGCAAAGTGGCCCCCCTTTGAGAGCATCCCTTTGGGACATGGCACTCGTTCTGGGACATTCTTAAGATTCAGAGACATGGGGCTCAATTCTAATACTTCAGCTTATTTTCAGTATCTTGCTACTGTAGCAGGTCCAGAGAGCAAAGGGTAGGAAACTGAGTCTGTAGAAGGGGCTACGTAGTTCCTGGTGGTACAAAGTGACTGCCGAGTAAGTGCATTTTATTTTTATTAGGAACTTTGCAATTTGTAAGTTAATTCCTTTTAACCTGTGTGTCAGGCTTCTTTTACAATGTCCTTTGGTTTATAGAGTGCTTTCCTATTTATGATCACCTAAGCAGATCCCCGATAGCAGTGCTGGTATTGCTAATTCGATTTAACCGATAAAAAAACAGTGATAGAAACTTGGTGGATTGCCCGAGGTCATACCTGTTATTAACTCACCAAGGTGGGATTTAAACCTCACGGTCTCATCCCAGAACACATATGCTCGTCCAAGCCATCTCACTGTCTTTTGGAATTTAGTGACATTGTTGTCCTGTGGTTTTCGGTTTCCTGATGAAACAAATGGTTTATCACAGACTATATCTATGAGCAGGCTAGTCTGAGAAATGGATCAAGGCACAAGGTGATGCTGTGACCATGCTTGTGTGTTTTCCAAGTCCCGTTTTGCTGTAACAAGAGTTGAACCTCAGATTGTTTCTTCTCCTAAAAGAGAGAGAGACTTACTAGAAGCATTCCTTACTTTAGGAAGACGAGATGTTCAAAGTCCACATTGCAAAGCAAAGCAATTAGGAGTGATTATTCTTTTCATATGCATTTAGTTTAGGAAAGATTTACTCAAAGAATCCTACAAACAATGCACAAGTGTTCTTTATGCATTTCAAAGATGATGCAGTTGACTAAATAAGTAAGTAAATCATTGTGTAATCAGTTTTTCCAAGAAATTAATCGCTTATTCTTTGTTGACTATATTTTCTCATTTCTTGAAAATGTCTTTCGGTCACCTTTGAACAGTATGGGGGCCTCATGCTCTGTTTTGAAAGTTAGTGATGAGTAAAATATTCTAAGGGGATGAGAGGAAATACTTAATATTGAACTTGAATATACATCAACAGGAGCTAACTCCTAATTCCTGAATGATGGAGTTTTTATCCACTCTGCTGTTGTTGATGTTTCTTGCGTGGTGTTCTCAGATTTGTAGCCCCAGAGGTAGGTTCATGTGGTTTCCAGTTTAGGTGAAGAGTAAAGGACTATTCCAGAAGGGTGAAAGAGTGGCAGGGGGCCTCAGGGCTCCCAAGAGCAGGCACAAACACTCTTGGTTGGGTGCATTAATTTATTGTTTTTAGTCTGACAATAGAAGCATTTCTATTGCAATTATGTTTCTCCTCTGAGATGAAACATGACTGATTTTTGAAATCTTGAGATGAAGGTGTGTGTGTGTGGGTGTGTGTGTGTTTGTGTGTGTGTGTGTGTGTGTGTGTATTTTGTTTTTCTGGATGGTGGGATAGGTGTGGAAGTGGGGCTGGGTATTTGTGAGTTGTTGAAAGAAAAGAGTTTGGTGGAGAACAGATGGCCTCCTGCAACCATACATATTCATGAGTGCATTTATTTCATTGTGTCGTCCCCTGGGAAACCCTGTACTTCAGCTTTTATAAGTTTGTATGGCCATCAAATTGAGCAGTCAGAAGCCCTCTGTCAAAAACTGTGTTGCTGCAAAATGTGAAAGAAAAGTATGTGAAAGCCTTCACTTCACACTTTTGTCTTGACTTTTCATCACTGAAACACCTGTTATTTCAATAGCTCAGACAAGACTGTCATTGAGCGTAACAAATGTTAAGCGTTGATCGCTGAGCTAACATGTTCCATTAATCAGACGGCGGTGTGTTCTGTTTAGAGTATCACTGGGCACATCGTTTACTAATTTCACAAGAAACATGAGAGTAAAACAGGCCTGCCCGTCTGTTATGGCATTTCCAAAGTTCATGCTAGGCGCTCCTCTTCATTTGTTGAAATGAAATGGGTCATCGGATGGTTTGGGAAAATGCTGATGCTTGAATCCCCTGTATGTCTGATAATTTGGCAGGGAACTACCCATTATGTGCTTCGTCAAATTCTCTCCCACTTGATCAAGATGCAGAGAGGGCTGTGAGCAGCACAGATTTTTCCCCCCCTTATGTTGTGAGCTAGCTCCTGGCTAGTGATTAATGAGGGATCTCAGTAGGCTTTGCTTTAAATGATGCTGTCAGTGTGTCCATTTAACTCCACCTTCTTTACCTCCAACAGGAATAAGAACACATCTGCCTTTTCTCATTGTCATCCAGCCTTGAGAAACTGTTGATGTGTGATGATTTGTTTTACAGACCTGTCAAGGTGATTACTTCTCTACCAGATGATAAGATGTCCTCCGCTCCAAGAACCTATGTGGAAATGGAGACGTGCAGGAAGTCGACCCACTTGGATAAAGCACGTAATTCATTTTCTTAAAATCCTTAAAATAAATCATAATGGGTTTAATAATAACAATAATAGTAACAACACAACCTAACATTTATTGAGCCATCACTACAGACATACCTCTGAGATAGTGCGGGTCGGTTCCAGACCACCACGATAAAGCGTGCCATAATCTTTTTGCTGGTGGAAGGTCTTGCCTTCAGTTTGTAAAAAAATACAACGTCTGTGAAACACAATAAAGTGAATCACAGTAACGCAACATGTGCCCAACATGGCAGGCGCTATACTAAGAATTTTACGAGAGCTTTATGACATTGATACTATTATTATTTGTCTTTTGTAGTTAAAGATACTGATGTTTAAAGAAGTTGGGTATCTTTTATATTTTGTGTCAAGAAATGTGAGAGCCTTTTGAACAAAGTGTTACCTCATTTAATTCTCATGATCTCCCAATAAGTGATCCAAAAATAATGAGAAGCTGAAAGGTCCCATGGGGTCCAGGCCTGAATAGATTTCATAGTGAGAAAAGTCACATGTGAATGAGTTATTGAGCATCAAAACCATGCGAAAGAAGAGGACTCTATTTTCCGAGAAGAGAATAAAGTAGAAAACAGAAGCATGCAGTCAGGCAGGGGTTGGAGGAGGGCAGAGACTTAGTTGGCTGGGCCTCTGTTAGTTTCCTCGCTCCCTTTGCATTTCCCAGGAGCTCCATCCACGATTCATTGACAGGTGTGATCTGCGGTCTTATAGTGACCTTCCCTTGACTTTAGATGGCTTCATTGGGGTCCTATTCCTTGCAACCCAAAGTCTGGACGTGCAAATAATGGAGCTAAAATTCAAACTCTTGCTTTCATACGCTAAACCAAAGCTCACACTTGCTCTAAGTCATCCTCTGAGTAGTGGCCCTCCACAGGGGAAGAAAAAGGACCCCGTGAACACGGCTGTGGAGCAGACACGTCCTTTTAGAGCTATCAAGTTGAAGAAAGACAACCAAATATGTGAGGGACGAGGTGCATAGACAATGACTCTGGTAGCATAGGGAGAAATCTAAGCAATAGATAATGCTAGTCTAAGCTACCTTTATCAAAACCCATTTTGTTTTCTTTCAAAAGATTGTAAAAATGAGAATGCTTATTAAAAGTTATTATTATAATAAAACTTTATGACAGGAGTACTTGGAGTAAAACCTGAAAGCCCTCCCCTCTTGTTCTCCCTACTCAGGGACCAACTATGCACAGCTTCATACCTGTCCTTCTAGAACTTTCTATGGACAGAATGGACCCGTACACACAATGGGGTTGTGTTCAGACACTCCATACTGTTCCTACTTGCTTCTCATTGTTGTACATTGTATCGCGGACACCCTAATGTATGAATACACACAGATTTGCCTCATTTCCATTCAGAGCTACATAGCCTACCCTATGGAGTGGGTCCATTACTTTTCTATACCGGAGCATTTTGCTCTTCCCAAATTTCTGCTATTAGATATCAAATTTTAATGAATAGAAACAATTCTCATTGAAGTGAGTCATTTACTCACTTTAGGCCATACTTCAGAAACACCGTTAGGGGGATTAAAAATGTAATCATCCCCCCTTATCATCCTAAGGGTCAGGTACATGTAATAGGTATTCACAGCTCAAGTATCACCTAAAAATCGGCGTGGATAACATTTATGACGGTCCAGGGATGTTAAGCCAGTACTCAGAGTCCCACTGTGTCACAGTGTGATTCAGGGAGGAGAAGGGGTGGGCTTCACGGCTTTGCCTTTTGTCTACCTAGAAAAGATTTCCACACACTGAAAATTAGTGATTAACAACCAACCCTCAGTGGGGGTGTGGGATTGCACTCTGAGTAATTTACTGCTCACTGCTTAGAAATCCAACGAGTCAGCAAATGTTTACTTACTCACCTCTGAAGTGGATGGGTACAGTATGGATATAGGAAAAGAGCTGGGAGTGCTTTTTGTACTTTGAGCTGAACCCGCCCTCTGTTTAGGAGAGAAGAGGAGGCGAATGTGCCTCCAGGGAGCAGATTTTGTCGCTGATGTTTTGTACGTGTGGTTTTAGAAATTAGGGAGATAAACAGAGCAAAAAGAATGAGTCTATACTGAGACGAGTTAGAGCACTTCCGGTGGTATTGAATAAAATAGAGGGTTTCCTCACTGAGGGTGCAAGACACATTTAGCCAAGAGCTGTGTGCCTTGTGAACATTTACTGCCCTCCAAAGTCACAGTGGATGAAGAACATTACAAATAGGTAAAGCGATATGTATGACGGTCATTTACATCCTTTATTAAGAGCCAATTAGGTGAAAAGTTTACATTTATCACTTTAGAAGATGTCAGGACTAAAAAAACACAGTCTCTTAGGGGACCTAAGGTTAATACTGTATAATAAATAACCAGAGTACACACATATTTTTAGCTTAAGAAAGCAAAAATTATCATTAAAGGCCATTTCATGTTTTCATCAATTCTTCTTTTAAAAAAGCAAATTAAACAGTTGTACATGATTTTTCTAATGATGCTCTTCTGGGCCCATATTCACTCAAGGCGAGGGGTTTGCTCAGTGATGGGTCCTTGGGATGGAAAGACTTTCTTTGGTGGTGAATAATTACAGCTGTCACTCCCTGATGGCTTACCAGGTGGCCAGCACCATACTGAAAGTTTTAGGTGGCTTTTTAAAATTCTCCCAGCAGGCTCTTGGAGGTTTTTACAAATGTGGAGTCTAACAGCTATTAAGTGGCTGAGCCAGGGTCCCATGCCAGGCCCCGCCTCACTCTGCAGATGTGTATTTACCTCCAGCCATTGTCACGCCAGCCTGAGATGTTTGTCTTAATCTCAGTACCACCTAAACAGTACTTTCTTAATCTTTCTCCTTAATCACTTCAGTTTTCATGCCTTAACATTTTGGGCCATAACATTTGGGGGTTCATTGCACTCGTTATATGTTTTCTTTCACAGATATTCCAATAAATAGATAACTGTGAAAACAAAAAGTTTGCATACCATTTGCAGTGGTTTTATTTTATTATCAGTGCTACAGTCCCACTGTGGGGAAACCCCACACCACGTCACATGATTTGCACATTTGTCTTTTGCTATGGTTATCATATGTTCTCTGAGTGCATGCTCATTAGAGATTCTCGCCTCCTTACAAAGAAAGTGGATGTGTACAATCAGGTGCGCGTTTCAATCCACCATGGAAACATGCTTTTGTGTGGAGGACACAAGCCGTCTAGAGGGCTCATCTCACACAAACTGATACAACAGGAAACATGCTTCTGGAATATTCCTAACAGATAGAACTTCACAGTTCAAGCTGTTAGCTTTCTGAAGATAGCAGAATGTGCCCTCAGTAGCAAGGTCATGGGCCCTGCAGGATATTTATCATTCAATTATCTGGCTTTCTTTAAAAGTTAACTTAAAAATTAATAACAGCAGGAGAAAAGGGTTATGTTGCACCATTTGGATGAATTGATAAAGTGCATCATTGAATTAAAGTGGCTCATATTACTATTATCATTAGCATTATGCATTGTTACAAAGGGTATTTAAGGGTTTTATTCATTTTGAGTAATCAGAGGGTCAGGCGTAACTTACAGAGCGATGTACCTAATCAAAAGAAGCAATTATCGTAAAAGAAATTATTTGCTTGCTTGTAATCAGCCAATTTTTGACTTTATAGCCCACATAGAGAGATTAATTGAGAAAAGCATAATAATATATAAAGCTGCCCTTTCAGAAAATTAATTTTGAAGACCATGAAACAGACAAAAATTAAAATGAATTGAAGAGGGACCAGAAAAAATTTTTACAACATTTTGGAGTCCTCCCAATTAGGATAAAGCCCTCATTGCTTATTCTGAACAGAGAAGCCCATTAACTTGTGCAATGCGGGTAGAATGTAAAACATTAAATTTCCTTAGTTTTTGGACTTTCAGAAAGAGGTGAAAATCTTCATTGATTGTCTCCTCCTGAGAGGTAGATAAGTGTGACTGAGTTTACTCTCAGTAATTTGGAAGTTGAAGCAAAACGTGAAATTATTGGCTCTGATTTCAGATTTTTCATTTTGCCTCCTTCTGACTCAAGCAGAGTTAGAGTGTTTGCATTCAAGACCTGGGATCTCTCAGCCCAGGACTTTAAGGCGTCAGAAATAGTAGTGTCGTATCTCTAGGAGGTGGCTGGAGCACCCTGAGAAGGCCGCATCGCTCTGTGCTCAGGGTACCTGGTTTTGTACTTTAGAGAAAGGATGGGGACAATGGTCTCTTTGCAAGAAGCCCATGTCCAGAGGGAGCACAGCAACAGGGTACAGACACAAATGCTGCTGTGCCCCTGTGGGTGGGCATTTGGCTGGGAGAGAGGAGAAGAAGCTGGAAAACTCAAGATGCAAGATGTGAGGTGAGGCTCATCTTAAGGCAAGTGTGGTCTCACCTGGCGGCATGTTAGGTCACCTATGGAGAACACCTTTGGTTGAAGGGACCAGGCACTGGAGGGCCTACTGGGCATCTGAGAACAGACTACGTTCTTCCTTTTGAATTCTGAACCAGTCACTGGCTATTTAGACAGTAAGGCATTTGCTCGTGAGAAGACATTTTATGACAAAACAAGCCATGTACTGAGAAATGAGGAAGGCTTCAAGGGACTGAGGTTATTTTTTGTTGTTTGTTTGTTTCATGGAGGAAATCATGGCCTTACTACTGTGAAGGCTTTCCTTTACATTCCAGCAGATGTCAAGAGTGAACCAACCTCAGACCTGGGTATCGTTTTTCTATTGCTACTTCAATATAATATAGTATAGTATAGTATACTATAGTATACTATAGTATAGTATAGTATAGTATAGTATAGTATAGTATAATATAATATAATAATATAATATAATATAATATAATGTAATATAAATAAAATTAATACAATCCATGATAATGGTTAGGTAGGTAGACTGGAGTCAGCATTGTGGCTTTGACTCTTGTCTTATGACTTTAGTTATAGAATCAGGAACGTTATTTAATTTCTTAAGCCTCAGTTACATCATCTGTAAAATGAGAATAATAATCATACCTACTTTATCAATAAAGATGGAAGTTGTAGTACACTCAGTAAGTCCTACCTACTATTACCATTGCCCTTAGACTTGGATCCAATGCAACAGAATTTCCAATTCTTCACAATCATTAGTGACAAAGAGATCATGGAGAAGCCAAGCTATCCCTGCCTGTCATGAATAAGGAAACGGACAGGCTACCTACTTTTTCATCAGCAGCTCTGTTGCTTAGTGATTTAGAATGGGTGACAAAAATACATTGTTGGAACATATTTTGTTAGTCTGCAAACCAATCCTTTCACAATCCACAAAGCAAATGAGTTTTAAACATGTTCTTTCCAGCCAGTTCATGACTAAGCCTCTGACTCGCGAGGACAGTCTGCTTCTAGCACAGGATGGAGAAGTAATCACGTGTGTGACCAACACTAAATAACATATGCCCAGAACTTGCTCTGTGCCAGCCATGGAGTGTTTGTGCCTTTCCTTTCCTCACTCTCATTTCTCATTTGAACCCTTGGGAATGGAAGTTTCCATACTCCTTCTGTTCCTGTCTGGGAATTATTTACTCACTGCTAGATCCCTGCTGGGTTGTGAGTCCCTTTGAAGGTGCTACACCATGTCTCATTATCTATACAACGTCCCATCCCAACCCCACACTATGGAGCCTGCGTGGAACAGGTGCCCAATAAAGGTTAAAGATATGGTTGAAAGTAGGCGCAGTGCGTTAGGAGTGGAGGATTACTTTCTTTGCTCGGTATTAGTTTTCAGGAAAAGGATGGAGTTCACATGTTGGAGGAAGATAATCTGAAGGGCACTCATCAGGGTGGCTCGTGTGGGAACTCACATAACTTGATAGATTGGCTTTGCATGTCGGGATCTTGGGTATTTTGTGTGGCGCCCTTATTGCGTTGCTTTCTCACTCTGGGGTGACCCTCTGTCCCTTCCAGCACCTTCTCCCTTCACTCAAATACCTCCTGACTCGATTGTAAATTAAGACTCTTGAAGGGGTAGCCCCCTCCAAGGGTTTCCAATGACTTCCCTAGTGGCGGGGATTCCTGACTATCATCACCACTCCAAATTTCCATAACCATTTGCTTGTTGAAATGATTCGGATGACCCTTTGCCAAGAATATAATTGATAAGCTTCTTTTTTTGGTGTCTGAGCAGCTTTGGCAAGGAGAACAATGAGGAGAGAGTCAATGGCTCTTGTGTCCATTTGGACATAAGCTCATTTCAGGTACAGGTTGGGGACCTGCTTTAAAATGTTCTGAGAGGTGGGAAGGATGGGAAAAGGGAAGCAGAACATACTTGTTTTTTAAGGTTCAAGTTGCAGTTCTTCCCCTTCCTGCCCATATTCCCCTGTGATCTCCCTTTTCCCACCTTCTCCCTCCCCCATAATTCAAAATAGCCCCTGGGAGAAGGATCACCCAATAGCCTTACTCAAAGCATGGTCCATTTATGATGGTCATGAACAGAATGAGATGAGGTGTTTATGAAACTTTCGGATTCTTGATCATTACTCCCAATGTAATGAATCAGAAACTCTATGCTGTGGGAATTTTGAACAAGAACCCCATTTTACGCACTTAAAGTTTACAAATTATATGCTCTGTGTGGTTGGACTCAGGGAAGTAAAATCAAGCCCCCCCCCCTTTTTTTTTAATCTTTTCTCAAGGCCTGAATATTTCAGTTTTACAAGTAATCTATTAAAACCTCATTTAAAAAGATGTAATTTCTCTTACGGTAACATAGGAAGGACCATGGCTGGCGGTTCCATCCAGAAGCAATGGGGTGGGTGCCCCGTGGCTCCTCTCGTAGCTGCAGTGGGTACATAGAGGCATAAAGCAACCCCCGCACAGAAAACCAGCATCGTCCTCAGACTTCGTTTGCATGGCAGCATGTCCTTGGCTCCTCCTTGGTGAGATCATACATGATCTCATCGAGAAGACAGCCCATTTCTCTCCCCCTAATGGAGAAAATGGGTTTTATATAGCGTGTAAATCATACTCTCTCTCTCTAAAATCATATCGATGTAACCAAATTTAGTACTGATCTCCTGCTTAATATGTTTTTAAAAGCAGCAAGGGAATTCACATTTTGATGCCAAAATCAATTCCTGTCATTCCACGGGACTGTTAAAAGGTTTCATTCCAAAATCATATTTCTTTCTACCGGGCTCTGACATTTGAGTCTACGAAATTGTTTACCCTTGATTTTTTTCTAAATCAGTTTCCTGACATGTTTTGACGGATGCTGTTTAATCATATCCGCTATTACCAGTTATTGTTCATGCTTCTTAAATTTGATTTTAATCCATTTTGCATACATAAACTATCAAATAAAAAAGCCAGCAATTTGGCAGTCAGAATTCAGCCCCATATGCGTTGGTGACAACTTCCTACTTCCTACAGGTTCTGTGTTGTCAATAGCAAAGAAACAGCAACGCGTGGCCATGAAAAGTGCACTGGAGGCAAGAATACTTAGTAGTGAGAAGGATCACGAAAGAGGTCAGGAGTGTACCCCAGGGTGAGGTCAGGAGTGATACACACACGTTTAAGGAGAGTAGAAAATATTAGTGACATGACAAGCAGAGAAAGCGTGGGTATAACTGAGTGGGGTGAGCTCTGGAGGAATGGTGGGTGAAGGGTTCCCTCAAAGATGCTCATGGCCTAAAACCTGATACCTGGGACTATGTCACGTAACGTTTGCAGATCAAATTGAGGTTAAGGGCCTTAACATAAAGAGACTGTCCTGGATTTTCCAGGTGGGTACAACCTAATCACATGAGTCCTGAATAGCAGAGAACTTTCTGCAGTTGGAAACAGGGTAGATGACGCAGAAGGGGAAGTTCATGAGATTCAAAGTGGGAAAAGGACTTGACACATGATTGCTGACTTTGAAGATGAGGAGACCACAGACCAGGGACTGGGAGGCCTCTAGAGAAACCCTTGGCCAGCAGCTAGTGAGAAAGCTGGCACAACCATCCTACAACCGCGTAACATTGAGTGCTGCCAGTCTCCTCAACGAGCCTGCAAGCGGCTTCTCCTCCAAAGCCTCCCGTCTGTCTGAGACAGTGATTTTATCCTTGGGAGACCCCAAGCAGAGACATAAGGTCAGCACTCTGGCACTCCTGACCCACAGAACTGTGAGGCAATAAATGTGTGATGCTGTAGGCTGCAGAATTTGTGGGAACCTCTCAGGGCAGCAATCAGAACCCATCACAAAGACAGTGGGGTCACTGCCAGGCAGCTGGCAGACTCTAATATGGAAGGGGCTAGGGGATGCGGGCAGTAATGGTGACGCCTCTGGGCGTGGACATACGGAAGTTCAAGTCCCAGCTGGCACCACTCGTAATCTTACTCAGGAGACCACACTTTACAAAGCTTGGTTTCCTCCTCTGTAAACTAGGGATAACAACAGTGTCTCCTGCACTCACCCCAATGAGGCTTCACTGAGGTGATGGATATACAAGTACCTCGCAGGGCCTGGCACAAAATGGCCTTTCCTAAAATATAAAAAAGCAGACTCTTGTCCCTGAAATCCAAGTACAGGTGACAATGAGCAGGCTTTACTCAAGAGGATTGATTAACTAGCATTACCAAAGGGAAGCCAGGTTCCAGTCAAGGTTTGGAGGGGGTCAGTGTGCTCAGAAAAGGATCTGGAGCACATGGTGAGCCAAATGTGACTCAGAACAGCTTTCTCAAATTCAAATGTGCATAAAAATCACCCCCAAACAGGATTCTGGGAAGAGGGCAGAACAGGAAGCATCAGGAATAGGACTCCTCACCTAGACAATTGCACTGGTAGACTCTGTCTAAAGAACTCTTCTGGAACTCTGGCGTCTGCTGAAGGCTTACAACTTCCAGGCGAAGGCCTGGATGATAAATTGTGCTTGTATTTGGTCAATTTCATCTCTTAGCACAGTAACAGCTACTTATCCCCCAACCCCAGCCACGTGGTGGGCAGCTGTGCACATGTTCCTGGAAAGAAAGCCATCTGCACACAGCTTTCAGGAGCCACAGTGGACAGAGGGATCCTCTCCTCCAGATACGGCGAAGCTGCGCTCTGATCGCTGCTTCTGATCACAGAGGTGCAGACAAAGAGGTGGGAAATCCTTATTGTTGCACCTGACCCCACTACTGCAAGCTCCTCCCCTTCCAGGGTATTTAAAAAAATGGTACACTTCTCCCTCCCTCCCTTCACCCTTTTTCTCCTCTTGGGAGTCAAACATTAAAGACTGATATATTAGAAACAACTGCATATATGGGGAATATGAGAAAGTGACCGTGCATGCCTAGGGGAAGGCTCAGAAAAGACCTGTGAAGTCCTTACGCTTACACCTCAGGCTGATCCTTGGCACAGAGACAGACTGCCATAACGGAAAACAAAAAAAACAATAATGAAACATAACAAATCCTGGGTAAAAGGGAGAACCTGATTTCTAGAGTTACCATATTATTAGACTCATATATTATTAGACTCAAATGTTAAATGTTCAACAAAAAAAAATTCACAAGGCTCACAAAGAGACAAGAATGTATTGGCCATTCAAAGGAACAAATAAATCAACAGAAACTGTCCCTGAAAAAGACCTGATGGCAAGTATATCAGACAGAGACTTTGAGACAACTGTCTTAAAGATGCTCAAGGAACTACAGGAAGATGTAGAGAAAGTCAAGAAAACAATGCATGAAAAACTGGAAATATCAATAAAGAAATAGAAAATCTCAAAAGAAAACAAAAAGGAATGCTGGAGCTGAAAAATACAATAACTGAAAATTTGAAATTCACTACAGGGATTCAACAGCAGGTCTGAGCAGGCAGAAAAAGGAATCAACATAGTTGAACGTAAGACAATAGAAATTATTGTATCTGTGGAACAGAAAGGAAAACGATTGAAGAAAAATGAACAGAGTCTAAGGGACCCATGGGACAACAGAAAGAGGACCAACATATGCATTGTGGAAATTCCAGAAGGAGAGGAGAGAGAAAAGGGGGGCAGAAAGGCTATTTGAAGAAATAATGGCTGAAAACTTCCAAAATTTGATGAAAGATATGAATAGAAACATCTAAGAAACTCAATGAGCCTCAAGTGGGATGAATTCAAACAGACCCACCCCAAGACACATTATAACCCAATTTTCAAATGCCAAAGACAAAGAGAGAATCTCAAAAGCAGTGAGCAAAAGAACTCATCACTTACAAGGGACCCTCAATAAGACTGTCAGCAGACCTCTCACAAGAAACTTTGGAGGTCAGGGGCAGTGGGACAAAGTATTTAAAATTCCAAGAGAAAGCAAATGGCAACTAAGAATCCTATATCTGGCAAAAACAACCCCCCAAAAGTGAGGGAGAAATGAATTACCACTAGACCTGTCTTATAAGAAATAGTCAAGAAAGCCCTGCAGGGTGAGCTAAAGGCCACTGGACAATAACACACAGACCTTTAAAGAAATAAAGATCTAAATAATGGTAAATTCATGGACAATTATAAAAGCTAGTGGCGTTAGGATTTGCTGGTTAGCTCAGTTGGTTAGAACGCAGTGCTCTTAACAACAAGGTTGCTGGTTCAATTCCCACAAGGGCCACTGTGAGCTGTGCCCTCCACAACTATTTGAAACAGCTACTTGGAGCTGATGGGTCCTGGAAAAACACACTTAAAATAAATAAAAGTTTAAAAAAATGCTAGTGGAGTTACTGTTTAATGGGTGTAGAGTTTCTGTTTTGCAAGATGAAAAGAGCTATGGAGACGGATGATGGTGATGGTTGTACGGTACTATGAAAGCATTTAGTACCACTGAACTGTACACTTAAAAATGGTTAAGGTCGTAAATTTTATGTTATGTATAGTTTACCACAATAAAAAAAAGGGGGGATGTCACCTAGGGATCTGGTGACGAAGCATGTTCTGACTCAGCAGGTGGGGTGGCCTGAGACTCTGCAGTTTCAACAAGTTCCCAGGTGATGCTGGTCCATGGACCATGCTTTGAATAGTAAGGAAGTGAGAAAAGTAAGGTCACCGTCTCCTGTACCACTGCGGGATGGTGACACAGAAAACGGGATGAGATGCAATCAGAAGGGCTTATTGGCTGCCAGAAGTGGGACTGAATGGACAGGCTGGCTGAGCGGTGCTGGGAGGGCCTCCCCTCTGGGCAGTGCCCCTTCCCAGCAGTGGGAATGGGCCCATTGAGCCCCACGTGTGTGTGTGTGTGTGTGTATTGTTAGCACCTGTGGGTGGGTGGAGACCTTCCCGAAGCTCCTCACGGCCTCTGTTCTCAGAAAGCTGCGGGCTGCTCGTGTGGAGACTGCGGGACGCTGGTCCCCCGGAGAGGATGAACCCATTTTGCCTTCTCTGAGCCCCAGAACTGAGGTGGACGTCAGCATGGAGACAGGTAGGACATTTTGGACAAGATTCTTACGAACAAAGGAAGGTCTTGGCCAAATCTGACTACTGCTTCCCTCTCCCCTTTCCAACCATTTCATTTTTCAAGGTCCTTTTACATCTGCAATCCAATCTTCTCACGTGGTTTATTATTATTAATTATTATTATTATTAAACTCTAAAGGTGTATATATGCAGTACAGCCACATGCTTTGCATTCTCGTCAGAAACGAAATATGTAAGCGCATCTGCTGTCAGCGGGGTCTTAGAACACGGGTATCTTTTCTCCTTCCTCTTTCTGTGTCTTTTAAACAGAAGTGTTGTGCTCATTATGGTCTCAGAGAGCACACTTGCTTGGTCTCAGACTTGCTGGGGAAGCCTCTTGAGTGCTGTAGGAGTGGAGTGGCCTCTAGGCTGAGTGGCTGGGATGAATAACCTGAGGTGGCACGGGGACATCAAACAGGGCTGTATAGCATGGAAAACAGGACAGAACCAAGGTAAGGTGCGGGAAGGAGCCGGAAGAGCAGAGCGACTTCTGGGTAAAGGTACCCGGCTTGTTCTGCTTCTTTCTCGTGGAGGATTAAGCTTTTTGTTGGTGGTGTTTAATTTTGTTTTTTCAGTGGATGTGAAATGTGCTGAACTCATTATAGGAAATATTTGGAGTAAGCTATTTTTATGTTTCTGTAAAGGAGACTTAAGTGACAGGATAAGCACAACTAGGCAAGTCACATACGGACATTTTTATATATTCATTACTGTCGACATTTTCCTTATCGCTTTTAAGAACAAATCATGCAGCTACTGACTGAACTTTATGATCTAATTCTCCTGAATGCAACGCATGAGTGAATTTATTAACTTCTATGGGTTTAAGTGATTTAATGAAAAATGAATTTTTAAGGACAAAGATGGCAGGTAACAAATGAGATACTTCCCACCTGCTTCTGATAGATGACCCTCTGGTAATTCTATTCACTTATGCAAATGATGGATCACTTTACCCACGCTGGGAAGAACCTTTCCCTGAGCTTTGTAAATGGCAATCAGAGAAAATAGGCCAAGGTTACTGGATTCTCCCCACAGAGATCATCTTGTCTGCAGTGAGATTTTAAAAGCGGGAGGAACTTAGATATTTAAAAAGGGAGAGGCCTATTAACATGAAGGGGTTAGGCTGTAAAGGAAGTTCCAGGAAGTTATCCTACTTGCTTGTTCAAAGAAAATGGAAATTCAGAATTCCGACTCTGTGTCTGATGCTACATAGAAGGGGGGTTTGATACGTTCCTTTTCTGTATCTAGGGTTCATCGCCTTGGATGCGTTCACTTGTGTCATTCTGGGCAGCCAGCTCATTGAGGGACAGTGGCTGTGGAAGGTCCTCCATTGTCCTTTCCTGGTAGGGTTACGTCAAAATGGATTCAGTCAGCCAACAAATATTTCAGTGTTTACTGTGTCCTGGGCACTCTGGAAGCGATGGTGAGGCCAAAAGACAGAGCTGTGTACCCCATGGTTACAGCTATACCTGGGGAGGCGGATGATAAGCAGAGAGAAACATGAATATCGATAGGGATGAATGCTATAAAGGAAAGGAAGAGAGGAGTGTGATGGGTAATGATGGAGGAGAGAGACTCTTCTTGCTAAGAGCCAGGCTGGCACTGAGATGGTGAACACTCCACAAGACTTGAGTTTGTGGGGATCCCTCTCCAGCCTGGCTTCCATCTCTCAAACTGGGTGCCCACTTTGAAGAGATGACCAGCAAGAATTAAAAACGTATGTCTTGGACCCCCCAAGAGGGGGTTACATTGAATCCACAGTAACACCCTCAAGCAGCGACTCTCAAACTTGGTTGAAGTTTGTAGTCACCTAGAGAACTGGAAACAGAACTGAGACCTCATTCCCACCCCAAAGGATCCTGACTTAATTGGTATGCAGTGCTGCCTGGAGAGCTCAGAAACTCCCAGGTGGTATTCACGTGCCGCATGCTTGGAGAACTGAACGTAGTGGTTCTCGAACATTCAGGTGCATCTAACCAGCTGGGTTGTTAAAACACAGGCAGCTGGGCCCACCCTCCCAGAGTTTCTGATTCAGCAGGTCTGGGGTGGGCCGAGAACTTACCTTCCTACCAAACTCCCAGGAACTGCCTCTTGAGAGCTATTCCTATAATCCATTTCCTCACGGTACTTGATGGCCGAGTTGTAGGCAGGGAAGTAACACTGAAATCCTCTCCCCTTGCCCCTTGGAGAGAAACACAGTAGTTAGAAATCTCAGCTTCTATTTTCTCAATATTAATTTTACTTCCTGTTCTTTCTCCATTATCTTTGTGATAGAAGAAAATGGAGAACAGAGACTATTCCCCCAGTGCAAGCGAAGGGAGAGCAGAAGGCAGTCAGGGCCGACTTAGGGAGAGAAGAAAAGAAAGAGCATGACACATGGGGAATATCTGTAGTGCTTCACCTAGGCCAGAGGTACGTCCAGTGACAGTAACGGTCTGTGGGTGCTGGCGGGTCCCAGTGGAGGCACTTGCTTGATCAGTGGGTGTCCTGGGGCTCTCAGGAGTAGGGGTAGGAAGAACTTGGGATGATAGCTATTTGCCAGCCACCATGCTAGTGTTTTGATATTTTACCACACAGCATTGCTGCTCTTGGGTATCACACCAAGTATAATGCCAGCCCTGGTGAGCTGTCAAAGTGAGTCCCTCCTGTAGAACAGAAAGAACCCAAGCACCCAAGGTGTCTCGCAGAGATCCCTTTGCATGGAATGCCTTTGTGTAATAGAAGTACCTTGAACTTGCAGAACATGTTTGTTTTTTTTTTACTTCTGAAGTTCATTTACACAGTCAGGGTGTTTTTTAAAGTACTCGTAAAAATGAGTGAGTAAACAAAGATCATTTGAGTGGAAGTAGCCAGCCGTGGACGACTGAATGTGTAGCAAGAAATGTCTTTCTAGTTCATACAAATTTTTGTGTTCTGGTCCTTAATATGTACTTATTCTGCACATTAAAACATTATTTTAAGTGTTCCACCAGGAAGAATATAGTTTCATACTTCTAGATTAATGGCAAGATGTTATATTGAATCTACACATCTGGGATAGTTAAGCCAAATTAGAACAGATTAAACGTCACCCCCACATAACAGATTCAATGTTAAGGCAATTTCTCTTCGGTGTCTTGGTGTCAAGTCTTACCAGAGCCCAGAATCTTGTAATTATGTAGGTATAGATGATTGTAATAGTTTTTATTGTATTATAAACTTCGTCAGTACTCTTGAATGTCAAAACTGCATCAGTGAGGAGAGATGCCCCCAAATGGTACCCACTGGTGAGAGGAACGACACCTCCCGGCCCCCATGGCCATTTTAAGTGCATTTTCAAGGGGTACTTGGGTTACTGGTAGGCTCTCATTGGTGATTGACCACTTTTATCACCTCTGGGAAATGCTCATCAAAGGAATTTTTTAGTGAAGATGGTGAATGGTGGAGACCTTCTGTTACCAGGAATGCTATAATTTTCATAAATTTACATAAAGGATCTGGTTTATGTGGTGAGGATACACATCCAACTAGTTTGTGGGCATCAGAAAATTCCAAATGGCCATCCAGGTGGACGAGCTTGGTTCTGTCACTGCCAGTGATGACTTCCTCTGTGCTCCTGGGGATGATTTGTGGATGTGCTGTTGGGGTGAAGCCGTTGACGCCCTCGAACCACAAAGCACACTTTCTATCAGTCACTGCAAATGAATTTTTGAGTCGTTGGGCTTGTTTGTGTTCTTCCTTATACACACACTTACACTCAGAGAGAAACCAAAACAACAGGCCAGCGTGGAAAAGCAGTGCTTTGCACATTGTGCGAGGATTTGAGTAAGCTTTGAGAGGCAATGTATGGAGGGATTTGGATTCTCTAACTTTGTGTGTAAGAAATGACATCCTTTCCTCTCAACCAGTCTTCACCTCCTCTGACTGCCTAGCCTGCCTGGCTAGTGGGAAATGTAGTCTCAGTTATGATGGAGCTTCCTTGTCCCTTCGAGTGACCTGAAGGTCCCAGAATCTCACCTTTTCCACCTTAGAGGAGGCCCTTCTGGTGTCAGTTGTTCAGTGGGAGCCTCTGTCCCTTTACCTTCTTTACCCAACTGGAAAGAATGTCTTCCATATTATGGGAGGGGACGGGAGGTTCTATCCTCTCCTCCCCTAGGCTCCAGTAGCGTAAGAACCCTCAACATTCAGCTTTTCTGAGAACAAAAGAAAGCTGCTGCTTTCACCCAGCAATACAGATACTCCTGAGCCAAGGGCATAGAAATGTCAGGCTCTGTGTTATAATGGGGGCAGGGGAAAATAAAGAAAGAGCACACTACAAATTAATAAATATTTTAAAATTATCCTAGTATGAGTATAAAAATTGAAGACCGTTCTCTCCCTGAATCTGCCTGCAAAAATCAAACCTCTGAGGAGCTCTGCTGTGTGTTTAGCTTCTCAGAGTCTGAGGACTTCAGTTTACTCACCAGGGTACATGTATCGTCACTGGAGAAAGACGCACATCAACTCTTATTGGATTCTTCAAAACGACGTGCGTTGGGAGCCATTATCTCCCTCTTGCAGATGACAAAAATGAGGCTCAGATCATTTGGGACTTACCCGAGGTTAGTGACAGATTCATTCAGCAAAGCCTCTGAGCATTATGTGCCAGGCACTGTTCTGGGAACTGAGGATACATTTGTGAATGAGGACGAGCAGCTTTCTCCTCTTGGGGAGGCTCCAGTGCAGATGGGAGAGTGGAAGGCAGGGGGAAAGGAAGCAGTAAATTAAAAAAAAAAAAAAGAAAGTAAAAGAAAATGAATTTCAGTTGATGGCAAAATGGACAGCTAAGATTTACTGAGTTGTCAGTCTGTGCCAGACCTCGTTCCTAAGAGAATCCTGTGCTATTGTAGATGAGGAAGCTAAGGGAGGCCCAGACATGTTGACTTTTACAGTCAGCAGTGGATTCAACCCCAGACACCCGCGAATAACCGCTCTGCTCTGCTGAAAATACAGCCAGCCAAGAGTGGCTTCCAGAAGGCTGTGACCTCTCTGGAGGTATCTGTGAGCCAGCTGAGAGCTGAATGGAAGGGAGAAGCTGGCAGTGCAGACATTTGGGAAGGGAAGTGTTCCTGGGCAAAGGCCCTGGGTAGGGAGGGATGAGTTGAGAATCCAGGTCTATTGGAGTCCTCAACGCAACAACCTTTCTGCTTCGTAAATAGGAACTGTAGGGCCTGTTGCAAATCAGAAACCAATCCTTTGTTACAAAAGGACAGCTATGGCGGACGAAGGTTTTTAAGCCATGTTCTCACACTGAGCAGGTTTTCAAACATCCAGAACAGCCTTATCCTATTCTCAGGTAGCCCAATGAGGACGACAGAGGTCGCTAGCAGTCCCATTTTCTCTCAGTAATTGCTTTGATAAACATGGGCCAAGTCTTGTTTTTCTGATTTATTTCTAGCTCTTAGTTTCAAATGAAAATGACATTTTACAAATAACTAATACTATTTCCACCCTGTTGCTGAAGCGTTTTCCTTTCTGTTTTGTGAAGTTTGGGAAACAGACTTGAATGTCCCCCCTAGATTGAGTCTGCTTATCTGTAGTTGCCAGCAGCACCCCTATGAGAAGTCTTTCAGGTGTGCTGACAGTGTCATGGGTGGTCTTCTCCCCAGACTAGCGCTGGGCAAAGGGCTATGTTTTTTAAAGTGATGAGATTTCTCAACCTGGGAGGCTAGGCAGCCCCAAAAGATATGCTGTTTCTGAGCTGGTGATATCCATGGACTCGGTCACTTCACTTGCTAAATTGTCGATTCCTTATTTAACAAGAATTACTGATTTCCCAGCCACGCCATGTAATTGAAGTGCATTCAGTTCTTTCAGTTATTTCGTCATTCGCTCAACAGTGTACGAGGGGCCAGTGTGTAATGTCTGCTGAGCCCTATGCCCAGTCCGGCCGTGAGCCAGCAAGGAGACCATCACTCAGTGAACTGGAGTCTCTGAATTTCAGTTTCCACAGCTGTAAAAGGAAGGCTGATGGAATGGGGGAAATTGAAATAGTTAGGGTCCAGGATGCTGCTTCCTTGAATATATTGATACCTGACTGCCTAGCATCCTTTGAGTTCTGGAGAAGGAGGATGACACCAGGCCAAGAAAGGCTTTTGTTGTGGCCTCAGTCCCCAATTGGAACGTGCTTGTAGCTCCTCGGCTGCCTGAGGTCCTGTTGACTTGGAAGGGTCCCCTGTCACCCATGCGAGTGGCTGCTGCATCTAGAAGCTAAGCAAGCCTAAGGAGCCAGCTGGTGACCCCCGCACTGAGTTTCCATTGCTGTTCAGTCTTCTGATCTGACTATTCTAGTGCCAATGAATGGCCCTTCCAGTAGAGAGTCTTTGATGAGGTGAAGTGAGCCCAAAGAAGGGGGCCTGGAGCAGGAGGGGACCTGTCCCAGTGCCCAGACTCTCTCAGCCCCTATGTCTATTCAGATCTGGACAGCTCCACAGTCGGAGCCCAGCTTTCTGATCTTACCACACAAGATAGCAGGGCTAGACACCCTTACCTGGTCTGTCCCTCCAACAGCAGGAAAGAAAATGCCTAAAACAGTTTCCCCCCAAATAGGCTTAGTTACGTACTTCTTCAAAGGCTCTACACCCTAGAAGACAGCCTAATGGATGCCTTTGAACTTGGTCACTCCAGGGCGGTTGCCCATCATTGTGATTGCGGAGGGTGTAAGTGGTAAAGGATCAGCAGGGAGAAGAGCTGTCACCCAGTGCGTCAGGTCACACCATGTAATTCCTAAGACATCTGCCATTGACAAGTTGTGACTCTGAGTCCAAGGCGTGCAGGTGGCCTCTAGAAGCTGGCATGCCCCTCAGGTGACAGCATGGAAATAGGGACCTCAGTCCTACATCGCAAGGAACTGAATTCTGCCAAAACCCTAAGTGAGCAAGCTCACAGATTTCCCCCTAGCACCTCCAGAAAGGAATGCAGCTGTGTAGATACCTTGGTTTTAGCCCCGTGAGAGTCATACCAACGTCAGACCTGCAGAACTATACGATTATAAACTCGTGTTGTTTTAGGTCACCAAGTTTGTTGTAATTTGTTGCAGCAGCAAGAGCAGGAAACAAATACATGCAGAGAAGGAACAGCCCAAATACTTCCTTAATGATTGTAAGGAATAGAATATATGAAGGTCTGCCTGGGAACATTTGGGGATGTAAACTCTCACAGTGGCTGGGGTAAGTGCTTGGCCTTGGAAGGACTGGCTACCCTCCCAAGGACCAAGAAAATATTTACAGGATGTGGAGCCTGGCCTTCGCCTGGGCGCGGGTAGGCTGAGCTCCGATACATCTAATGTCCTACCAAGGCCTGGCCCCGGCTCCTAGCCAGATCCGAGCCCAGTTCCTTGTGTTGCTAACACGTATGCTTATTGGCTCCTTGCGCTGTTGTTAGTGAAGTCCCCAAATCCCCAGAAAGCTGAGGCGGGGCAGCAGTGGTTGTTGTTCCCCGGCCGCCTCGGCTGCCGCAAGGTGTTTCGCCCATGCTGATGACTTTACTTGATTGGGATTTCACCCATGCTGCTGAAGGGCCAGCGCTGTTTCTGCGCATGATGTTTCGCCCGTGCTGATGAAAGGCCATTGCTGTTTCTACGACTCTAATTGACTGGGCCCTGGTGGTATGATGAATTGCCTCCTTGCTTGTTAGTGGTATGATGATATATTCCCCTCATCTCTGTCTTGTCTTACTTACTTTCACTTGTAATAAAACTCTTTAACCCGTTCATCCCGGCTTGTGGTGGTGTGTCTTGCGTATTGGGCCTTGAAATTAAGTCTGTGCACAGCAATCGATACACATTGGCGTCACGAACAGGATACGCACAACCACCGAAACAATGCCCCTGTTTAAAAAGAAAAGTGAGGTCTCTTGTGTACCTTGTGATGTTCCCGGATAGCAAGATCTTCAGTTTGCTTCATGGCTAGGGAATGGGCAATAGGGACTGGTTTAAGTGAAAACTGGGACGGCAAATTACAGACTGCCGACCCCCCTCGGTTGCTTGAAGTGCTAAGGACTGTCCCTGTAGAAAAAGGAGGGGAATCGGTTGCCGTGGCAAGGCGAGGGTGGATTTCTCTTACTGCTTATCGCCGCATGTGTCAAGGTGTTCATACCTTAGCTGAAGAAAAATGTAATCTGGAAAAAGAATACTGATTTACAAGGCAGGATGGCCATGCTACAATGTCAAAACTACATTCTAGGTGATCAGGCCCGTGGCTATCAAACGGTAGCTGAGAAAGCTGCTGTGCGGTGTGCTCAATACAAACATAAGAAAAGGAGAGGTAGAATTCAGGTCCCCCCAAAAGAGATGTTTCAAGCCTTATTAAAGGCCGGGATGAGCCCGGACAAATTAGATGGCATTCCTACTAAAGATATGTGGCAGTTGTACAAGGATAAAGTAAAGCGGGACAACCGGGTAGAAGTCCAAAAGGCTGAGACTGAATCCATTCCCCTTATGGTTCCTTCCCCCTCTACCCCACCTGATGGATACGGGTACGGTTAGAGTAGAGATAGGGGTACTGTTAGGGATATGCCTAGGGCTTGGTGTAGGGCTATGGCTAGGGGTAGGTCCAGGTGTAGGCCAAAGGGTAGGGGTAGTTGTAGGCCTAGGTCTAGAAATACAGCTAGTGCCAGGGGTAGGGCTAGGGGTAGGTGTAACGGTAGGGCTACGGTTAGTCCTAGGACTAGGAACAGGTGTAGGGCTGGATTAGGGTATGGCTAAGGGTTGGTCCAGGGTTATTCGTAGGACACGGGTTAGTGCTATGGCTAAAGGTAGGGCAAGGTGTACTGGTAGGCGACAGGCAAGTGCTAGGCCTAGGACTAGAGTTAGTACTGGGGGTCGGTCTAGGGCCTGAGCTAGGGCTAGTGGTAGCGGTAGGCGTAGCGCTGGGGTAGGCATAGGGCAAGGGATGGGTGTAGGGGTAAAACTAGGAGTAGGCCTAGGGCTAGGTGTTGAGCTATGGCTAGGGGTAGGGATGGGGGTAGGCCTATGGGTAGGGGTAGCTGTAGGGCTAGTGGTAGGGGTAGGACTAGAGGTAGTGCTGGGCGTAGGCCTAGGGCAAGGGGTAGTGCTCGTGGTAGGGTTAGGTGAAGGGCTAGTGGTTGGCATAGGCCCACGGGTAGTGTTAGGGTTAGGGCTAATGTTAGGCCTAGGACTAGTGGTAGTGTTAGGTGTTGGCCTAGGGCTAGGGCTCGGGGTAGGAACAGGGGTTGCACTAGGCGTAGGCCTAGGGGTAGTTGTAGGGCTAGTGGTAGTTCTAGGAGTAGGTTTAAGTGTAGGGCTAGTGGTAGGGCGAGTTGTAAAACTAGGGGTAAGCCTGGGGCTAGGGTTACGGCTACAGCTAGTGGTAGTGCTAGGTATAGTGCTAGGAGTTGGTGTAGGGTTAGGGCTAGAGGTAGGCCTAGTGCTAAGGAAACTATCCCTTTGATGATTTGTGCAAATTTGAATAGGATGGAGGCTAAGTTTCAGTATCCCACAAATTAAAGAAATACACGATGGGACTACCGCCCTCATGTACAAATAACACTATATTGGAAAAATGGGTCCACCACAGTGGCTAATGCACTTGTGGATACTGGAGCGGAGGCCTCTTTAATTCATGGAAACCCAGCCAAATTTAAAGGAACCCCAATTACTATTTCAGGTTTTGGTGGCCAGGAAATTCCAGCTAAACAAATTAAGGTGATAATGAACATTGGTTATTTGCCCCATTGAGAATATTTGGTGATAGTAGTCCCCATTCCTGAGTATATAATTGGCATTGATATTTTAAGGGAATGTCCCTTAAACTACAAGACGGGACTTATCATTTTGCAATCAGAGCTTTGCAAATACATTCTGTTATAGTAGGAAAGTTACTCATTGACCCCATTCATCTCCCTGAGCCTACAAAGATTATCACCTGCAAACAATATCATGTCCTGGGTGGACATAATGAAATAACTCAAACTATTAAAGACTACGTTAATGCTGGTGTAATGATTCCAACTACTTCAGCTTGGAACAATCCAATCTGTCCAGTAAGGAAGTCAGATGGGTCTTGGAGAATGACAGTAGATTACAGGGAGCTGAACAAAGTCACTCCCCCACTGACTGCTGCAGTACCAGATACTATCCCTTTAATTGAGCGTATTCAGTCTCATCCTGGTACTTGATATGCCGTTATTGATCTGGCTAATGCTTTCTTTACTATTCCCATTGATCCATCCCAATGGGAACAATTTGCCTTCAGCTGGCAGGGGCGTCAATTTACTTTTACTAGGTTGCCCCAAGGCTACAAACATAGTCCTACCATTTGCCATCGACTAGTTACTAAACATTTGGATGAATGCGACGTTCTCCACCCCTCAGTTTTAATTACTCATTATATAGATGATATGCTAATCCAAGCTTCCACTGAAGATTCTGTAAGATACTGTTTAGAACAAATTGTAGAACATTTGAAAAAGAAACTTTGGGAAATTAACCGCGACAAAATCCAGGGGCCAGCCCACGAAGCCAAGTTTTTAGGAATACATTGGAATCTTAGGCATAGGGCCGTCCTTCCAAAAGCCCGGCAGAAAACTTTAGACTTTGCAACATCCCAGAATAAGAAGGAGGCTCAAAAATGTATAGGCCTGTTTGGCTATTGGAGAAATCATATTCCTCATTTAGGTCAGATTTTACAACCTCTGTATAGAGTTTCTAGGAAAAAATATGAATTTGACTGGGGAGCTGAGCAGGATAAGGCATTTGAAGCAGCAAAAGCTGCGATCCAAGCAGCCTTAGATCTCTGGCCAATAAGAGAGGGACCCTTAGAATTAATGGTTACTGTGGACGCCGGGAATGCTAACTGGAGCTTATGGCAAAAGCAGGAGGCCAAACGGGTCCCTCTCGGGTTTTGGGCACGAAAGTTACCAGAGGCTGGACAGAGTTATACTCCCTTTGAACAACAGTTACTCGCGGCTTACTAACTGGGCACTAACTGAAACTGAACAGTTAACAGTGGGACATGAGGTGGCCTTATGGCCCCGAATTCCTATTATGCAGTGGATTATGAGTGACCCAGTGTCCCATAAGATTGGACACGCCCAAGAGGCCAGTATTATTAAATGGGAATGGTATATACAAAATAGAGCCAAAACAGGCCCAGCTGGGATATTATCCCTACATGAGTTAGTTATTGAAGCCCCGATTACCAAAGATGATTTCCAACCAATAGCCACTGAAAGAACTGAATCTCCTGTAGTATACAACCATGGATATAATTCCTTTTCTGCCGAACAAAAGAGACATGCGTGGTTTACTGATGGCTCTGCCAAATATATCGGCAATACTCGGTACTGGAAGGCTGTAGCCTATAACCCTGTCACCAAAATGGTGTTAGAGACTAGTGGAGAGGGGAAAAGTAGTCAATTTGCTGAGCTGCAAGCTGCTTATCAAGCTATGAACTTTGAAAAGGATGGGCAGTGCCACATCTTCACTGACTCTTGGGCTGTGGCCAAAGGCCTGGGCACCTGGATGCCTAGATGGGAAAAGGACTGTTGGAAAATCTATGACAAGGATTTATGGGGTGCTGATATATGGAAAGAAATTTGGGAGACTGCAAAAACCACTAACCTCTCTGTGTTTCATGTAGAAGCACATGCTAAGCAAACCTCGGTAGAACGTGAGTATAACACTAATGTAGATCGCCTCACAGCAATTGCTGAAGTAGTGTTCCACCCCGATAGTGAAGAAACTCTGGCACTTGCTCGGTGGGTCCACCAAAAGACAGAACACGCTGGTTCCGCTGCTATGCACAGCTCCTGATTTATGGCGGCCTAGTCTGGACCTGTCTCCTGGTTGAAGCTTGGACCCCTGGCATTCCTGTGCAGCTCCTCAGTCATACGAGCCCAATCACATTCTATTGGAGATGGCGGAATAAAACTATCCCGTGCACACAAGATAACTACACCTGCAAAGAAAACCAACAATGTATTATAGCTAATGGAACTGTAAGAGCCACAAACCTCACCGGATGGATAGGAAACAACAACCCATATCATTTTGTTTTCTCTGGACCTCCACCCATTAATATAACTTGTTATATACCCACAATAACTAACCTGCTATGCTCCTTTCATGTTCTACCTATTATCAAGGAAGGGTAATTATTTTTTACAGCCACACATTGAAGGCACCCATATGGATAATAATAATAACAGTACTTACAAGCTTACAGATTGTATGTCTACAGATAAAGGCTTTGCATGTAATGGTTTATTTCGAATGATGGAACCCTGTTTACTTTCTCACTCTGTTAATCTATGTACTCTAACGATTTTTCCCATAGCCAATGTCTCTGTCCGATATGAAATAGAACCACAGCATATATGCCTTGCTAGCTCTAATGCTGCCGAACTAGCCGCCATGGGCTTACCCTCCCCTTTCTCGGGATGCCTGCAGCATCTCGAGTTGTTCCACTGGAACGGTGATGTATTCTACTTAACCCCCGATCTAGAGGCTGACGTATCCCTGACTTGGATCCCTCGGCGGCTACAGCCTCCTGCTACCTATATACACTTGTCCTTGGCTCAAATATTACAGAACTCTCAACTCTTACAAAGCCACCTAGATCATAATGCCCAGTCCCTTGCTGAACATCGGATTATAACTACCGTTGTCAGTAATAAATTGAAGGGCCTCTCACATATTATAACCCAAGACTCCAATCATCATTGGTATGATTTTCTGTTCACTAGCACAACCGCACATAAGTATTTTAATGCAATATTTACTCCCCTATTAGTCATTGTGAGCATTTTACTGTTATTATGTATATGCAACTATTGGATGTGCTGTCGCATACAAAAAGTGCACACTGCATTCATGTTTCAAAACCGCTGTGTGAGCTATGCTCATGCCCCCATGCAGCCCTAGGGTTGAATTGTAAGGAATAGAATATGTGATATGAAGGTCTTCCTGGGAACATTTGGGAATGTAAACTCTCACAGTGGCTTGGGTACGTGCTTGGCCTTGGAAGGACTGGCTACCCTCCCAAGGACCAAGAAAATATTTACAGGATGTGGAGCCTGGCCTTCGCCTTGGTGCAGGTGGGCCGAGCTCTGATACATCTAATGTCCTACCAAGGCCTGGCCCCGGCTCCTAGCCAGATCCGAGCCCAGTTCCTTGTGTTGCTAACAGGTATGCTTATTGGCTCCTTGCGCTGTTGTTAGTGAAGTCCCCAAATCCCCAGAAAGCTGAGGCGGGGCAGCAGTGGTTATTGTTCCCCGGCCACCTCAGCTGCCGCAAGGTATTCCGCCCGTGCTGATGACTTTACTTGATTGGGATTTCACCCATGCTGCTGAAGGGCCAGCGCTGTTTCTGCGCATGATGTTTCGCCCATGCTGATGAAAGGCCATTGCTGTTTCTACGACTCTAATTGACTGGGCCCTGGTGGTATGATGAATTGCCTCTTTGCTTGTTAGTGGTATGATGATATATTCCCCTAATCTCTGTCTTACTTACTTTCACTTGTAATAAAACTCTTTAACCCGTTCATCCCGGCTTGTGGTGGTGTGTTTTGCGTATCGGGCCTTGAAATTAAGTCTGTGCACAGCGATCGGTAATACTTATCGATACAATGATTCAGAAAGGAAATGACAACACAAGTGTGTTGAGACATCATGGTGTCTGGATGACTTCCTTTTCCATCAGACATCGGAGTAGCGGCGAAGGCAGGTTCAGCAGGACTGAGATTTCCTGCTTGGCCTCACGTCCGCTCTGAGTCCCATCCCTGAGGCGCTCTGAGGCATCAGCAGGCTACTGTCTCTTTCTGTCCCCCTAGAGCTGGGTAAGCATTTTATTACTTTTGTGTCTATTTAACCCCGCTGAGCCACAACTAAGGAGTACCTCGTAAATAATGCCAGCGGCAGTTTTGCCTTTGGGAAATAATTCTTTGAAGTGATGGCTGGCTTCTAACAGCATTTCTGCAGAATGAAAGACATCAACATTTAAATTTCACCACCTGTGAGAAAGGCTGATGAGGTTATTAGCCCGAGCCCCCAAAATACTATTGGAGGTAAAATTATAGCAAAGGTACAAACAATAAAGCGATGAAAGGTTTGCGTCCTCATGCTGATTCGGAAGAAAAGCTTGCAGGATTTCTGCAGTTTGTTTTGGACTTCACGGAAAGACCTCACCTGTTGCTTTATGATACAACCTGCTGTTTGATGAGCGGTGCGGGTGACATCACTTTGTAGGCATTTTCTTGATTTCTGGAAGTAGAAGTAGCAGGAAAACCAGGTAAACCCTACAGAGAAGGAAGGAAGGCTTGTAACAGAAAATTCAGCTTAGTCCTTAGTGACAAGCCTCCTCTAAAAGCTGTTTGAAGATGGAGCTCTCACTTATAACCAACCTGGAAACTTCTCCCACTGCTGATTGACTTTCCATAAGGAAGCTCCACTGCAGACACCCTCTGGGGGGATCAGAGAACCACGTGCCAGCATCCAATTTGTCACGTCCCTCTTTGCAAAGGCCGGATGCTGTTCTTCCCCCGGTGACCAGGATGGGAGCACTGTGGTGACTGCTCCCTGAACACAGCGTGTCTGGGCTCCAGGGCTCCTCATCTGCCGTGCTGCGGCCCAGTCACCAGGTCCCTGGATGAGGTAGAAAGAAGCCATTTCTCTGTGCAGTGATAGGACAACAGAGGGAGAAGAGGATTTATTTCACAACTATAGTGTCATCGTCCCAACTTGGGAGAATGGAAAGTCCAATTCTGCATGTCCTGCTCTTTAGCTATTTAATATTAAGTACAACGTTTGACCTCTCTAAACTTGGGGGAGAGGTTTCCTCAATGGAAAATAAGCTATTGAGTTAGGTTCAATACAGTGCAACAAAATATAAGTGCCCATTATGTACCTGTTACCATGCTGAGCTGAATTCCATCGCCTGTAGGAAGGTCATGATCCATGAAGGTGTATAAGTCAGCTATAGACACGATAATGCTGTGTAACAAATCACATCAAATTTCACTGACTCAAACACGATCATATGTTCTTACTCATGAATTTTCGGTGTGACTGGGGTTCACCTGATCCAGCCTTATCTCCTAGCTAGGCACATGGCTTCCATACTTCCTGGGCCACTAGGTTATCCAGAGCATGATCCGCCTATAGTAATGGCCAAAAAGTATGAGGGGTGGGTAGAAACATTGAAAACCTATAAAGACCTGAGCTCAAAACTGTATCACTGTCATTTTCAACTACATTTTTTTGGCCAAAGCAAGTCATATGACGAAAACCAGAATCAAAGAGGTGGGGAAATGGAAAGATCAAATGAACATAAGGAAAGCTGAGAATTAGGAACAATAATGCTAATCTCTGCAGAGAGACCGTCCAATTCAAATGTGCAATATTTTTCAGACTACATTCTTGTCTGTGCATCTCTTGAGATTTTCGATTATGTTGAATTCAATGGTTAATCAGAAGCAAAATCTCAGCTTCTAAGATTGGCCTAAATTTCCTTTGCAGCCATTTCCTTTGACGTGAAGACCTTCCAGCTAGTTTTTTGTCCGCAATGTTCTTTGTCCCAATGTATTCCTTCCACCATAGAGGTTTGTTGCACCTAAGGGTAGAAGTTGGTCGCTGCCAAAGGTGATTTATGATGCCCTGGCAGTGGAAGGGAAAGGACCATATGGCTAGCATCATCAGTACCAGGGAGAATGTCAGCTGAATGAGGTCAGGTCTTGTCCTCTGTGGGCGATGGCTTCCTCCCAGCTATTGCTCCTTGAATTGGAGCCCCAGTGAACCTGGTATTTATTTCATAAGTGGTTCTATAAAGTGCTTTGTAGAGTCCTCTAATACTATGACCATGAGCTAAATGCTTCATAGACTTTACCTTTGTACCTAGTGACAGTGCTAAAACGAGGTACTCAGGTATAATTTGAAAAACATATATTGTGTAAATGTAAATGTGTGTTTGTTTGCACGTGCATAGAATATCTCCAGAAAGGAAGTCGTGAATTTGTGAAGAGTTGTACCAGGGAGAACTATTGAATGGCTGTGGGACAGAGGAGGAAAGAATAATTTGTTTCATGAAGACAGTTTTCTACCTTATATATTTTGTATCAGAGCGTATATTTTCTTTCTTTTTTTATTCTAAGGAAAATACATTATTTATGTCCCTTTCACAAGAGTGAAAAATAAGATGCTATTTTTAACTTCAAACATGAAATTAAAACATTTCAGTAATACAAAAAAGAAACGCCATACAACTTTTTATCTCATTGTTCAATAACTTAGTCAACAAAATTCAGCTCCGGATGAAATGGTCTTACTATTGATAGACATTAATTTCACTTAAAACAAAAGAAAAAAGGTTTCATTTTAGATCCATAGCATTGTTATAGAGTAAGCAAGTATTTGATAAATTAACCACTCAACTCTCCATCCATAATAATGAAATCTGAGCATACAGTTCTTACTTATCAATACAATGCATGGGCACCATGTTTCAATCCATGTATCACATATTGATAGCTAATATTTGTCAGTACTCAATAATCTAGCAGTGTTCTTTATTAAAGTATATTATCACTAACTCAGAGGACATTCTAGCACTCTTTAAATAATAGATTCTCTAAAGTGGACTTAAATTATTATTTTTTTCTTTTTTCTGGGGGGTGTACACATATTTTATCTGAGTTTTTATCTGAGTTTTTAAATAAAGCAATAAAAATCACCCATTATCATGATTACCATGTTTTCAGATCCTTAAAAGCGAGATCTGCGTGAATTTGCTCCTTAGCCTGCAAACTGATATTTATCAGCAACAAGAGGGGACAATTAGAGACACTGAGGTTTGTGGGCAGATGTAGTATTTCCTGGTGTCAGGTACAAGGTCACCTTTGATAATAGGCTGCATTAAGTGTTAGAGCAAATCCCCTGAGCCATGAGCCCCTAGAGCACAGAGTTAGCAGCAGTGCAAGCTGTGAAGGCGGGCCCAGACCCCATGGGAAGAGGGAGGTACAGAGTCACCACTGGTCATTAATGTGGTGATCCGTCTTGGGATGGGGGAATAGATGCTTTATGTGCACTGTCTCTTCACCATCAAATCGCATCAGTCAATAGAGCATTTGACAAATATGAAGACACATAATCCTAGCTCTCTGGTCTTCCCTCTCACCTTCTGCCTTTCACTCTCTCTTGCCTTCCCTCTTTTCTTTCTTTTTTTTTTTAATTAAAGTTTATTGAGGTGACAATTATTAGTAAAGTTACATAGATTTCAGGTATACAATTCTGTATTACACCCAGAGAATATATTTTCAAAGTATTTCAATAAAATGTAGGAGAGTACTAGTATTCACATTTTGTAACTGGAGGAACTGGGTAAGTTACTTGCCTGTTCAGAGCCTCAAAACTGCCTTCCTAGAAAAACGGCAAAGCTAGGATTTGAATACATGTCTCTGTAACTCTAAAAACTCCATTTTTCATCCTCAGCATTTCCTGGAAATGGCAAGGTGTGCATACATTTGACTTACTGTTCAGGAGCCATTCGTGCATTTTCATCAATAACGTGTCCATCAGTATCAGCATTAAGTTTCTGCTCACTGGGACTTCTTTGGCAGGCTCCACAGAGCTCATTAAGGAGACCTGGCTGTCAGATGTCCACTCGGAGTGCGGGGTCACCCAGGCTTAAACTTACCCCAGGATATGAAGCCGTCTACCAAGAGAGGCTGAACCAGTGTGCCAAATCTTGCATTCGTATCCTCTTTACCTAGTAAAACAACTAGTAATAGCATCACCCACCAGTGTTGACCATTGTGTCTTCTGGAAATAACACTTTCCTGAAGGACTTTTCGAAGCCCAGAGGTAGAGTCTATAGACTCTCTTTCTCTGATTGTAGGAAATGAGCATCCAAGAACTCAAAAGAAAAGTGTCATTAAAGGAGAAAGTTCCCCCAAAATCTGTGAACCGACCTTGCACCAAATACCCGTGCCGTTCACTTTGCCCAGGGCACATTCGGGTTAAGGAGAAATAAACTCATTTGGCATATAGGTGGCGGTTTATCCTCCTGAGAGCGTTTGCGCTGCCCAGGAGCAGGCCCTTATAAAGCCAGTTGTCCTTCTTAACTGCAGCTGTTGGTTTTCAAGAGGAACTTCTCTCGACACTGGCATCTCTCCTTTGCCCTCTTGTAGCTTTGAGACATTTTGTGGTGGTGGAGGTTTGTTTTAACCCATCTTTATGGACTGGAGATTCAGCCACTGGGGCCTAAGTCATTGCTCTTCATTTGGGCTGCTGTGAGCCCCTCATAAAGTCTCTTCTCTCTGGACCCCAGTTTCCCAGGTCTAAGAAAAATCAGACAGAATTCTCTCAAAGGTTTCTTCTATCTCAGGAGTGGTAATCTTAGGATTTTTTGCCCCAGGATGTGGGAACTAGAGAGCTTGTTTCTCCCCCAAGGCAGTCCTAAGTAAGATGGTCAAATTGCTCGGGTCGTCTTTGGTGGGACTTTTTCCCCCTGTGCTTTCTCCCTTTCTCTACTTCCTCCTAGCCATCTTCTGTACAGCAAAGGCTGTGGGTATCAGCCAGCCACTAACAAGGGCAAGAGATGCAGAGAAAAAGCATCAGATTTATAGTCAGTCAGGAGTGGGTTTTATTTTCTGCTCTTCCATGAGTTGTATGACCTTGAAAGACTCACTCAACTCCCTCAGCAGGGTGTCAGGATGACCTTGAGAATTTGGTGTGATTCCATCTGAGCTCGAAAACAAGTTTCTCAGCCCCACTAGAGCGGCAGTGTCTGCTGCTGCCTTCCCCAAGGCCCGTACCCACGTCTGGGGACGTTATACAGAGCATGTTCTCTCTTGGTTTCCATTTATATCAAATAGTAAAGAAAGGAAACCCCACCCCACAGTTCCATCACCCTGACCCATTACCTCTTTTCATTATCCATAAATTCTGGTTTTGGTTGGGCCAGGAATTGGATTCAACATTATATTCAGTGGAAGAGTTCACTTTTGTTTAGGACCTCCTACCTAGTCCTGTCGAATCACTGTACAGGCATCTCATTTGATGTAAGGACAACCTGTTGTTGTTGTTGTTATAGGGTGTGCCCCTCTCTAGCTTTACCACCCATAAGATCACAGTAAAAACAGAACAGTGATTTTTAAAAATTTTCAATTGAGACCCACAATAAGAAATACATTATGATTTAGTCGTACAACAACATACACACAGCTGACATAGTTTATAAAACAATTATTATCCTCATTGCATGCATACACTCTGATTTTTTTTCTATTTTATTTCCTTAAAAATCATGAGTCATGAACTACTAAACTGATTTCACAGTCCTCTAATGGGTCTTGACCTGCTGTTTTGAAAAACAGTCACAGCCAATTTACCATTTAGTCAGGATGCTCTAGGGACCCAAAATCATCCTGGCTTAGCTTTCAGCAAAGAAGTAAATAGCATCCATTAAATAATATAGCCTAGACTGAGTGTGATACAGAGCAGAATTTCTCCAATGGCCGTACCCCCTCATCCTCTCATGCAGGTAAGTGGTGTCAAACCTCGGAGGAACTTATTAGAGGTTGTTCTGCTCTGTGATATGTGCTTTCAAGTTTTTTCCTCCTAGAAGAATCTTACATCATGTAACTTTGGCAAAAAGAGGTAACTTTGCCATCGTGGAATAGCCCCATTGCCTAAGTGTCTTGAGACACTCCAGGCACCGTCCCAAGTCTGCGTTAGGGCAACTCTTGGTGGAGAGACTAGTCCAGGGAGAGAAGGCCTGAGGCCCTGACGTACATGCTAGAGGCAGCGGGCTGGTCAGTTAGCCTTATGGCGAATTAGTGCCAGTGATAACAGCAGTTGGAATAAGGTCGTTCCCTGAAGCCCGTTGGCACACATGCCTCTCGGTTGAAGCTTTCAATGGCTTCTAGAAAACAGCCCTCTTTAGAGATCTCTCTTAAACCTAAATCCTTACCATTTGGTGCATGAATGTTATTCCCATGCCTCAAAAGTCAAGTTTTCAAAGGACAGATGGTTATTTCCAAAACATGTAGTGGAGAATCCAGGATATCTATGGTGACTCTCACACTGGAGAAGCACAGTGATTTATGGAAGTAGTTTAGATTTGGGATTCACAGTAGAGTTTTGGCTTCTAGATTTTTGTCATCATTTTCCAGATACCCGAGGTCATTACCCATCTCCCACTGGAAGACGTGACTTTTCCCTGGATCTGGGAATGATCTTATTAGAAAACTTAACTTTTTTAAAAAAACATAGCCAGTTCAGATCTAATTTTTAAGTACCAGGAGAATGTTTTTCAGCCATCGCTCCAAATCCATTGTAAGGGGAAAAATACAAAACATGAAAGATTTAAGCATTACAATTATAAGAGAAGAAAACCTGCCAATATTAATCTCTAATGTTGTGCTACTACTTGACACGGGTAAAGATAAAAGCATATTTTCAGTAACAAGTGGCAGAGCCAGGCCTCGGGTTTGGGTCTTGCTGGTCCGACAGCTGACTGCTCACACAGCCACGGGTAAGCAGTGAACTCCAGGCCGCCTGTTCTTAAGTGTAAAATGGGGAGCATAAAATACACCTGGTGAGGTAACTGCTGAGATTAAATAAAGCAGAATTCTAAGAACTTAGCGAATTTCAAGTGTCTGGCCTGCAAGGTACCATGTTTCCCCAAAATAAGACCATCAGCTCTAATGCGTCTTTTGGAGCAAAAATTAATATAAGATCCCATCTTATTTTACTTTAATTTAAGTCTGGGTCTAATATAATATAATATAATATAATATAATATAATATAATATAATATAATATGATATAACATAATACCAGGTCTTATATTAATTTTTGCCCCAAAAGATGCATTAGAACTGATGGTCCAGCTAGGTCTTATTTTTGGGGAAACAGGGTATTTTAAGCAAATGTTAATTGCATTATTACATAACTATAAGGAAGCAAATTAATAGTTTTTAATGAAAGTAATCTGTATTCTTCAAAACATCAAAGAGATAAACAAAAACTTTAAATGTTAGGAGTCAGGTACATTACCTTCAGGCATTTTTGTGTATAAAATATATGTGTGCACATATAATTATATACATTTGTAAACTTGCAGATGTGTGTATGTGTGTCTGTATATTCATGTACACATACAGGCACACGTATATAGTTTAGTTTTTAAAAGGTTATTTTATACATCATTCTGTACCTGCTTTCTTGCTTTAACCAATAGATACTTACATACATTCTTTCATGCCAGAACCACATATGTACTTTATTCTCTGTAATGGTTTCCGGCATTTATTTTTATAAATGTATTGTATTTCCCAATCTCCTATTGATGGATATAGTTTGTTGCCATGCTTATGCTATTATAAATAATATATTTTAGCTAGTACTTTTTATCTATATACCCTGTAGACTGTACAAGTTATTTCTATCAGATGGATCCATGGATAAATTTGAGGGTAAGAGTTTGGCTTATAAAAATGTTGATACATTCACCAAATTGTCTTCTAAAAATGTTTAATTATTGACATTTAAGAGGGACCCTATTTTCCCCCATATACCCAAACACCAACCTTAACACTTCTTCCAATCAACTAAATGACTATTAGTTTCTCACGTATACATTTGCATATCTTGTTCAACAATAAAAAAGAGAAGTAACCCGATTAAAAAGTGAGCAGAGGATTTGAACAGACTTTTCTCCAAGGAAAATGTACAAATGGCCAGGAAGCACAGCACTCAGGCACTCAGCATCATTATTCCTCAGGGAAATCAAAACCATAGTGAAATACTGGCTCAGAGCCACAGCAATGGCTAGACTCAAGAAGTCATAGAGTGATAAGAGTTGTTGAGAATATGCAGAAGTTAAAATCTTCATATGCTGTTGGGGAGAATGTAAAATGCCAGTGTGGAAACAGTCTGTCATTCCCCAAGGAGTCAACAAAGTTACTTTGTGACCCAGTAATTTCATTCCTAGGTATGAATGAAAATACATGTGCACACAAAAGTTTTTACACAAATGCTTGTAGTAGAATTATTAATAATAGCCAAAAAGTAGAAACAGCCCTGATGTCCATCCATTAATGAATGGATAAACAAAATGGGTCAGTCCATACAATGGTATATTATTCAGCCTTAGAAAGGAATACATTTGGACACATGCTACAGCATGGATGCACTTTTGATACGCTCTGCCAAGCGTAAGAAGCCAGACACGAAACACCACACAGTGTCTGATTCCATCTATATAAAATGTGCAAATCCATAGAGACAGAAAATAGATTAGTGGTTGGGGATGGGGGAGAGGGAACAGTGAGTGACTGAATCGGTATAGGATTTCTTTTGGGGGTGATAAAAATGTTCTAAAAAATTGGATAGTGCTGATGGTTGCACACTGTAAATATACTAAAACCACTAAGTATTACACTTTAGGATACATAGATTACATCCCAATAAAGTTGCTTTTAAATTTGTCTTTTATTAGTCAAACTGAGCATATTTTCATATGCTATTAGACATTTACATTTCTTTACAGATTTCCTGTTCTATTCCTATCCATTGCTTACTTCTTTTCTAAGAAATCTAAAATTTTCTTTATCATTGTGGTAAATTATACATAACATAAAATTTACCGTTTCAATCATTTTAAAGTGTATGTTCTAAGTATAGTCGCATTGTCATGAAATGAGCAATACCACCCATCTCCAGAGCTGCGTCATCTTTCCAAACTAAACCCCCATCATGTTAAATGACAGTTCTCCATTGACCGGTCCCTCACCTCTTGGCAACCAGCATTTTCCTTTCTGTCTCGTGAATTTGGTGACTCTAGATATTGCATGTAAGTGGAATTAGGTAGTATTTGTCTTTTTGTGACTGGTTTATGTCACTTAGCATAATGTCTCAAAGGTTCATTTATGTTTTAGCTTTTATCTGAATTTTCTTCCCTTTTTTTCAGCTGAATAATATTGTATTGTATGGAATCCATTGTTTATCCTGTCATCTGTCAACGGACATTTGGTTGCTTCCACATTTTGGCTGTTGTAAATAATGCTGCTATGAATGTGGGTGTACAAATATTTCTCTGAGACTGATTTCAGTTTTGTTAGGTATATGCCCAGGAAGTGAATTGCTGGATCACATGATAACTTGGTAATACTGTTTTTAATTTGCAAGATTCAAAAAATTGTCACCAAGGGCTATGTCAAGGAGCTTACTGCCTATGTTTTCTTCTAGGAGTTTCATGGTTGTAGGGCTTACATTCAGGTCTTTAATTCATTTTGAGTTAATTTTTGTCATGGTGTCAGGTAGTGGTTCAGTTTCATTCCTTTGTATGTGGCTGTCCCATTTTCCCAACACCGTTTATTGAAGAAACTGTCCTTTCTTCATCGTATATTCTTGGCTCATTTTTTTATAAATTAATTGACCACATAGGTGTGGGTTTATTTCTGTGCTCTATATTCTGTTCCATTGATCTATGTGTCTGTTTTTATGCCAGTACTGTACTGTTTTGATTATTATGGCTTTGTGATATAATTTGAAATTGCTTTCTATTTAGAACACTTAGTTGTGGGGTCTGGAAATCTGAGTTTGGAGTTTAAAGAGACTTTAGTTTTCACTTAACAACTTTCAGTACTGTTTGGGATTTTTATGGTATGAATTACTTTAAAAATATCTGTTCACAACTATACATGTTAGCAGATGCTAAAAAGAGTAATGCAGATCCCACTGCTATGGGAAGATTTTTAAGATCTTGAACGACAGAAGCAAGTCACAGAATTGTAAATACAATTAGACCCAATGCATGAAAAACGAAATTATATCTGCATGCACACACGTGTAGTATTGTAGCTAAATATGTTTTTTATTTATTATTAGCCTGTAACTAAATGTATTTAAACACATATAAAATATTTAAGGAGATAGGTATAGAATTCCTTTGAAGAGAGTGGAAAAAAATCTCTTAGTTTTGTTGCATTATTTGAAGTTTTTATGAATGTTTTATTTTTGTAACCATAAACTTTGAATTACAAAACTCAGTGGGAAAATTAGTTAATTAAAAAAATCAGTGGGGAAGTGTCTGACTCATGAATGAACACTGGGATATATTGGCTTGCATTTAGAAAAGCAGGTTTAATTACTACCTCACACCATACAGACAGATACATTGCTCTTGGATAATATTTGCCGAGGGCTTGTGCTGTACCAAGCCCTGTGCTAGTGTCTTTCTATGTGCCCATCAGTCCTCCCAGCCAGAAGAGTGTGCAGGGGAGCACATGCCATCTGATAAGACGAGTGCAAGGTTCCTGAGGACAGAGCTGGGCTTTAGGCGCTGGTGGTCTTTTCTCTCCTCCTGGCCTCGTTAGGTGTTAGCTGGCCTTGCTCTCAAGCACGTGAGAAACATGTAAGGGGATATTGGATGAAATATAATCTATCCTGTTGACTTTTAAAACATGACCCAGGAAAAACTTGTGAACTTCCTTAGACAAGGTAAGAGAGTCATATAGCTCATGAGGCTTTTCCTCTTGTTGTCACCTCGCTGCTGGAGTCACTGTATTTCAAATAGTCTGGGAGTCACGGCCAGAGGACCCTGGTTCCTGGCACCTCTAATGGGAGATGCAGTTGAACTCAGACAGCGCCGCCTTCGATCAGCGTGGTATCACATGGAATCGGAATGCCAGCTCCTGCAGTGTTCTGCCAAGAATCCTGTAATTACGTCTTCTAGGCTTTTCCAAACTATCAGTGTCTTTCCATGTGGGGAGGTATGCTAGCCAGCATACGTACCTATTTCCTTTGTTATTGTAAAAGTAATGAGTGTCCCTTGTTAGGAGTTTTGATAAATATGATTCGTGTCAACTGCCAAACTGGAGGGACTTACTTTTTAATACCTATCTCTCCCGAGGGACCTTGCCTGTGTGTTCACCACCACATTCCCCAGGCAGACGTACAGCAGTGGTGCAGAAAATATGTGAGTAAATTAAATGACACTTTTTGCTCTGTTTCCTACCCTAGAAAGACACAAATCATAACACAGCCTGTCACAAATAGTTTAATTAAACTTGCTATAATATGTTATAATATCTTCATTGTCTCTAAGAGATTATTTAGTCATCATGTTAAACAGTTAACATCAGAAACTAATCTGCTTTCCCTGCCTGACCTGCTAATTGCGTAGTCAAACTTTCCCATCAAACGGTTTTAAGAATTGTGTATGCAGTGAAGAACTATCAGGATGAAATGAAAACGGACCTGTGAGCCTGAAAATGAGATCAGCTCCAAAGGTCTTGCCAACTCGCCATGTGACCCCAATGGTAAATTCCATGCGGACAGTCTCTTTTATTCACGCTTGCACATAGGAGTAAACTGGCATGTGTTTATTGACCTTAAAAAGGAAATTAAAAACCAGTTGTGTCTTATATTTCTTATCTAAAACAGGCATAGTTTTTCATGTCCAAATGGCTAATGATGCAGTAGTCAAAGGACATAAGGGATGGGTGACGGTCCTTAGTCAGAACCTAGCTCAGCAGACCGGAGCCCACAAGCAGAGAAGCAGCCATTTCTACAGGGTACGTGGGGCTGTGCACCCCAATGTAAGAGCATCTCCCTGTGGCTATGGAAACTTGCCTTCCATTTTGAGCCCCTTAAGCACAGATTGTGTGACCCCGTCTCTTTCATGACGTCTGTGTCTCCCACTCAGACCTTTGGGTCGATAAGACATTTGCCCAGTTCTCTCCCAGCTTCCGGTTTAAGTTTAACACCAGTTCCTCACTTCCCCCTCTATCCTGCTCAGCAGTTTTTCTCTGATAACACCTTGCCTCTCATTTCCTTCCTCCCCACCTTGTTGTTCACAACACCTGCACCCAGGCCAGGCCCCTAGGCCAGCACCCCAGGCTTCCACAAAATATAACGCATTTTCTAAAATGTATGTTTCAATGAGTCGACATGCAATATTACGTTAGTTTCAGGTGTACAACACAGTGATGAGACATTCATATGACTTACGAAGTGATCACCTCGATAAATCCCATCTGACACTGTACAGAGTTATTGCAATATTATTATTAAACTGGTCCTGCACCAAACCTCTGGAGTGTAATAGCTCAGATTTACATGTCAGCAAGGAGACCGTCCACAGAGGGCGGTTTGAAGGCTAGCATCTATTCCACTGGGCCTGCCTCCGATGCTGGCCCAGCAGATATTCACGTGGCCACCCCAAGCGCCCTGCTGTTTATGGCAACCATACACACTGAATTGGCCTGAACTTGAGCATCGATTCCAGAGGTCAGACATAGAACATTGACTTCCCTCTGAATGCCTCTAGGCTCCACTCTTCCTGGCGTCCTTTCATCTTTGCCACACAGATCACACAAGTCTTGAAATAAGGAGATATTCATGCATCTACCTTTTACCTATTCAGTCAAGTACCTTTGCTTAATTTTTAAAGTTAAAGGATAAAATCGTCATTCTTTCTTGGCAGGAACTTTACTAAAATCAGTGTTGCTCCCTGTTACAATTCTGTGTGCCATAGTGATTTAACGTCGTCCTCAGAGCGTCTTGCGTGTCACAGATGCCATCCCTGAGCCTTTCTTTTGTCATCTGTAAAATGAGGACGCAGGTGACAGCTGACATTTACAGAAGGATGGCTGTGCTAGGTCCTTGCTGAGCGTTTTACAACAAAGGGCCTTCTAAGCGAACTAGAAGTTTCTGTCACATGAGGTCATGATTGTCCCCACTGACTCTGAAGGGGCAAGGAGGACGTGGGCAAAGATTCAGGATTTACTTTACCTGTTCAACAATATGTCAAGTCTCCTGACTCAGAGCAAAGGTGTATGATCTCTGAGTGGCAAGGTTGACTTTGACAGAAACAAGGGCGGTAGGGAGAGGTAGGGAGAGCCGTGGGTGTTTTTCGTGTAATACTGTGCTGAGGGGCTGGTTTCATGCCTTCCTTCAGCTCTGTTCACAGGCAGGTTGACACTGGTTACACTTGCTCCAAACACAGCCTGGTGGAACGGTCAACACCATTTGACAGGCCTGTAAACAGGGTTATTTTCCTGCAGCTCTTGGATTTATTGGAATTGTCTGGTTTGGACCTAAGTCAGAAGATACAACTGACCAGACCTATTTGTTGACTTCTTTTTCTTGACCTCATGTGAGCCTTTATTTATTTTTTATTAAAGATGAAAATCTCCCCTCAGAGTAAATCAAAAACATCATTAACCCTATAATCCTAGGGTTTGAAAGTTTTCTCAGGGCTTTGAAGTCAAAGAGCAAATGGACATACTGACGAGCCAGATCCTACCCAGGGAGCTGTCTCCTGGAGGAAGTGGTACCACATGCTAGGAAGAGATGAGGCCCCCAGTTCTGATGCAGTAGGTGACTCAAGGGTCACCATGTCCTCTCGTTGCTGTTAGTGAATCACACAATAGCTCAGAACGGAATGCATTGCTTTCTGCATAGCCCTTTGATAATGAGCCTAGTGGTCCACAGTCTACCCCGCTATCCACAGGTGTCATAGGGGGTTTGATAGTGTCGCCTCCAAAATCCATGTCCACCCAGAACCTCAGAATGTGATCTATTTGGAAATCGGGTCTTTGCAGATGTAAGCAGTCAGGCTACGTTGAGGTCATAGTGTTTTAGGGCGCCGTACATCCAACGACTGGGGTCCTTATAAGGAGAGGTGACAACATACAGACATACACATAGGGGAGAATGACGTGTGAAGACAGTGGCAGAGGTTGGAATGATGCCACTAAATGCCCAGGAATGCCCAGGATTGCCTGGAGCCCCAGAGCTAGGAAGAGACGAGGCTGCTTGCTCCCAAAGCCTTCAGAGGGGCCCTCACCACACCTTGGTTTGGGACCTTTCACTCCCAGAACTGAGAATTCGTTTCCATGGTGTTAGTGGCAATGTGCTACGGTAGCCCTCGGAAACTAAGTAAGGGTCAGGGGCAGCCTTTAAACACATTCGCAAGGTCAGCCTTGAGTTTGAACCCGACTTCCCCAGTTCTGAGCTAGTCTTTGGTCACGTGACATGCCGCCCCCCAGCTCACCTCACCTACCAGTGGACATTGTGGCGCCAGCTTCATGGTTGCCATGAAGACGAAATGAGATGATATATGAAAGGCTCTTAGTGAGGTTCAGTGCGACAACAACGCAGACACAAAAGGACCAGAGCTTGTGATGAAGTCTTCTTACTGGCATGAAGGGGAGGCTTATGCCTCTCCTAGAACCCTTCTCCCCTGGGATGCAGGCAATGGACCATGGAAACAAGCCTGTGTCATCCTCACATACCCACAGCCTCCACCACCGGCCATCACCCATCTCAGACTCTGAATTCACACTCATTTCCTGGTCCCTGCTGTGTGACACTGATACTGTTGTTCAATGACTTGGACTTGTCCCTCACTTTTGACATCGTTTTATGGTGGTGACATTTAGCTGCCCAACTTGAGTCTAATGCGATTCGTTTCCGCTTTTATGGTGTTCCTCTCTCCAGCTTCGTTCCAGCAGCTGCTGGGAGATGAAGTCCAGACAGGCAGTCCGAATGCAATTATCAGAAGCTCCAGCAGGAGAAATTGGCAGCAGCTCAAGGAAGCAGCTGTGGAGACCAGCTACGGGGATGGGCAGAGCAGTTTTGGTGTTTAGTAATGTTTAACCACTGGTTACAAAATCTCTGCATCCCTTGGGCTTTTGGTAAAATGAAGACCACAGGGAAAGAACAATAGCTACATCACTGGATTCTACTGACATACTGAGATGTCATAGCATCACATAATGTCATCTGCAGAATCTTATGGCGTGGATGGACTCCAGAAACTGCTTAGCCCAGACATTCTTAACTGATCAAATTTAGAAATCCTTTCTATGCTGTAATGTCCGTAGTATATGTACACAAAATCAAACACACAATTGTTCATAGAACTCCTGAACTTGGAGACCAGACTCCACATAAAGACCCTCTGACTCAATCCAAATATTAATATGTTTAAATGAGGTACTAGGAGTCCAGGCAAGGTATAATCTGCCCAAGACGGCTTGAGAGGAAGTAACAGGGCTCAGAAGAGAATTTGAATTCCCTAAATTCTGACTCTCCAGAATATTGACAGGGAAAGAAAAAAAAAAAAAAACAGAGAGAGAGAGAGAGAGAGAGAGAGAAATGGTTTCAATCTCAGCCAAGACATTAGACTGAATGAGCCAGAGAAGGAACTTTGTGTATTTAGGGGGTCGGCGGGGGGGAGGGAGTTTAAGCCGTAGGTTCTTAAGGGGGTAGTGATGTGCTGAGTAATTGTCCTGGCAACTTGAGGGGCCCCCACTGGTAGTTCTGTGGACCAGTGGAGGTGACCAGTTAGAGCACCCAAGCATGCCTTCAACCAGAAGACTCCATGTACATCCTTCTACAACATGAGGCATAAGAATTTAGCTTTTGGGGAGAGAGGCATATTATGAAAATAGAAATGGTTCCCCATCTTGATTTTCTCATTGACTCCCTGAGTATCTTTAAGCAAATCATTGAACCAAGTCAGCTGTGAAATAAAAGCGTTTCCTTGAGGGAAGCCTGAGGGGATCCTCGCTTGAACACCAGTGACCCATGATCTCTCTCCTGTGACGTAAAGAGACCGGAAGCCGTGTTCATCTTTTCCTATCGATGCCCATCCATGAGCACTGTTCCCTCTGGGAAAATGTGGTTTCTGCAGCAGGTGCAGCACCACAGGGGCTGTATTTCTCCCTGGACTGGAGCTTGCTACCCAGAGCTGTGAGTGCTGTCACCTGCGAGACCATGACTCTTCCTACAGGCACAGCCAGGTCCTTCCAGGTTTTATCTTAGGCGTAGGGTTCCTTCTGGTTTTCATATCCCGAGAGGACTTGTAAGAGAAGGATTCCTGAAATGTTAGTCTGTTTGAATGGGAAGAGTTAATAGCTCAGTCCTTACATAGTAAAACTGAAAAAACATCAAGATGATCTATAATCATTTTACTCAAAGGTCAAGTGTCATAACCAAATCCATTATTGTGATATTAACAGTTCCCATAGGGGAGTCTCTGCTAGGTGAGTTTGGACCCAGAAAGGTCTCTTATGGGCAGTTGGTTCATCATTTGATATTAATGAAGCATCAAGTTCGTAAGATACTGTACAGAAAGGGAACTTCTATTACCTGAGTCCTTCTACGTGGAACTTTCTCTGTGATGACCTGTGACATAGTACAACCCTGAAAGCAACAGCATAAAAGAGGAAGTTGTCATCTTTGTTTTCATGTAAAGGAAAGTGTGGACACATAGCCCTTAATACAGTCTTCTAGTACGTGAGGGAGTGATGGAGAAAGGGTTTCCATTTGTGTGGAGACAGGGTAGGGCAGGATTTTTAACTTCAGTGCCCGGGATCTCCACTGGAGTTTTTCTTACCTATGTGCTAATGGGGTTTATGAGGGTGGAAGAGCTGCTGAACTACGTTCTTTGGAAATTTTTAAATCTTATACAAACCCCATGAAACCTGGGCTGGTGGAATAATAGTATGGAAACTTTAAGGAATCAGATGATAAGAATAGGGCTTGCTAATATGCTATGTTTTGTTTTGCATATAAAAGGTTTTTGTTATGGTCTCACCACACCTAAATTAACTGAAGCATGGGGACATAGATAGGTGGAAACTTTATCTGAAGTTTATGCACCATTACTTAATGTATATACACATATATATGTATATACGTGTTATATGTAATGTATAATCTATATTACATATAACATATATACATATAACATATATTTGTAATATGCTATATGTATGTATATATATGTATATATATAGAGAGAGAGCGCGAGAGAGAAAGAGAGAGAGAGAGAGAGAGAGAGAACTGAAAGTTGACTATATCTGGTTTCTCTTTTTACTGCTTCAATGCAGTTAGGTCTATAAGTTACCAACCCAAGGGAGACTGGAAGTAGATGCCAGTCTGGAATTATTTTCCATGATAACTCATCACCCATCATAGCTTGTTCCACTTATTTTTCTAGCTGTTTAACTGACTTAAATCTTTCCCTCAATATGGTGAAAAAGAATTGGCTGTTTGTGGGAGTGATACCACTGCAAAGAGTCTGAGGAATAAGAAAGGTCGATTTCCAAGGGGAACAGAAGTGCCGTGTTTGTTGCTGGGGGTCCTGCCAGCGACGGCCGCTTTGGAAGCCAGAGCCTCGGTTGCACTGGCCCTGAGCAGAGAGAATGCAGGAGGAGCGCCTCGCACCTGCTCGCAGTCAGTGGTCTGCACAGGCTTCTGAGAGCGAGGCCCCCAGACCAGTGCCGAGGCTGAGCACCGTCCCACCTGGGGCTTCACTTCTTCCCAAGCAGCTGCAGACCAAGCTGAGAGCAAAAGCTTCGCAGCCTAGACCACAGCGCAGCCCCCATCCCCGGGGTCAGACCTCAGAGCCCTCCTGAGAGGGAAGGCGGGCGTCCGCCCTCCAGGTTTGCTCCACACATAAAATGCGCGTGTTGGCCTCCAAGGCGCGTCAGGTGGAAGGAGGGACGGTGTGTGTCATGAGCACACTGTGGATTGTTTTATCTTTCTAGTGTCAGGACAGGAGAGAATCACAGCTTTCTGTATCCATATGCGCGGGTGATTTGAGCTGCCACGACGTCTCCCGCCAGAGAAAAGACTGGACCTAAGAGTCTGACCCGTGAGGTCTGCACCGAGTTGGGTGGGGTGAGGGGGGAGGAGGAAGGGGCCTGGATGCCTCCCCCAGGGAGCAAGTCACAATGAACACTCAGGGCCCTGTTTTCCTGTTTTCGTCTTGTCGTGTCACTTAGTCCCTGACCACTGGCAAATTAGTCGGTCATCCAAGCAGACACCTTTCTGCTTCAGCTGTCATTAACGCAGATGCCTGGAGTGTTTAAAGTCCAGGGTGTCAGGTGCACCTGCCTATGCCCCTGCCCCGCCCCCAGCTGAGGAAATGGAGCTGCGGGAAGCTCAGTAACTTGCTCAAAATGACAAGGAAGTGACCAAAGCAGGGCTGGACCGCGGGTGCCCACTGGGGTGCCGTGTCGGCACCTGACTGCCCCTTACTCCATTTCTGTTGTCTACCCACCCCTTTCTTGCCATCACTTTGTTTTTCTCGTGTTCACTTGTTTGCCTTAATGTGACTGTTTTCTGGGCGCTGAGCCCAGCGTGGGTTTAATTTTGTTTATTTTGTGGTTAACACCCCAGATTCTGTGTGAGCTAGGACATCCATATTATTATTGTTACTGAGTCCGTTCTTTCCTTTTTAAGTGCTCAGGGCAAGTCAAAATCTGAATTTACAGCCGAAGGAAGCTTGTTTAGCATGAATTATACAGTAGGAGAGCAGCATCTTACTGCAGTGAAGAGTGGTACCAAGCCCCAGTCATTGAGGGTGACTCCCACCCGCTCCTGCCTTCATCAGACCACGTGTTTTCTCCTGACCTTCCTGGCCCCACTCACCGGCTTCTCTCCTTTCCTCTGTATCCTCACGGTACTCACTCAGTTACAGCACTTGCCACCTTGTTATAATTATGTTTCCATACGATCTGGCCTGTGCCATTCCCTGCCGTGGTTTTCAGCTCTGCTAGGGAAAAATGGGTTTTCTTAACTGTGTCTTGCGAGGCGTTCAGAGTCTGTTCTCTGTCCCCTCTCCAGCTCTGTTCCGTGTCACTGCCTTTCTTCCAGCACTCAGGCCACACCCACCTGTCATTTCTTTTATAACCCCTATTCTTTTCATGGCACTTATGTTTGTATTTTTATACATTTATTTCAGTGGTACTCATCGATGCTGAAGGACAGCTAGGGTACCTCTTGAAATCTGACCCCCTAACACGTAGGTCAAGCTGCTCCCTCAGTGGCACAGGAGACTAAGCAGAGGTGCCTTGGGCAGCTCTGATGGAATTCTATCTGATGGCTTCTCTGGGCTCCACGAAATGCAAGGCCAAAGAGAGAGAGAGGGCATGAGGCTGGGGAGAATGATAGAACATCTACCCATGTGTGACTCAGTTTCTCTACCCATAAAACAGGTATTATAATAATAGGACCTCATTCGCAGGATTTTGTGAGGATTCAGAGAAGACAACATAGATGATAGGTAGACATACATAAAGATTACATATAAACATTCTTAGTGTAGTGTACACGCATGTAAGGGGAGGGAGCCCAAGACTGCTTAGTGCTCTGCATGGCATGGGTTGGATTGGGGTCCCCTAAAATTCCTGGGTTGAAGTCCCAACTCCCAGAACCTCAGAACATGACCTTATTTGGAAATGGCGCCATTGCAGACATAATAATTTAGGATATGGTCATCCTGGAGTAGAGTTGGGCCTCTGACCCAGTATGATGGGCGTCCTATAGAAAGGGGACATTTAGAGAATCACTCACACAGAAAGGACACCACACGAACACGGAGGTAGATGTGGGGAGGTATCACCCTGAGTGAAGGAACGCCATATTGCCAGCAAACCACTGGGACCCGGAGGGAGACACCGAACACAGATCCCTCGCAGCCTTCAGAGTCACCAGCCCTCCTGACACCTGGACATTTAGACTTCCGGCCTCCACTGTGCACAGTGGCTTTCTGCTTAGCCTCCGGGTGTGTGGCACCGTGTCAGGGAAGCCCCAGGAATCTAATACATCACATAAGGCTTTGGAGAAAGACTGGCTTGATTCACATCAAGGCTCCATTACTTAGCAGCCACTTGGGTAAGTCTCTGTCCTCATATCTGTAAAGCTGGGATAACAATAGCAAACATTGGTGAGCTGGCTCTGGGTGCTATTCTGGTACCTCTCATGCTATGCCCCAGGGACCAGTCTGTTCTCTCAGATGCTCTTCCCAACCCTGGCAGCAGCCCCTGTCAGCATCCTTTATTTATGGCTGCAGATGCAGCAACAGAATAAAAGAGCTGATGGGGGTGAGTGCAGACTAGGCTGTCTGGCTTCAGAGCCCCCCTCTTAGCACTGTTCCCCCTCCCCTCGCTTCCCCGGCGCCTCACTCATAAGCAGGAAGGTACCCACAAACGACGCTTCGGAAGTGCAAGAACAGGTGGTGAAGGGGAGCTGTTTCCTCATTTAAGGAGGATGAGGAAAGGGTGTGAGAGTTGCTGCTGGTAACAGGGCAGCCTTCTTCCTAGAGAAACATGGGAGGATAACCGGCCAGTGTTCAGTGTCCACATGAGGACAAGCGGTTTGCTTGCATCACTTTTCTCCAGCAGCACTGAAGTCTTAGAAAGGATTGAGCCCCTGTGTGAGCTCAAAAAAGGAGACAGCCACTTCTTTAGTTTCTTTCTGGAGATCATACTAAAGCAAAGAGATGGAGGAGAAAGCTGGTAACTCCTTTTTACAGGGAAAGTGGGTGACAGCTATAATATGCTGACTCAGGTCTGCCTGAGGGCTGCCAGAAGCAGCTCAGACGACCACCTCAGCCACGCGGGGTGAAATGCACTACAGGCTTTGTCAGGAAAGTGTTGCGGGGTGGGGAACGAAAAGAGAGACAGAACAGGGAAAGAAGAATATGGACACTGATTGTAATAGCTGGGGGTCAAAGTCAAGACCATTCTCAGAGATGTACAATGCATTTGACAGATTTCACTATGATGGGGACAGATAAATGCATTCTTAACATTATAAAATGACATCTCAACTCAAAAGCCAGCATGAAACTCAGTGGGACAACACTGGATTCATTCCTGACTAAAGGTAGGAACAAGTAAGGAAGCCCTTTTTAGCACGATTTGACATTTATCAGGTACATTAGATAAGGGAAAGAAAGATGTTACGTTTTAACAAATTTTTTAAAAGGGTGGTAAGGGTGAATTTTATGGTATGTGAATTACATCATAAAGCTCTTTAAAAAGGAAGTAGTAAAACTATGACTCTTTTGTGTACAATATACTTGATATGATCACATACCTGAAACATTTAAAGGTAACTAAAAATATGAAGGTATCAATTAGTTACTAGAGTATCCAGGTAATATGTAGATATCAATAGCTTTCATACCCATAAACAGCAAGCAGAAGAGGCATTTCCTACTGGGGGAGATGGAGTGTTAATACAACTGGTAAAATGGGTGGTATTCCAGAAAAACAAGTTGAATCTGTCTCTCACACCACATATCAAATTCCAAATGCACTGATGATTAAAGTGAAAAAACAAGAATTTATAACACTGCTGGAAGAAAACATGGAAGATTCACACTCTAACTTGGGAGCACATAACGTCTTACTAACTTCTCTCTCCAAATCTGAAAGCTGCAAAAGAAAAGACTGATGAATTCAGCTACATACATTGAAAAAAGACTTTTGCACAGCACAAATCAACGTAAGCGAAGTCAAATACAAAGGACTAATAGGGAAGAAGTTCTGTAATTCACTTATGAAGACATTCCTATCTGCCACTTATCTAAGGGCGACGGTTGTATCAGTAACTAGAACTGACAAAATCTCTGCATTCCCCTGCCTCACATTCTACTTAGTTTACAACTTGTGCACTCCTCGTGTGTGGAGACCTCTAGAAACTACGACTAAGACTAAAAACGGAAGAACCTTTGAGCCAAGCGTTTTCTCTTGAGGAATTTAGACTCAGATATTTTCACAGGTGACAGACGTCCTATGCGCAATGATAGCGAATCAGGTACAGTTTGCTATGGCAACCCAAGTGTCCATCATGAGGCGCTTAGTTAAATCATGTTGCCTCCATCCCGTGGTCAGCACACTACAGCCCACAGACCAGGACCGGCTCAATGCCTGTGTTCATCCAGCCCACAAGCTACCAGTGACTCTCACATTTTAAATGCTTTAAAAAAATCAGCAGGATAATATTCTGAAAATTCTCCTTCACTGTCAATAAAGTTTTATTGGAACACAGCCATCCTCCTCCATTTACATGTTTGCTGGGGATGCTTTTGCCCCAACAGAACTGGCTCTTTGTTACAGAGACCATATGTAGGCTCTCCTCGATTCCTACTGCTGCTTGGTCTGCTAAGAATCGCAGTGACATAGTTAGAATTTGACGGTATTTAAGTGCCATGCAGCTAGTAAGTGGAACTTCATGACCTAGATATAACAATGAAACTTATAAATCTCCACAAATGCAAGCAAAATTTTTATTTGGAGGTAACATTTACGTACTGAGGACCTGAGACTTGTGGAGAAAATAAAGGAACATTCTCTGTGTGCACAACTAAAATAAAGAGTGGTCCAAAAATAATTTGGTATTATCATTTTCTAAAACAAAGAATCCACTTTCTAGACCAACAAAAATAACATTTTACCAAGATGTTGACTTCTGGGCTATTGTTTCGGAGATATGTAATGCACTTACTAGAGAATGAGGAATTTGAGATTTCCAGCCGATTGGAGAGAGAATTTTGGACACTTAATGAACGTACATTAATTCTTACAATTCAAACACTTGAGTGGCTTTTTTCACAGTGTTGAGTTTTATAGCGTATGTTTACATCTGTGGCAAACCAATTTTTTCCCATTTTCTGCCAAAATACACAAGCTCCAGCACTTGCTACCAGGATGGTTTTGTCAAACTTTTCAGCCTTCTTCAGCAGTTGCTATTTTATTTTTACTCTGTGGTTTTCATGGCAACCATCCCTAATCTCTCTTGAGTCATGTAATGTCTGCCTTTCAGGTGTAACTCAATTAACACCCTGCTAATTTATCAGTAGATCAGGTAATTGTTAAATAATGTTGATCAAAGTCTTCCTGTACTCTCGTGTCTGGGCAAAGCAGCCAGAACCGTTTACCAGCGTCAGCATGTCAGTTTCTCTGTGCGCTTGAGGATTTAATACTCTGATGGGGGAAAAAATGAAATTTGAACAGGATACTTAATGAATCAAAACATATTCAGACTGAATGATTAGAAATCCCCAGTTAATTACTAAAAAGGAAAATAAATTACAATTCAGCTTTTACGTGGGTTACTGGAGTGAATGCTAAGATGGGCCTTTTCAATCATTTTTCCATTAAAAGGAAGCAGGGATATGGAGAGATGTAATTTTCCTCTTTTACCCTTTCCAAATTATACAATTTAAATTGTGTTTTAGGCCTCAGTTGCTTACACAAACAAGTCTCTACAATGTGAATTGGAATCTGGGACAAAATCTCAGCTTGTGTATATACTAAGATGCATTAGAGATTTCTTAGTAAATAAGCAGGTTCAAATTTATAGACATCGTGACTGCCTGGTTATATTGATTTATTGGAGATGACTTTAAAACCTCGAGTGGAATGGGGTCATTCTGAGGGGGCTTGGAGAATTCATTTGCTCTGTAGTCACAGGAATAATCCCGTCTAAGCACCGTAGTTAAACTTGTTTTAAATTAGAAGATAGGAAAATGTGTTTTTGCTTTACACCTAGAATGTGAGGTAAGTTGACAAAATCTGCGCATCTATTGTTGTGGGGACAAAGCCTGAAAAAGCAGTTTCCAGGCTCTCGGCCTCACATAGAAAGGTGCTGGCTCGGGTAGTAAATGGCCATTAACTGTGATCAGATGGCCATCAGCTGTGGCTAGTTGGCCGTCAGCTGTAACCCGTGAGCCATTGGCCACTAATATAACTGCTGTGGCTACGCTAGCAGTAAATGGGGGCTAGCAAGAGCAGATTGCAGAGAGGCGGTGCCGCGGGTGAGAATATAGTGATATGACTCCCCTACTTATGGCTCCATGGGTGTTCCTTTTTGGCCTCACTATATCCTGCGTTCTTATGTGGGGAGCGGGAGCTGAGACCCCGCCGGACACCCCGTGTGACAAATGGCGCAGGGAGCAGGGTCTCCCGCACAACAATTGTTCAGTCTTCCATGCAGTTATTTCATAATAAATGATGAAGGAAGGGAAAAGAGGGGAGATGGAAGTGAACGCTTCCCACTGGAATTAAGACCATCCTGGGAGAGAAATGGTCAGAACTCAGGAGCAGGCCAGTCTCAAACACGGAGGACAGAAGTTTTTCTTCTGTATTATGGGAGAGAGACATGTGACAGAAGCCCCAGGTCCCAGCTTTAGAAGGTATTTTTTTTTTTAAATTAAACTTGCTCTCTATCAGTCACCTTCCTTAAAGTGTTACATTCCTCACAGAGACATCACGCTAGGTTTTCCTTGTGAAACGGGTGAGTGGGGCAGAAACATAGGTGGAAAGAACTGAAAAGAGGAGAAGACAGGAGCGGGACTTTGATGACATTCAGCTCTACCTGAGGTCCCTCTAAGCCCACCAACCAGGTGGACAAGCTCCCCAGACAGAGGGATTCTGGAACTGAGTCTGCGTCCCTCTGAGTCACCAGAGGGCCCCTTCCTGATAAAGCCAGTGCCAGAGTTTCTGATTCAGCAGCTTGGGGTGGGGGAGGCTCGGGGATCTGCATTGCTAAGAATGTCCCAGGTGATTCTGATGCTGCTCCCAGCCCACACTTCAGAACGACTGTTGAGTAGGCAGCTGACAGGCATGAGGTGACAAAGTGGGGACGGGTGCTCATTGCGCTGGGGAAGGTGAGGCTTGTTGCTGGGGTGACAGGCCCTCCAGAGTTTCATCTTATCTTATATTTTCATACACTGCATGAAGGTTAAACTGAGGGAAAATGGGCAAATAGTGTTTGGGAGAATATTAGCACCTGACAGAAAAGGTTTCTACTTCGCCAGTGGGGGGACTGTGTTCCTCATGCTTTGTGCCCCAAACTTGCCAATAGCAAAAGGATGTGTCTATTTCTGGCAGTATGTGCTGTAAGGATATGGTCCTCATTCATGTCACTCTCCAGATTTCAACCTGTGGATGAATAGATCAAGTTTAGTGATGAACTGACAGCTAGCCTAGATGTCCTTGATGTTTTTGGCAAATCTTATAGAGGAGACAAATGGGATGCTGGGACAGGAGAAGAGGGGCATAATGTCCACAGGAGCTCATCTAGCACAGCCTCCTCTGTCCGGACATGAATGGGAGAGTGTGGAGAAGAAATGGGGGCTTAGATATTTGATGAAGAGATAATAGACTTATGTGGGAGGGAAGAGGTCTTGTCCACAGAAGAGTAACCTAGGACCAGAAAAATGAGGGCCGTGTCCCGAGCCCTCTGATTTGGAAGAATGCTTGAGCGGACCTCAGTGAGTTTTCAGATGTTCTGTGGAAGGGATTCTGCCATGGGATCTCACAGCCCACTCTAGTCGCTTCCTTCTTTCTGTTCCTGGAGTTTGTGTTCTCATTACACTTCACGTATCTGTTGTCTTTTAAACTACACTTTTTTTAATCATTTTTAGTAGTTTTTCTAGGTGTTACAGGATGTATTCTTACCTTGTCACCATCACCTCAGATTTGATACTGTATCACTTCACATAAAATGAAAGAACGTTGCTCTCTTATGGTCCTATTTACCCATTTCTCATTATTTTTCTCTAGTTGTCGTATGTAACTCATCTAGATATATCATAAACACTAAAATGAAATTACACGCTTTTTGCTTTAAAAAGCCATCTGTTTTAAAGAAATTAGAAGAAAAAAATGCAGACTTTGATGTTTGCCCACATATCTAACAATTCTAGTACTCTTAGTTCCCTTCTAAAGGTCCAACGAGCATTTTCTTCTGAAGAACTTCCTTTAACATTTTGTGTGATTCAGGTTGGCTAATTTTCATTGAGCTAAAAGTCTCTTTTGCCTTCAATCTTGAAGGATATTTTTGTTAGGTATAGAATCGTGGGCTGACAGCTTTTTTTTTGGCTCCAGCATTTTAAAGATGTCATTCTACTGTCCTCTGGACTTCATGTTTCTGATGAGAAGTCAGTAAGACCTCTTATTTGTTGTTCACCTGTGTGTAACTTGCTGTTCTTCTCAGGCTAATTTGAGGTTTTGAAATCTGTAGATTTCAGTAGTTTGATTATGATGTGTATAAGTGTGGTTTTCTTTGTACTTATTCGTCTTAATGGTTTGCTTTTCTTCCTGAAATCTGTAAATTTTTGCCTTTGACCAAATGCTGGAAACAAAATCTGCCATTATTTCTTTAAGTATTTTTTTCTACCCCATTCTCTGTCTTGTGGAATCCACTTACCTGTATGTTAGACCATTTTATTTTGTCCCATGGGTGTCTGAGGCTCTGTTTATTATTTTTTGACCCTCTCTCTACCCCCACCCTCACTCTGTTCTTGAGATTGGATGCTTTCTATTGATTTGTCTTCAAGGGAACTGATTCTTATATCACCCCAATCTGCTCTTAATTTCATTCAGTTAACTGTTTTCAGATAATACATTTCTAACTCTCAAGTTTCCATTTTGTTCTTTTGTATACTTTCTACTTCTCTGCTCAGATTTCCTATTTGTTTATTTACTATGTATGTATTTTCTTTTATGACCTTTAGCATACTTATACTAGTTACTTAAAATCTCATTTAAAATCTTTTTTTTAAAGAGGGAAGGAGAGACTTTTTTTTTATTAGTTTCAGGTGTACAAAAACAACATAGTGATTACACATTTATATAACTTCACAAAGTAATAACCACAACGAGTCTATTACCCATCTGACACTGTACATAGTTGTTAAATATTATTGACTATATTTCCTATGCTGTTCTATATATCCCGTGACTATTTTCTTTAAGTCTTGTAAAACATGGCTTTGTACATATTTTTCAATTTTATTGACATGGAAGTATATCAAAGTAAAAGAACAAAACATTCTTTATTTACTATATGGTTTTATTTACGTCTTTTAAATATTTAGGTATATATTACGTGGCCCTTCTTTCTTTCTTTTTTGAGGCCTGCAATAAGGGTTATAGAGGATAAGATTGAAGTCATTAGCCAGATTGTGCATGTATAGAATTCTAGGCCAGTCCAGGTTTAAATATTATTTTAAGAATAATATGTTGAATAATTTTTTTAAATGGAGCTATATGATACCATATTTTATAAAACTGACCCAGTGGAGAGTGTGAAGGGAAATATCTGAAGGAGAGGGGACTAGAGGAAGAGCATAAGCAAGCCTCAGTGTGAAACGATAAAGACTCAAAGTGCTGACGTGAACTTTTTTAAAAGAAGAAAATGCATTGAAGGAAAAATTTACATGTTTTCCTTGCAAATATGTTATGGAGCTTAGACAAGCAATTAGGGCTGAAGATGGTGGCATTAAATGATAAATAAGTGGACACTTTCAATGGATCGACCACAAATGGATCGACCACAAATGGATCGACCACAAATGGATCGACCACAAATGGATCGACCACAAATGGATCGACCACAAATGGATCGACCACAAATGGATCGACCACAAATGGATCGACCACAAATGGATCGACCACAAATGGATCGACCACAAATGGATCGACCACAAATGGATCGACCACAAATGGTAGAGGCATGACATTTGCAAGGAACGTACTTGAATGAAGTCTCACTTTGAGCCTATCACTTGAATTCTTGGAGCATTTGCTGTTGTTTTTATCCCAGCCTTATTGAGACATAATTGGCATATGACATTATGCAAGTTTAAGATGTATAATGTAATGAGTTGATATATGTTCATATTGTGAAATGATTACCACAATAAGGTTAGTTAACTCATCCGTCACCTCACACAGTTACAATTAGTTACAATTGTTTGTGTATGTGTATGTGGTGAGAACTTTTAAGAGCTATTCTTTTAGCAACTTTCAAATACACAATACAGTATTGTTACCTACAGTCACCATGCTGGGCATTGCATCCCTAGAAGGTATTCATCTTAAAACTGGAAGTTTGTACCCTTTGGCCACCTTCATTCTTTTACCCTACCACCCCTGCCTCTGCCCCTGGCAATCACCAATCTGCTCTCTGTTTCTATGAAGTCAGGATGTTTCTATGAGGTCAGGATTTTTCTATGAGGTCAGGATTTGTCTTCCTTTGTCCAACTTATTTTACTCATCATAATGCCCTCAAATTTCATTTATGTTGGCGCAAACATGGCAGGATTTCCTTCTTTTTTGTGGCTAAATAATATTCTAATATGTGACACATATATCATATAGAACATATATAGAGAGCACATATGTATGTATATCACATATGTATGTCACATGTGTATATCACATACATATACATATCCCATTTTCTAGATCCATTCATCGTCCATTTATGGACACACAGGTTGGCTCCATGTCTTGGCTACTGTGAATAATGCTGCTTTGAATGTGGGGTGCAGATATCTCACTGAGATAGTGATTTCATTTCTCTCTTATCAATACCCAGAAGTGGAATTGCTGGGTCAGAAGGTAGTTCTTTTCCTGTCTCTGCATATGTCTAATGTTTGGGTTTTGTCCTTGGTTTTATCAGTGATATCTTGTAGAGACCTGTATTCTATCATGTTCTTCTGACAAATATTGAAAACAATTTTAGCAGACAGTTAACTTGGTTAAACTCAAATTCCAAACTCTTGTCTCCTTTGTGGTCCTAGTAGCTGAATCTCCGTGAAGCTTTCGTGGTCCTTGTTGGGCTACGTGGAGTCTGTCACGCTTCTGGGGGCAGCCAGAGCCTTGGGCAGAGTTTATGTCTAGAATATAGGGTTTTATCTCTCTGGCTATTTCCTAAGCAGTATCCTCACTGAGAGAGCAATTCCAGCTCTCTCCTCTGAGTCCTCAAGCAAGCAAAACTGCAGCTTGGTAGTTGAGTTGTATTACCCCCCATGGCATGGACTGGGGCCTGGGCGCTGATAGAAAAGATGTAAAAACAGGATCTTCACTGTTCCATTCCCTTCTTCCGAGTGTCTGTTCCCCCCCATCCCCAATGCAGTGTCTGCCTCCTTTTTATTGCTCTGCAGTGCCTTCAGGTAGCTTTGCTCAGAGTTTATAGTTTTTCTCTCTGGTCTGCTAAAAGCTAACTGGAAGCAAAATTCTCTCAAAAGACTTGAAAGGATGAAGATAACATTGCTTTGCAGTATTGGTTTTAATTAATCCACAGATCTGTGACTAAAACAAGATATCCCTTGTTCTATTGTTATTGCGGTTACTCAGAATAGAATAAATACTCTGTGTATCCTTTAATCCAGACAGTGAACAAAATGAAAGAATAGCACATACGTAGTGAGAATGCATTTAACATTACTTCCACTTCTTTCCAAAGTTGTGATTTACTTTTATGTTATTTACCATAGTTTTTTATAAAACAATTACAACCAAATCTACTATTATAATAAAAGTGGTACATAATGTGGTCCTAGCACAAACTTCGGCAGCTAAGAGCAATGTCAAATAGTTCGGCATCAACTGTTCTGTTTATTAAAGAAAACACATCTTTTTGAATATTTTTAGCTTAAATGCCACCTTAAAAAAATACATCAAGCTCAAAGATATCCATTTGTTTACTCAGGAACGTAGTAAAAAACCATAAATAAGTGAAAGAAATCAGAAATTAATTTTCATATTTAACGGATTAAATCACTAATCCAATATCATCAGAATACAGCAGGGCAACTCCCCAGCTGTATTTAATTTAGAAGTTGCTATTTTCCGGAAAATCCAATCAGCTTTCTACCCCGCACTGGTTACAGTGATAGCTGAGATTTGAAAACAGTGCAAGAATGGAAAATCCTACGTTATAAATGTCCTCAACTGAATTCCCCTGACCCCTCCAATTCTCCATTTGGGGACTGACTGGTTTGTTTGGAGGTCATTGTGTCTTTCCTTGATTTTTTTTTAATACCTTAATGCATAAGCCTAGAACAAAGTCCAAGACAAATGCTTTTCTTTCAGAGTCTACTTTATTCCATAAATCTATTCTGGAACAAGGTAGAATAGAAAATATGAAAACACACATCCATTTCTGCTCTAAAGTAAATGGTGACATGTGATCCCAATGTGCTGGCAAAATAAATGAGACTGAGATGGTAAGGAAACTGGAGCTATTCCTCTTATTTTAGACAAATGCCTTTTGAGAGAAAGTGGAACTTGTTTTCTCACTTGTTTTTCATCTTCTATGTATAATTTGGTGTGTTCTTAGGACTGATATTTCAAAATTGCACAAATAGATTTGTAATAAGAATGTCATTCCAAAAACATTCATTGCAATCTGGATAATTTTTGGCCTCTGGGTCTCCATTCTGATGAGATTAATGATTTCAACTGCTGTGTGTGTGTGTGTGTGTGTGTGTGTGTGTGTGTGTGTGTGTGTTGCTGTAGTTAAAACATAGTCTGCTGTTATATTGATTATCTTCATTTGTTAAAGATGGGAAATTAGCTTCCAGTCAAATTACAGACAAAGAGATTTTCAGTATCTTCATGTAAATGCTAAGATCTGAAGACTGTTCTAAATAAGATTTGGAATTTCTCACAAGTAAATGTTTGCTGTTTTTTGTTTTGTTTTGTTTTGTTTTCTGGTTATTTGCAGAGCTGCCAAATCTAAATGCTTTTATCAAAATACTTTTGGGGAAATCCATCTTCATAACAACTTCCCCATAGAAAAAAATACTGAAAACCAAATACATAGGTTTTTGTTGGGGAGCAGTCATCCAGCTACACAATGAAAATACGGAATTCAATGGAGTATTTACCATTTGATATTTAATGAAATGATAGTGAAGCGTTGGGCAAAAGGCCAGAAGCAGTGCCTGATGAGGTTGGAGTGCACGCTCTGAGTTACTTTTGTTCAGCTCTTGCTCTGTAACTAAGTGAATGTCAGAAGTCAAGTCCCTCAACTTCCCTGTCCCTTTGCTTATTCATCGGTGAAATGGGGTTACTATTAATATTACTCACCTCACAATTCCGTTAAGTCAGCAAGTCAGTACACATAGAGAGCGTAAAATGTGGGAATGATCAATGAATGTTGGCTTTCATTATCAAAAGCAAGTCCAGAAGACAGCTCTATCTTTAAGGGTCACCAGCTCTACAAGGCTTAAGCTTGGTGTCTGCCACTCTGTCAGTTATTCCTAAACCTGAGCCAAAGCTAACTAGTAGTCAGAATGTATCATCTTCTTCTGGACCAAGAGAAAATCATGACACAGGTTTCCCTGTGTTACCTTGGCTGGATTTCTTTTGCTTACCTGTCATGCTACTGTAGGTTCTCCTTAGTTTTGACTGTGAAATTCAAGATACGGATACTTTTGGGGGAAATTAAACTTTTTTATCTGTCTCTTTTTCTTTAATCTATTCCATATATCCTGCAAAATAAAGGACAATAACCCTGGGTAGCTCAAATAGACTGTGGTGTGATGCACATTTTAAAAATTGTCATACGGGATTCAGGGAACATTATACTTCAAAAAAAAAATCCATCCTTTTAAAGAACAAACTGGTCAACAGGTAAAAGAAAAAGCAATAAAAAGGAATTTTGTAGTTCTACCTGAAAGGATCTTCAAGTGTTTAATGTTAAAAAAAATTAAAAAGTAACTGTATACAAGGTAAAGTTAGGACTTGAGAGACCAAGAAGCCATGCTGATGCAGCTGATTCTTCTTAGATTAGCTAGATTTCTGTTGGGCAACCCCAGTACTTGAAATCCCACATTCCTTATGTGTTCAGTATGTACTGTGTGAGTTCACACTCATCAACGTACTCATTTGTCCTCAAGTATATGGGGAGATAGCTTGTCATAGAGAAAAACCCATGCATGAGGTGGGGAGGTGGAAAGTTTTCAGTTTACTGCTGGTTCTAAGACTTTTTTATTTTAGTCATTTAGTCCCAATTTAAATAAAAAGAACACCTATCTACCCCGGATGGGAAGTCTAAATGAAATAATGAATGGCTGGTACATGCATCTCATGCAGAGTAGATACTCAACAGTTGGGTATCATTATTTTATTTCATTATCCCAGAGGTTGGCAAACTCTGTAAAGTGCCAGACTGTAAATATTTTAGGTTTTGAGGGCCTAAAGGCCTGTGATGTAAATACTCAGCTCTACTATTTTAGTGTGAAGGCAGCCATAGACAAGTGTAAACGAATGGTTGGATCCCAATAAAACTTTATTTATAGACACAGGGCTTTGAATGTCATATCACTTTTATATGTCATGGAGTATTCTTCTTCTTTTGATTTTTTTCAACCGTTTCAAATTTAAAAATCATTCTTCACTTGTAGACAGTATAAAAACAAGTGGTAGGATATAGTTTGCTGACCCCAATGTTACCCTGAAAATTATCAGAAGGGTTGTAAGCATGGGCTATTTTTGTGTCAGTGTGGAAATTAAAGGATGCGTATTGGAAAATCCTGAGAACACTGGGTTAGAGAGGTCTACAAAGTGAGACAGATGAGCTTTTTCTTAAATATGCAGAAAACAGGAAGCTGTTGAAAGCTGTGAGTGAGGGTCTTCTGTGTGGTATCTGGGAGGGGTGACAAGACAGGACATCACAGCAAAGGAAAGCAGTTAAAACCTGTGACTGGGGTATGAGGCGGTGTGCAACGGGGACAGAAGGGCAAAGATTTTTCTTCAGACTGTTCGGGTTTTATTTTGCTTTTATTTTTTCTCTAGAAGACAGTTTATGGGATGTACTCAATTATTATTGCCTTTCACTCACTGACGAGTTGACAGTCCCATATGGGCAACTGGTAACCGTGCTGTGGGTTAAAGCTGAAGCCCCCTTTGAACTGAAAGGATTCATTCACTCTTTCATTGAGTAAACATTCAGCACCTCTAACATGTCTGGTAGTTTGCTAAGTCCTGAGATGTAAACATGTATAAAGTGTGTGCCCTGTAACGGCCTTGCACTTAATGCAAAGAGTCGGGCCCCAGAATTGGCCAGCCTGGGTTAGAACCTCAGCTGTCACTCTCAGGCTGTGCAAACAAGGGCAGATACACCTCCTCAGGCTCAGTTTGCTCTCCTCTAGTGTAAAGGTAATAGTGAGGCAGTAGCTGCTGTCCTTGACGCTTGGACAAGTTGGGCAGGGCTGTGCTGATGGGGGTGAGAAGGCTTCATGCTGCCTGGAAGGAGAGCAGGTTTCCCGGGAGACACCTCCTCACCCTGCAGGGAGGACGAGTGGGAGACAACCAGAGAGACTGGGTAGGATGGAGCATGCTCTAGACGAGATGAAGGAAAAAGCCTCACCTGCCAGGTTTATGACTTAAACAATTAAAGATATTTGCACATTTATATAGTGTACAAATAAAATGTAGTTACGGGTCTATATTTATGGAATGAATTATGCAGAACCGAGCTCTTTAAAAGTTCACAAAATCTGAATTACTTCAGTCTGAAAGATAAAGCAGTGCCTCATAAATTTTTATTTCCACTCGGGCTTTAACGAGTCTATTATAACATTGCCTAGGAGTCCAGGTGTAATGGACTGCTTGCTAGAGAAATAATGTACGATAAGATAGCATCTTTTAAAGTAGCATCTTACTTATCTCTGATGTTTCTCCAAAGATATCGGTAGTTCTACCAAAATACAAGTGAAACAGATTTTCATCTCGGATTTTCATTGATTGGTATTCAATCAACAACACATTCAAATTTGCTAAATATGGACATCTGTATTTCAATATAAAGTCGACAGAATGCTCTCAAATATTGAGCGCAGATTTCAGATATCTTAATCATACACTGTAGTGCTGGAATCTTACCATAAACTATATTTTGCAAGTTTCTAAAACACTGTGTTCTTTTTTTTTTAACCACTCTGCAAATTAATGGCATAGTGGGAACAATGTACTATAGACTCCGAGAAGCCTGTGTCCAGATTCAGACTCCATGTTTTAATAAGATCTAAACTACTTAACAGTTTGTTTCTTATACAAAATTAGGGCAGCTCTACTGTGCCAACTGTGAAGGTTCCAGACATTGTGTCAGAAATGCCCACAGGTCATGATTTCTGTCAGATAGTATGTTTTCTCTAAATGGTGGCTATTGTCATTGCATTGTCATAATCATCATTGAAGGTTACAAATAGTAACGTAATTTCTCTTTGATTCAATTGAATCAAGTTCATCGTGGCCACTCGGGACCTAGTTAGAGAATTAGAATGTACACATTCCCTGACACATACACTTCTCTTAAACATTCTCTCAATCTCTGATCATCCTTATGATGGAAGCGATAAAGGAACAAATGATATCCCGCTTTTTGTTGTTTCCCAACAAAAGTTTCCTATAAAAATGTTCAGGTTATACCTAGGTTCCTGTAAACATCGCCCTGCCATGGATGAAGATACTCAGGGGAGGGGTAAGAACCCGTATAATCATTGTTTCCTTTTTCTAGCCTTTCAAATTAGAGCCTCCATTAGAGCGTTTTGTGGTTTGAGAAGAAGGACGAGTACTCTAGACACAAACTCCACAGCGGCTCCTGGAATAGCTCCTCACTGTAGCTCCATCATCTCCCTTCGCTCTGCCCACCCATCCCAGAACAACCTTCCATAAATATTCTCCCTTTGTACCTCAGCCCTGCCCTAGAACCCACAGTGCTTCCCTTAACTCCGAATTCCAATGTCATCAGCATCTCCTTTTCCTTCCTATCCTACTTTATGTTTACTTATTCCTTCATGAGACAAATCAGTTCTACATGAGCCAATTGATTTGCCATGACCAGAAAGCTTCCTGAACCCACTCGGACGTGCCACATGCCTTTATAACTGTCAACTTTCCCTTAGCCTACATGCAGAATCAAACTATTTGTTATCACCTACAATATACGAGCCAGAACTCGTGCCCAAGGAGCCACTTTTTAGCTCCTGCCTATTTCTCGTATTTTGTCCACAGCTAGATGATCTGACAGTTCTCTAAAAGATTTTCATTGGAATATATATTGATTAATGAATTAATCTTTCCCCTGGAGGATTGATTTGGGGATATATGAGGTGATAAACCGATGTCCCTTCGTCAATTTTAATTTTGTATCCTCAATGTCTAGTACTGTCACTCACTTCAATGATAATGGATTGGAAAGGAGGGGGAACTTTGATGGAGCTCAGTGACTTCTCATTGTCCACCCTATGCCAGCCTCAGACCAGTGACCTGTTACAACTGCCAGTCTGCTGAGTTAGCTCCTCAGAGTCCTACTGACGTAAGAATTCTTTAGGTCCACCGGAAGTTCTGGGAGGCTGTGAAAGTCACGTTAGGCCACCTTCCACTATGTACCATGTTGGTTCTGGTAATAGGACTAAGCCCCTGCCTCGCCTCTTCCTTATCTCCTCCATACACATCTTGAGAAGGGAACGCTGCCATGAACTCTCCTTCTGAATGGGGATTCCAGAACCTACAGCCAGCGCTTCTGCAGGTCCTTCCCCGTGGCTGTCCCCCACCCCCGGCCCTAACTTGCTGAATGAAATAGCGCCCAGACCCCCTGCCTTCTTGTCCTGTGCTTACTGACAGAAAATAACTCTCTGTGCTGTGATCAGGCCTCTCTTCCCAAAGTGCTTAATGTTTGAGAGTAATTCAGAGATGACACCATTGAATACAGGAACTTGTATTTGCCTGTTGGTTTGGAGTGTAGAACCTACACTTGGCTTTCTTATAATGATCTCGTAAACCCTTCACCTTCATTTAAAATGTGTATCACATCAGCAAGGTGTCCTGGAGATAGAGAACCCTGGGCACTGGGTCATCAACCAAGATTATGGGACTTAGAAAGCGCATCGGTCCATGGACTCCCAGGTCTCTTCCCCAGGAGCTGACATCCACAGTCCCCTTGATGTGTTAACATGCTTTCTCAAAGGAGATAAGTGGGAAAGCATGCATTCACTCAACAAACACTGAGCACCGACTAAAGTGGAGAACTTTACCGGCTCCATTAAGAAAACTCCCTTTGGGTCTGTACCAGAAGACTGCTAGTTACTTAAAGGTCTTTCTGTGTTTTTAATTCCAAGTTGGATGGTTTAACTAGCCTTGGCCTTGGCCTCTGGAGCCCCCTACATACAGGTTAGTTACCCTGAGCATCGTCCTCATTTCCTACGTGGACCTCCAGCAGGCCCTGGTTTCCTGCCCTCCCCACGGGCTCCATGTCGCCTCAAGACTAGTAACCACTAAAGATTCCTTTCTCAACTCGCCAATCTCCAACTGCTTCACATCTCCAAATCACAGAGCCACAGAAGTACAAGCGTAGAAGTGGCTCCCTTATGGGACAGTTCCTGAAACTGATGCCCAGTGAAGGGCAGGGATAAGACTGGCAGGCTTCTCAGACCTCACGTCCTCCACGTTCCCTTGCCAAACACCAGACAGTTATTTTCTGAATGTAACTTAATTTAGGAATACTTGTTTTTAGAAGGCATGATGAAAATTATCAGCTACTTTAAGTACAATTTTTTAAATGTGGTTAAAAAGATAATGAATTTATTAACTACGATGTTTTCCCGAAAATAAGACCTAGCCGGACCATCAGCTCTAATGTGTCTTTTGGATCAAAAAGTAATATAAGACCTGGTCTTATTTTACTGTAATATAAGACTGAGTCCATAATATAATGTAATATAATATAATATAATATAATATAATATAATATAATATAATATAATATAATACTGGGTCTTATATTAATTTTTACTCCAAAAGATGCATTAGATCTGATTGTTCGGCCAGGCCTTATTTTTGGGGAAACACGGTAGAGTGTTACGTTTAATTATGCATGGCATCATGTCATGCCTTTTTCAAGTATCGCACTGATTCAAAATATTTAAATCACAAAGTTATTTTGGGGAGGGGTGAGACAAATCTTGTGGCTAATGATAAATATCCATTCAAGGAAAAATTACGTCCTCAGATACTTCGCTGGGTGCTTGCTTTGTGCCAAGTGACATTCCAGCCACTGGACAATGTAGCAGGTGATGAAAACTCTTGGCTGTTGAGCCAGCACACCAGACACCAAACGTCCTAAGGGCCAGTATTCTTCTTCCTTTTCCTTTTTCCCATTAGCAAGAAATGCTTGTTGCTGGTGCAACTGGCCGTCTCTAGTAAAATAATTCCCTGACAATTTCCTAAAAATCCCAGCCTTTGACAGAAAGCTAGATGAGTCTCACCCACAGATATAAGACAACTCAAAGAAGAACTGGCAGGAAGCACTGGATGTATTTCTAGTGGGAGAAAAAGGCTTTCCTGAAGGAACATCCATTTAAAATTACATGTTTAATCTCACACAAGCCAATTTTGGTTCCCCTAAACCATGTAATTTCGTGCACTGACTGCATTTCACATGGGAATTTAATGTGTAGTCAATCAGTGAGCAGGATGTCGGCCCTCCTGCCCTTCTTGGGCAATGATTGCTGTCCTGTTTGCAGTGAAAAAAGTTAGTAAGCTAGGAAATTGGGATTTAATTGTGGTAAGATCGTGTCTCAGAAAATCATTGCATGCAACAAGTTTCCATCCTACACTTGGCTCTTCTTTAATTAATGACAGTGACAAACTCTCAGCAGATGCCTGTCTTTATAAAAAAGTCACTTAATATATATGCTTCCCCTTGTGGCCACGAGGATGTGATATCACTTTGGAATCTGGGAAAAGAATAAAGGGTCTGGTGTGTTATAAGTCTTACAAGGGTTAAAAAACAAAATCCAACTGAGTAAATGTGGAGAACTAGCTGGTGTTATTAAGCCATTCATGAATCCCACAATTAGAAAGGCCTCCAGGAGTTGTAAAAATGGAAGGATTTTATAGGAAGAAGGGTCATGCAAGGGAGCTATTAAGGAAAGAAAAGAAAGGATTATTTGGGGGCTGGGACTTCTTTGCTTTGGGGGAAGAGAAAGGGAAGGGTTTATATCATGCAGATTGCCTCTTCTTTCTGTGGGGCTGGAGAGGACCCACATGACTTATGGCTTTACTGGTGCTTGACTAGAAAATGCCATACTGGCTGATGAAGATTATGTTTCTGGAAGAGACTGAAACTGCAATTAGATCAGGTATTAAATCTGGGTTTGGTATCTTGGGCGTTTAGCATGAGTGATGCCATTTTGGGCTTGTGTTTTGTTTTTTCCTTTAACACAAGTCATGCAGAAGTTGAAAATGAAATGTTTTCAGTTGCATTTGTGCCTGAAATGTATCACTAGTTGATTGAGATTTAAAACTTGACCCTGAGATTTCGGAGAAAAGTGACCAACAGTTTTTAAGAAGTTGCTCATCAAGGGCCTAAACTAAAATTTGAAGACTAGTGGCCAATATACATGCTTAATTTTAAACACTGGCCTATACCAGGTTTCCTAACATTTTTAATTCGTTGCAAAAAAAAAAAGTCATATAAATCCAGATTTTGGGTTTCTGTTTAAAAAACAGAGAACTTGCAATATGGGACCTGCATTCATCTATGGCACCAAGTGTCATGGGCTGATTGGAGCACCTGTGTTCCAGTTCTCGTCTTTCCCATCTATTGTGTACCCAATATTGAAGCTCTGTCACTTGCTATTTGTCTGTGAACCTACACTGATTTCTTCAGTAAAGTGAAATTCCACACATGTCTAAAAAACATTTCAGAGCAAAATATAGACGAAGAGAGTTACATTTTTCCCAAACAAAGAGGAGTACGTATTTTGGGTTAAATAACCTCCCCAGGGGTTTTGAAGAGCAAAGTGTACATGTGTCTGTTGTGTTTCTTTTTCTTCCTGTCCCTGTAAAATCAACCCCTGGTATGAGTTTTTCTTTACTTTGCTTGCTTTCAATTTCTTGACGAAAACAGGTTATTTTATGCAGGAAGCTATGTAGAGAGGGGAAGTTCCTATTAGCAGCCCGCAGCAGAGACTTTATTCCCCGGTGTTTTTTTTTTTTTTTTCTTCTTCCGCTTCTTCTATTTTGGCCCCTGGGAAATACCATCCACTCCTATGGATTCAGCAATGGGGGTGGGGTGGGGTGTACCGATGCGTTCTCAGTGCCATGTGCCGTTCTCTGCTGACGTCTTCCAGACGTCGTCCCCTAGTGTCTCACTGCGCCTCAGCATGTCCTGAGCAAACCTTCTCAAGTGTGTCTGTCTCATCAGAAAGATGGTCCCTCCCCTCCTCTGGGTCCCTGTTTCAGTGAACGGTTTCCCCCACCCATTGCCAGAGGCAGGAGACGAGGATTCTTTTTCTGAAAGTTGTTGGAATGTGTGGACGTTACTCCTTTAGCAGCCCTGGGGTCCGTCCTGCTCTTCCAGACCTGGTCTCACTGAACATCCTGGCGGTTTCCCACCTGGACCATCGAGCAGCCTCCTGAGGACCTCTTTGCTCTGATGTTCCCGTCTCTCCTGCATCCCCTTCCGGAGTGACTGGCTGAAATGCACAACTGATCTGTTCATCTCCAAGTCCTTTATGGGCCTTAAGTCATCAGGAAAGTCTTAAGCCCATGCAGTGTCATTGGAGGGTCATTATTATGGGTACCCTGCCTGCCTCCACCGTCTTACCTCCCTTTGCACCGAGCTAAATGACTCGCCCTTACCCAGACATGCTGTCCTTCTGGGAGCTTCCTCTGCTGTGAAATCTTTGTTCCTTCCTCTTCCCCTCGCTAATTCACTTGCCAGGCAGAATCTGGTTGAGATATTCACGTGTGCAGGAAGCTTTCCTGACTCCTAGCTCTATACACAAACTGGGCGGCGTTAACTTTTTTCCCTGTGTGCTGTCACCGTGCTCTGTATTGGGTCCTAGTTGCATTGTAATTGACTGTCCCTCTTTTCTTCCTACCATGGCGACACTGAGGGTTTTGCCATTCCTGGGGTCTCCCTGCCATGGTTTTCTTCAGAGCACGCATCAGTGGGTCAGCCCCAGGGGAAGGCTCCAGAAAGGCCTGGGGCACTGCCTGCAGCTCAGGGTGACCTGGGCGCTCAGTTTCCCACCTGGCTATCACCCTCAGACTGGCCTCAGGTCCCGGCGAGCCCCAGGTGGTGTGGAGTCCTGTCTGCACTGTCGCCAGGCCCTGAGAATAAAGCTGGGGTACATGCTCAGGAGTCAGACTGTCTGGACTCTTCCCACACCTACTGTGACCCCAGTGACTAACGTGCAGAGGGAGACCAAAGCACCTGACTCGGGTGGTAAGAGCAGGAGGAGAAAATGCAGGAAGCCTGGAGTTTGGCATAATTATTTTGGTGCCTGTTATTGTCTAGGCATGGGGTGGGGGACAGGCAGGGTGGAACCATCCCAAGAGCTGGGGGTTGGGGTCAGGGAGGAGGGCCCCTGAGGAGGGGTCACCCCCGCAGGCCTCTGATACTCCAAAGATGGGTTGACTGGCCTTGGAAGGAGTGAGACCCCACTTGAGAAGCTTGGCTGGAATATCGTAGAGGTGGATCAGGCCTCAGCAGTCGGGGTGCTAAGGGTTGCGGGTTCACAAAATCAAGCCAGAGCCCAGCAGGCATCACGCCCCACAACTGGACAAACACGCTTCAGACCACATGCCTTGAGTGACAGCACCTCATGTGAGGAAAAAGTGTCTTTTCCCATTTCTGGAACAGGACAGGCATGTTTTACCAGCTCTTGTCTGGTTCGCTGTCTCCATTTAGTGGGATCGACTGTTACGGTCACACGAGAGGCCATGCATGTAGCAAACGGCCCTGAAGTCAGGCGGCCTGGGGTGGAGTTCTGGCTGCACCCAACACAGCTGGGACTTGAATTCGCCCAGCCTCGGTGTCCTCATCCATTAAATGGGCAAGGTAGTGACCACCACGTGGGGTTGCCACGGGACTAAACGAAATGATGCCTGTGGCACCCATAGGCACTCCATAAACAATAACTGCTACGGCCGGCACTGGAATAGTAATGAGAATATTTTTTAGCACCTCTGGTGTGACCAGCACTATTGACTGGCCTCTGTTTCTTTTATTTACTCTGTGTTTTCTTGCGTCTCCAGCCCTGGGGTTTAGTCATTGGGTACAGAGAGACGGCTCTTACAGTGGATCCTTCAAAGGAAATGTGGCTAGTGCAAACACTCGGTTGTGCTCATGGACGAACAGAAAACATCTGCCTGTATAGTTTCTGAAATAAAAAATCGCGTTTATGAGGTCTCGTAGGAAAACAAATTCCTTTTGTTCTAGTAAGGAAAAGTAGGATACGAAACGGGTTGCAGTGGAGGTAAGAGGCATAGAGAACAGGGATTTCTACTTTATTTTTTGATCATAAAAGCACCTAGTTAGCTATTCGGCACAACTTCTGCAGATGGGAAGTAGGACCAAATAGATCCCAGTGTTTCTCACCGGATTGCTGTGACATTGCATCATCAGTGGCTTCTGTCGACAGGCGCAAGGATGAGGACTTTCAGCTGTCATTAAAATGGAATATGTACATGCTGGAGTGGAGTGCATGAGGGGTCACGTGGCTCCCTCAGTTATGAGGTTTCGGGAAGCTGAGCAGAGAATGAGGGATGCGGTCTTCTTGTTTGAAGTCGCTCCATTCAGGTGGCAAGCATGGCGTCAGGTGATATGCTGTCTGGAAGAACCAGCTAATTAGGGCAGCTGATCACTTTCTTGATCACAAGTAGCCAATTTGTACATTTCTTGAAAGTACAGGCTTTGGAGTCTTCGATCCTATAGATTGATTTCCTTGTTTCATTGGATTTTTTTTTCTTTACAATGACAGCTGACAACCCAGCTGCATCTCGTTTTCATCACGTCCCTCCTCCCTGCCCACCCCCGAGACTGTCACCAGAGAATATTCTGTGCTGTGTTGCTTCCCGAGAGCTTGTCAGAGAGAACAGTTTTGTCACCTGAAGAATGTGTTCACGATGCTATGACAGATTTTCCAGCATCCTTCCAGTACACTGCCTGACTTCCGGTACACTGCCTGAGATGTGATCCATGCAGAAGACACTTTCCTTTCCCAGGGTCCCTCCACCCCACCTCCTTGTTTTAGAATCTCATTTGGAAGGATTACCAAGTCTGGAAACTGGTTTAGGCAGTGACCTCGGGGGAGCATTGATTTCGTTAGTTCCCAACATCTTCCTTTGTATGGAAAACTACATTTCCCGTAGAAATGTCTTCATACCATCATGTAAGCAGACTGTTTAAAACACCTTAAAATAAAGGTGGAGCTAAAAGGAGTCGGAACTCATAAGCAAAGGGCCACTGAAGACTCATCTAATTCTAATAGTTGACAGTGTTCTCAAAACTGAACATATCACACTCTTTGAGGGACTTTGCATTAAACGTATAAACAGGAGTTAGAAAGATTCCATCTACCTAATATGAAGGGTGGCAGTTCACAAATATCAGTGCTTAGTCTCAGTTTGGAAACAGAGACCTGGTAAAATTTAGTTTTTTAACTTATTTATTTTTTTCCCAATTACTCATTGTCATGCGGGGTGGCCTGTGGAGTGTCAGGTCCCGCTCCCCACATAAAAATGCAGGACAGGGTAAGGCCAAACAGGAACACACACAGAGCCACAGATAGGGGAGTCACACCAATATATTCTCGCTGGCGCCTGGGCTGGAGACACAAAAGCAGGATCTACATAATCTGCAACCTGCCGTCCTAACAGCAGTCCGCGCTTGCCAGCCACCATCCTCTTGCTAGCCCCCATTCTTTCTGCTAGTGTAGCCACGGCAGTTATATTAGTGGCCAATGGCTCACTGGTTACAGCTGACAGCCAACTAGCCACAGCTGATGGCCATCCAATCACAGTTGATGGCCATTTACTACCTGAGCCAGCACCTTTCCATGTGAGGCCGAGAGTCTGGAAACTGCTTTCTGGGGCTCTGTCCCCACACTCCATCCCTACAGAGTCTCGCCTCACAATCTATGCAACAAGCGTCTTCCGTGAGGGGTCCTGTGCGAGGAGCCTGGAGGTGAATGCAATATCCTGGACACAGGCTCTCTGGGCACAGTCAGGGTTTCTCAGGGCACTACCAGTGCTTCTGGGCACAGCCAGACTTCCTGGGCTTCTTAGGGTACCACTCATCTCCCCGGGCACAGCCAGGGCCTCTCAGGGCACAGCCACTCTCTCTAGGCACAGCCAGACTTCCTGGACTCAGCCAGGGCCTCTCAGGGCACAGCCACTCTCTCTGGGCACAGCCAGACTTCCTGGACTCAGCCAGGGCCTCTCAGGGCACAGCCACTCTCTCTGGGCACAGCCAGACTTCCTGGACTCAGCCAGGGCCTCTCAGGGCACAGCCACTCTCTCTGGGCATAGCCAGACTTCCTGGACTCAGCCAGGGTCTCTCAGGGCACAGCCACTCTCTCTGGGCACAGCCAGACTTCCTGGGCGCAGCCAGGGTTTCTCAGGGCACTGCCCCTCTCTCTGGACCTCTCGGGGTACCGTGCTGGAACAACAGCGGCCACAGTCAAGGTGCTTACATATTCTCGATGGCGGCTGGTCAAGACAAAAAAGTAAACATCCGCCAGTTCCACTACATGGTGGTATGTTCCCAAACAGTCAAGCTGTCCATTAAATTAGGGATGAAAGGCAATTCCCCGTAGTCCATAGTCATTTGCCAGGGCTGTCCTTGGGGTGAGGGATGACCTTGACCTCACCCTCATCTCCCAAGGAGGACTCAGCAAGTGTTTCCTCCTGGGACAAGTCCCGCATCCAGGCTGCGTCAACAAGCACTTCCCAGCCCACAGGAAGTGCTTTCTCCGGCCTCTGCTGGTTGGGGAACCATCCACGTCTTTCCACCCCTCCATGGGGGTCCAGCTCTCCAGCAGCTGCTCCTCCCGCTCTACCTGAGACTGAGTGTTCATACGCACAAACTGCTCCACCGCCCTTTGGAGAGCTTTGGCCGGCACCATATCCTGCCGACTATGCCATGTGTTATGCGGGAGACCCTGCTCGCTACGCCATTTGTCGTGCAGGGTCTCCTGCAGGGTTTTCTGCAGGGTCTCTGCTCCCGCTCCCCACATAAGAACGCAGGACATGGTGAGGCCAAAAAGGAACACCCATGGAGCCATAAGTAGGGGAGTCATACCACTATATTCTCACCAGCGGCATCCGCCTCTCTGCAATCCGCTCTTGCTAGCCCCCATTTTCTGCTAGCGTAGCCACAGCAGTTATATTAGTGGCCAGTGGCTCACTGGTTACAGCTGACGGCCAACTAGCCACAGCTGATGGCCATCCAATCACAGTTGATAGCCATTTACTGCCTGAGCCAGCACCTTTCCACGTGAGGCCGAGAGCCCGGAAACTGCTTTCTGGGGCTCTGTCCCCACACTCAAAACCAGATATTATCAGTCCCCCATCATCATGAAGACAAGAGGTAACTTACACAGGTCAATGTGTTCCATTGTGTTCAAATTATATCCCCAAATTTTAGTTTTCTGGGGTTGAGAAATCACCTTTCACTGTTCTTATCTTTACTTCCATTTTATATTTTAGTTTTTGAAACCAGAATATGTTTGGGGGGCATATTCCAAGGATTGAAACTTAGATAATGAACAGAATCACTCATTTTTAGATTAAAAACAAGAAAGAAAGAAAGCAGTTGGCCATGTCTCACTCTGTTGTAGAGCACCGGCTGACTGTCAGCTGCTCTGTGTCAAGGCTACTGGGGCAGCCTGTAATTGCAACGTGCAGTTTGCAATTATGCTGCGCAAATCACTCAGCAGAGCAAGTGCGGCACCAGGAGAAGTGTTTGTACAATTTCCACTTGAGCATGCTGCCCACTTTTGCCAATTATGTTAGTGGTCTCATGTGGAACCCTGACTTAACTAGCACCGCGTTTGCACTTTATTCGAGGGGCGTTTTAATATGTTTTGTGAACTGTCGTCCCAGGCAGCTATCCAGCTGACTCCCCCCCCCCTTAATTTAGCTCTAGAGACAAGAATGTGGTAAAGATTAGGTAGATATAGCTCTCAGACACTCAGGCTGTAGTAAACGCAGGCAGTAACCAGAAGGGAGTTTTTTTTTTTTAAGATTTTTATTGGGGAAGGGGAACAGGACTTTATTGGGGAACAGTGTGTACTTCCAGGACTTTTCCAAGTCAAGTTGTTGTCCTTTCAATCTTAGTTGTGGAGGGCGCAGCTCAGCTCCAGGTCCAGTTGCCGGTTGCTAGTTGCAGGGGGCACCCTTGCGGGAGTCAAACCAGCAACCTTGTGATTGAGAGGACACGCTCCAACCAACTGAGCCATCTGGGAGCTCAGCGGCAGCTCAGCTCAAGGTGCCGTGTTCAATCTTAGTTGCAGGGGGCACAGTCCATCATCCTTTCTGGGAGTCGAGGAATCGAACTGGCAACCTTGTGGTTGAGAGCCCACTGGTTGATGTGGGAATTGAACCGGCAGCCCTCGGAATTAGGAGCACGGAGGAGCTCTAACCGCCCGAGCCACCGCGCTGGCCCGCAGAAGGGAGTTTTGACTAGACTAATTTGAGTGAATCTTTCATTTCTTTGGAGGAAAAAGAAAAGTCATCATTTATCACATTCTCAACTTTGGGCCTTTTTTCTGATTGAATAGTGTTAATGTCAGAAGTGATTCATCAACCTGATAGGCCCGAAAAGTAGAGTTTATGTATATTTTGAACAAAATGTTACCCCTTACCTCTTTGGGGGCTATTGGGTGCCCGGAGCTTCCTTCTGTCTGTGATCTCCACATGCCCTGGGGATTGAGAAGAGCCAAACAAGAAGACCTCTCTGCCATACTTTGGAATTTAAATATAACCCTGGACATAACCTTTATGAGGCATGATGTTTTTAGGAAAATGGCAATGGTGAAGATCTGTTGGAAGAAGAAGGTCCTCAGGGCCAGCAGAGCAGCTACTTGACCCTGCAAGTTGTCCAGGTGAGAAAGGCTGTGAACTTGAACTATGGCAGTGGTGAGGATGGAGTTGCTCTCTGAGGAAAACTCCCAGAACTCCTCTCCGTGAATAGAGCAGTCCCCACCCCCCACTTGATTCCAGTCAGAATCAAGGAGCAGGATGTAGACAGTGAGGATAATAGGAGAAGTTTTTAATTATGCTTCACTCTGGAGAAAGGCACAGCACTTGCTGATGTACGATGAGGAACAAAAAGACACTTCCCCCCAATTTTACACGGGGAAGTCCATACACTCTGTGATTTGACTCCCTGCCCTGGGTGACAGCCCGCCACTGTCTCATCAGGCTCCAAACCGCCACATAAATAATTACTCTCGTACACCTCAGCCCACAGGGAGAAAACTCATATTAATTCTGCCATGGTTTAATGATAGTTAAATGACTCAAATGTGTTTTTTTTAATGAGTATATCACAAGGCTCGTGTTCAAGAATTGGCAATAAACGATAATGGACTTTACAGTTTATTAGTTTCATAAATGTCACCTTGTTATTAACAACACAGGTAAAGCAACTTCACAAAAGTTTCCTTTATCATCCATTGAATGAAACATTAAATTTGTTGTTGCTAGAGTTTCAGGCATTCTCATTTCAGCCTCATAATTCAACTTTATATTGAGATTCACACGCATACCCACTATGATTTTTAAAACTCTTTAAGATTCTATTTTGATATAAAGATAAAATTTCTAAATCAAACATCAAAAAGTGCACTTTAGAAAAGTGGCACAACCAAAGAAGTATGGTGACTATGTACAGAAGCCATTGTGTTACCAGCATTTACAAAGTGTGATAAAAAAGTTACAGTGCATGCTTAAATAAAACTTTATTACAGTAAAAGGTACATTGCCATGAATCCCTCTCAAAATATCCCCCCTCACTTCGAACACATCCCATCCTTCTTGCCACTTTCTGAAGCAGCTCTGGAAGTCCTCTTTCATGAGTGTCTTTAGCTGCGCTGTCGTGGTTGCCTCTATTTCCTGAATCATTTTGACTTTGGGGAAGAGCCGGAAGTCACACTGTACCAGGTATGGTGAATAAGGTGGATGAGGACACACTGTCATGTTTTTACTAGACATAAATTGCCATATGCTAGAAGTGGTGTATGACACAGAGTGTTGTCATGATGGAGGGTGAAGTAAAGACATTCACAAAGAGGACTTCCAGAACTGCTTCAGAAAGTGGCAAGAACGATGGAATAAGTGTGTTCAAAGTGAAGGGAGGTACTTTGAGAGGGATTAATGGCAATGTGTCTTTTACTGTAACATATATTTTTTTAATTTAAACATTCATTGTAGTTTTTGGTCGCACCTCATACTTTTGAGCCCCATGATTTGGTGTTCTCCCGAATGTGTATGGGGAACATAAATGTTCTACATTTTAATCATTTTAATCAGGCCAACGACTGTGTGTTGTCTTGTCAATGCCCTCCTTTTTCAAAATTTATAAGACCAGGTCATATTCAGATGAACATTAAATCATGTCTAAAATGTTCTGTAATCCTTAAATGTTATGTTAGAGAAAAGTGTCAACATTAGCTAACGAGAGGCTATACTTTAGGAGACATCGATAGCTAGTTGGCAAATGACAATGTCATTTCAAAAACACTAATTTCAAAAGCACTGACATTTATGGTGGAGTAACAAAATGCTCTGCTAAATATCCAAATGTTTGTGTTTCTCTAAAAGAAGGTAATTCTGGAAACAAAGTTAGTGAGAATCTGTCAATGAGCTTCCTCATGAGCTTTGCCAAATCACTGGACTCCTGATTAGCATTGGCCACACCCACCTGGCCATCATCAGGGCCTTTGGCGTCTTCATGGCCCGCTGTGTCCCTTCTGCTTGCCACATCAGACAGTCATTATTTCCTTGTTCATTCAACAAGGATATGTTTACAAGTCCTAGACGCCAGGAACTACACCAGAAATGGCAGTGGAGCTATGGGGAAGTTAGACCTCCAATCCAGCAAGGGAGACATATATTAAAGAAATAATTAAAAAATGATGACAGTTGTAATGAGAAATGTGATGGAGAAAACACTCCAGCCGAGACAACTGTAATGGGGTCCCAAATTGTCCAGGAGAGAAAGGGCAGGCTTCCCAAGAAAGTAATTAACTGTTGCACAAAAGCCAAAACAGACATGTAAGAGCTGATAGGATAAAAAGGGGCAGTGAAAGTATGCAAGCAGTAGGAAATGTGTGTGTGTGTGTCTGTCTGTCTGTCTGTCTGCCTGTCGGAGATGAAGAACTTGGCCCAGTGGAGAAATAGAGACCTGCAGAGGCCCAGCCTAGAGGGTGATGGAGGAGGTGGCGTGAGAGGTCAGCAGCCAGCTGTCTCCTATTCGTCTTTAGTCTCATTACGGCTTTTCATAATTTCTGGCCACATTCGTCAGCAATGGATAATCATTGAAGGGTTTAAGCAAGGAAATGACATGATCAGATGTGGGTCTACCATTAGGGAAAGGGAATATCATTTCACTTCCTACAGTACATCCCTCCCTGAGAATATTGTTCTACTCATCGCAGAGCCACAAAAAGCCCGCAATAAGTTTCTCTTTAGAGTTACTGAATGATTTACTTTCAGCCTGCCTTGATTTCTATTGCAAACCAGTTCAATAGACCACTGGCTTTTTCCATGTCTGTTAAATTAGGCAATATTAAAATCACGGAGACATGGCAGGACAGGAAGGAGTTAAATGTTTTAAAAGTGCTCAGTAGAGCCTTCAATAAACACACACACACAACCTCTTAGAAGAGAGGGTTTTTTCTGTTTGTTTTTTAAATCTGTTTTACTGCAGGCAGACTTAGGATGAGGGGTTGGAAAAGCCTTAGATGGAACGGGGGTGCAGTTTTGTTCCTGACAAGCACGGCCCTTGTTGCATCTGCCCACAGCTGGGGGTGGAAGGCGTTTCTGGAAGAGGAGCCTGGGGGAAGGCCCTAGAGAAAGGGGTGTGTGCTTTCCGAGGGGACATGACTGTGTCTTAGAGCTCTTCCAAGCAGACACCACCCTCTCGTACCCCACCAACAGGCACACACACATATACTACCTACCTTTCTCTGCGTGGTGAATCTTTATTCAAACTGTTTTTTCAAACTGTTTTTCAGATTTTAGCCTAACATTTACTACCATGTTTCCCCGAAAATAAGACCTGGCTGGACAATCAGCGCTAATGTGTCTTTTGGAGCAAAAATTAATATAAGACCCAGTCTTATTTTACTATAATATAAGACCTGGTATAATATAATTAATATAGTATAAATAATATATGTTAATATAATACCAGGTCTTATATTAATTTTTGCTCCAAAAGGCGCATTAGAGCAGATTGTCCAGCTAGGTCTTATTTTAGGGGAAACATAGTATGAAAGTAACTGAGACGGATTCAGTTTCACGTCGCAATAATCGCCCATCCCTCCTTGAGGCCATATGTTTGGGCAAGATGCTGGAAAGCCAACATGTGCTGCACTGGCCATGTGCCCTCCAGAACCCATCTGGACCGGGTTGGAATGCCAACACCGAACCCAGATGGGCTCCTCTTGCCTTCTGGTTGTGGTTTTGGTGTCTGGCCCCAGATGTACTATTCTTCCTTTTTTGGATTAACTCGAAATAACCAGTTTTTATTCAAAAGGGAGCCAGAAACATGTTAGCACATATACTTAGTTTGATTATTTTTCCTGCTTTGTTCAACTATCTTTTGAAAGGACATGACTGTATTCCTATTTCTAGAATATAAATGTCAGATTGTGTCTTAACCCTCTTGGCCAAAGATGGTTTTTTTTTTTTTTTTTTATTTATTAGTCCTAACTTTAATCTGTGTGCGTAAGTCTCAATTTACCACGACTTTCAAGTTCAATAGGTTTGGCTAAAGTATGAAAAATAACTTCCTTATTTATCAAATTTTATTTTTATTCTTAATATAGCATAGTTTGTGTTGGAATATTTTGAAAAGGGGATTTCTTATCCAGTGCATTAAATGACCCATTTTATTATATTTTTTAAAATAATTTTCTATTTTTCAGTTATAGTTGACATACAATATTATATTAATTTCAGGTTGTCAACATAGTGATTCGATATTTATAGAACTTGCAAAGTGATCACCCCAACAAATGTAGCACCCGTCTGACCATACATAGTTATTAAAATAGTATTGACTATATTCCTTATGCTGTACTTTACATCCCTGTGACTGCTTTGTAACTACCAATTTGTGCTTCTCGGTCCCTTCCCCTTTTTCATGCACCCCCACTACATCCCCTCCCGTTGGGTAACCATCAAAATGTTCTCTGTATCTATGAATTTGTTTCTGTGTTGCTTGTTCATTTATTTTGTTCTTTAGATTCCACATATAAGTGAAATCATATGCATTTGTCTTTGACACTCCACTCAGCACGATACCCTCTAGGTTCATCCATGTTGTTGCAGATGGCAAGATTCCATTTTTTATGGCTGAATAGTACTCCATTGTATATATGTACCACCTCCTCTTTATCCATTCATCCATTGATTGACACCCATCCTGCCTCCACATCTTGGCCGTTGTAAATAATGTTGCAATGAACATATGGATACGCATGTCCCTTCAAAGCAGCGTTTTGAGTTTCTCTGGATAAATAGCCAGAAGTAGGATGACTGGGTCCTTCTTTGTCTCTTGTTATAGCTTTTGTTTTAAAGTCTATTTTGTCTGGTATAAGTATTGCTACCCCAGGCTTTAATTTTTTTTTTTTTCAATTCCATTTTCATGAAACATCTTTTTACCATCCCTTTACCTTCAGTCTGTGTATGTCTTTCGATCTGAAGTGAGTCTCTGGTAGGCAGCATATGTAAGGGTTTTGTTTTCTTATCCTTTTAGCCATCCTATGACTTTTGATTGGAGGATTTAATCCATTTACACTTAAAGTCATTGTTGATAGATATGTAGTTATTACCATATTTTTATTCATACTTTCTATCTTTTTTTTCCTTCTTCTTAAAGAAGTCCCTCTAAGATTCCTCATAATACAGGTTTGGTGGTGATGAACTCCGTTAGCTTTTTCTTGTCTGGGAAGCTCTGTATCTGTCCTTTGATTCTAAATATCTTTGCTGGGTAGAGTTGTCTTGGTTGTAGGTTCTTGCTTTTCATCACTTGGAATATTTGTTGCCAATCCCTTCTGGCCTGCATAGTTTCTGTTGAGAAATTAACTAACAGTCTTATGGGAGCTCCCTTGTAGCTAATTGCTTTTCTCTTGCTGCTTTTAAGATTTTCTCTTTGTCTTTTACCTTTGGCATTTTAATTATGATGTGTCTTACAAAGTCTGACAATTAAGTTTGCGAACTCATCCTAGAAAAAGTGCTACATACCTCATTGCTGAATATCACTACAGTCACCTTTAAAGTACTCCCCTCGGGAAGTTATGCACTGATGCCAGCACCTAGTCCACCCTTCAAAGCAATTTTGGAACTCTTTTTCTGGAATGACTATCAGAGCTGCTGTCGTATTACCCTTGATGTCCTGAATGTCATAAAAATGTCTTTCTTTCTTCAGGTTAAGAAAGAAGTCATTGAGGGTCAGATCAGGTGAGTCGAGAGGGTGTTCCAATACAGTTATTTATTTACTGGCTAAAAACTCCCTCACAGACAGTGCTTTGTTAGCTGGTGCACTGTCATGATGCTAGAGCCATGAATTGTTGGTGAATAGTTCATGTTGTCTAACTTTTTCACACAGCCTTTTCAGCACCTCCAAATAGTAAACTTGATTAACTGTCCAGTTGGTACAAATTCATAATGAATAATCCCTCTGATATCAAATAAAGGTTAGCAACATTGTTGCAACAAGTTCGCAAACTTAATTGTCTGACCTTGTAATGTGGGCCTATTTGGGTTAATCGTTTTTGGGACTCTGTGCACTTTCTGGGCTTGTATGTCTATTTCCTTAACCAGGTTAGGGAAGTTTTCTGTCATTATTTTTTCAAATAGGTTTTCAATTCCTTGCTCTCTCCTCCTTCTGGTAACCCTGTAATGCAAATGTTAGTACACTTGATATTGTCTCAGAGACCCCTTAAACTGCCCTCATTTTTTGCAGAGAAGGGGATTCTTTTTTTCTTTTTTGCTGTTCTGATTGGTGTGTTCTGCTACCTTATCTTCCAAATCACTGATTCAATCATCTGCTTCATGTAATCTGTTGATTCCCTCTAATGTATTCTTTACTTCAGCTTTTGTATTATTCATTTCTGACTGGTTCATTATGTTTTCTATCTCCATGTCTATGATTTTTATTTCATTGTTGAAGTTCTCCCTGAGATCATTTAACATCCTTATAACCAGTGTTTTGAACTCTGCATCTGGTAGATTGCTTGTCTCCATTTTGTTTAGTTCTTTTTCTGGAGTTTTGTTCTGTTTTTTCATTTGGGACGTGTTTCTTTGTTTCCCCATTTTTGTTGCCTAACTATGTTTGTTTCTATGTATTAGTTAGGGCTGCGATGTCTTCTAGTCTTAGAGGAGTGGTCTTATGTAGTAGGCGTCCTATGGGACCCAGTGGCACAGTCTTCCTGGTCACCTGAGCCAGGTGTGTCCCTGTGTGGGTTGTGTGTGCCCTCCTGTTGTAGTTGAGCCTTGGTTTCTGTTGGCACATCAATGGGAGGGGTTGACCTTCTGGCTAATTTGTTCTGGCTAATTTGGCCGTGACTACAGTGGAGAAGTTGTTATGCAGGGGCTGACCCTACCGAGCAGGATTTGCTTTAGCAGGACTCTGGTGCCTGCCCAGTCTGCCCTTTGGGAGTGTAGTCTGTGGAGGTGGTTGGGTGGTGCTCTGGTGCAGTCTGAGGCTGGCCACCAGGTTTTGGTTCTGGGCCTCTAGGGAGGGGCTCTGTTGCAGACCAAGGTCACTGCCTGTGCCCAACCAATTTTACAGCCCATTTTTAAAAAGTCTATTCTTCTCAGCTCATAATCATGAGGATACAGGTGGGTTGTTGAGCTGAAACAGGGTAGGCTTCAAGGTTAAGGCTTAACTTGTTCTTCTCTCTGGTGCACAATGGTGGACATGGAAATCAAAGCCCTCTTCCTACCCACCTTCCATAGGCCTCTTCCTGGATTAAGCTGAAAATGGAGGTCCTGAGCTCGGCCAGCCCCAGTGTACCAAGTTCCTATGCATGTTTCTGGTCCACATTCAGAATGAGCAATGGAAGTAGTGGTGATATATGCTGATACTTATGGGCCATTCCCATGTGCCAGACACTGTCCTAAGTACTTTAGATATACTGGATTAACTTAATCCTTATAGAACATGTGAATGAGATATTGTATTACCCCCATTGTATAGGTGAGGCTAATGAGAGTTTCAATGGCAGAGGCTGAGAACTCCCTCTCCCTTATTTCCTGAATTTGCACCCCGTTCCCCCTTGACACTTTTTCAGGAGTATTTCACCTGCTGGTTGTGCGTCACAGGAATACACACAAGCTGAGTTTCAACTTCCCTAGTGTGAGACAAGATCCTCTACCATCTCACCCCCTCTCTCCAGGGAGCCCTTCTCAAGCTGCCCTGGGTACCTCTGTACCCCATGAATCAGATAATCTCATTCATCCCATGTGAGGATATGCATTTAGTATATTCAGCTACTTATGTGTTTTTCTCTCCATCATAAAGTTGACTTCAGGTTTATCGTAAAATTATATAAAGATAAGAGATGTTTATATAATGGCCATTCTCAGATGCTATAAAAAGAAATTCTTTTGTTTACTTATAAATTTCATTCAATGGCCATTGATTATCCACCTTCCCTAGCTGGAACCTAGTTCACTGGGTGCAGGAATGTGGTGGCCAATTGCCTTGGCTTGTTCAGGACTGGACGGCGGGGTGTGGGGGGGTTTCCTGGAATGTGAGACTTTTAATGCTAAAACTGGGAAAGAGCTGGGTTAACTGGGGTGAGTTCATCGCCCTTTGCAATAATCAGGTGTCTTTAGGTTAGTTGCCTTATGTCACCAACACTGGCAAATTGCTTGATGCATAGTAACGGCTTAATAAATATTGAGTAAAGAATGGGTGCTAGACCTTGTCCTAGGACTTAAGAGTGAAAGATTTAAATCCAGTAGAAGGCATTACAAACTCAATAATTTTAAGAAGGGACATGATATGATCATATTCCCACCTAGGTAGCTTTGTTGGTAAGATAGAGGGTAAATTAGAGGGATGAAGGTAATGAATGTGATGGATGGAAGGAGGGAGCAAGCCCAGTTAGGAGACTTGTAGTAATGCAGGCAAAAGATGTGGAGAGCTTTAACTTGGTGGTAAAGGTGGTGATGGTGAGAGAAAGGGCAAACAGGAGGAAGGTCTGGGTTAGAGAACCAGATGGGTGGTGAAATTGACTGAGCTTGCTCACTCACTGTCCAGGTGGGGACAGAATGGGTAAGATGTCTGAGGTGACTCCTGATTTATTTCCTGATTCTAACGATAATGATTTTAATGAGAAATATTTACGATTTTCTGCACTTTAAACAACAAAATGAGCATAACAGAGAGTCTTGCTCCAATATCCAGAAACAATCATCAACGCTTTGGTGAACACTATTAGAGACTGACGCATCCATGCTCCTCTCCATTCAGCCATCTTAACATCTAACTGAGGCCACGGGAAGTCTCCTTATCCTCTCTATGCCTCAGTTTCCTCATTTACCAGATGGTAATTGTTATCCACCTACAGAGTGAGGATTAAAGGAATTAACAAATGTAAAGCACTCAGAAAAGTATCTGACCCGACACCATCAAAGAGTTAGCTGTTATACCATAGTCATCTTTTAAAGCTAAATAAATTGTATTACATGCTGTTTTGTAACCTGCTTTGTTGTACATTATTGTTCTTTGATGCCCATTAACTCTTAGTCAATGAAAATGTCTTTTCACCCCATTCCTTAGCCCATAAGTCCAAAATTAGTTTTCATTACTAAAAGTCAAAACAAAACAAAAATGAAAACAAAAGAAAAATAGAAAACCACCCCCACCACGACAACAAAATATGTAATTAGGTCAATAAATGAAAATGCTTTCCTTCAGCTAGTAATGAAAGTGGCAAGAGATACTTTGTTAATACAGAGATCATTTTATAGTGTGACGTGTAAAGGAAATCACCAAAAAGAGGGGTTCTTTTGTGGCCTTTTCACTTGTCCTTTGCGTGTCTTCATCCATGTTTGTAATTCTTCCAACCTTCACTGCCCCATCGGTCACCTGTCAGGTGAGATTTCTGCCTCTCATCCTGGCAGGACCACTGGGCACTAGCTTTTCATTCATCTTCCCTGTGTGCCACGAAGATCTAAATTTGTTTCTGTGACTAACCAGGGGAATTTATACCTTTACCCCAAACCACCTCTTTTTATTTCTCAAAAAGACAAAAAAGAAAAAATCCAAAGAACTGTAATCCTTTATCAGAGGCACTTGAAAAATCAATTTTCCTCAGGGCTGAGAGCAAGGGCACAGAGAAAATTGTCACCATATTGGAATTCTAACAAACTCCTCTGTCATCCTCTAGAAGTGGCTTGGTGGGAAAAAAAAAAAAAAAAGGGTTGTGTTATGATAACCTTCAGAAAGTCAAGTGACGGAAGTGCAGACATTCTGATAGAAAATGTAACCTCTACAATATGGGATGTGAGTAAAGCAAATTTAAAATGATGTGGTGAGAAGGCAGAAGAAATTAGCATTTCTTTTATAGCATTTGATGTACCTTTGCAGTCGTGCTATTCCTTCTGGTAACCAGGGAATGCCTCTTTTAGCACAGTGTATATTGATACTCTGCATTTAGATAGGGTGTTTGGGCCATGAGCATTTTACTAGCACAAAGTGTAAATAGTATGTGCGCCAGCCAGGTAATGACTATTCGATGTCACAGATGGAGAAGCAGCAGCCAGGGAGCTGTGTCACTCTGGGGCTCTTAGTCACCGTGAGAACCTGAAGTGGGCTTCCTGAGTACTTTCCATGTTGAAACACAACTGACCTGGCCCAGAAGTTTACCTTGTTTTGCCCAGTCAGAATTTGGCCTTCTGGAAGCAGCGGCTTGAGCTGTTTGGAGAGTGCTCTGACTTCTATCCTCACGTGTAGGGAGAAGTTGACCCCCAGCTCTCAGGGAGAGCACATGACCCAAGTGTGGCCGCTTAGGGCAGCCCATTTTCCTGGCCCCTCTGATGAGGGCAGTCCCAGAATAACAGTGTAAACACAGCTGGAACTGTTGCAGTTTTTCTTGTCACTAGGTTTGCTGAAAGAATGTGCTGCAGGGGACCAAGAGTGAAAACCATTTTTAATGGCACCATCATAGGCCAGCAGAGGGGAACAGCAGTAAGTCCTGAGGCTACCTGCTGACTCCTGAGTCAGAGTGGAATTGAAGTCAGGGCCCCAGGATTTTTAGTTCAGAGCCACTAACTTATTTGCATTTCACCTAATAAAGGTCAGATTTTTTTTTTTTTTGTCAGAGAACTAAGAGAATCCTTATATAAGGTGGTTAGAGTCTTTTTTTTTTTTTTAAATTATCTTTTAGGTTGGAACATAAAATAATCCTTAACCAAAGCTTTTGTACCCTGATGTGCATTTCAGTAAAATGTCAAAGTTATTTATAAGGAGAAATTCTGTTGAATAAATAACAGAGACAAGCTTGGAAATAAGTAGTGAAATAGAATTTTTTTTTGTTAATTTCTAAAAGATATAGAAATAAATCTCACATATATTTTATAACTATATAGTTGTTAAATTTTTTTCAGTATGCATTTATTTTGCGCTATTGATTTGAAACATGTTGCCTGTGACGGAGCATGTCAGTTGCTCTGATGTCAGATCCGGAGCTTCCATGTCTTATGTGTTTATCCGACGTTGATTTTGCACGCGTGTCCTTCAGATGGCTTCCTGTTGTATAAAGCACTGATATGTAAGTTCATGCAGTGCTTAGGTATAGGCAGGCATTGGGCAGAATAACCCAGATGTGTGTGGGTACATGCCTGAGCTAATGAAAACTCTGCTCTCCTCTACTGCCTCAATCCATTTCAGGAGGTATAAGAACACCATTGCCACCAAAAGGATGGGGGACGGTAATATTGTAGACTCTTGGCTTGATGACCAACCCGGGTGAGACAGAATGAAGAAAATCAGAAAGATTCCACATATTTTCATTATGATCACAGTACAGTAAGTTCTCACTTAGCATCATTGATAGATTCTGCGACTTTAAACAAAACGACGTATAGTGAAACCAATTTGACTACGGGCTCATTGATATAAACAAGAGTTACGTTCCTAGGGTGTCTCATCAACATTATGATAGAACAATATTGAACAAAATATTAATAGAGGACCTGCTGCACTTGATGCTTCTTTTGTTGTTACATGTGTTTCGTTTTCATACAAGCTGGACTCCTTGCACCCCCTTTACTGTGTGTGTTGTGGGAGGGTCAGGGGAGCAGACGGTCACATGAGCAGGACTGCGTGTCACTTCGAGACGCTTTGGCAAGTCTTCTCCACTCTCCAGACCTTAACTCTACATTCTGTGTCTTTGAATTTTGCCTAACTTGGAAATTTCATAGAAGTGGTTTCATACAATATTTGTCCTTTTGTGTCTGGCTTACTTCACTTAGCATAATGTTTTCGAGGTTCATCCATATTGTAACACGTCAGAACTTCCTTCCTTTTTGAGGCTGAATAATATTCCCTTTAGTACTAGCTTTAGGAAGAAAGACTTTTATATACATATTTACGTACAATTATAATCTATAATTTATATACCCCATAAGGTTGCCTTTTACTGGAGCATTTTAAAATAGAGAGCAGTTGGTGTCTGACTCACCAGCCAGTCTCAGCCATGGAGCACCTTGAGCACTGCATGCTAAATGAGAGCACGCACCGCCTGACACACAGCCGTGGTCAAGTTCATCCTTCCCGAGGACATGTACTTTTAAGTATCACTGGATGTACAAAATGACAAATCAAACTCGTGGTTTGTGCCACTGCACAACAGGGCCAAAATCACCGTTGTTTCAAATAACATTATGTGATGCTCCATAAATTCAGTTAGGTGACCCGGGAGTGTTGATATGAATTTCCGTTATCCTTACTGATTGTCACTTAGCAGAGTAAACGAGAACTGATAGCTCTTCAAACACTAATAGTAAATTACAGTTATGGTGAACACAAATGCCTCATTATGTCTAGTCAAGGTCTGTTTCCCTTTTATGGAACTAACTGGTGGAAAGCATTGTTTTTAATTTATGAATGAATATGCAAGGAAGTCTTAGCTCTTTTATTTGCATAAACCTGATAGACAATTAATCTTCAGCAAAGTACCTAGAGAAGCTTTAGAAAATGCAAACCACAGCTAAAGTAAAAAACACAGTCCCGAAATATCAAATACTTTAAACGTCAGAGTGCCACTTTTATTAGCCTTGTATTCTCTCACTTGTAAATGCTCAAAACTGCTAACTGTTTAATGAAATTATAAGGCATACATGTACTTGGGTTGAATAAATTCATAAATCAATTAATTCTGGTTAATTAAACACTGGATAAGGCATTTAATGTTTGGACTATGAAAAGACATTCTTTAGGGGGTTTATAAATTTACTTTGAACTTTTCTTGAAATTTGTGCAGTTAGGTCAACACAATTCAGAAAGGATTTGTCCCCAACAATGACTCATGGGAGAACTTTCGGGGGTGATAGAAATTTCACTTATATTGATTATCTTGACTGGTGAGTTGAGTAGATAGTTATATATATTTGTTAAAACTCATTGAATTGTATGTTGAAGATTTGGGTAATTCACTATACACACAATCACAGAGAGAGAGAGAGAGAGAGAGAAAGAGACAGAGAGAGAGAGAGAATTTCTGAAAATATCATGGAGCCAGCCATTCCTATAGCTAGATTCACTCTCCCATAATTTGGTATATTTATCAATAAGCTCCCTTAGGAATAAGTCAAATTGCATTGTGTCTATTCACAATCCAAAGACCCTTCATGTAGATTTCTGCCTGAAATCTGTTTTGTTTGTATCCACAAGTCTGAATAAGACCATTTCCTCACTGCTCCAGGTGGAGATGAACTTACCAGACTCAGTAAGAGGCTGGATTTCGTGGGATGGGTGAGACATAATTGAGCCTGGGGGGTGGGGAGGCAGAGGCTGGTGTCCTGAGGCAGAGCTCTGCTGATGGGCAGTGTCAGCAGCAACTTTGTATTTGATAAAACCCATCTCTTGGAGAATTGAGATGACACCCTTTACACCAATACATACTTTCCTCTCCTAGGATATTTCCTTCACCGAGGGTCACTGGACTACTCACAAAATCCTAAGTTATACAAGGGTGGTCTGACCCTTTCCTCATGCCATTCCCTGCAGACATAGCTTAAGACTATCATACTGTAGTACCAATATAGTTTCTCTGGGTGGTTGGCAACATATTATGATGCCATAGCTCTAAGTTATTTTTCCAAGTAGAATAAAAGCTTGCTCAAGCCGATGTTACCACTTTTTATTTTCTTTTAAAAGGCTTGCTCTTACCCTAGGGGCAATGAGATCAACAAAGACCTACAATCTCTGAATAGGAAAACACTCGGCAGCAATGGAACCTTGTACTTCAGTCAATTCACCTACTCACTTTTGTAGTTAAGCTTGGGCTTCTAAGGACAAGGAAAGTGATCAATAGTAGCCTTGGTTTCATAACTCACATCCTAGTAATACCAATATAGAAGCAAGATGTAGCTTAGCTGAATTTGAATAGGTCAGATTTGATTTCTACCCAGAGGAAACACACCAAATTTTAACAAATGTCGACTTGTTATAGCAGGGCCCTCAATCTTGCAGATGCAAGAGTGTGATTCTTACAGTTTTGTAGAATGCGTGCCCTGTGAGAGCAGAGAACAGGTCTGTTTTGTCCAAAATAGGTGTCAAGTATCATTTGTTTACTTACAGTGTTGGAGAAGTTAAGTAATTTACCTGAAGGTCATGGTATAGCATCAATTTAAGAGGATTCTTCTGCGTTAGTACCTGCTGTTAACCTTTGGTTTCAATTTTAAAAGTGAAAGATTGACTTTGGCCCCACCAACCTCTCTTTTTGTTCCCTTCTTGCATTTTACCTGTCCTCTCTTTCAGATCAAGGACTCGGAGGCTTAATTGTCGCTATGGGCCAAAGGTAGCCAAGGTCACTGGAGACAGGCTGGAAGGTCAGATTCACACTAGGAAAGATTGGTCACTGAGAAAGTAATGATCAGAAAATAATAACAAATTTCTAGAATAAGGGAGCCATCAAGATAGAGAAGTAATTAAGATGAACCAAAATTATAGCCACATAGGAAGAAGGTCAGAATGAACGGGAAGTAGGAACCCAGAGAAAATGTAGCGCTTATTAAGAACATTGTCTTTGAAGTCAGAAAATCTGGGCTCACATCCCATTTCTGTTAAGAGGTATTAGGTACATTACTCAGTTTCCTTATCTGTAAAGCATAGCTGTGGAAAGCCTGCCACTGTTTTAAGGGTTAAATAAAATAATCTAAGGTGATTGTAGGATGACTTACACACAGTAGGTGCTCAGCAGAGTTTTCATGATGATGAGCTGCTTGCGTATGTAAAGCCATAGGTAGCTAACCATTCGTAGGGAAGGAGGCAGTGATTTTTAAGGAGATAGAATCAGCTTCGAGAGTCCCCATTTTGTGCCCCCAGCTTCTTAAGTGACAGGTGTGCAGCAGTGACCCTGGACAATCCATCCGGTGTCTTCCTCCCTAATCTGTAGATCCTAGGAACATCCAGCTCCCCAAAGTTTGCCTCCTCTACGGACCCACTGAACCTTGCTGCTCTTCACCTGTCTCCTTACTCGTCATCCCCATCAAAACAATGTTCCCACCAGGAAGATGTGCTCTTCACGAGGGGTTAGGGTCAACATTCTCCTTCAATTGATGAAATCAAGTCAAAGATAAGAGTGTGTCCCAATCATTAACTCCTTCTAGCTTTTTAATAATATTGTAGAAGACGGGAATTTATCTAAATACCCTCATCTATTTTGAGTGTGTGTTTGTGAGACAAAGAGAAGTAATGTGTTCCAGATAGTATGGAGAGATATTTTCATGAGGGCAGTTGAAGTCACATCCCAGGTATTTACAGCCAGCTGAGCTTCAGTGATTTTCATATCTAAATGTTCTGAGCAAATAGCTGAACATATTTTTATTATAGCCTCCTTCCCAAATTATTATGAAGTCTGAGACATCTGTGTGTCTTTGTACACAGCTGGCCAAATCTCCTGGTTAATTATAAGTTAATTTGTTACTGCAAGGATATACAACCCCATGTGAGGCAATGCTGAAGGAGGATTTCAAAAGTAGGTAGTCCTCCTTTGGTGACTAGTTTACTAAGTAAATCTGGAACTCTTCTAGAACTGGCAGTATAACTCCTTAGATATGTTAGCCATCCATCTTGCTCACTGCAGGAAGTTAGTTTCACCGTCCATGAAAAGAGTCATGGGTGTTCGCTGTGAATATTCAAACCTGCATTGTTTCCGCCACAGACTTCAGCGCCGTGGAGAGAGGAGAGGGCCCCTTCCTAAGTGATACTCTTTTCCTTCGCCATCCTTTCAGAATTGTTGCCCTGCTTGTCACGTGGACACATGCACTGTATACGACAAGCTATTTGATTGTTGTGTAAAGTAACCTATTTGATCTTATTTTCTTCCTTTCAAAATAGTTTTCCTGTTTTCTTGATAGCACAAATCTCCTTTGCTCTTTCAAAGAATCCTTTAGAAGCACATTTAAATGTGTCCGTCAAGGCAAAGGGACTTGAATGGGTTTCCATTTCTCTCTTCAAAAATCCATTCTTTAGATCAAGAATTGTTTTATTTTTTAAGTTAATGCAGATATTATAGAACTGTGGACTTTTTTTAGTCGTCCACATCAAATCATCACCAGAGAAGATGCAAAAGGAGATTTTAAATCTGCCATGGATATTTGACAATTTGCATTAATATTTCTAGTGACTCTTTGCAGGGAAGGCATTTTCTCCTTCTGGTTCCCATAACAATTGGTTCACACATCGCTTATGAAATGTATTAATAGCTTACATTTGTACTGAGGACCATTGGCATTTATGAATTCAATATAAGTGGTTTTGACTGTCTGCAAATGACCCTGCTAATTCATGACACACTTTGATTAGAAATTTTGCTGAGGCACATATTCAAATGAAGCTCACAGACAAGCTGATATGCGGGGACAAGTAGCTAATGGGTAAATCTAGCTCACAGTCTGACACCCACATCCCAACACGCTTGTACTACTCTCTCCTCGCTGGATATATGGTAATTCCTCCACAGTAATCAAAACCTTCGCTTTTCTGTGGAAAGTGGCCATAAATCAGAGAAAAATCTTCAATAAAGTTTAAAAGGTTTACATGCATTGAAATGCTATGCAAAAAAGAAAAAATCCTGAGGATTTCTGAATGTGATGATATATTCATCCAGAATTAGAATGGTTCATTTCAGGGATAGAAGGCACAATTCAACTCCGATACCAACTCTGACTGACTTATGAGGATGCCCACTTATTATATTCTGTCTTCTGCTATAATTGTTGGTATGTTTTTCTCCTTCCCCACCACCATACAAAAAAAGAAATGCAAAATCAGTGTAGCTGATGTTGTCAGTTGCTTATCCAACACCTGCCTCTCATGTTCTCACTTCCTAACAGAAGCATGATTTTATCTCTTTATCAGTTCTTCCACTAAGCATCCCTACTCTTTAAGGTGGAGCTGGCGACACTGATAACTCTACACCAGTACCTGACATTCCTCCTTCAATCTCTGTCCTTGGTTCAGAGCCTCTGTGTTACCCTGAGTCCACCAAATGAAAGACAAAGACTTGCATCTTATAACTGAGGAGAAGTTGCCTCTCTGGATTTTTGTGCCCTTACCTCCTCCCCCTTCCCTTCCTCTCTCCCGGCTTTCCCAAATCTTCTCTCCTCATTCATATGTTTGCTCCCAAACACCAGACACCAACGGTATAGCATGTAGTTCTGATTGTCCCTAACAGCCCCTTTGTAACCAAAAGGGGGCCTCCTTTCGGGGGATCCAATTTGAGGATATCAGGATGAACAAAATGTCTTTCTTTAGTAGAAAAATTAAGTCACTTATTGAATCTCAACAACTGTTCTCTCTCTCGAACACTGCAGTTATGTGACATGATACAGTCTTTGTCTTTTAAAGCTATTTGAGCCGAAAGTGTACATTGTTTCTAGCAGACAAAAGTTTCCTAACTAGTATACTCACTGAAGCTAGGAACTGGATCGTTTTCATTTTGGTGCTCTTGTAGTACCTAGAACGGTGTTTTGCCTCTACGTATAAAATCGCCGTAAATCTTGATTTACCTTCAACGATTTCTTTACGAATAAACGTACCACTTCCCCCAGGCCAGTGACAAATCCCTTTACTACTCAACTCCTGCTGCCTCACAGTAATCCTCCTGACCAGTCCTCCAAAATATCCAGCACATTTGAGATATACTAGCTTTGAATTTGCATAAACAAAGCCTCACAGGGATAAGAAACTTAGCCAACACTTAATTGCTAATGTGAACAAAATTTCAATCAAATCATTTTGTCTATCGGGTGACATTGAGCTATTGATTTTTATTGTGGTTTTGTCCATGCAATACCCAAGAAACCTTTAAATCTGTTCAGTTCAATTAAACAACTAATTAATTCACCAGCGACAAACAGGAACCCACTTACTTGACTGGATTGATCAGGCAGTTCAATTGAAATAGCAAACCTACCACTCCCACCGGGATGACAGGGGCTAGACACTTTGTCGCCTGCTGATGAAGAAGAGGAGAGGATTCTACAAAATTGGTGGAATCGATCGCTTACTCTGATGTTCTGGAGAGGCTGCCATGTGCAGCATTTGCGCGCCAGTGCCGTGCTTCCCAGCGAGCTAAAAAGGCGACTTTTAAAAGTTCCCAATGGAGAAGAGAAAGAGAATGGAGTTGAAGGGGAAAGGGCTGTCATGATTCCAGAGTCAATCAAATGGTAGCTTCTTGCACAGTCAAGAAAGCTGTAGAAGCAGTGTTGTTTTGTTTTGTTTTGTTTGTTTGTTTGTTTTTAAGAGGACCGTTCCCAAGTTCCTTTCCAGATAAGATCAAGAAAGATTTTATCCAGAGAAGCCTGACAGGACTAGTCAAGGGGGAGAATCTTGAAACCACAAAAGTAATACTAAACATCACACCTGTGGGATGAGGTAAGCTTCACAGTAGGAGAAAAATCCCGATATCAGAAGGCAGAACATGTAAGACACTGGGACGCAGTGTTCCTGAAAGATGCTTTTAACCCTATGGCCATACCAAAGACCCGTTTATGTGAAGTTTTAAGATGGACCCAGGTGTTAGCTCCTTTTGCATGCTCGCTGACCTTTTTCTAATATTAACTTTCTTCTTATAAAATCTTCACCGTCCCTAATTTCTCTTTTGAAATGTCTTTCATCTCTTCACTCCCTTTCTCTTTCTCTACTGTCTCTGATGCAAAAGTATTTCTCTCGAGTTCCAAATCTAACCCTCCTCTGTCTACTGTTTATTTCATTCTTTTTCCAGTATTACAAACTCCGAGGTTTTCATAAACAAGGTAAATAAACAAAATAATAGCCTAGTGGAAGTCACACGCCCTTGTTGGAACTTGGATGAAACAGAAAGCCTGTGAATCACATAAAAATATTCAAATTGTGAATAATGGTCAGCATTCCGTGACTTCTCCTTTCTCAGATTTCAGGCACTCTCTCTCCTGCCCACAGGACTCTGTGCAAAATACAGTCTTTCTATAATTGCTCCTCACTGAACATCTGCCTTCGTGGCCATGTCTGTCTCCACCATTCTTGTTTTCAAAGCATCATTTTTTTTTCTGACAGTATCATTAATATGAAAAACAAATTTAATTGAAAAATATTGAGAACATACAGATAAGTGATAAAAGCAATATAACTGGCTTCTGTATCTACTGAACACATTTAATAGATGCTTTTCCAGGATTGATTCCTCCTCTATAAAATAAGAATAGTCACACTACAAGTTGTTGTGAAAATTAAATGAGTTCGATGTAAAGTGCTTGGAACAGTGTCTGGTACTTTCTAAGTATTATAAAGTTTTTGCTACCATATTATTTTTATTTTTTAAATTTTAGATAAATGATTCATTTATTTACATCATCATCATCATCATCATCATTATTATTATTATTACTGCTGCTAGACTTTAGTTACCTCACAATGTTATTAGTAATTTTCCTGGTCAGCCATTGTCCTTTATGTTTTGTGACGATCATTTTTCATATTCAGATTTTTAATTTTACTGTAGACAGATTTGATCTTTACCTTTATAGCTTGTGCCTTTTGTGCCTTGTTTAAGAAAGTGTTCTCTAGCCTAATACACAAAATATATTCTCTTGTGTTTTCCTATAGATTCTTTTATTTGACATTTCTAATTTTAATCCTTCTGGAAATGGTGTGAAGTAGGGATCTAATTTTGTCATTTTCCACCTGAAGAGCAAATTTCCCCCAAACGTCATGTACTGAATGCGTCTTCCTTTTTTTACTGATTTGCTCTACCTTCCTCCTCCACCGTAGTCCATTTTCCCACTTACATTTGGGATTATTTTAAGTCTGTCTATTTTGTGCTATAGATCTGTTTGTCTATTCTTTCAAATTTTCAGCCCTTGGCCTTTGCAATTTTCTTATTTCTAAGTTTAAAAACAAACAAACAAAAACCTCTTTTCTGATGGAAATTCTTGAAACTCTTTTCTTTCCAAGTGACAGTGTTATCTTCCTTTATGAGTGTGTGTTCCAGAAGCTGGGATCCATTTACATATCCTGGGTGCTCTTATCTTCTCCCTTTTAAAGGTTCAAATATCTGGAGAAAGAAATTTTAATAAAGAACGTATTTAGTTAAAATTTATAGTGTGTATAGTATAAGCCTTTAAAATCTTCCAGAGCCTACTGGTTGCCTAGGAAAAGTAAAAAATATAACTTTTTTGTTTTTATTTTTTGGTATTAGAAATTAAAGCCCTCTAAATGACCATGTCACTTTCCTTGTTTAGTGCAAGCAGCACCAATCTATTTCACAGTATCATTCCTAGTGTCGCATTCCCGTTCCTTTCTGGATATAAAAGAATATATCACGTTACGTGGGTTTGAGTCTGTAGTGGATTGATTTGTTGCCATAGACTTTAAAAACCCATTAAGAAAGGAGTCAGAAATAGTGAATTAATTTGAAGTCCTTTGTTGGCACAGATGAAGTGAGAAAAATATTTATAAAATTATTAATCATACTTCAAAATACACTTGAAATGAATCAGAAGACATGTAATAACTGTATTTTCATTTTTCTGTCTCCTTAGAAGTCTCAGCACTTTGAAAGCCTTATTTAAATGTTGCTGAATATTACTTGTTTTTCCACTCCTTTATTTTGATAAATACATCTTGTCACAGAGCCATCTGTGCTACCATGAGAAATAGATTGTTATCTAATGTAAAGTCTGCACCTAGCTTAAATGAATAAAAAATAAAAAGACAAATCTTGGAATCATAAATCAGGTGAAATGTAATTTGTTAGAAAGCTGTCTGGAATCACAGCCCTTATTAATTATTAGTTATCTATATTCCCAACTTTGGACACATGCCATTCTTTGACTCTTCAAACTGTAGTTACAAAGCTGCCCTCAATGTAAGAGAAAGTTTCAAGGTGACATTTAGTTGGTATTTGGCTGAAGTACATGAAGGAGAAGCTGTGATGCTTGTGTTTGTCAAGGAAATGAAGTCACAGAAGTTGTGTTCTTGATTTATTGGTTTAACACGTGGATACTTTTCTGACACATATTGCTGCTTGTGAGTTTTGTGAGAGTCAGGCTTCAATCCAGTTTTGCCATGGAGGGGTTAAAATAACATTTTAAACATGGTAATTCAAAATTCAGTATCTAGTGTTCGTTATTTGAAAGAATCAAAGCAAACAGGGATAGAATAAAACTTCCTCACTATAAAATATTGAATCAAAACTGAAGAGTGAATGTCTTAATCAATAACATTCCTATTAAAATCAGGAATCTGATTTGGTCACTATTACTCAGCATCATTCTGGAAGTTCTAGTCAATGCAGGAAGCCAAACAGCATAAATGACATAGATATTTGGGAGGAGAAAATGACTTTTATTACTCACAGTTGATATGATTATAGACTACCCAAATAAAGAAATTCTATTAAAACTAGTAAGAGAATGAGTCGAGTTGCTAGATTCAAGATGAATACCACAAAAGAAGCAATACCTTCCCTTTATGTTAGCAATAACTGGTTAGAAACTGAAATGGGGGAAAAATCATTCAAAACAGACAAAAATTAGAAAGACCTAGAAAAAAATTTAACAAGAAAAGTACAAAACCTTGTTTAAAGAAAGCATAAAATTTGAGGAGAATTAAATAAGTCTTGAATAAATGGAGATATATGCTCTGAAATTACAGGATTACAACCATAGCACTCATGTTTCAATCGATGTATGAATTTACTATAACCATTTGGCAGATCGACGCGTGCATGAGTGTGGTGATCCCGGATATAAAGTGGGCTTCACAAAAATCAAAGCTCTGTCTTCCCAGCTAGGACGCTTCAGCTCCAACGTCTTTTATGTTGAGGCTTCAGAGACTTCAGAAGGTGTTATAATGAAAGAAATTTAAATCTGTAGGGAAGTTTGAATGGCAGACAACCAATGCCTTTTACTTGTAAGGTAAACATCCACTGTGAGGTCTAGCTTTATCTGACAAGAGAAATACTCCATTTCCTCAACTGATTAGAATAGCGAGGGCTTTAAATAACTAGCTATAGATGAATTTTCTTTCATAAAGGGAAAGTACATTGATAATGTCTTGAATTAACCTATAGGTTTCCCTCTCCCCCCTATAGTTGTCTTTATATGTCTAGTTAATTTTGAAGTCCCCAAGCTACACTATGTTTCTTAATTCTTTGGGGATGAATGAATTCCTTTGTAACTTGACAGCACCTGAAACAGCGGGTCTACACAGTAGGTACCTAATGAATGCCCTTGGGAAAAATGAATCTAGGGAAAAGTAGCTGATGTTTTGGATTGACTGTGGTTTTTAAACAGCAATAGTTAAAAGACTAAGTGAAATATTCAGGGGCACTGTTGGCCCCCCTCGGAGGTGGGATGCCTCTCCACTCAACATCTGGTTCCGATATCAAGACTAATGATGCCCCTCGCACATCAGAAGAGTGTGACGAATGTTTATTGCTCACATAATGAGGTTGTTCAGGGCACGCTCCCAAGAACGTGGAGTGGCTGGAATGAGCAGGGAAGAGAGACTAACTTGGGTGTGTATGAGGATTCGGGGCTGGGCCTGGGGTGAGGGGTCCCCTCACAGAGGCCAGGACTTGAGTGGTCTGAACTTCCCAGGGGGGCTGAAGGTGCACCCAGCTTTCTTATTAGCTTGCGCAGATGACTCTGGGCTTTCTCCTTAGCCTGGTGCATCTGGACTTTCGTCATAGTTTGCCCAGCTGAGGGGCAGAATGGGAAGAGAGAGAGATGACACTTGGAGGCTGTCAACAGTCAAACGAAAATGGAGTTAGTTCTTTGTATTACACATTCATTTTATACAATTTGGAAACGGAGAATTCACTGGTGCAGTTGTCTGTGTGTTGTGAGATGTATTGTAGGACATTACATCTTTGCCATTTACGTTATTGGGGGAGGCATGAGTAAAGAACATAAATCTTTAATACAGAGGCTCAATATATTTCTGTTGAATGCATAAATAGCCAATTTCAACCAACCCAGAAAATTTCAGTAACTTGTATTGAATTAAAATGGTGAGTTAGCACTAAGCTGTTACAGCAACTGCACTTATAATGGTTTCTTTATGATTAATCTGTAGTTATTTCAAAGATGTTTATTGAGCAAGAAAATGCTAAGAGTAAACCAAACTGCATTTACGGTTCTTCTTTTGTTCAATGTATCTATTACATAACAAAGTGGTGTTCAAAATTACTTCGTTTTTAGCTGCCTCGATGTTCTGTACTTCTTAATCCATCAGCCTGGAATGTCATTTAGACCCAAATATTTTCCTAGCATCCCACCGTCATTTGAGTTCCTTTATATCACGTTTCTTTGCTAGGAGGGTGCTGTCATTCTTGTGCGTCAGTAGATTTAGCTGAACTTTTATGGTTGTTGTATTCATTTGGAGAGATGCACTGTGCCACCTCAACCCCAAGATCTGCTGTGTTTGATGACAGGTGGCCAGCTGTCCACCTCAGGGACCCATCCTTTCCTGAGCTGCTCTTCAGTCAATACCTCAGCTCTGTCAGTTCCCAGGTGGGCGGCATCCATGCTCAGAACGAGGAGAGAAAGCAGGGGGCCCTTTCACTGTGGTCTGAGCTCAGCAGGTGGCATCTGCAATTTGTCACCCCTCAGCGGCTCTGTTCGATGAATACTGGTCTCAGATACACCAGCTGAGTTGCTGCCTCAGGGCCCTTGCACCTGCTACTGTTGCAGCCTAGAATTTTCTACTCCAGATACACACAGGTATCACTTCTTTCAGGTCTTAACTCAGATACCACACTGCGGCTTCCCCTGGGCAACCTACGTAACATTCTAAACGTCTTCCCTCCCTTTTTCCCCCTCCCACCTCCTGTTCTTTTCTTCGCTCTTTCATACTGTGCTAGGCATTATATATACCTTACATATGTAATATATATTTATATTTACATAAATTCTCCTGCATTGCAGACTATGTGTCTTGGGTAATTTTTACCACCTGTCTCTCCCACAAGTATGTAAGTTCCCTGGCATATGGGTTTTGTGCTGTTCACCGCTCTATCTCCAGGGCATAGAACAATGCTTGGCATATTGTAAGGACATGATAAATGTTTCATAATTGAATGCCCAGAAAATAGCAGCTGTGGAGTCCTGTCGCTGCCCCCTTAAAGAAATATCCAGCCCCTTCAAGCCACCCCAACGAAAAATATATATATTTACGAAGCTAATATTTTTCTCAACATTATGTACAACATCTGAATAAAACATCTTTAGTGAACGTCGCTGTTTTTATAGTCCTTTTGGTTTAGGAATAAAAATAGTATCCTTGTGCAGCAAACTTTTTTGACATTCCACTGCCCAGAACCGAGTCACGTGGACCCACTCACCTGTAAACGGCTGGAGTGGAGCTCGGATGTTGGCTCGGGTAGATAAGGGTCCTGGCGCTGGCTTGCTGTGGTCTCATTTAATGATCCTCATGCTGTGAATGTGGCATTAACACATGAGGACACTAAGCTGTCTCCCCTAGTCTTTGTCAACACTTCAAACGGCCTAATGTTCAGATAAGAAGAAATGCTACATTCAGTATCGTGTTGTCATAGCAATAGGAAGAAACAATATTGAGTAATGGGAAACTGGTTGGCTTTAGAGTCAAAACCCCAGATTCCACTCACTTGTTTTGGCCACCCATTTGTGTTCCCTGTGATGTCCTGAGAGTGGGGTGAGAAGGCTCTCCATCCCACTGCCTGGAAAAGCTGCCCCTTTCCTCCCGACTGAAACTGCCGACCTGTTCCCATTCTCCATGATGTTGATGAAATGGGTCTGTGGTGTTTGGGGTTACAGTCTAGCCTAAATATCCAGTATAGCAGAGTGTCCGTGTGAAGCCAGAACATGTCAAAACAAAGCATTTACAGTGTATTTTGTTTGGTTTTCTTTTTAAGAAGCAGTGGCTACCATTTCTGTACATATTCTTTGGATAGGAGCACATCTTGGAACGCGTTGGTTGGAATAAGCCAATAAACATTTGGGCACCCAAATTCCCTGAGAAAGAGGAAACAGGAGATGCAATGTCCTCTCACTAGAGAATTCCTATAGGCAACTAGCCTCCCAGTTCATGTCTTCTATCTGGACAGCGGGCAGAGGCCGGAAATCTCCTCAAAGGCTACTCAGAGCCAGGCCAGCTGGACGATGCAGTCTGTTTGCCGACATCAGCAGGGGTTTGGCCTCCACACCCAGAGAAATGTGTTTGTGATGCAGACGCCTGGTAGACAGGCCGTCTTCCCAGAAGACCTCGTCCCAATACTTACTCTGTTCTTGGCACGACCTGAGCAGGTACATCAGAGGACAGGAACCAGCTTCCCATGTCCTCGGCGGTTTTGCAGCAATCCTCCAGAATGTCATCTTGTCAAAGTTCATTCAAGGAAACTAATCAGAGACAGTTTTGGGGACGCGGAGAAAAAACCGAGAGTGGTTAGATGGGTGTGTGGGAGGGGGTTGGGGATAAGGGGAAAGGTGAAGGGATTTGGAGGCAGCTGGTGACCACAAGATGGCCTCGGGGTATTTTTTTTGTTTTTTTTTTGTTTTTTTTGTTTTTTTTGTTTTTTTTTTTGAAAATTAATTTGGGGAAGGTATTCTATAATGTTGTGGAGATTTTGTTGGGTATCCGATGGGCATGCGTCCTGTTTGGGAGACCACCTCAGGGATGCTGTGGATACCTGATCATGGCATTGGACACCAGAGGCTGGACATTAATGAATGCCAACTATAATTTTATATATATAATGTGATGGTTCGGTGTGGGGTCGGAGGGATGGTGGATGGGGGGAGGGGGGTTCACAGTGTGAGGGATATGGATGATGAACGTCTAAGTATTACCTTGTTTTGTACACCTGAAACTAATAAATAAATAAATTTATGAAAAAAAAAAAAAAAAAAAAAGAAGAAGACAAACAAATGGGAAACAAGAACTCATAGACACAGACAATAGTTTAGTGGTTACCAGAGGGTAAGGGGGGTGGGGGAAGGTAGATGAGGGTAAAGGGGATCAAATATATGGTGATGGAAGGAGAACTGACTCTGGGTGGTGAATACACAATGGGATTTATAGATGATGTAATACAGAATTGTACACCTGAAATCTATGTAATTTCACTAACAATTGTCATCCAATAAATTTAAAAAATATCAAAAAAAAAAAAAAAAAAAGTTCATTCAAGGAACCTGTTTTCCCTAAATGATAAAATGTTAAATGCGGCCATTGGAACATGATCTTTACATTCAAAATGATTTCATTTTTGCCAACTCAAAACTGCTTATGGGACTCATTTTGTTTATTTAGGAAACCGTTTCCTTCGAGAGGGTCTCAGGCTGGTAACCTGGGAGACATGGCGTTACGGACACTTAGCACCATAAGGAATTTGGGTCGATGTTTCCTGGAGGAAGCATTTGAGTATCTGTCAAGAAGCCTGCTCTCAGTGCAAAGGCAGAACATGCTGACAAACATTTGTGCAAACAGCTTTTCCAGAAACATCCCTCTAATCGATGGAATACTCACTGAAGCTTCTAACATCTGAACCCAAACCTACCCAAGAGTATGTTTTCAAACACACCTAGTAGAATCAGACAGGATCTAAAAATCCCTTTTTCTGTTGAAAATACAAAATCCAGTTATGGCTGTCCTGGTCTGCCCAGCATTCGCTCAGATCTCTCCTCTGCTAGGAAAACACCTCCCCTCCATGCAGTCAAGACCAGGGCTGAGCCACTCTGGTACTCATTTCTCTGAGAGTAGTGATTGGCACTACTTATTATAGTAGAATTTCTGAATTCCAGGCTGAAAAAAAATAATGTTCTTACAGACAAGAAAAATATTCAAAGGGGCATCAGACCTTTAGCGTTTAGTGTTTCAGGTTAGGTAATATTAGGTGATTGTTCAGTAAATAATGTTTAGAAAATTAGCTTTTTGTTTTAAATCTATATACTAAAGAAAAGAGTTCTAGGTAGGTTAAAAAATTTAACTAAGTAGCAAAGTATGATCTAAAAGATGGTTTTAATATTGAGTCAGGACGGTGCTAGGAATGTAAAAAAAAAACACTTTGACTAAATAAAAATTATAAATTTTACATGGTAGAAAATCCTGCCACACAAATAACAAAAATAAAAACATACATTTATTAGATATATAACTAGGAGGAAGTTAATATCCTTAATATATAATAAGATTAAACGGTTGGGGAGGGGAATTTTCTCTTTACACCTCTGGAGTTCTTGTGGTTGGACTAATTAACACCAGACAGATAAATGGGGGGAAAAATTGAATTTCCTGTGCACATCATAAAATCGATGCTCAGAGAGTACCCACAGCAGGCAGCGTTTATATCTTTTACACAAAGAAACAATATATTTGTGAAGAAGTGACAGGACAGACTTGGTTTGGGTGCTCATCAGTGAGGAATCTAAGCAAAATTTGGGCTGGGGCAGGAAATTAGTAGAAACAAGATTTGTTTGCACAAGCGTCACAGCCCTGAATTCCCCACCTTTGCTGAGAAGGATATCTCTCTCCTCCACATACAGGGAGGGCACCTTTCAGTGAGAGATTTTTCTCCTCCACTCAGGAGGACACAGAGAGAGAGATCAGAGTGTTCTTGCACTGACAGTTTCTTAAGTAACTTTAGTTCAAAACAATTATATACCAGAGTGGCATACATTGGGCTGCCCTGCCCTAAGCCCCAGTAACATCAATAAAAAATGAAACCCCAACCCCAAGCAAAAATGGACGAAATAGGAATACTGACTGTTGACACACAGAGAAAAATAACCAGTACATACATGAAAAGATATGCACAGGTAAATGTCCTTTTAACTGATGACATATCTTTAATCATCTGTTCAGCAAATACCTTTTTAAATGATATGGCCAGGGTAATGCTTTCCAGACTTGTAAAAGTAAACATTTCTAGAATGCACCCATTTCAATTTCTACTTAATTGGTTGGCTGTGAGGCCCAGTGGTGTACATGTATAACCACTTTAGGCCATATTTTAAGAAACAGTGACTTACACAGAGGTTTTGATGAGAACAAGCCTTCTTGTACGATGTTGGTGAGGTTGTAATTTCTTATAACTTTCTTGGAGGGTTGTCTGTTAACATGTGTTAAAATTTTCAGTGTGCATACCCTTTAGTCCAGTGATGTTATTTAGAATTTTACATAATATTTGTTGAATATTTAAGGAAATTATCTGATAATTGGGTCAAGATATGAAGAATATGGTGTTTGTCAAGACCTTACTTATCACAGCACACACGTAGAAACAATCTAAATGTCTATTAGAAAGGGATTCGTTATATTAAGGTCCATTCATCAGTAGGATGAGCTGCCATATAAAGAATGAACCAAGGCTACATGACGTAATATTGCAGAAATCATCATAACGTGCGAAATGTGTATACATTGGGGGGATCGTATAACAGAATGTGTGTGATTCAGCATACATGTATGTGTTTATGCAAAACTCTGGAAAATTACATAAAAATGTAATGGTCTTTCTTGAGATTTTTTTTATATCTACTTTACATACTTGAATATTATATGACTTCTTTAAAGTGTGTGTGTGTGTGTGTGTGTGTGTGTGTGAATAAGCAATAAAAATAATTTGTTCCAGGTAGTTCCATTTAAAGAAAAAGTAACCCTAGACTCTGTTCATAGTTGAAAAGAAACAATTGGGTAATTAACGAGTGAGGATAAACTTGTCTCACAAAGTCAAGTCAAATTTATGAGGAATGACTTCGGCCTGTGTCCGTGGGTACAGTGGCATTAGACAGACTACATTACAAAATAAGTCCCACGAATCAATATGACCCTTCAAGAGATAGGCTTCCATCAGATTTTGTTGACTCAATTTAGAGTGTCTCAGAGGATAAAAATATCCAGTAGACAAGAACTGTAAAACTTAAACCAAAGTTAGTCAAAAGTAAAATTATAACATGTATTATCAGAAAACACCTAAGCAGAAGAGAAGTTTCTCCGCGACTCTCATAAAAAGATCATAATAAAGCAAAATTAAACACTGCTGATATATATTTGTTTAAAAGTCTGCATGGTAAAATGTAGAAATATTATTAAAATTTAAAAAGACTACAACAGATTTCATTAAAAGTTACAGCTCTAAGTTCAGGAGCAGACAGTATCTTTAGCTTTTAAAATTTAATTTGGTGTATTGTGAAAGAAATAATTAAAATGTAATTTGAAGTCACTAACTTTCATTGTCTTAAAATCAAACAGTAGTAAGATGGCTTGAGGGAAATGTTAGGGCCAAGAGGCAAACACTCGATGAAAAATTACTCTTACAGGCTTACGAACTCATAAAAGGTAATTTTGTGAGTTCTCGGGAATTAGGATGTAAGGCCCATTCAAACGATGAGCAGTGTTGAATTTAAAATGGCGACTCACCTCAGGGATACTGTGGATACCTGATCATGGCATTGTACACCAGAAGCTAAACATTAATGAATGCCAACTATAATTTTATATATATAATGTGATGTTCAGTGTGAGGTCGGAGGGATAGTGGATGAGGGGGGTTCACAGTGTGAGGGATATAAATGATGAACGTCTAAGTATTACCTTGTCTTGTACACCTGAAACTAATAAATAAATAAATTTTAAAAAAATAAAAAAATAAAAATAAATAAAATGGCGACTGAATAGACAGGATAATGTGCTATTTCCACAAATGCTGCTCCCCATTACAGTAGAGCTGTGGTCGCCAGGTCGCATGGGGTTGCAAGTGACACATGTACAAATCAAACTGATGCTAAGAGAATGAAAAGTAAGGAGGGAAATTTAAGGTCTCACACAAGAGGGGCAGCAGCGCTTGTGGCTGGTAACAGTTATATTCAGGTACTCCAGTGATGTCTTCTGGATTGTCTCTCTCTGCTTTGGCTTTCCTTTCACGTGTATTGGCTTTATTCTCAGATGGACTTCGTCCATGGGGAGGAAACTTGACTACCAGCAGCTCCAAGCTACAGTGTGTCTCTAGCTAGTGTCCTAACCCAAATGCTTTTTTGCTCAATGGCTTCAACCAGAAACCCAGGGAAGAGCTGTTATTGGCCCATTTGGGTATTGGGCTGTGATGTTACGATTTACAATAAGATATATGTGTTTGGTCTTCATCCCCATTTCTGGCACAGAGCTTCTCCATCCCTTGGAATTTCCTAAGTAAGGAGCTTGATAAAGGTGTCTTTTGTCATGTTAACAAGGTGACTTCTGGAAAACACTTAGGATGGAGGCTGGTTGCTAAGGGAACCAATCATGTGATTAGAGGGTTGGAACTTTCATTCTCCCCCCTCCCCACCATCTTTGGGGTGGGGAGAGGGGCTGGAGACTGAGTTCAATGACCACTGGCCAATGATTTATCAATCATGTGTATGTAATGTAGCCTGCATAAACCCCAAAAGGGCGGGGTTTAGAGAGCTTCCACGTTGGTGAACACGTGAAGAGATGGGTGAGTGGTGAACCGGGAGAAGTTATGGAAGCTCTGTGCCCCTTCCCCATACCATGCCCTATGCATGGCTTCCATCTGGCTGTCTGAGTTATATTCTTTTATGACAAATGAGTAATTGAGTGAGTAAAATGTTTTTCTGAGTTCTGTGAGCTGCTCTAGCAAATTAAACCCAAGGAAGTTGTCATGGAACCTTCTATCTATGGCCAGTCAGAGTGGTGGGCAGCTTTGTAGGAGGGTCCCTTAACCGGTGGGGTCTGATGCCATCTCCAGGTAGATAGTGTCAGGGTTGAGTTGAATGGTCAGACACTCAGCTGGTGTCAGATAATTGCTTGATGTGGGGAAAACCCACACACTGGAGTTGAAAACAGAGCTGTTACATGTCCTACCCTGAGTTAGGAAAGCTGGGACCACGTGAAGGACAGCTTCCCCCGGGCAGAGAAGGAAAAGTTCCCCACATGAGAATGTGCTAGGTTCTAAAGGTCCCAGGAGTCCACGCCATCTATCAATCAACCTTTTTATACTAAGGAATTCTACCTCCTAGGCGGTCTGCTAAGCAGCATAAGAAAATAGAAAACTGTGTCAGACAAGGATCCCACATTTGCTCCTTAACATTAAGACAAACAAAGATATCTAAGAGGGATGCAGGGAAGAAGTGCAAAATGAGTTGAGAGTTTCATTGAGGAAGGAAGATTTGAACCAGATCTTGAAACATAAGTAGTGCTTGAATAAGCAGAGAAGAGAATGGCAAGCACAAAGATTGGGAGGTGGCAACAAATATATTTGTTAATAGGTTTGGTCAACAGTTTTGACCATGGAGTTGCTCTTGAGTGACACTGGCCCGTGACTGCAGATTTCAAGGTCGGTTTTACTGTTCAGGACTGTCCATGAGCAAACATTTCAGTAGAAAGAAATGCATGCTAGTGCAAGCATGAGCCTCCCTTCTGGAAACTGTTGGCTACATGTTGCAAGAGGGGCTGTTGTTTATGTTTTTCCCCTTTGATTCAGTAATTTCACTTTTAGGAATCCATCCACAAAAGGGAATCCAAAATACAGACAGCTGCTCACACATTTATTGTAGTTTATTTCTATTTGGGAAAAATTTAAAAACCTTAGATGACCAGTAAAAAGGAACTATGTAAATTATGTTACATTTACATAGTCAAGTATGCAATTGTTTCAAAACGCCTTTCACCCAAAAGAAAAAAGCCTTTTGAAATGGTAAATTGTTCATGCTTTTACCGACAAAAGAAGCACTGTGCACATTTCAGTAAAGTTTTATCAAATGAATTATGATAACTAAGAGGACCTGTGTGAGAGTGACTGTGTGTGGAGAGACAGAGGGAGAAAGGGAGAAAAGGAAGCGTGAGCGGGAGGGAAGAAGGGCAGAAAACAACTGACAGTCAGTCAGAGTAGCACTTACTCATTCTTTCTACCACCACTCACCCAGCATCTATTTGGCAGGCGTAGTGGATACAGTGGATGGCACTACAGGTCAAAAGGACAGCAGCAGCACACAGGAAGATCTAAGGAAAGAAGTAATTAGGAAGCTGAGGAGGACAGGCAAGGAGAAACACGTGGTGCCCAGGAATTGCACAAGGGGCAGCCAGCCCGCATAGGAGATCAGGGGAGCCTTCCTTCTCTAAGGAGGAGAGCCCTCAGCTGGGACCAGCAGGTTGGGAAGGGAGTGGGAAAGATACCGGGTGGGAGGGGGCACACTCGAGGTGGCTGAGAGGAAGGCACTGGAGAGAAGGGAGACAAGGCCCTATGCCTGAGACTTATGCAGCGAGCAGTGAGATGCAGCCAGAGATGTGGACTGGGCCAAGCGTGCAGAGCCCCCGACTGTGGTCACTGTGGGGGCCGCTGGGAGGGGACTACGGGGCTGAGGGTATCCCATGCCTCTTTTTCATGCCTTTCAGTGTCTTTCATAAGTTTGGCAATGAGAATGCATGCATCTGTAATTACGGGAAAATAGGTAATTTGGTGACTAGGACCCAGAAATACAGGAAAGAGCCTCAGCGGGGAGATGACTGAGCTGGTAATGTGCTGCATACATGCATATCGGAGACTGACCAAACCGGTGAAGTTCTGTATAGACGAAAATCTGAGGCAGAGTTCAGGTGAAGACAATCGTGTATGTTACTGATGCTGTAAATTGTTTTAAGGAAAGAAAATTGTATTATCACACACGGAAGATACTGTCATCAAGGGTGGGAAGAAGGCAGGAAAGGAATAGGCAGAGGCAGGAGTTTCTCCTTCAGTGGAGAGCGGTGGGGCTTGAGGTGGAGGTCCTGCCTCTGCAGGAGGGTTGGGACTGGTTTCCCTGCCCGATGGCCCAGTGGTGGCAGGTCTGTTCCCTTGCTCTGTTTCTCTTATTGGCCAAGGGGTGACTTCTGCAGATTTCGGGGAGTCGGTCACCTCTGCTTCCTGCTTCATAGAGCAGCAGCGCGAGCGGCCTCATGCCTGGCACAGGGAAGCGGTCATTTCCTCATGTTTGTTAAGCGGGATTGAAACAAAGTTTAACGTATTTGTTGATAAATCTAGTCATTTAAAGGATTATTTACCATTATTTCCCTACTTATTGGTACTGGCGTATTGAATTCTTCACTTCCTAGAAGCATGTGTGGGCTTATGAAAGAGAACAGGACTAAAGAACCTTGGGTTTGCCAGTTCGTTTCCTAGAGAACCTTCCAGAATACTGTGATAATAATAGATGGGGAACTACTAGGTCTGTACACTTTGGGCTGCATTCCGTAGCATTCACTTCTTTTCAAGGAAGCTTCTCCATGTTGAGGGTTCTGCCATGACACAGCATTTTGTGAAATTGCTTCCTCCCCATCTTGCTTTACACGATACCTGCTAACTACTGGGCATTATGACTGTTCCCACTGGGTTTCCAAGGAATGATGGTCAGGGACTTCCATTGAACATACTAGAAGTATTACAGTGGGGTATACGTGGACTCGTAGGCTAAGATTTGTTTTTTTCTTTTTTTATTAAATTTATTGTGGTGACATTGGTTAGTAAAATTATATAGGTTTCAGGTATACAATTCTGTAATACATCATCTATATATCACATTGTGTGCTCACCACCCAGAGTCAGTTCTCCTCCCATCACCATGTATTTGACCCCCTTTACCCTCTTATGCCACCCCCTCCCCACTTACCCTCTGGTAACCACTAAACTGTCGTCTGTGTCTATGAGCTTTTGTTTGTTTGTCTTAGTTTTTTGTTGCTTTCAATTTTATATGAATGAAGTCATTTTGTTCTTGACTTTTTCTGTCTGATTTAGTTTGTTTAGTATGATAATCTCAAGATCCATCCACGTTTTTGCAAATGGCAGTATTTTATCTTTTCTTATGTTTTGTGTCCATCCACATTCTTTAAAATTACCTTTTAAGGAGTAATGGACATAGGGGTCATGTGCAATCCAAGCCGTGTATGAACATGTGTATAACATATCTTTATGCTCTTAACTTTCCGGATCTTTCCCAAACCCCCGAAGACTGAAATAAATCTCTATTTGTTCTGCTGTGTCCAGAAGAGGACTTGAAGCAGAACACTCTAGATTGCTTTTCTTCTTTTTCTTTTTTTCCACACCCATACTAGCATAGACATGCTGAGCTCTGGGGCCTGATAGAAACATATATTAGTCTTTTCCTTCTTACTGCGCTGGGGCCAGTGGCAGGTTGGGGACAGTAAAGTAATAAAGCAATCTGAAATCCATGAGCTGCCTTAGCTCAGGGATGATGTTCTCTTCAGAGATGTTTAAATGGAGCATGTGATGGGGGAGGGGTGGCAGAAAAGGAGAGTTTTCATGGCAGGAAATAGGATTAACTATAAGCTCCCCCCAAAATATATAAGTAAGGTTTTCTTCTATTAATGAAGACACTGAACTTACATTTTAAAAATCCATTATTTTTCTCAAAGTGACAAAATTATAGTGATGGATAAGACAGCAGTGGTTGCCAGGGGTTGTTAGGTTGTGGGGAGGGTGTGACTGTTGGGGGTCATATGAGGGCAATTCTTGTGGTGATGGGAGAGTTCTGTATCCTGATTCTGGTTATAATTACTAGAATATACATATGTGATAGAATTTCCTAGCGCTATCAGGTTGGTGCAAATGTCATTGCGGTTTAAAAAGTTAACAATAATTGCAAAAACCGCAATTACTTTTGCACCAGCCTATGTCATGAGAGGAAAGGTGTAGTATCTAAAATCTGGTGAAATCTGAATAGGGAGGGTCTGCATTTAAGTCAACTGCACCGAACCAGTGTCACTCGCTTGCTGTTGACAACTCACTGTGCTGGTGAAGATATTACTATTGGGGAAACTCAGGGAAGGGAACTTGGGAACATTGTGTGACTCAAACTATTTCAAAATAAGAAGTATTTTTACAAAGCCCACTGTTTTCCCACGACCAAACAAAGCTCTTCTGTGCCCCACGTTTCTGACGAGGAAGCTGAGCCCAGTTCAGACACAAGCTGTTCGAGACCCTGTAGATAGTCCAGGTTTTGGACAACGTGTCAGGTGAGTCTGTCTGCTCATTTTTGCATCTCCGGAGACTGGCCTCTGACATCAGCCGGACAAACTCTGATTATGAAACGCCCTCCGCCGAGGGTTTGGCATGGGCTACTAGACAGGCTGGTTGCTCCGTGTAATACAGAACCAGCAAACTTTTCCGTGTCTCTGCGGGTTATCCAAATGGACAGCGCTGCTACTTTAGGGACCTTAGGTGATTTAGCCCCCAGTCCATACATCGTGCTCACTCTAGTTAGGGCCAGTTTTTCACAAAGCATGGGTGAGACCATTAAGCCAGGTTTGGCAAAGGCCCTTCTGAATTTCTGTTGTATTCCAGCGTGTGGCGCAGAGCCTGGCAAATACAAGCTCAGCAAAATCTCAGAGGGAGATGGGATGGGTCTCCGTGAGGCCAGGGGTGAGTCTTACGTACTCCAGGGCCACCGGCAGCCGGGTACATAGGAGTAACTCCTAAACGCATTTCATATGAAGGGCCGTATTCTGTTCTTTAGACTCTCCCAGCCAGACAGCTTTTATTCTGTTTGTGCAAGGGCCCTGACAGAAACTTCCGGGCACCCAGAAAGAAGTACACCAGAGGAACAATCATTGAGCAAGTCATGGCTGTGAATGTCACTCAGATTTGGGCATAACTGGTAGCGACAGTATAGGGACTAAAAACAGAACTTGGAGTGGGTGTGCAATACGGCGGTTCCCCAAATCTGAAGGAAAGTACGTAAGCTGAATCCTCCCACAGTCAGACTGGTCCCCTCTCAGTACTCTTTCCATTCTCTCCAAGATTCCTCAGAACAAAATCTTTGAAAGCCACACCTCTGTGACTTGAGCTTTCAGAGAAAGTCAGCTTTTTCCCCTTGACTTTTTGTTCCCAGCGCTGTGCTGAGGCAGACCACCTTGCTCGTCCCAAAGGGCCATCAGGTGCTGCGCCAAACCTCAGGTGCATGCTGCCTCTTCCCTGGGAGCAGACCAGGTCAGACCGAAAGGGGTTCAGGTGTGGGACAATGTGGAACAGCTGTGGAGGCACAAAGACCATGGTAGGTGTCAGGGACGAGTAGGTAGCGAGTCGATTTAGGGGACGAGGGCTTTATAGGGAAAAATGGCGAGCACATCTTGTCAGGTAGAGCTGGGTGAGAACATACTCCAGACGATACCAGGGCCAATCGAGTCACGGACAGCAGCAGAGAGAGGAGGGAGAGAGCGTCCCCAGCATGCTCTGAGGCTCTGTCTGGTCTGGAGCCTCTCTTCTCTCCAGCTTCATTGGCCCCAGACTCTCAGCTCTCTGCTCAAGCACCATGGCAGTTTCCTCAGCTCCTTTTATCAGTGTCTTCCCATTACACTTTTTTTTTTTTTGGTCTACTTAGTGTGTTTTTTTTTATAATTGATAAAATTTGCATACTATAAAATTTATCCTTTTAAAGTGTACAATTCAGTGATGTTTAGTGTATTTACAAAGTCCTACAACCATCACCACTCTCTGATTTCAGAACATGTTATCACCCCGAAAAGAAACTCAGTACCCATTAGCAGTCAGTGCTCATTCTCCCGTCCCCTTGGCCCCTGGCAACCACTAATCTCCTTTCTGTCCCTGTGGGTTTGCCTGTCCTGGATCTCGTATAGAATGCAATCATAAGACGCGTGGCCTTTTGTGTCTGGCGTCTTGCACTCAGTATCGTGTTAAGATTCATCCATGCTGTAGCGTGTGTCAGTGCTGCATTTCCTTTTATGGCTATATAACATTCCACTGTGTGGATTCTCCACACGATTTATTCATTCCTCTGTTGATGGACTTTTAGGTTATTTCCATTTGGGGCTATTCCGACGAGTGCTGCCAGGAACGTGCACGTGCAAGTTTTTGTGAACACGGTATTTGAAATTCTCCTGCGTATTGTGTACTTCACTCTTTTTCATTCTTCAGACCTGGGCTCAAGCCTCCTTCTCCTCAGGGAAATCTTCTCTGACCCAATCTTCACTCCTTCCGATTATATGGTCTTGTGGTGCCAGATGCCTTTCCTTTGGGGTATCCATCACAGGTGTGCCATGCATTATTTGGTGCATATATGATCAAGACCAATACTTATTTCTTTAATTAATACAAAAGGCCCAGGACTAGAAGCATGGACTGTAGGTTGCCCTATTTTCCAACCTCTCATTCACCTAAATTCTTGTGTCTAATGACATCTCCCAAAGATATTGTCAGTTCACCATGAAATTAGCGGTGATGAAGAGGAGTTACTTACCTCAGGCCATGTGCATTCCATGGCTGCTCAAAGAGCTTTCACCACTTGCTCTGGTGTCAAATTCTTTTTTATTTCACGTAACTAGGAAGAAAGAAGCTTATAAGCGGGCGGGGTGCGGGGGGCGGGGTGAATGAACCACCTACATAATGCTTCCCACACGACTGCATTTATTTGAGAAAAAAAGAGAGAAAGAAAGAATTAAATGCTGTTATAATGTATCCTTGATAAAGGCATTTATGGTAACAACACATTGTAGCTCACAACATATGCAATTGTCTTGGAATTGAAACATAACCATTATGTAGAGTAAATTCTACATAATATAACTGAGCAATCAAAACTTCTCCCTAAATGTTCTGACCTTAGAATTCACTGCAGATGTAACCTTTTGCCTTCTAATTTGCATTCTTTCATAGCCCAACTTACTGACCATATGGGAGTAAACTAGCTAATGTTTTGTAAATATTAAAAATGTATCTGCATACTAACTATAATTTTATCTAGCCACTTTAGGAATCTAAAGCCAAAAAACCTTCTTAAACATTTTCTTTTCTTATAAATGATTTCAATGTGTGTGTGTACACGTGTATGTGCACGTGTATGCGTGTAGTTTATTGAGTTCTTTTGTTTTTGGCTGTCTCTCCTTTCGTCAGACCCTTTGTATCTGTCCTGCCTAGGCCGTCATACTTGCCCTAAACCACATATCCTTACATTTTTCAAGGCTTAACATCTGTGACAGCTGGCATTCTCTGTTGAGACACACCTTCCATGGGAATGCCTCAATTTGACTGAGACTCTGTTTTATTATTGTTGTTTTGAACCTTTTATTTTAAAATAATTGAACCTTTTATTTTAAAATGTTGTTTTGAACCTTTTATTTTTTAAAAAAAGTTTCAAGAATAGCAATATATTTTTAAGTCAAAACTGTGGCCTTGAAATTTAACATTTCATTGAGATCATTTAAAACCATATTTTTCTAAGGATGTGTCCAAAATTTTGCACCCCTTTAACCCATATTGATGAAGATACTATTCTGCAGTTTAACCTTTCCCCAAAATCTGCACTTCCTTCTGGGTGGTGTCAACTGGCTCTGGTAACAACCTGGTGAGCTAGCCAGGTAGCAGCGTGTTCTTTTCAAAGAGAAACAAAGTGAAGCTCTGGGAAGTTAAGGGGCGTGTTGCAGTGGACCCTAATTTGGTGCAGAGCCAGGATCTCACCCCAGATGTTGTGACTTCCAGGCCCAGCTGCCGGTCACAGCGGAGGCCTCCATGTGTGCAAACACTTTGCTCAACAATGAAGAGTGCAAGAAGATTTACAGGTTCTTGTTTCCATGATTGTGAGAGAGAAACCAACAAAATGTCCTGTGTTTTCAAGACTTTTAGGAGCATTACTTAAATAAAACACATAGAAGACCATTTAAACACTATGTTGTTCTCTTTGTTAAAAAAAGTTTCGTTTCAGAATATATTTTTTTAACCCAGTCGTGGATGGTGTGTGCTGAGTGTATGGCTATACACACAGGTATTTCATCCAGTTCAAACTTTGTGTGCATTTTTTTTTTTTTATTCCGGGACTGGCCTGCCTCCCTATGATTTGGGAAATAGTGATGCTCTGTACCTTTGAGAGCAGTGGAGTGTCTCACCTGGCTTCCCCTTTTATTTGACATTAAGAAATTAGCGGACAAAAAATGACTAAGCCAAATGAACTCATCTGGTGATGGGAGATGGCAAAATAAGAGACTCTTAGCAAAACGGCTGAAATGCAGCCTGGTCACTGGAGGGAGATATTCTGTTCAGCTCCGGAGATTTCATAATAAACAGCTTGATTTTGGCCAAGCTGTGGCCAAAGTAATGTGGCCTGGGAGCTGTCAGGGATCTACAGAGTCTTGCAGTTCATGGGGGAGAATTGTAATAAAAATCGGAATTTGACTCTGATGGGGGTTGGATTGTATCACACACACACACACACACACCCCCCACACACACACACAAAAGAAAACAGATATGTCGTGCTCCTGACACCCAGTACCTCAGAATGGAACTTCATTGGGAGCTAGCGTCTTCACGGAAGCAATCACGTTAACGTGAGGTCTTCTGGAGGTCCTGACCAAATAGGATTGGGGTCCTGATGAAAAGGGGAAATTTGGATGCAGACACAGCTACACATACAGGAAGAAGACCGTGTGACCATGAAGATGGCCGTCTACACGCCAAGGAGCGAGGCCTGGGACAGGTCCTTCCCTCACAGCCTCAGAAGGAGCGAACCCTACCCACACCTTGAGTTCAGACTTCCAGCCTCCAGAATTAGAAAACATAAGTGTGTTGTTTAAGCCATCCAGTCTGTGCTATTTTGTTACCACAGCCCTGGAAAACCAGTACAGACCCCAAGACCTTCTTCCTGCACCTTGAAGCCTTTCATCCGATGACCTATGAGTAAGCATACATTTACTGAAACCCTATTATGTAAATAGATCCTTGGAGGTGCCAAAGAAATACTAAAGTTGGGAAAAGCATGGTCCTTCCTGACCCCGGGCTTTGTGGTCTACTTGGGGCCAAAGCCACAATCCTAGAAAACACAAAGTAACAAAACAAGAGAACATTTGATGAGTGAGTGAAGCAGAACTGTCCACTTCTGTCCTGCAAACCCAAGTGATGTAAAAATACATCTACTAAACAATTTAACCATTTAAAGTGTACAATTCAGTGGTTTATAGTTGCAGAGTTGTGCAGCCATCACCACCACCTAACTTGAGAATATTTGCAACACTCCAAAGAGGCCTTGTTTGTCCCCATTAGCAGTCACTCCCCACCCCCACCTCTCAGCCCCTGGCAACCATGACTCCACTTTCCATCACCATGAAAGTGCCTGTTCTGAACATTTCACATAAATGGAGTCATGCAACATATGACGTTTTGTGACTGGTTTCTCTCACTTAGCATAATGTTTTTCAGGTTCATCCACATTGTAGCGTGTGTCAGTGCTTCATTCCAATTTCTAGCCAAAATTATTCCATTGTATGGCTACGCCACATTATCCTTTCATCGGTTTATGGACAATTGGGTTGTTTCTACTTTGGAGCTATTCGTGCTGCTGTGAACATTTGTGTATAGGTGCATATTTACATTTATCTTGGGCGTATACCTAGGAGTGGAATTGCTGGGTCATGGGGTAACTGTTTCTCCTAGTGTCACCTTATGTTATTTTTATTATAATCTCTACTTAAATATGTTCGAACGTCAGGCCTGCCCTGTCTGAAACAGCTCCCTCCTCCCACAGTCACTGTAACACACGGTCCTGTTTCATCTCCTTTATCACATTCATCACTATCTGAAATTTGCTTACTCATTTGTTTATTTCCATCACTAGATATTTTTTGTTTATTGCCCATCCCTCACTAGAATATGAGCAACATCAGGAACTTGGACTATTCTGTTCATTTCTCCATTCCAAGTACTTATCACTGAGCCTGGCAAAATCACAATAACAATGATTTTGTTATTCTGTGTTAACTGTTTATGAATAAACTGTTTATGTTATGTATTATGTTATGAATAAACAGTTAATACAGAATAACAAAATATAAACCTTCCGGGATGGCTTGATCATGGAGATTCTTGAATTCCAGTTTGAGAAATTCTTACATGTGAAATATGTTCTGTGTAAAAGGTTCCCCCCGCTCCCCCCATCAAAAAAAAAAAAAAAAAAAACAGAAAAGAAAATGGAGGTGAGACACTCATGGAAGAAATGAAACCTGAGCATGACCACAAGAATTAAATGGGCAGAGAAGGGTTTCAAACAGGGAGAGCAGCGTGACCGATGCGTGGATGTGAGTCCAGCGAGAGTGGTCCGAGCCTCTTAGTGGCAGAGTTTCCATAAAACAGGCAAACCAAGGATTATTGATTAGACCTCTGCGTGTTGCATGTCGCAGGACCCAAAGTCAAATTCACTGAAACTCAGAAGCTCTGTTATTGGCTCACATGACGATGAAGTACAGACCCACCTGGATACAGAGACCTACCTGAGCTGTGACATTTTCTCTGTCGCACACCGCTTCTCACTTCTACGTGTTGACGTCATTCTCTGGCCGGTTATTTCCATCAGTAGGAAATTAGCCCCTGCTAATCCCAAGTCTATACTTGTAGGCTGGCAATTAAAAGGGAGACATGGTCTCTTTCTCCACTGCCCATCCTGCGATCTCGGGGAAGCTTATTGACACTGTATGTAAGTCAGGGGCCATCCTAACGAGCAGAAGGACAGAGCATGCTGGTTGGCTGGGCATGGGTCACACTGGGAAGGAAACATCTTACATGTCCCATGGTGGAGAGGGTTTAGCCTCACCCAAACCAGATGGAATAGATTTCCTATTGAAAAGCATTCTGCTCAGAAGGGTGGATGGTGCTGGAAACACTAATAATAACAACAAACGTGACAGTAACAGAACAATTCTACAGTGAAATAGGCCAATAAAACTACTCTGGGCTGGAGGAACTAGATTTTTAAAAGCCGTGGAGGAAGAGATTTATATGCATGGCTATGCTAGGAGACCCTTCCTTAAGATTTCTCTTTAAAAACAGGGATATTTCTGAAATCCAGCCGCAAGAGTTCTTTTGGAAGATGAAAGCCCTGCATATGTGCTGAAATTTATGATTGAGCATAGAATTGAGGAGAAAGTCCTATGTTCATTTAGTCTGCACATTTTTAAAAACGTGAGTCTCCTTCCAAGGACTCATTCTTATCTCTCTGAGCCTGTAACACAGAACATCATTTCTCATGGGAAAAGTTCGCAATTGCTTTTCCGTAGTTACATCCATCTGCGTGTCGCTCCCCGGAGGAAGCTGGCGTCTGAAAACCTAGACGCCTTGCCATGGCGTCTGTTTAGGTTGTTTGTTTTCCTTTGAGAACCCAAACAAGAAACAGCATTAATGGAAGCACCACTTAGGAAGCTCCGGCAAACACAAAGAGATGAAATAAAATAACACCCAACTGAACACTTGCTTCCATTCGCCCGCTCCTCACTCCAGACTGTTCTCTACTGGAGGTTAAAGAAACGGTCTGTTATTTCAGTTCTCCCAATGAGCAGGTAGTGATAAAAAAAAACAGACAAACAATCAAAACCCAAATATTTTTCCTAAAGGTTGGGTGGCCGGTTATAGAATTCAGCACCTTTAGTGGTAAACAGCTAACTATGTTTTGATAATGGATTTGTCGACTTTATTTTTAAAAACTGCGCTCATGAAATCATTTTAAAAGGTATTGAGCACTCCCTCGTAGGCCTTCTTTGTTAAGCAATGGACCTGTATTGTTTGTTTGTTTGTTTGAAGTACTCAGATTTTGTCTCGAGGGGCATACCGATAGCAGAGGAAACTGATGAAAACATAATGAACACATGGGCAAAACAGAATTTCCAAAAGTGCTCGCTAGCGGTGTATGCCACGTGGCATAGGAGCACAAGAGCATGGAAAACAAAGCAAATGCTTTTGCAGCAGGAAGACGGGTCAAAGTAGACGGCCTTTACGCTGGGATTTGACAGACGCGTAGGTGTCTGACAGGCCAAGAAGTGGCTGTTTTCTCTTCTCCGATGGTCTACTCGTTCACTCTTGGTTTTCCTTCAACCTGTCAGTGCCATCAGTGAGTCTTTTCCTAAATCCTCACAGCCCGGTTTGTTTATCAGAAGTGCCTCCCCTCACACCTGGTGACTATTCTCTTGGCAGCTCCTGGTTCACGGGCGACGTCTTGTGGGCTCAGGAGAGTCTGAGCTTCTGGCCACGCGATACCACGTCAGTGCAGCTGCCCCTGCCGTCTAGCCACTGGCGACAGAACTGAGCCTTTATCTTTGTGTGAATAAGGGCGCTAATTTGTCATTATACTGCAGGGACAGTGTGTGACCTGCAGGCCCAGCCTGCAGGTTCTTAAGCCATTGGTGGGCCCCTTCAAAGGTCTCCCCCCACCCACCAGGAGCAAAGGTGAGCTGCTCTGGCGACCTTAGCCAGGCCAGTTGTCAGCATAGCACGTTAGAAATCACCCTCGAGGTCTCTTTCCTATTTTATCAGTAAAGCAACATACAATCAGGGGAGATTCAGGCCCAGGTGGTCCAGCCTCCACTAAGTGGCTTGTTTGGCATGTGTCCTTGTGATGGACAGCGATGGCCATCGAGACCATTTTCAGCCCAGCAATAGGTTCACTCTGGGGCATGTTTTATTGCCCTTAATGAGGCTACACGCTCTATAAACTGATATTTTTCTTTTACTTTTTTCAAAATTAGGCATGGTAGCCTATAACTTAACAAAATTAAAATTCTCCGTCTCTGCCACTCATGAGCTTGTCACCCCTCTTCTTAGGTCTGTCTACACATGTGTTTTCTTTCCTGTTTGTTTGAAATGACTTAAGGTGCCCATACACGGCGCGTCTTCCAGTCGTGCAGATGTTTCCTTGCATTCCTCATGATCAAATTGCTTGCCTGTATCCAATACAGTCCACTGAATGTCAAAGGTCACGGTAACTGGCAGTTGGACGCAGCTCCATCCTATCAGTGTAGAGGAAGGACAGAGCGGTGAGGGCTGAGTTCTGCTTAAACCCACGGTGGGCTGCCTACCACACAGCCCAGGCCATCAAACTGTAGTTGTTTTGACAAACATGCGTTATTCCCTTTGCGAAGCCAAATGTCCTCTTGATATTTTTCCTCCTCCAAAGAACGCACTTTCTTTTCTCTGGCAGTGGCTTGTCTACATGTCCTGGACGCTCAGTGTGGACATTTGTTGCCTAGCCGATGTCTGAGCTGACTCCCCAGCAGCTCGCCTTGGCCCTTCGCAGTGGCACCAGACGGCCTGACAGGTGCCTTCTGGTGGGCCAGGCTGAGATGTGCCACGGGCAGGCCCCTCAGCTGCCCTGGAGCTGGTCCTCATGGGTCTCCTGACCTGCTGCCGCCCTCCTCTGTCCCTGGCCGTCGTGGCTCCTCAGGCCCCCTATTTCCTTGCAGACTCAGTTTCCTATGGCAGTACGGGTGCCCACACTGGTCCAGCAGCTGCGTCTGTGTGTCTCATGGAGAGTAGGTTTCCATAGCTGGCTCTCCTGCAGCAAACCCTGGCTTCCTCAGGGGAGCTGCATTGTGTAAAGGGGTTGTGTTCTCAGTCCCCACATAAAGAACAGCACCATGTAGAGTCAAACTTAACTTCGCAAATGTCACACTGGAGACGACAAAACACTAAATATGTGGTCTATATTGAGCCGCTAGTGACAGTTAAGTGGTGTCATTTATTCCATAGGTCCCACTATATGCACGGGCCAGATTTGTTTAGCCACGTCTTAATGTTTTTGAATTAGTTCCTATTATAAAATGGAAAGTATTTGAATTCTGAATTCCTGCTTCTCCCCAGCCCTCAAAAGGAAGACCTGCAACACTGCATCCCCCGGTGGCAGGATGATGGCTGTCCCCAGCCCAGCCCCCACTCAGCTGAGGCACGAGCTCCCCAGGGCCCTGGTCCAACCCCCTTTTGTCACGCATGTTGCCTGGCCCTGGTCCCAGAAGTGAAAAGCAGTTAATACAATGTCTGCAATAGCTTCTGCTGTGTTTTTGATCACGATCATGATCTATCTTGTATTTGATACTGATTCAGGTCTCATCTTCCCACCAGACGGTGAGTTCCTTGAGAACAGGGACCGTATGTGACCGGAGCAAACACTATTTTTCTGGGGGAAGACTGGGGAACGTTGAACTTGGTAAAAGATTTTCTAATGGGAAAATAATGTGGCCAGAGCCTCTATGAGGGAAACGGGTGAGGGGGGAGACCACACTCCCGAAGGAAGGGACTCAGGAGCCCTAGTTCCAGGCAGGAGAATAAGCAGGTCTACATGCCGCTCTTCCCCTGAATGAAAACCTAGACATTTAAATGAATGAATGTGTCTAAAATCGGACCGAGCTCTACCTCATCTCGGACATTCAGTCAAGGAGAGTGAGCTGGCCTCTGTTGTGTGCCATTCGTCGCGCTGGCGTGTTCTGGGCGTGTGAGGAGGCATGAGTATGAAGTCTGTACCATTATACAAAAAGTTTAATCAAGGAAGGAACAAAAGGGATGGTTTTCAGATTTATGGAAACATCCCTTTTGTTTGTATTATCTATTCTTCTTTTCCTGATTACTACCAACAAAAGGCCTTTCAAAATTAGAGGAGGTTAGTAAACAAGGCAACAGGGACTCAGGTGTGAATCTCACAATTGCAGAGATGAACGTCGTACCAGAAATCCCTGAGCAGACATTGCTCCTCACACGTGAGGGAACTGAGGCTGAGGGTGGTCATGGGGAGCGGGGCTGACTGACGTCCCCAGCTGCTGTTTCTCTGGCCCCACCCCCACGTTCACACAGAGGACATGCTTCCCCAGGCTGCTCCCAACCAGTGAGATGACACCATCGGGGCACCACGGATCTTGGTCGAGGACCCCCGTCGGCCTGGTCTAAGCTTTCTTGGACCCAGATCAACCCCCTTCCTTCTGGGACCCTTTCATAGATGTCACACCTGCATGGAAGACTCTTTCTGCTTACTGCGGCTCTCTCCTTTAACCCTCACAGGCGTTCTCCCCAATAAGCCTCTTGTGTGTCTAACTGTCTGGTATGTGCTTCTTGGAGGATCCAGATATACATCCCGAGCAAGGCCATGTCACCTGACCATGCTCACACAGCTGGCGAGGGCCACAGCTGGTGCCTGCACCCAGTTTGCTTCACATCCAACCTGGTGTTTCTTCCATGAGACCTCAATTCGGCCGTGATCCCAGGCAGAGAAACCCGGGGTGCAAAAGAAGATGCTGAAGGGGGAAAAGAGAAATGGCTAGGCTGGTAGCTGCTGTTCTTGGGAGGAAGTACAAGCAGGTCTGGGGAAGAGCCTAGCACAGAAGCAGCGCCTCGTTTCCTTTAAAGGTCTGATGTAAATGACGTAGCATTGTGTAAGTTTAAAGACACAGCGTGTTGGCTTGATACATTTATATAGTGCACCATGTTTACTATTGTAGCGTTAGCTAACGCCCTTATGTCCCAGATTTATCGTTTCTCTTCTGTGTTGAAAGCCATCACGATCTAGTCTCTGGGAAAGCTTGACCTTTACAGCACAGGGTCGTCCACCCCTTAGGTCTCCAGCACTTATTTATTTGCCAGAGTGAGTTTGTGCCCTAAAACCTCATCGCCCCAGGTCCCCGGACCTCCAGCCCCAGGTAGCCACCATTCTGCTCTGTTGCTGCAAGTTCAGCTTTCTAGATTCCACACATAAATGATATCAGACAGTATTTGTCTTTCTCTGTCTGACTTTTTTCAACGAGCACAATGCCCCCAAGTTCCATCCATGTTGTTGCAAATGGCAGGATGTCCTTCTTTCTTGTGGCTGGATACTATTCGTGTGTGTGTGTGTGTGTGTCCGTCCACACACATCACATCTTTATTCATCCATCTGTTGACGCACGCATAGGTTGTTTCCATATCTTGGCCATTGTAAACAGTGCTGTGTGAACATTGGGGTGCAGCTATCCCCCCGAGGTACCAATTTCCATAGCTTCCGCACATCCTTGCCAGCGTTTGTTATCTCTTGTCTTTTTGATACAGCCATCCTAACAGGTGAATCTCACTGTGGTCTTGATTTGCGCTTCCCTGATGATCAGTGATGCCGACCTCCTTTTCACGGGCCTGTTAGCCATCTGTATGTCTCCTCTGGAAACATGTCTAGTTAACCTTGATTTTGAACTCCCATGCGGCCCACGCATTTTGCCAACCATATCTTATTTCTTTCCTGTGAGGAAACAGTGTGGTGAGAATAGTACCAGCTTTTAGAGACCAACAGACCTGGTGTCAAAAGCCAATGGTTCCATTTATGAGGGATGGTTGCAGTGGTAACTGGAAGTGAAGGAGGACCTGAGCAGCTGAAAAGTTGGGGGTGGGGTAGCGTTCATGATAGAAGGGTCAGCACGTGCCAAGGCTCTGAGGTGAGTGGCATCGTAGCTCCTTCTGGAAACCTACAGAAGGCCACAGTGGCTGGCGCCCAGACAGTTAGGATGCAAGTGGCAGAAGGTAAAGCCTAAGAGTGGGCAGGAGCCAGCGCACTGTGGGGCTTTGGGCGGGCGTGGGAGTGGGGAGAGGCAAAAGGAGCTGAGCTACAACTTGCGCACATGTCGCTTCAGCCTCGGTGAAAGCAGCTGGAAACCCGAGTGGGTGCTGAGACATCATTTAGTGACACAGGCAAAGGAAGATGTGGCTTGATCTTGGGGACGGTGATGAAGACTTACAATTTGGGAATTTGAGTCAGTGGGATTTGTTAACTGACTGGCTATGGCAGGGGCAAAGTGGACTGCTGGTTTCATGGCTGGTGTAAGTCCATTGCCCGTACTGTGCACGTAGTAAGTGCCTCCTGAATACTTGCCGTTTGATGGAGAACAGAGTGAGACATAAGGAGCTGAAGGCTTTCATCCCACCAGCCCTGGAAAGACTTGCATTTCTAATGAGCCTCAGCTCACAGAGCTGGCAGACAAGGAAGAAGCAGGTGTGTGCCCCAGAGCAGAAGCAATCTTCTTGGCGAGGAAGATATTAAACTGGGGCTTCGGAGCCATCTTCCCAACCTTTGACAGCATGTTCTGCTGAGCAGGGGGGGAGAGGTAAGGTGACGGGCTAAAGGCCAGAAATGATGTCAGATCTCTTCAGACACCAGTTCTACTCCGGCTCAGTGGCAGGGAGCGGAAAGTAAATTTGAAAGTCAAAGAACCGTTTCTCTCTTGTCGCATTGCTATATCTAAAACCTGGCGTGACTCCAAGCCACGCTGTATTTGTTGAGTGTCTACTGTGTGCTACTCTGAATTCATGGAGTTGAGCACTTCTCTGGAGAGAGAGAGACGTTAATTAAATCTTTGCACAAATAATATATAATGGCAAAATTTGGCGAGTGCTGGGAAGGAAAGGTATACGGTACTGTGAGAACATCTAAGGAGATGGCCCCTAGACTGGAGGTCAGGGACGTGCCCTCCAAACAGTAAGTTGGCACTGCTTAGGTGGAAGGGCCAGAAGGCCCCTGATGGAAAAGCATCTGAGGAGAGGGGAGCAGCATAGGTGAAGATTGCGTGATTGTCAGAACGTGCCCTTCCCTTGCTTTACATGACCTTCCAGTTACAAAGGCCACTCTTGAGGGTGGGATGGGACCACGGAAAGCTGTCAGCGAATCACAGCCCAGGGTCAAGGTATAACTGAATCCAGCTTTACATTCTGCCAAATGTCTCCATGCCTGGTGGGGGTAGCGTCACGCCTTATTTCACGGGATAGTAGTGGTTTATTAGAAGACTGAAATTAGGGTTTACTTTCTTACGAGGGCACAGCATGGAGACAGGAATGGTAACAGTGGGCAGAAACAAATCTCAGCCCCTTCATTCCGTAGCCCAAAGTAGCACAGCTCTTTCCCCACCAAGCCGTGAGCTCCCTAACGAAGATGGCCATGTGTGTGTCCCTGGTTCTTAATTCCAAAACGTCTGACTTATACTTGCTATTTAATAATAATCTCTTAGTAACTATTGATATTGCAGGGTTTATCCAATGTTTTAAATTACAATGTTCTAATTAAATGTTAGTGTTACTATTTTTTAATTGTCCCTATACATTTACAACCAACAATAAGAATGTTTAATGTTCCGGGAAAAAAGAAAAATTAAGTCACAGCATATTTGTCATTTCTCCATTGATCATTTCCATTGACTGTGTGGTTTCTGCTTGCACTGTCATTGTCACAGCCCTGCATTATTGTGCAAATCCACGAGTGCATGTACTTACATATGTATTTTCAATAAATTTTACATTTATGTATGTCATATACAGAGAAACACACCAATCGTAAACGTACAACCTGAATGATCACAGAGCAAATATTTTCATGTAAACCCACCCAGATCAAGAAGAAGCCCATTACCTGGGTCCCAGGAGACTCCCCCTTTGGCCCCTTCCCAGTAGTGAGCCCTGTCTGGACTTCTGACATCACAGACTAGTTTAGTCAGCTTTGGAACTTGATAGAAATGGAATCACTCATTCAGTACACCTTTGTGTCTTTCTCTCATCCAGTATATTTGTGAGAGTCATTCATGTTGTGTTGGGTGACACTAGTTCACTAATTTTTATGGCTGGTTAGAATCCCATTACACAAATATGCCACATTTAAAAAATCCATTGTAGTGTTGATGAGCATTTGTGATGTTTCAGTTTGGGGCTGTTTTAAATAATGCTGCAGTGGGCATCCAAATACCTGTATTTGGTGCACACGTGGACACATTTCTTTTGTGTATATGCTTTGGAGTATAGTATTGTAGGGTTTATCCAATGTTTTAAATTACAATGTCCTAAGTAAATGTTAGTGTTACTATTGGAGTAGAAGGTATATAGTTCAGAGTCTACACACATGGTCAGCGTTTAGCAAATATTTCCCAAAGTGATTGTAGTAGTTTTTACTCCCACCTGAAATATACCCACATCCTCCCCAGCGTTTGATACGGCCAGATGGAACTCTTGGTCACTGGTTTTGGTTTTGATAAGCCGTTGTGGATTTGTTTGCATTTCTGAATGACCAATGAATGAGTACTCGTATTTGCTTATTGCCTATTTGAATGTTCTCGTCCGTGAAGTACTTTTTCTTATGTATCGTCTATTTTTTAATTGGGTTGTCTTTTCCTTACATATCTATTAAAGTCCTTATAGCTTATGGATTTAAGTTCTTTGTTGGCTCTTTTATCTTCACCGGTTTATTAGGACTGTTAATTTTATCACATCTTTTCAAAGAACCACCTTTAGGATTTGTTTATTCTACCTTATTAGTTATCTAATTATATTAATGAATGAATGCATTTTCATAATTATAATTTCCTATTTCTTGAGGAGTGTTAATTTGCTGTTTGTTATATAATTTCTTAAGATATATACCGGGGTGCAAAAATGTATACACATTAAAATGTGCATACATTTTTTTGGCACACTGTTTATTTAATAGATTTTCATATAAATAGCTCATACTATATATTTCCTTTCACTCATGATTTTAACTGTATCTCACAGTTTTTATGTTTTGTTTCTTTATTATTTAACTCAAGGTGCTTTCTCATTTTTATTATGACTTCTTCTTTTACTCATTGGTGTAGAACTGCAAGGCTTCATTCCCAAACACTCAGGGATGCTCTCCTTGTGTTTATTGTTGATTTCTAGTTTAATTCTTCTGAGTCAGGGAAAACATGCTGTATCCTTCAGTCCTCTGAAATGTGTTGATCGTGGCTTTATGGTCAATTTTGGTATATGTTTTGCATATGCTTTAAAAGAATGTGTATTTTGCAGTTTTTAGACCAATATTTTCTATATGACAATAAGATCTGTTTGTTAATTGTGTTACTTAAATATTTTATACCTTACTCCTTTGGGGATTGTCCTATTAGGCACTGTTAGAGATGTGTTAAAACCTCCCATCATATTTTTGTTTTTTTGAAGACTTTCAGCCTTTTAGAATCTTTACATTTAAAGCATGCTCTTGTAAGCAACATAGATTTGATATCTTAAAAATTCAGTCTGACATTCTTGTCTCCAAGTTGGAGTGTTTATTCACTTTTAATGTAACTGCTGATACATTTGAGTTTAAATGCACCGTCTTACTATTTGTTTCCTATTTGTCATACCAGTAGTGCTACTTCTTCCCTTCTTTCTTGACTTTTATAGTAATTAATTATTCCATATTCCTCTGTATTGGTTTTTACTCATACATCATTTTATTCTTCTTTTCGGGGTTATACTGAATATTAAAACACTCATATTGACTTACCGGAGTTGAAAATAAATTACAAACTTGGCCATTTACCAGACAATGCAAGGCCCTTTTACCCCTCCAGCATTTTATACTGTCGTTTTTGTGGACTTAATTCTAGAGTTATTCTAAATCCCATAAGACATTGGACTTACGGTTCTATTATACAGTCAACATTTCGTTAGATTTACCCACATTTTTATCCTCTCTGTTTCTCCTCATTGCTCCAGCATCTGTGCTTCCATCAGAGATAATTTTTCTTCTGTTCCAAGAATCCCCCTTAGCATTTCCTTCAGTGCAGACCTGATAGTGGAAAATTCTTACAAGTGTTGTTTGTCTAAAAGTGTCTTTTCTTCACTTTCATTTTGGGGTATGTATTTCTATATTGGTTGTTTTTTCTTTCTTTCTTTCTTTTTTTTTCCCTGAAATTTAGCATTTTGAAAATGTCAGTCCATCATTTTCTACTTTCTATTATTTCTGTTGAGAAGTCAAATATCAGACTTATTGTTCCTTCTTTTAAGGTTGTGATTTGCAGTTTTGCTAGTTGCCTTTAAGATTTCTTTCCTGTTTAGCTTTTAGCACTTTTATATGACCAGGTATTTATTCTGCTTTGCATCCTGAGCACTTGAACGTATGGGGCTCCTAGCAATTCTTGATGCATTTTGTCTATTTTGAAAAATTCTCAGTCGTTACTCTTTTCAAATATTGTATCTGTCCTCATCCTCTTTCCATTCCTACCAGAATTCTAAAACAGACCACGTTAGATCGTCTCAGTGTGTTCCACGTATCTTTTATGCCATTTTCTACACTTTAATCCTTTATTCTCTGTGTTTCAGTCTAGGCATTTACTTCTTACCGACCTGCCAGGTCACTAACCCTGAGTCACCCACACCTAATTTGCTGTTAAATCCATATTTTTCTTAATTTTTGTATTTTTAGTTGTAGAATTTTTATTTGATTCCCTTTTATAGTTTTTAGTTCTCAGAAGAAATTTTCTTTTTTTTTTTCCCAATGCTCATGAGCTGGTCTCTTTTCCCTAGTATGCCTAGTTATTTTTTTAATAAACGTTGACTATCATGTATGAAAAACGTTAAAGGTAAATTGAGGCTTTAGTTGATGCTACCAGTTTTACAGAGAGGAAATTAAAAAAAAAAAAAAAAAAAAAGAAAAGAAAAGGTCCACAGGGCAAATATCAAAGCCAGAGGCTTTTCAGTAAAATATCTCAGTAAAAATGAAGACAAGTGTGTGATTTAAATAATTTCTTAAGAAGACAAAGATTTAAGGTTGTACCTCATATACCCTTTTAAACAAAACCTCCTGATCGTTAAAGAAAAATAAGACCTCACAGACCCTTTCTGTTAAACAATGGGGCTCTGAAAAATATTGTGTCATCACATGGCCATCCCACAGGAAACCAGAGGTAGAGAAAAATACTTGTTTCAAAGAGATTTGTGAGTGTGGCTTTTGTTAAATGCAACGGTTTATAAATGCATACACAGGAAGTTTGCCATGCCCTGAAAGATGTGCTTTCAACTTGTTTTGAAAATGATAGAAATCGCACAAAATAAATATTCAAAAAGTAGAGTGAGAATGGTAGTCGTAAGCACAGGCCACTTCTTATAGACACGGAAGGATTGGTAGAAAAGTGAAGCAAGAACACTGAAGGAGAGCAAAGATCCTTGTAAATGGCCTAATTCAGGAAACAGGAAATACATGCCAGGTTGGATTTCAGAATTGCTGACCAGAGACTGCTTTTACGTCATTTCCCTTCCAACGTATTAAATAGGAGTCCCTACAGCAGGTATCCTATGCCCGTTTACAATTGTGTGTTTTATGGGTGGGGTGATGGGCAGGTAACACATTTCTTTAGCTCATAGATTTTCAGACCAAAAAGACCTCTACTCAAGAAAGCGTCTCTAAGGGCTCTTCTCCACACTAGACCTGATTTACATGACTTGAAGTTGATGTCACAGCAGGAGGAGAACTCAGGAGTCTAAGGGAAGAGACAGGGTACTTTGCAAATGGGAGGACCTCCCCAGAGGGAAGACTCTATTTAAAAAACAGTCACAAATTATTTGATAATTCTACCAATAAGTAGTGGTCTTTATGTCCCCTCCTCATGAGTCTGGACAGGTTTCTGACAATTTGAAGCCACAGATTATGGCAGAAGTGACACTATGTGCCCCAATGGGTGGGCCAGCAGTCTTTGCTGCTCCTGCTGGTTCTGTGGGGACCCTCATTTGTGGGGGAAGCCAGTTGCATGTACGCTGTCTGTCTACCTACACAGAGGGGGTCTGCTCAGCAGCCCCAGCTTTGCTCTCAGTTGACAGTCGGTACTGACTGCTCGCTTTGTGCTGAGTCACACTGAATGTCCAGTACACTTGACCCTTAAGACAGTTCTCGTCTCAGCCAACATGGGATTCCAACCATATTAGCAGCTGCAACTGAGGACATCCTGTCTGAGCCCGTCCTGGACTCCTGACCCACAAGACAGTGAGTGAAATAAAAATGGTTTTATTAAGTCACTAACCTTTGTGATCATTTGTTATGCAGCCATACTAATTATTACATTAGATGTGGGTCCCAGGAATATGCATTTTAATAAGTAAGACCAAAGTCCAAAGTCTAAAATTTTTACCACAGATAATCACGTGTGTTTCTTTCCCTTCTCCTTCTCACCCTAGTAAAGGTAGCTGGAAAGCAAAGACATTGTCCCAACTTCTACTCCTGGAGAGAAATAACAAACCATCCAATACCTGGCTGAGGAATAATCTCATGACTAATGGAGAAGGCAACTGCAGACTTGCCTTAATTCTTTGATTGAATTTTCTGGGAAGAGATGGTTTTCTCTCACTGAATGGATCCCCTGCTGTCATCTAAAACACATGTAGAGCGTAGAAAATCGTACTTCATTCCTTTTCACTCCTGCTGCTCTCCTGAGCCAATGAGAGGGTGTGAGGCAGGATATAGTCATTCATTACCCAAAAGCACTGCTGTGCCGTTCTCTGAGGAGAAGGCATTCATGAATGTGAGTTAGCATTGAAAGGGCCTTCCAGATACCGGAGAAGTTGAGTTATGTTAGCATTTGCATGCAGAAAACTCAATATTTTTCTAACGCTTTATCATCTTAGGTTGGTTATTTACAATCATGTGAATTGTGTCACAATCATTCCTTAGTTCTTTTTAATGAACTAGCACACCTGGTACTTTTCAGCCCCAACCTCACTGCTTTTATTTGCTTTCTGCCAGTCATTAGAGATGATAGGGAAACTCAGGAGAAAGAGAGTGTGTTGTCAGATAAAACAGAGCAAATGCAGGTGGTGACAATCATTGAGTTATGCACCTGGGCTCATTTAGCTTCTCTTCTGACATTAATGGGGGTGTGGGGGGCGTTTCAAATCTTAAAGGGAGTGCTGCTTTACTAAATTCCTTCTCTAATTCTCTGACCTCGTGCAGACTCCTCTGAATACCTGAGAGGAGAGGAAACATGAGAGGGAATTGTGGGTGCTAACAGTACCTGCTGTCTTCAGTGGAATGGCCTCGTGCTGAGAATGTGCTCTGCAGTATTTAACTGTCCATTTCTGGAGACTTGAGTATGTACCTCTGAAGCTTAAGTGCTCAGCGAACATCTTAGGTTCTATTGATCGCATTGCTCCTTCAAATTAGCTGCTTAGGTGTGGGTGCGTTTGTTGTCTTCTTCTTTTTTTTTTTTTCTTCTACCCAAGATGTTTAGGCTTGTCACCATCCTACGGGAAGAGAGGATATGGAGTTGGACATAGGAAGAGTCTTCTATGGTGGAGCAATAAACTTTTTAATCAGTCCAATTTGTAAGAATAATCCTTCACTGTCTATTTTATCGAGCCTAAAACGACTTAAACCTAATTCTGTAAACAAAATGATTCCTTTAAAACTACTTCTCGTGCTCACATTCAAAACTTAAGTATTCAGATCAGAATCAAATGTTGGGAGAGAATGCTAAATTTAGAATTTCTTTGAATATTTCCTGTTTTCCATTATTCTTAAATACAAAGGGTGTCAAAAATGTATACACATTTTAAGAAAGCAAAAAAATACTATTAAAATTGTAATACTCAATATATACCAATAAGAAAAGATGCACACAGGTCACGTTTGACTTCTGCAATGACAAGAGGTGCGCAAAGTGGTTCCAATCAGCATCCAGACACTTCTGATTACGATGAACTATTGCTTAAGCAATGCTGACCAAAGTGTCCACTTGTGTACATTTTTTGGCACCCTCAGTATATATTATTTAGTTTATAATATTGGCATATATCTATTATTGCACATGTTCCACATAACTAAAACATCAAGTAAAGAGATACACGGTGTGCTAATTCATTCTAACCAATGTGCTAATTCGTTATAAACAAAAAGGAGAGTAACAAGTCAACTTTGGGGACTTTTTCCCCTTCCGTACGTTGGCATTTTCCTCTTTGTAAAGATGACTGACCAGGATTTTCCAGATCACAGAGAGACTTAGTTTACCTAGTGGATCAGCCAACATCACAAATCTCCCCACATGTGTAAAGGTATTTAGAAAACGAAATTATTTGTTCTCTTTCCCATGCGTGCTTTTGTCTGCACCTATAAATAGCTGTCTGAATCCTGCACAAAAAAAAGAAAGAGAAAATGAGAGTAATTGTGTTTTGCATCGACTAATAAAAAATTAGAAGAGAGTTCCACATCCACAGAAAGGGTGTGCTGTATGAGAAATGCCCCTAATAAGAGTATGGAGAAAAGGAAGAGATCAAGAATAAATAGAAACCCCACCTGTTTCAATACCTAAAGGCCAGGTAACAGGTGTAGGTGGCACGCCCCTGGATCGGGAGGCAGAACACCTGACCCTACTTAGGTCTAACTGAGTGACCTCGGAGAGAGCAGTTCAACCCTCGCCGAGCCTAGGAGTCTTTGTTCTAAAACTACCAATGTGAATGACAATAGATTCTTCTAATGTCGTAAAAAATGAAAGTTTAACTGTATAATTATTTAGTTTGCAGACCATGTTGTAAATAACTATAAAAAGCGCAGTTCCAGGTCCAGTTTGGACACCCAGCTTGAGGCCAGCTGAGAATGAGACCCTAAGGATGTGAATAAACAGGAGACCCTAATGGGCAGTCATTTTCTAGTTATCCCTTGATGAATCTCGGATGGAGGTAGAAGTGGAGCTGACTGCCTGGGTGAGGACAGGGGCATAAGGCAAGCAGGCTGTCATAGGGATAGAACTGCTGCATTTAGACTTCCAAAGTATAGAAGTTTCCATAATAGGCATAGAATGTGATGGATACTTAATATCTGGTGAACATAATCCTACCGTAGGGATCACTCGTCTGAGAAAATGCACTTATATAGGGAATATTTACATCAAGGGAACACACTGTTTGGATACTTTAGAACCATCTATTTGCTGAGCCATACTGATACATCATTCTTAACCACAATTTTATTCAATTTGTTTAAATAGAATGGAAGTTTTGCTGGGACAGACACTGTGCTCTTTTTGTTTGTGGGTGTGTTGTCAGCACCTAATGACACTTGGCATAACTGTATCCTATGTATTAGGAAGGATTAATTCTGCATTTCTTCTTTAACATTGCAGTTGTTAAGATACTAATAAACAGTAAAAATTAGAATTGCATATAGGTATAAAAATGAGAAAAAGGAAAGCTATCTGCCTCCTCCCATCATCCACGTTTCATGGAACGTAGGACCACTAGCACTTCTAGGTGTCCTTCTAGAAAAATTGTGTACAAATATAAGTATATGAGTGTATGTTTCCATATGCATACACTAATATACATCTATGTATATTCTTTTCAAAAATGGAATTAAAATGGAATTATTTTTGCACTTGGGTTTCATGTTTTAAAGAACTTTCTGAAAGAGTGTATATGGATCTACCCTACCCCTTGTGATGTAATTTAAATATCTTAAGAGACCTAAAGAAAAAAACAAATGCCAATCTAAAGAGCTAGGAGGGTCAGATAACAGGCTTTTTGAAGAAATGCAGCCTCCTCACAACCTGAGAATTTAATATTGGATGACTTGTATCTTAGAGGCATTGGCTGCAGACCATCCTCTTTAGAGAGGGAATGGACTTGGGTTCCTACTGGGCTAAAGATTTATAAACTCAGTTTTATTTTTTCCTTACTTTCCTAAGAAAAATTGTCTTGGGTCTCTGCAGCAAAAGATCTCCCAAATCTCTGGTCAATATTCGTCTTCAGTCTGCTGAGACAATATCCTCTAAAAGTGCTCTTGGTTAGGCTATCCCAAAAGAGTTTGATTGACACACTGCTTTCTTAGGGGAAAAGTCTGTTTCAACTCTGTGGAAATGTAAAACTAAAAGTAGAGATGCTGAAGCGAATACATCCTATAGTAATAATATTTTTGTTTTAAGGACTCACCTGCATAAATCTGTCCTGGTAGGATCATAAATTAGCCTAGTGGTTCCAATGAAATATTTCGCCGAGTCATCCATTGATCTGGAATTGTGACCATGAGTGGAAATTTTAGTAAGATGACTTAGAACGTTGGTAAAAGCATGTCCTTTCCACACATGAAAATTTAACTTATTATATGAGTATTTATAAGATTTAGTTAAGAACTCGTGAAGCCTTCATATGTTAATAAGATTTTCAAGATTCTAAAAATGTACATATTGATTCTCATTTAATATATAAATTTATGATGCAGAACAAAATGTTAGAAAGTTTACATTTGAAAGCGAAACCTTCCTTAAAGTGTATTCAGTTAATTAAAAGACTAATAAGATTACTTTAGGTTGAGTGGAAAGCTTCAAGAAGAGCTAGGTTTTTTAATTAGAAACTAAAATTAATGTAATTTTTAAAATCAAAGAATTCATAAATCAGTTATTATGATTATGGACACTGTATCTACTTTCAAAACCATCTCAAAATTCACATTAACATTTTTATTTATGACTTATGGGTTGTTCTTTATGTTTTTGAATCTATGAAATTTATTTTGAAGTAAAGTCATGGAAGGATGCAGTGTATTTTTCCACTTGGTCGTCAGTGACCATTCCACTATCTTTTCACACCTGATTTAAAATGCTACTTTTATTACGTACTGAATTCCCAGAAATGTTTGTCTATTTCCTCATTATTTGCTTTTATTGTTCAGCTTATTCCTTCCGTAGTACATAACAATTTTAATTATTCCCATTTATAATGATGTACTCTCATAGGATAAAGCCCTATTGTTTTGCTTGTTTTCTAGAAGTTTCCAAATATTTTCCCATGTTTTCCAGATGATCCTTAGTATAATTTTATTAATATAAAGTATATAAATGGTAATAGTTTAGTTGGGTAAACATTGAATTTATAGTTTATCACACACATATACACACACATTTAAATCAGAAATAGTGGTTGAATTGTGTCACTTGGCTTTTTTGACATTTATTGTTATGGTCATACATTTTTTCCTCTTTTGACCTATTAATATAATAAATGATATTAACAAATGTCTTTAGGTCGAAATAATCTTGCATTCCTGAGATAAACCCTACTGGGTGGAGAATCATTATTCTTTAAATTTAATGCTGAATCCTATTTGCTAATATTTTGAGATTTTCGGACCCTTGACAGGTTTCTACTTATATCTATCATTATAGATCTGTTAAACTTATCTGTTTCTCTTGGTGTTAATTTTGTATATTCTATTTTACTGGAAAATCATTCATTCTAGCCAGATATTATTTTTTTTGCTTAGAAGTTTTATAAATATATGTAATTATTTTTATTTACATTGTATCGTGGGCGATTTACCCTCTCTTCACTTGTGTTAATTGATGCTTTCTCCCATTTAAAATTCTTAATGTTCCCAGTGGTTTCTCTCATTATTATTCCTCGGCTGGTCATTGGTATTTGATTTGGTTTTTAAAAAACACTTCTTGGATCTTTTTAACTCTGCTCTTTTTCAGTTGTCTTCTTTATAATTTTTTAAAATTTATTTGTAACTCCTTTACTTTTGCTTTGGTTAGGTTTAATTTGTGAAGTTTTTCCCTGAGTTTTAATGCTAAAAACTTGATTCCTTTATTTCAATCCTTTTGATTTAATAATGTGTCTGTAATTTTTCCTCTGAGTGTAGCCTCATTTGTATTCATAGGTTTTGTCTTTTTTCATTATCATTGTGTTCTAGATAATCTTTGATTTTATTTCTATTTCCTCGTTGAACCAAGAGCTAAGTGAGAAAGTCGTTGTTTGGTGATACTTTATTCTAAATAAGAGATCAATAATTAAACCTCTACTGATTTATGATCCTTGGTTCTAAATAATGAATGGATATTATGATAACATACACGCAAATCTGTGGAATTAATAGTATGGATTTGTTTATGTCTATATGATACTAACATGAATGTGATTTAAAGAGAAATACCTAGAAGTGAAATATTTTCACCACCTGGGCAACATATCCTTAGTTAAAATCTATGCATGTAAGTTGGCTGTTCCTCTTCAGCATTTCAATTTTATTTTTCAGGAAAAATATAGTGGACAGTTCTAAAGCATTTGAAGGGAAAAAAAATCCCAAAACCATACACATCATTGTCCCCAGGGCAAGTCTGGAGACTGTACTTGGCAGGGCTCTGGGTGACTCTTCCAGAGGGTCCATGGTCACCCCAGATTGCACCTTCCAGAGCCCTCAAGAGGCGAAAACGAATCTCACAGCTTGACTCCTATTAATCTCTAATGTACAGGCCCACTACCGATTCTTCCCACTTAATCTTTAAAATGCTACCTCCCAGACTAGTATGTTACAACACAGAAAATTGGAAGAAAGAAAAATAAACTCCCATTTTTCTACCACCCACAGATAATAATCATAGCATTTTAAAGATTAATTAATACTATCTGCATACTATTCCTGACGAAGCGGAAGACTCTCTTAAACAAACCCTTTTATTTTTACTCTTTTCCAACCCAGTTATCTTTCTCCTCCTGGACACTTATGGTCACCATCTTCCCAATTAGAACAATGAGTTACTGTACATGTTTTCATTTCCCTTGGACTTGAAGCCGAGGAGCTTCACCTTGTGCCCTCACGTTGTACAGGCAAACTGTCAGGAACAAGTCCTCCCTTTGGGATCAGAAGCACCTGCCCAGTGGCGACATCCCTGGGCCTTTGGAAGGGAGATGTCTGAGGACACAGAAGCAGGTCAAGAAAACATGAAAGGACTGAGAGTCTTTAACTTGAAATAGTGTCATTTTGACATTTTCATCTAAGCTCCGAGATCTCTCCTGACATTGCTAAAATAGGTTACACAATTAACAGCAAGTTTCAGTGACTCAGGCTGCAGAGCAATGTTCCCGCACGGCCAGGGAGAAGCATCTGGGAATATTCCACAGGGAGCTTGTGTTCCAACTGCTGTGTACGATTTCTCAGAAGTCAGGGTCAGATCACAGGAAAGCTGCTCTGTACCAAGGTGAATCCTAACAAGATTTCATCTCCTGTATCCAAATGGCTATTATCTGCTTAATATAGCCATAAATTTTGATCAGCTTGGGTTGGCAAAAAGTATGCGGGAGGGCGAGGGGGGGATTTGCTTGTCTGGACTTGTGTCCGATCAGCTGTACAATGAAATAACAGAGCTGTTGCCAAAAAGAAACAGATATCTTAACATTGGTTGGTATTTCAGAGTTGTGTCTGTCACCAGAAATAATCACAGACTGTTATGTGGAGGCCGGCCAGTGACACGGGTTGAGGCCTTTTGCTCACCTGACTCCCCGCTTTGAAGGGAGGGCCGAACCTGTGGATGAGAAGAGTGACGGTCATGTGATCATGGAGATGGCAATAGTGACAGCTCACACTTGCTGTGCTTTCACTGTGTGCCGGGTGTCAGGGCACATTTTTCATCTTACGTATTTCATTCCACAGCACTGCATGTTCCGTCGGGGGTGCAAAGGTGGTGCCGCACAGTGGAAAGGTATGGAATATCAGATGGATAGATTGGGCCAATATCCTTGGACATCTGACCTGGAAGCAGGGCCCGAGCTGAACACTGATTCCTCCTTGTGTGTTAGCACTTTTGCATTCCCATCAAGCACGGTCTTTATCAGACTGTGTTAATCTCAGCCCTAGGAGCAACATACACTGCAGTGCAATTAGACACGCAAGATACTTCCCAGGGAAAGGGTGAGGGAAGGGAAGGAGACCAGCAGACACAGTAAACCATGAGTCATGGCTGACCTTGTGAAGGACAGAGGGCAAAAGTCTGGCAAGGCCCATCAGGCCCTCCAGCCATCCCCTCCCATCAGAGAAGCCTTGCACCTCCCAGAGGGGGGCTGCCTCGGTATCCCTGCCACGCTCCATCGTTGGCGGGGACCTGCCTGGGAGAGACATGGCCTGGATACACACACAGCGATGGGTTTTGGAGGCCAGCAGCTGGGGCCTTCCATCAATTATGCTGCCTGCTTCCCACAGTCAGGAAGTGCATCCGCGTGGCTGCTCCAGACACCAAAGGCAGAGGTCAGCTTCAGCTTGGTATTTACCACAGACTGAGAGATGGTACAGTCACTCATACAAGCTTTCTCTCATTCATTCATTCATCCATTCATTCATTCATTCATTCATTCAATAAACATTTACTGTGTACGTTTGTGCAGAAGACCATACCAATATCATAGGAGAATCAAACACAAATAACAGTATAAGTGAATGTACAATGATAACTAGGATAAGAAAAAGTTTCACAGAAATAGGACAATGAATACCAGAGAAATTTAACCTATTTATGGAGTTGGGAAAGGGTTCTCTGGGGAAATGACATTGAGCAGAGGTCTGAAAAGTAAGTAGGCATTAACTCAGTGAAGAAGGAATAAGCAGAGGGCAGCATGGGCAAAGGGCCTGTGGTCAGAAGAAGAAGGACACATATGAAATAGGGGGGAGACCTTGTGTTCAGTCTTGCACAAGCTGAGTTGAAGCCATCTTTGAGACATTCAAGAGGAGGTGTAGAGCAGAATCTGGGTGTTAGAAGAGTGGAGACTATGGATATAAATTTGCAAGTCATCTGAACATTGGTAGTAACTAAAGCTGATGGCACAAGAGAAAGGGGAATCACCCTTCTGCATGTGTATTTTCAACTCTGTGTTGTAAACCCTCTTATTCCGGCTTGGGTGGAAGCAACTCCAAGCTTTCCAACCATTTCTACCTTCTTAGATAGGAAAACAATATTGAATTTTCAGCTACTGTGTCTGGAGCTCAAGCCACCAGATATCTCTTTGCAGACATCTTATGAGTATTTTTTCTGGTGATGGGAATATCCTCTAATTCTTCAAAAGTAGTTCTTTGTCAATATACTCTTCTATGTATACCATATAACTTATAATAACCTTGTATACATTTTCTCTGTCATCAGCGCAGTGTGAATAAAGACCTGCCAAATGAGAAGCATTATGTTCAGAAAAGTGGGTAGTAAAGTTCTCGTTTTAGAGCTTTGGTGCTCCCAACTTTGGGTTTTGTTTTGAAATTTCCTTTACTGAGCTCAAATGTGGAGTCTCATGCTGGTGGCTAAATAAAACGTGCATGAGGACTGCTTGCACGTTGATAAATTGTCCATATCTAGGGAGTTCACAATGAAAGCCGCCGTCACCATGCGAATTGTATTACGTGAGGGACAGTTAGGGACAGATGGCATGCAGTCATTTCCTGAGTGGGCAGCAGTAAGTGGATTTGTGATGTGATGGCTTTTGTCGGATGAAGGAAGCATGTGGTCTTTGGACCTGGTGAGCCTCTGTGAGCAGCTCCGCCCCCACACCAGCCACTTCCTCCCCGCGCTCCTTGCCCAGCACTGGGGTGTGTCCTTGTTTCACACCTTGCCGACTTCCCTGACTGTAGACATGGCTACTGCTTGAGCTCTTGCTGCCTCTGAGCTGCTTAGCGCCGAAACCTTGAGAAGACAGTTTTTCTCCTGTCGTTTGTTTCCCCATCACAATAAACTGCTTCCTCTAATAATTTGACATTTCGGGGCCGGTTCATTTTCTTACCGTCAAACTTAAAATTAGACTTTTGAGAACTGTTCTTTGTAATGGGACACAACTGAGTGTAGCAATTGCATTTCAAAAGAAAAATCCAGATCACGATGGTGGAGGCAACGCTCCCAGCTGTGCATTTGTCTCCTCCTGATGGAGATGATTCCAGTAGAGGGCTACACGTGGTGGGCAGCGACTTTTTCTCCAGCTGCCAAGCATGCTTTACTTAAGGCAGAAGCCAAAATACTTTTACTACTCTATTCCTTCCATGACTCCTTGTACCATTTTTGTCCTTTTGTGATTGTTTCAGTGTAATTGTGAATGAAATATGGCCCATGACTCAGCATTTTTCATGTGTATGTGGTGGTTCCTGATTTTAAATGGAACACATTAAATAGATTTAGCTTTGCTGACGGAAAAGTTAATAAGATGTGTGCAGTATTTATCTTCTCGATCCATGTTCTCCAAAACCCATCTATATTCTGAATGGCATGATTTCCATACCTTCCTCATTAAAAAGATGGCATAATTAAAGTGGTAACTAACTACCCAATCAGAGAGGATACATTTGTTGCCAGCTGAAAGCTTCTACGTAGTTAGTTGGTAAAATGATTCTATTTACCAAAGCCTATTAGTTGTCTGGTAAAATGACTCTCACTGGCTCTCCCTGTCTCTCTGTAGTTAACAGCTTATGGCCCGGGATCTTTAATTCCAGAACACTGAAACTGCCTCAGATTATCATATTGCTGGACCATCTGTTGCTCCAGGTGCTTTCCTGGTTGCTAAGCAATGGGAAGTGAGCGGTCCCACAACACCTTGCACAGGTGGGGGCCTTCCCAGAGACGCTGTGCTGGACGCTCCAATCTGATACATTTGCAAGGTTGTCAGGGAGACGGTGGGTCACGTGGATCCGTCACCTGGATGGACCACAGGTGTTTTAAATGTATGCAAGGTGGGCTATAGGGGATGTCACCAACCTGAACAAAATGCTCAGTTTAGTGTCCCAACAACCCACAGAAAAGCACAATAGGGGAATCAAAAAAGTGTTTCATAGATCTAGAAAGCTAGACCTCTGATCAATAAATCTTTGATCTCTGCTGATATGTTTCATCTTAGCAAAAAAAAGCTAACATGGGAATATTTTATTAAATAAGTAAACAAAATAAAGACCTAATAGGGAGCATTTTGTTTGGAGGTCTTATTTAGGACACCAAGTTTGAAATTTCAGATTCAAGTATTTCATTATTTTAATATACATTTTTGTTTTTGTTTTTCTGTGGTTTTTTGTTTTTTGTTTTTCCCCCTGCAACTTTTTTATATTTATTTATTTAAACATTTTTAAAATTAATCAAGTTTTTTATTAGTTTCATGTGTACAAAACAGTGTAAAAGACATTTATCCTTTATATCCCTCACAAAGTGATAGCTCCCTCCCCCAATTTACTACCCCTCTGACATAGCGTATTAATATATATTTTATTGAAGTATTTATGAAGTACACAGGGTAAGTGTATAGCTCAATGAATATTCCCAAAGTGAACAGAACCACTCAGGCCACTTCTGGTCACTGCCCTCAGCCATAAGGTTAACCCCTACATGGACTTCTAATAGATGCTTTACTTTGGGTGGCGGAGGAGTAGGAAAAATCTTGAATGTTTTATTGAATTATAACACATATACACACATATGTACACAATGATAACTGTATAACTCACATTTTCACAAACTGAACACACCCACAAGTGCAGATGAGAAGCAGACTGTTACCACCATCCCAGAAGCCCTTCTGTACCCCTTGCAAACCTTGTGCCCCACTGAAGGTGACCCCTCTCCCAACTTCCTCCAGTCTCACGTAGTTTTGCCTGATTTGGGACTTGACGTAACTGAATCACGTGGCTTGCACTCTTGTGTCTGACGTCTTCCCTTAGTATTGTACTTGTGCGATGTGTCCAGATGGGTGCACGTGGTGGTATAATCGTTGTTCGTTCTGATTCCACAGTGTCTCTATCACAACTTGTGGACCCACATACTATGGGTAGGCATTCGTGTGATTACAAATAGTAAAAGCTCCATTTTTAACCTTTCTCTAAAGTCAGTATGAGTTCTACTCTGTGCATTTTCTGATAACAGAGGAGAAAAGACCTTTTTCTTGACCTTTAAATATTCTCTTCAGAGTGGAATCTGCCGTTTGACCTCTAGAAAGTCTACTGAGTCTTTGTTCCCCAGCTGTAAGGTCTGGTCTTCTGATTTTAGGGTCTGAGAGGAGTTAAATACATTTCTCTGGGCATTTAATTGACAAGTCGTCAAAGGATAGTAACACTTTAGACCATTTGTCGAGTCTGTTCAATTTAGCAAGCTATAATCAGAAAACATCTTTAATTCTCTATTATTACCTTCAGTAATTGGATCTTTCTTCCCCACTCTTTGGCCCCATAGTTTTTTTTCACACATAGATATTAAAACGCCTGGTCTAGTCTAAATCAAAACTTCAATCTCTCAGACAATTAAAGGTACTCCTCTTTCCCCAGCGCAGGACATACTCCTTTGCTCAGAGAGAAAATTGGAAGAAGGGGGCACAGTCTGGTTTTCGTGTTCCTTGCACCACAACTCTCTCTCTCTCTCTCTCTCTCTCTCTTTCTCTTCCTCCTTTCCTCCCTCCCTCTGTTTTTTTGGCTCTGGAGTATTTGAGAAGGGGGAAAGAGGGGGAAAAGAGTGAAAGAATAATGAAAAGAAAAGAAGTACAAAGACTTTACTTGGTCAAGTTGTATTTGTGGTTTTCTCTTACTTGTCAAATTTTCTGTCTTGGCAGATCACCCAAATTCGGGCTCTTTCCTGGAGTGCACAAGCGTGTTCTCTGGAGGCCCCATGGGGACTTCAGATCCACATGATGTGTTCTCCAGCTGACCTTTTATAGCTCCCCCCTCCACTGCACCGACAGTTTCAGTCCTCTGAGTTCCCCTCACCTTGGCAGGCAGCTCATGGCTAACTTTTTTCACCGCAGTTGGGTTCATGTGGTTCTCAGGAATTCACTCTTTTCTGCCCCCCACCAAACTGTGGAATACACTTGTTGGCGCCTCTTTCCTCTGCCCGACATAATGGGCTGCTCCAGTCAGTGAATAAGGCATTTTTTCACAGTACTCCAAACACTAGGGGAGGGGGGAAGGGAAGCAGGTACCTCCATCCATCCCCGCCTTCTCCCACTCACCTGAACTTGTTTCAAAGAAACCCTTCCATCGATCTCTGGTCATCTTTTCTTCCAGTTTGGATGGCGTGGTGCTCACTAGACTGGATTTGTTATCTTTTGTTAATTTCTCATAGGGAAGTATCAAGCATCTCTCTTTAGAATGTGTGCTTTTTATCTGTTCATCTCAATTTTGAGACCTTGCCCAAATATTATTATTTTTTTTTTTGAAAAGACCTAGGTAGCATCTTACCTAAAAGTAGAGATAGGTTTAAATTTATCTTATTTATGGAATGTCTATGCTGCCTGGAACCACCTCAAATACTTTTGGAAAATAGGATAGGTCTAGCTAGCTGGTTAGAAAGGTAAAAAATCCTTTATTCCCAACACTGTTCTAAGCCATATGGAGAATGCAAGATATTTGCGCTCTCAAGGAGCTCCTAATCAAGCTTGAAAGGTGGGATTTGCATTCTCCAAACCATGAGCTCCTCATGACTGTGCTGTGTAAAAGGGAACATGAAATGGTACCAGAGAAACCATTATCTAAACTTTAGCTAAGTGAACCCCAGGAAGCCTGAGCCATCTTGTCCTTCTCATTAGTGAGAAGCTGCCGCTTTGTACCAAGGGAATTGTCTCAGACAGCCGGAGCAGCTGACGGGGACCAATCCCCATCAGGATAGCACCATTTCCTCTATGGAATCATCAGGAAGCAAACAATCAGCACAACAGGAGAACCGCAATATTGAGTTCGTGGAGGAGAACCTTCCTGCTTTTCTGATTTGGTCTGTGCCGTGTAGGATTGCTCCTGCCGACGTTTATCTGATCTACCTCAAACTTTTCTACCAAAGAATCTGTAAGAACAAAGTACAAATGATTGGTTACCTCTCACAGGTCTGGGGACTTAGCTTCCAGTAGGCTATCACAAGTTTGAACTGCCTTTCATATTTTCTATTTTATTTTAAAAAATCATGTAGACTTTACAGTCAATCTACAACATATCTCTGATTGTTTTCATTTTTTAAAAAATGACTTACTTTATTTGCCACGAAATGAGCCTGTAGCCCTGTGGGCTGTATCCACAGGCAGCTTGCAATAGTCTAAGAGTCACGCTCACTCCAATTTAAGAAGATAAATACAGTTTTCTTGGGTTAAGCATGAGTTTCTAAGCAGGTTTTAAACATAAATGATCTACTTCGTGAGAATTACAAAACTTCTTTGCTCTTAAAAGTTAGCAAAGGAAACTCACTCCCTACCTTGTATCCAGAAGCACATTATAATCAGACATAAATATGAATCTCTCATGAAGAATATTATCATAACATTACCTGACATTTTAAAATTGTTTTTCACCTTTATTGAGGTATAAGTGACAAATAGAATTGTAAGATATTTAAAGTATACATCATGGTGATTTGTGACACATACTCACCAGGAAAGGATTCCGTCTCGTTAGGTAACACATCATCACCTCACATGTTTATCTCTTTCTTTCTTTTGTTTTTTTGAAAGAACATTTAAGTTCTACTCTCTTAGCAAATTTTAGTTATAAAACATAACTGAAGTCGCCATGTCCTACATTAGATCCTCAGACATTCCTTGTAGCCGAAAGTTTGTGTGCTTTTACCGACCTCTCCCTGTTTCCCCGCAGCCCCTGACAACCACTTTTCCACTCTGTGCTTTGAGCGTTCTTGTTTCAGATCCTGCATATCCAAGCAGAATTTGTCCTAGTCCGGTTCATTTCACCGAGCATAATGCCCTCAAAGTCCCTTCATATTTTCACAAACAGCAGGATTTCCTCCTTTCTCATGGCTGAATAATATTTCTGTCTCTCTGAGAGAAAGAGAGAGACAGAGAGAGAGACAGAGAGAGAGACAGAGAGAGAGACAGAGAGAGAGACAGAGAGAGAGAGCCATCTTTATCCACTCACCCATTGACAGACAGATTGTATCCATCTCCTGGCTATTGTGATAACACTGCAGTGAACATAGGAGGGTGCAGATAGTTTTTCGAGATCCTGTTTTCATTTCCTTTGGATAAACATTCAGAAGTAGAATTGCTGAGTCATATGGTAGTTCCATTTTTCATTTTTTGAGGACCCCCCATTCTGTTTTCCATAGTGGCTGCACCAATTGACATTCCTACCAGTAGGGTACCAGGGTTCCCTTCTCTCCATATCCTCAGGAGCATTTGTTATCTCTTGTTGTTTTGACGACAGTCATCCTAACAGGTGTGAGGTGGCATCTCACTGTGGTTTTGATTTGCATTTCCCTGATGATTAGTGATGCTGAGCTCCTTTTTGTGCACCTGTTGTCCATCTGTAGGTCTTCTCTGGAAAAATGTCTGTGCAGTTCCTCTGCCCACTTTTTAATTGGATTGTTTTGCTTTTGGTGGTATTGTTGTTTGGGGTTGTTTTGGGGGGCACTGAGTTATGTGTCCTTTACATATTTTGGATATTGTACCCCTTATATGATTTGCAAATATTTTTCCCATTCCATAGGTTGCCTGTTATTTTGTCCGTTGCTGTTCAGAAGCCTTTTAATTTGATGTAGCCTATCTTTTTTTCTTTTGTTGCCTTTGTTTTTGGTGTCAAATCCAAAAAACTTTGCCAGCACCAATGTCAAAGAGCTTATAACACACTTCTTCTAGGAGGTCTTTGGTTTCAGGTCTTAAATTTAAGTCTTTAATCCATTTTGACATGATTTTCGTTTATGGTGTAAGATGGGAGTCCAGTTTAATTCTTTGCCTGGGCTGTCTAGTTTTCCCAGCATATTTTATTGAAGCAACTACCATTTCCCCAATGGTTCCCTTGTTGTAAATTAACTGATCATGTACGCATGAGTTTATTTCTGGGCTCTCTGTTCTGATACATTGATCTATGTGTCTGTTCTTATGCCTGTACCATACCATTTTGACTACTGTAGTTTTGTAGTGTAGTTTGAAATCAGTAAGTGCGATGCCTCCAGCTTTGCACTTCTTTTTCAAGACTGCTTTGGCTATTCAGGTATTTTATGATTCCATACAAATTTTAAGATTGTTTTTTCCATTTCTGTGAAAAATGTCCTTTGAATTTTAATAGGGGTTGCATTGAATCTGTATATTGCTTTGGTTAGTATAGACATTTTAACAATATTAATTTGTCCAATCCATGAGCATGGAATATCTTTCTATTTTTATGCCTTCCTCAATTTCTTTCTTCCATGTCTTATAGTTCTCAGTGTACAGGTTTTTTGTTTTTTAATCTTCTTGGTTAAATTTATTACTAAGTATCTTCTTCCTTTTGATGCAGACATGAATGGGATTTTTTTCTGAATTTCTCCTTCTGATAGTTTGTTGTTAGTGTATGAAAACAGAAGTGATTTTCACGTACTGATTTTGTTTCCTGCAATTTTACTGGATTTATTAGGTCTGCATTTTTTGTTGTTTTTGGTGCCATCTTCAGAATGTTCTATATGTAATATCATGACCTATGCAAATACAGACAAATTTACTTCTTCTTTTCCAATCGGAAGCCTCTTATTTATTTTTCTTACCTGATTGATCTGGGTAAGACTTCCAGTACTATATCGGATAAAAGTGGTGAATAGGCATCTTTTTCTTTTTCCTGATCTTAGAGGGAAAAGCTTTCCGCTTTTCGCCATTGAGCATGATATTAGGTATAGGCTTGTCATACACGGACTTTATTATGTTGACGTATATTCCTTCTATACCTACCTTGTTGAATTTTTAACATGAATGATGTTGAATTTTGTCACATATTCTACATCTATCGCAATGATCGTATAATTTTTGACCTTCATTTTGTTAGTGTGGTTTATCAAGAATATTAAATCATCCTTGCAGCACTGGAATAAATTCCACTTGATCAATGTATATGATCCTTTTACTTTACTGTTGAATTTAATTTGTTGAGGATTTGGCACCTATATTCATTAGGGATATTGGCCTGTAATTTTCTTGTATCGTCCTTGTCTGGTTTTGGTATCAGGGCAATGCTGGCCTCATAAAATGTGTTTGGAAGTGATCACTCTTATTCTATTTTTTGGAAGAGTTTGAAAGATTGGTGTTAATTCTTCTTTAAATGTTTGGTAGAGTCACCAGTGAAGCCATCTGGTCCTGGACTTTTGTTTATTGGAGGTTTTGATTACTGCTCAATATCCTTATCCATAATTGGTCCATTCAGATTTTCTGTTTCTTCATGATTCAGGTTTTATAGGTTGTGTTTCTAGGAACTTATCCACTTTTTATAGGTTGTTCAATCAGTTGGCACATAATTGTTCATAGTTGTCTCTTATGATCCTTTGGATTTTGGTGTCATCCGTTGTAACAACTCCTTTTGTTTTTAATTTTATTGATTTGAGTTCTCTCTCTTTTCTTGGCAAGTCTAGCTAATGGTATGTCTATTTTGTTTATATTTAAAAAAAAATCTATTAGTTTAATTGATCTTTTCTATTGTGTTTTTGGTTTTTTTTTTTTGGGGGGGGTCTCTATTTCATTTATTTCTGCATGACCATTGTTATCCTCCCCAATTCTTATTTTTTTTAATTAACTTTGGATTTTGCTTGTTCTTCTTTTTCTTGTTCCTTGAGAAGTAAAGTTAATTTATTTGAGATCTTTATTTTTTTTCTTAGTGTAGCTTAATTTATTGCTATAAAACTATCTTCTTAGACCAGCTTTTGCTGCATCCTATAAGTTTTGGCATGTTGTAGTTCAATTTTCTTTTTTCATAAGATAATTTATCTCTTGACTTCTTCTTTGACCCACCGATTGTTTGGTAGCATGTTGTTTAAACTTCACATACTGTGAAATTTCTGATGTTCTTATAATTGATTTCTGATTTCGTATCATTGTTTTTGGAAAATATGCTTGATACAGTTTTAATTTTCTCAAATTTATTAAGACTAATTTTGTGGCTTAACAGATGATCTATCCTGGAGACTGTTCCATGTCATGTGCACTTGAGAAAACTGTGTATTCTGCTGTTGAACAGAATGTTCTGTAAATTTCTGTTAAGTCCAGTAGCTTAACGTATAGCTTAACGTACAGTTTAAGTCCAATGTTTCCTTATTGGTTTTCTGTCAGGATGATCTAGCTATTGTACAAAAGTCCCCTACTATTATTGTATTGGTATCTATTTCTCTCTATAAGTCTGTTAATATTTGCTTTATATATCTAGATTTTCCTATTATATAATACTCTTATTATCCCTTATAAAAATATTTACAAATGTTTCCCCACTTATTGGATTGACACCTTTATCATTATATAATTACCTTCTTTGTCTCTTATTACAGTCTTTGACTTAAAGTCTATTTTGTCTAATATAAGTATACTACCCTTACTTTCTTTTTGTTTCCATTTGCATGGGATATCTTTTGCCATCCCTTCACTTTCTGCATGTGTCCTTAAAATTGAAGTGAGTCTCTTGTAAGCAGCATGTAGCTGGGTCATTTTGTTTTGTTTTGTTTTTATCTATTCAGCCACTATATGTCTTTTGATTGTAGAATTTAGGCCATTTACATTTAAAGTAATTAATGAAGGTAGAGACTTACAATTGCCTTTTTGCTCATTGTTTTCTAGCTGTTTTGTAATTCCTTTGTTTCTTCTTTATCTTTTCCTTTGTGATTAGATAATATTCTGTAGTGGTATGTTTAAATTCTTTTCTCTTTATCTTTTATGTATCTACTACCATGTTTCTCTGAAAATAAGATCTAGCCGGACAATCAGCTCTAATGCATCTTTAGGAGCAAAAATTAATATAAGACCAGGTTTTATTTTACTATAAGACCAGGTTTTATTTTACTATAAGACCTGGTATAATATAACATAATATAACATAACATAACATAACATAACATAACATAACATAACATAACATAATATAATATACCAGGTCTTATATTAATTTTTGATCCAAAAAGATGCATTAGAGCTGATTGTCCATCTAGGTCTTATTTTTGGAGAAACACGGTATAGGTTTTTGCTTTATGGTTACGTGCAGCATACATAAAACATCTTGTATTTATAATAATCTATTTTAAGCTGCTAACAACTTCAAATACTTCAAAGTTCTCCCCCCACATATTTTTTTGTTCTTGATGTCACAATTTACATCTTTTATCTTGTGTATGCATTAAAAAATTATTATAGATACAGTTATTTTTAATACTTTTATGTTTTGACCTTCATACAAGAATTGTTTTATACCCACCATGATTGCAACATTAGGGTTTTCTGTTAGATTTCCATTAGATTTCGAGTTTTAACTAGAAATAAATTTCTGACTTAACTATATTTACCTTTATCAGTGATATTTATACTTTCATATGTTTCCCTGTTAGAATCCTTTCATTTCAGCTAGAAGAAGTCCCTTTAGAATTTCTTATAAGGCCTGTCTAGTGATAATGAACATCTTTACCTTTTGTTGTCTAGAAGATTCTTTATCTCCTTCAATTCTGAAGGACAGCTTTGCCAGGTAGAATATTCTTGGTAGATAGTATTTTTTTTTTCTTTCTGCACTTTGAATATTTCATGATGCTCCCTTTTATTCTACAAAGTTGCTGCTGAAAAAAATCTGCTGATAGTCTAGGGAAGTTTTGTTGTACCTAACAAGTTGTTTTTCTCTTGATGCTTTTAAGATTCTCTCCTAGTCTTTAAATTTTGACAGTGTAATTATAATGTGGTTTGTTGTGGGTCTCTTTTGATTCATCCAATTTGGAACTCTTCTGGCTTTCTGGATCTGGATGTCTTTGTTTCTCCGGGTTAGGAAAGTTTTTAGTCATTATTTCTTTGAATAAGCTTTTTGCCCCTTACTTTCTATCTTCTCCTTCTGGGACCCCTATGATGCAAATATTGGTCTGCTTGATGATGTCCCATAAGTCCTTTCATCTTTTCCTTCTTTTTTTCCTCTTTTGACTGGATGAATTTCACTGCCGGTTTTAAGTTCAATTATCCTTTTTTTCCCCACTTAAAGTAATCTGATACTGAAACCTTCTACTGAATTTTTCAGCTCAGTTATTATATTCTTCACATCTGTGATTTCTATATGGTACTTTCTTGTATGTTCTAATCTCTTTGTTGAAATTCTCACTTTGTTCATACATTGTCCTCCTGACATTGGTGACCATCTTTATGACCTTTATTTTGAACTTTTTATCAGGTAAATCACTTATCTCTATTTCATTAAGGTCTTGTTCTTTTGTTCTTCATTTTCCTTGACTCTCTGTGTTGGTTTCTGTCCATTGGATTAAGCAGCTACCTCTCCCGGTCTTGATGGAGTGATCTTGTATAGGAGATGAATATTATTGATCTGCCTGGCCCAAGCTCTTGGTGGTCTCTCAAAGCTTTGTGATTGTCCAAGCTGCCTCCTTTGTACTTAGTGGCTATCAGTAGGTAAGGGTATGCCAAGACCTGTCAGTTCCCAAAGGGGAGGATCATAGTCAGCATCTAGAGGCAGGCTGATTGGAAGCTGGATCTTTAGGCAGCAGCTGAGAAAGAATGTAGTTAGGGCCTTTCCAGGGAGAAACCAAGAGATAGGCTTTTTTGCCTGTCCCCTCTGTGCTGGGGCTAGGTGTATAGCTGCAGGGGGAATGCCCTGTACCCATTAATACTTCTTCTTTGTTAGCTACAGTCCTGTGGGACCTGTGGATGCAAGCCCCATTGGCTGTTAGAACCAGGCAATCTAGTGGCCTGTCCCCTATGCAGCAGCTGCCAAAGCTGAGGTACAAGGCATGTGTACCAGCTCTTTCTAGGAAGAGATTAGCAATTGGTGATTCTGTCTTTTTAACTTTAGCCACTGTGGCAAATTGTAGCAATATCTTATGGTTTTAATTGACATTCCTTTTATTATTAATGAGGCTGAGTATCATTTCATGTGTTCAGGTTCGTTTGGATATCTTCTTCTGCTAATTGCCTGTTCAAGGGTCTTGCACATTATTTTATTGGGTTGTCTGTCATTTTATGAGTGGGAGTCTTTATATATTCTGTATATGGGTTCTTTTACAGGTACATATTTAACAAATATTCTCTACCACTTTGTGGTAGTTCCCTTCTCTATGATAATGAAGACAGTCATCTAAATTATTTTCTAATTATGAGTAATGGGAAAAGATAATCTTTTCAATAGTAGTGCTTGTACAACTGGATACAATGTGAGTTGAAAACCCTTAACCTCTACCCCATGCCATACACACACACACACACACACACAAAAAAAAAAAAAAAAAAAAAAAAAAAAAAAAAACCATTTAGTGGATTGCTGATATACCAGTAAATAGGAAAGTTCAAACAATAAAGATTTTTGAAGATAATTTAGGCAACTATCTTTATTACCTTCATAGAAGGGAACTATTTTTAATAAGGACACAAAAAGAAAATTGTTGATAAATTATACTACATTGAAACTGAGAAATTCTATTCCTTAAAAGACACTAATTCTCTCTTGAACTGGGTTTAACCTGCTATTAAATCTTTCCATTAAGTCCTGGTCCCATTAATTCAATATTTCTAGAATTTCTGTTTGATTGTCTTGAGATGATCTCTGTAATTTATATAGTACTCTATTGTCCATCTTCTAGCTCCCTGCAATAGTAATCATAGTTATTTGAAATTCTAGCTACAGTATGTGAAGACTGCGTGAATAGCTTTCTTTTTTCTTTTTTCTTTTTTTCTTTTCCCCCTGGTTACGCTCTTTCATGCTATCTTATTTCCCAGTGTGTCTTCTTATCTTTGATTGTGTTCCAGCCATTGTTTCTAAGAATTATAACAATAATTTGTCAGCAATGGTGATGCAGTCTTTCTTCATAGATCATTTTTGTTTGTTTCCAACACATGTATTAGGGTTCTAGTAATCTGGAATAACTTTAATTCACTTTTAGAGATGATTATTTTTCTAGATTGTCCAGATATCTCCTAGGTAAAATCCATTCATGTGAGAAACATTTTACTTCCAATTACTCCTCCTCCTAGGATACAGACATTCAAGGCCCAAACACAAATTGCGGTGAGTTTATCATGAACCCTCATTAGCAAGCTCTTAACTTTTGTCCCTTCTTATACACTGTTAGAAGTATTGTTCATACTCTTAGCTTCCCCCAAAATAGCAAATTCTGGACATTGCATCTCTTGAGTACTGTCTTCTTCTGCCTGTCTTGGTCCAATACTCCTTTCCTGTTTTATTAGCATTCCAATACCTTCATTTTATTTTTCTATTTTCCCCTCATCTTTAATGGTTATCCTTATCGAAAGGTTTGGTCCATATTACCCTATCAATAATTATCAGAAGTAGATTATTCTCATTTCTCATAGCATAGGACAGGACTCATTTTATTAAGGAAGTTCAATTATATAATAATCTCAAGTTTTCTGGTTTCCAGCTTAAAAGGCTATTTGGTTCTATTCAAAAAGAGAAACTTTGAAGCTATTTCAAAGTTTTCGAATTCAGTGCTCTAAATTCAATAAATCCAATTAATAGAAATTTGCTTGTATTAGTTGAGACTGTTTTTATTATAACAGAAACCCAATTCAAACTGGCTTTTTGTTATTAAAAGTGGGAAGATTCTATTAGTTCACTAATACAGACAGATACTAGTTTCAGGAGAGGCTTCTTCCAGCTGCAGAAATAATGCCATCGTGACTGGTTTTAGTCTGTCTCTCATTTCAATCTTCTGCCACATTCAGCTTACCTGTAATGGCCCTTGGAGACTCTACATTTATATCCTTACTATTTAGAGGCCATAAAAAGTGTCCAAGAATCCTAGAAACTCTAATTATATCTCACTGGCTCTGTTGGGACATGGGTTCACTCACGAACCAATCGCTGTGCCCTGGGAAATGTGGTGTTGTGATGTGCCACCCCTAAGTCAAATGCTCTAGTCCTGAATATAGGTGTGAAACCCAGCCAGAAGCACAAGCTCTGAGAGTGACAGAGTCCATGCTTTGCTGAAAAAGCCAGAAAACTCTTTTGGGTAGCAGAGGAATGGATTCTGGGCAAAAGTAAACAACAAATGTTCGCTGCACCAGCCCACTGGAAATCAGTGTTGTTCTTCTCAGTGGCCTGTGTGTCTCCAGAAGCTTGGAGAGCACTGTATTGTTTAAGTATCGCGGTGCCAGGAGTGCACAAAGGTCTCCCTTTGCATCTCAAATGTGCCTGATGCTAATCTCTTTTGCCTTAGTTTTGAAAGGTCCTTAAGACTGTTGAGCATGTGGGCAGTGGAAAGGAGCAGTTGTCCTGCCACGAGTTGGTTTCCAGAGAAGGAACTTAATCTAAACACAATATGCTGCCTTGATGAGTGTCCTGTGGAATGAAAAGGTTGGACTGGAAAGCACGTGTAGGCGGTCAGTTTCGGACCATGCCTCAGAAAAAGGCCTGGTGTTATCTGTCCTGAAAGTCAATGAGAATGAATTGATGAGCAGACAATAGCCCGGGTGTCCAGCTGATGGATCTGTGTATCCCCACGCCCTTTGGCAGCAAGCGCCTTTCTTCTGTACTTCCCTTAGTAATTCAGGCGATGATAAATGGCGCTACTGACAGCCCACTACAATGCAAATAAAACCCTTGTCAGGGAGTCTTCCATCTTCCAAGAAGCAAAGAAAAACTTATCCGTAACCCTCTCGCAGTGGAATTTTTCTCACACCATCTTAGTGGCGCTGTGTGAGTGTGACAGCGTGAGTATATGTGTATTTGTGTATCTTGCTGAGGCCATGAGTTTAGTTCAAGGCAAAAGGCACAAAGCTGTGTTAAAAACAGACCTCTGCACACAGAAACACGAAGCTCGACTTTATGTCATAAGCAAACCTGAGAAAATGTACAACTCTCAGCCACGCCTTCAGTTCAGCAACATAGAGGAGAAAAAAATGAATGCCCCACCCCCTTGCAGTCTTATAAAAGCAAGTAGGAATTGCAGAGTGCAGAAAGAAGACTGTAAACACCTATCTATTGTGGAGACTATTTTACACTAGTCACCTGACCTTCCCTCACTTCTTAAACACTTCTCTTTCTCCTGGTCTGTGTTGTCTGGTATTCAGGACACACCACAGCCTGAAAGCCGGCGTTCGTTCAGCAAGATCTTTTCTCTATCAACAGAGGTTTGTGTTGCTAATGCTGCTGAAACAGGGTGATCTATGAAGAGAGCAAAGATCCAGAGTTATCATGGTCCCTGGAAATCATCAGATGAGGGAACCAAGACAAACATGGTGGCAGGTGCTCTTTGCAGGTGATTTTCCCATTGGTATAATCACATACGTATCCGAGGAGAAGCCTATTTTTCACAGGATTGCTTAGAATTGCAGAATCTCAGGAGCAACCTGTATGGCCAGCAGTAGGTCAACTAAAATAAGAGTGATTAATTCAATGGAATATCTGTAAGAACAAGGAAACTCTGTGTATGTCAATAGCAGCAGATTTCAGGTATATTCTTTCCCAGAAGAATGTATACGATATCATTTATTTTTGGTGAAAGCAGGGGAAAGTAACAAATGTGTATATATGTTTGCATATTTGAGGGACATTTCTGGAGAGAATAACCAAGAAATGTAAAATACTGTTTGTCCTACTGGGGAAAGATGTTGGGAGCTTTGGAATAAATAGAAAATTCTCATAGGTATTTTGTCCTGTTTGAACATTATTTTTACCATTGTATGTGTTATGTTTTCATAATAATGTAATAGCATTTTGAAAAATGCTCTGATTCCCAGTCTAGCGTTTCAGGTTGCCAATCGGCCCTCTGCAGGTGTATGTAAACACTGCTTGTTTACAGGCTAGGATCCCCTGGGGCAGTCACGTCCAGATACTTCTCACCATGCCGACAGTTATGCCAGGACCACTGGGGCAGGGAGGTGTACACTTCTCACCGGTATGCTCTTAGCATCGGCTGCAGTGCTCCCCATGAGTTCTCAAGTTCTATCCAGCATGAACAGGAGTCACCTGAGATCTCAGCAGAACAGATTCCCAAGCCCCTTTTCCAGAATCCGGGAGGGTGGGCTTTGTCGCTCCAGGGTGAGGCCTATGAATCTGCATTTCTAACAAGTTCCCAGGCTGCACTAATGCTGCTGAGCTGCAGACCATATATTAAAGCCCACAAGTGTGAAGTTTACCTGTTACTGGAATGTTTCAGAAGAATGTGCCTCCCTCAAGAAGAGATTCTTATCTAATGTTCCATCTGCAGTGCTGTATGTAACACCACTAGGCTAGAGAAGCAATGAAGATGGGTCTGAGGGCCATTTTGGAGACCATGCTGATAAGACTCTCCATAGGTCTCTGGTGTGAGCAATTGAATGGATGATGATGATGATGACATTTGTCAAAATGCTTAAAACAGTGGGGCTGAGGGGTGGGGAGCACCGGTGTAGGTTGCAAGTCAAGAGTTCAATTTGAGATTTGTTTATTTGGGGATGTGGCAGAGATCTCCAAGAGGAGATATCATCTAATCGAAGCAATTGAAGCTCAGGAAAGAGGTCTGGGATTAGGAATATAAATGTGGGAATGGCCAGAGTGTAGATATATTTAAAGCCTTGGGGAAGGACTGAATCACACTGGAAATGTAGAAAGAGTAAGGGAAACTAAGGGACAGGAACAGTAGGGGACTTAGGGAGAAGCAGCACTAAGGAGAATTAAAAGGAGCATCCAGGGCGACAAGGAAAAAACTGAGAGAGCACGGGATCATAGGAGCCGAGCGAGGAGATGGGCAGAGATGCACGCAGTGTCCAGCTGGCTCGGTGGCTGCTGAGGGACCGAGTAAGGTAACGTCAGTAACACAGAGGTCAGATGATCCTGGTAGGTCGTTTCATATGAGAGATGAGGAGAGTCCAGACTGGAGTGGATGAGGAGAGCATGGAGATGGGCGTGTGGAAGCAGCGTGTATGGACAACTCTTTTGATGAGTTTGGTTGTGAAGGGGCATGGGGCAGTGGGCCAGGAGCTGGAGGAGGACGTGGATTTCGAGAAGGTGTTTTAGAGGCGGGAGGTACCACAGCCTGTTGATGTGTTCACAGGAGAGATTCGGCAGGAGAGCCAGGAGGGCAGAGAGGAGGGTAGAGAGGAGTGACGGTTAGAGGAAGCCGGAGGGGGCGCCCACAGCCTGAGCAGGGGTGCAGTTTGAGAAGAGACACTCGTCTTCATGTTGTCAGGAGGGTCCTGAGACGTAGCAGGTCTGAGAGTGTGGGAAGGTGAGGGGTGCTTTCTTTCCTTAGTGAAGTGTGGCACCAGTGGAGAATGAATGGAAAATGGCAGTGAAAGAAAAAATTGTGGAAAAGTAGGAGAGCAGATGTCCCAGCAAAGAGGCAACAAGTATCACAGGAAATCGCACGACTTAACTCCTGCTCTTACTACGTGAATTCCCCATAGTGGCTTGCGGGGAATCTCTTCACTCACTTTGAGCCTGCGTTTCTTCACATGTAGACCAGGGACAATACCCACCTTACTCTGAGGATTTTCATGAGACTCAAGTAGAATAAATGCTTGTAGAGACAGATTGCAAGTCGTAAAGCCCATGCAAATATATGTGACTTCATTTTTATATTTTATTTGCAAAAAGAAGGTAATACTCATACCTACCCAACAGGGTTGTGCTGAAAATTAAATGAAAACTGTACCATGTAAAGAAAGCCTTCTCTCCGGTTCACAGTAAGTCCTCATAAAGGCTAGCCGTTCATTTCATTTGCTCGTTGGTTTAATCTGGTCTATTTGGTGGCAGCGTGCTGTCCCCATATTGATTCCATCATCTGTGAAAGGAGAACTGTCTGCCCTTAGTCAGAACAGTTGTCGGTGTAGCTGCATGTGGATGAGAGAGACCCATTTGCCGGCTTCATTCATTTACACACTTTCAGCCAACCCGACATTGTACCAAACAGATCACAGCGTTTCAGAGGTGGAAGGGCACTTAGCAGTGATCACATATGAGCCCCACCTTTTAAAAAGGAATATGAAACCCAACACTCAGAGAGGTCCTCAGAGTATCAGAAAGTGGTTCCCAGCAGGGACTAGACTCCCGGTCCCATGTTCTCGCCACTCCCCCTTTCCCTGGTCACGCACAATTGGAAGCACAGTGCGGCATCCCTTCAAAATTCGACCTGGACTTTCAGGGAAGAGGTGACACATGTTGTCTCAAAGAAGAACAAGGCTATTCAAGGTAACCAGCAGAATTCCAAGCCAACGTAATGGTGCAGAGGACGCTAGCCATGCAAATGGCATGTTAGAACCGATTTCATCAGCTAAGATGATTGGGTCCGACTGGCGCTTACCGTGGCCTCGTCAAGGGGCAGTGGTAACCATGACCAGCCTGGTGTGAAACCCAGGCAGGCTGAGTGCTCATCTGGGGCTGGGGCTACCCTGGATCTTGGGGACCTGAGCGTCCTCCCTTCAGTTCCAGCTCCGTCTCTTCCCACCAGTGTGAACTCACCACTACTGTTTATTGAGCAATTACTCTCTGGCAGGTGCTGTGCTAAGTCTCTTTGATCCCCACAAGAGCCCTATGCGGTAGCCATTAGTGAGTCGCCAGTTTAAAAATGAGGGCACCAATGCTCAGAGAGGTTATGTAGCTTTCCCATGGGTCACACAGCCAGGAAATGGCAGCGGCTGGGTTTAGGTGCTGGTGCCAGGGTCTAGCACTTGGTCGCTGTGCTGTTCTCCCTCCCCAAGTCACCTAACATCTCTGTGCCTTATGTTCCTCCTCTGTAAAAGGAGGATGTGGGTGAAGACAATTTCTGGGTTTGCTTCCTACTCTCCCTCCTGTGAGTCTATGAGGTGTAGGTTAGCCAAGTTTGAAGGGGCCTTACCGTTGCTCCTGCTACCTGAGTGGGTTGTCTTCCTCACGGGCGCCCACTGAAACTTTCCATCCCACCCATGACCGTTAGCTTAGGGCCACCCCTGAGTCCTCTCGCTCCCTTTGCTTCTCTCTAAGATGGTGTCTGGGGAGTCAGATGGGCACTTACTTGCCCTGGAGGGTGTAGGAGAAAGGGGTTCTCTGCTCTGACTGGTCTCGTGGTCTCGTCCCCTCAGTCCCGTTATTGGCATCTGGCTGAAGCCAGCGCTGGCAGATTGGTGTGCTCTCTCAGCCTGGCCTGGCTATGAAACACCTCCCCTGGCCCCACCACCCTTCCTGAGGTGACTCCAGTTTGGCGTCGGCCTGGCAGCCACTCTGCAGCCACCACCGCAGGGTCTCTCTGATCCCATTACAATGAGTCCCCGCCAAGCACCCCTGCCAGGCTCCTCTCTCCTCTGAGACCCCTTGGCACTGACCTCGTGCCCCAGGAAACTGGCATCACGTCCCTGTCCTAACCCAGGTGGCTGGCAGGGCTTACTCTGATGTGAGTTCCCCGGCCCGTGTGGGGGGAGCCCTGGAGTTGCCTCAGGCTTCTGTTTCCCGTGCACTTAAAGCAGCCTCATGCATCTAAGAATTAAATGTATGCTTGTGGTGGCCTTTATGTTCTTTCCAGTGTTCCGGTGCTGTGTAAACATGTAGTAAGATTTCAACTAGAAATCCTAACTCTGTATCAATTGCTCGGCTGCACATTTTGTAGCAGAATTATGAGGCTAACTTAATAGGACAAACTCTTGTAAACATTACAATTACATAAGACACCAAATTATATAAAATACCTACAGCACACACTTCTTAACTCATAAACATTATTATTCTGGGTCTTATAAATATTTATGTACTTAATTGAAATCTTCCAAGGGTGAAATAAGTTTGCCCTCTAAGGCAACAATAATCGTATCCCATGCCTTTGGGAAATTGCTGGAAGGAGCAGAATGATCCCAGCTCAGCCTACCTGGGCAACCCTGTGGGAAACACCCAATACGCCTGATACTTAATCTATCACTCAGTGACCCAGTCAGGCAGAGATAGCCAATGTGCCGCGGTACAAGTGGTACCCTACCTGACGCTTCCTTGACAGACAGGTCGGGAGCCTCCAAACTGATTATGTCGCTCACTGGTTTTAGCCTTTCTCTAGTAATCTTTTCATCGGTATTTTCGTCAAACCCGTGGACAGTGCACCAGATAGCACAGTGCATTTTCTCATATTCTTAGGGCCACACAGTTCTTTTGGTATCACGATGACACCCAGGTGATCTGAGCTGCCTTGTGTGGCTCTACCTGACCTTTTGGTACAGCTTCCAGGGGCTCTAGGCAGGCGCCCTCTGCCTGAAGCCACATGCTCGCTATACATTTCCTCCAAAGTCCATCACATATCCTTTGTCACCTGCTCTCACTTCTCTTCCTCACCGAGCAGGCCCCTGTCACTCTCTCTGATCAATAGTTAATAGAGCGGTTTCGTAAGAATCACTTGGGCAACGTTTTACAACTGTAGATTCTGATACGGTAAATCTGAACTCAGACCCAGATTGATTTTAAGATTTGTAGTTGTGTTTTGGGGAACCAGTTGTCTAAAAAGGCCTGGTTCATGCCCAACCTCCATCTTTACAGAACAACGGAAAATGCTCCTGGCCTAGGAATTAAGAGATCTGATTTCTAGTGCCCAACTAATCAGCCGTGTGGCTTGCATAGGTCACTTCACCTTTGGAGGCCTCTGTTTCTGCAAGAATTATTTTTGTTTGTTTTCTTAATGTTTCTTTCTGCAAGGATTCGTGTTTTCATTTCTTGAGCATTTACTACGTGCTGGGAACTAAGGCTTTATATACATTTTCTCATGTGGTCATCACAGCAACCTATCAGTACTCTGGTTCTTAACCCCATTGTACAGATGCGGAAACTGAGGCTTAGACAATTTAAATGAACTGACCGAGGTTAGCTCTACATATAGCTGATGAATTCTTGTCTAGATTCAAACCCAGGACTGCGGACTGCAGCCCTCGGCCTGCACCAGCTATCAACGGCCTCCTGAGTCTATGAAATGGAATTTACTTTCTGTTTCAGGACAAATCCCTTTAAGACATGTGGAATCATTGGGGCCTGTTGCAACTGAGCTATAGTTTTTACAGTACGACCCTGCTCAGGATTGGCAATTGCTATGGAAACTATGGGTAGAACGTTGCATGTTTAGTCTTGTTTTGTTTAAGACTGGTTGGGTCCTCTGATACGTGGCTCCATGAGGCTCAGGAGGATGGGAAGTATAGTCATGTCTGCAAGCTTTGGGGCTCAGGAAGGCATAAGGAGCCCCATAAGGAATCACAGCAACAAGCAAACAGCTGCTGCCCCCCGTTCCTCCCCACCCCACCCGACGTCCCAGAACAGTGGACTCACTATGTGTAATCAGGGAGCGGAGGACGTAGGAAAGCCCGGGATCAGGAGATGCCCTGTAGAGAAATGCCCCAGGCTGCCGCTGTCTTTCCTATCCCTCTCTTTAGGGTAGGCTTTAAACTGATAGCCCTGGGAGGGCTTAATTCCTGCCTGTACTCATTTGAATTTTATCACATTTCTCTGTTTACTTGCTGTTCACTTTGCAATAAAAGAAGGTGCCCCTTTTCACACTTCAGCACTCCAAAGGGGAAGACATCTTTTGGTGAGGACAGAGCTGCACTTCCGCTTGCAGAACTTTTTAGCCAGCTCAGGAATGGTTCAGCCTCATTACAGATAAGGGTGAGCCCTTCCACATGGTTTATGCGGCTTTGGGGACTGTTTGTGGAGATGAGACAAAACCACCCATTGCCCCACAATTCAGCAATTCTATAGAAGCTAGCCCTCCCGTACCCCTGGGATTTCCGAGGGCAAAGTGGGGCAACCCACTGGCAGCAAGACGAGGGGAACTGGGTTCTTTCCCACTTGGAATGCAGCTCACATCGTGAGCAGCCAGATGATGGTGTGAAAATAAAAACAAAACTTCTTGGGTCAGAGTAGTATAAAAACAACCCAGTGTAGTCTCTTGTAAGGAGAGCAGTGCATGTGGGTGCCACCCTCTCCTGCTCATCGCAGAAAGCTGCGAGGTTTAAACTCGGGCCACGGCTCACCTCCACTAATGCTAATTCCTGTGCAGGCAGATAAAGCCATGGCAATGCTTGGGATCTCGAAAAGAGAGAGACAATCAGAACAGCATCGTGCCTGTGAAAGCAGCCCTGTGGGAGAAAAGGCAGTTTGTTAAAGTGTTTGAGAGAAACTGATTTCCCTAACCACTGAGAATTATATTCCTGCAGGGCAATCTCCAAAGCATTCATTGTACGGGGGCTACACGATCAGCTTCTGAGCCCCGTTTCCCTGTGTCCGGGGGAACTTGTTGAAGATGAGGGCAGCTTGCCTTGGAGTGAGAGCCCAAAGGGCAGAAGTGGGGACAATGTCTCTCTCACAACTAGCGGCATTAGGACACCAACAACAGTGACTCCAGGCTGGCACCAGTACTTGAGTAAAACCTTTCTTTGAATCCACACCTAAGATATGCTGACAAACTTAGGTCCTTTGGGTTGGTGGTTTTGGTGGAATGAGCCCCTCTCACAAAGTCCTATGAACTCTCTCGACACCATCAGCTTGGTCTTCTACAGCTATCCAAGGCTGCAAGACGGGGTGAGCTGATGCAGCCATCGGATTGTTCTGGAACCCATGACCATTACCCTCAGTGTCTCCCTGATTTCCTTTTCTTGCCCAGACATTGGGTAGCTCTTCTTTCAAGCCTTCAAGATACAAAGTGTCACCTATTACATTATTTTCTTAGAAATGGGACCAGCCTGTTCTAGCTTACTTTCATGATTAGTAGCTTTTTACTGTTCTGAGTGTTACCAACATTGGTAACATGCGGGTGAGGTTGGTGATGCCTTCCCGGTTCTGTTGTTTCCTGGTTCCTTCTTTACTGAAGAAATGAGGGAAAAGTGAAAACATAGTGAGTGTCTGGCCAGAGACCGCATTCAGCTCCGCTCTGGTGAGTTTCCAGTTAGTGGGTAAGGATGGAAACCGCCGTGGGTGCTGCGTGGGGATGACCTGGGTTCAGTGATGGCACTCCGGCTAACGTGAGGGAAAACTTGGACAAGGGACCTTATTTCTCCGAATCCCAGTTTCTTTATCCATGAAACAAGATAATAATAATACTCCCTATTTGTTTCAGAGCAATAATAGAAGACTAGGGTGTAATTCATTATTCTCTCTCTCTCCTCTTTTCCCCTCTCCCCCACCCCAACATACACACATATAAAGACTTAGAATAACTTGGCAGGGAGAGGGGCAAGTATACAGTGGTACCTCGGTTTACCAACGTCTCCACTGACGAATATTTCAGTTTATGAACGCCGTAAACTTTATGGATCTATGGTATCATTAGATAGTAAAATTCTTGCTAAATTTGCAGTTTTAGGGGTTGATTTTAAAGGTCTGGAACGGATTAATCCATTTTGCATTACTTTCTATGGGGAACCGTGCCTCGGTTTTTGAATGTTTCAGAACTCAAATGGTCTTCTGGAACTGATTACATTAAAAAATCCTGAGGTACCACTGTATTACTTTCTGGATTCAATTAAGGAAGGTGTTTGGTGTGTGGGCAGGGTTTAGGAGGCGTCTCTTACAGTATGGATGACCAGGGTGTGGAATTCCCAAGTGCCTTTGTCAACTACCAACCTGAGGGTACTTATATTGGGAAGTACAGGCTAATCTCCCACAAAGAGGCATTGTTTACTAATAGTCACAATTATTATAGTGCTGACATCATTGGTAAATGGATGAGGGTAAGACTAATAATCTTGGCAATAGTAATAGTAACAAGTAAGCTCTCATAATGGAAGAAGTATGACCTTACGTGTAGCCAGTTACCGTGCCCTCGTCATGTGTCAGCGAGTTGGTTACTTGATTTGTGTGCAGTACCTTACTTAGTCCTTGCTGTAGCAACAACATTGAGTGTTAGCAGAGCCGGCCTCCAAGATCGCACGATCACTCTCACGTCCTGGTCGCATGTCCTTGTCTCGTCCCCTCCTGTAGTGTATCAGGATTGGTTGTGTGACCAATCGAAAGTGGACGAAGTGATGGTATGTGACAGTCAAGTCTAGAGCCTGAAAGTCTCCTTCCATTTGCTCTTTCTTGGATCACGTGCTCTGGACAAAGCCAGTGGCCATGTCATAGTGACACTCCTGCAGCCCACTGGAGAGGTTCCCGTGGTGAGGAACCAGTCATGTGAGTCAGCCATCGGGGAAGCAGGTCCTCCAGCCCCAGTCAAATGTTCAGGGCACTGCAAACCCCAGTCTGCCTCATTAGAGAATCTGAGCCAGACTCACCCAGCTAAGCTGCTCCAGAATTCCTGACTCTCTGACAACTCTGCCAATAATAGGTGTTCATCGTTTTAAGCCACCAAGGTTTGGGATAATTTGTGTGGCGGCCCTAAATAACTAATACACAGTGTTTTCCAGAAATGGGATCAGAAGCTCAGGAGGGGTAAAATAAGTTGTCTAAAACCAGTCCTAGGAAATAACAAGCAACACACAAACCCGTGGCCTTCTGGCTCCAGACCCTGGCTCACAGTCATCGTACTGTTGGTCCCTTTTCCCAGGGGACGGGATGACCGTAAGGCCTCTTGCTTATACTTTAAGCACATACAAGGAGCCTACAGAAAAAAATCACAAACAATACTGATACATTGTAGCCAATTTTTAATAACTGTCAACTATTCGTATTGCTCAAAAACATATTTAAGCTTTCGTGGTATTCATAAGGTAGAACTACTTTCAAAACTTGGGGGGGCTCACTCAGTGTATACTCCTATCACACATTTCTCATCATGAGGTGGCATCATTTTCCAAACCCGCTGACAAGTGCACGTTCAGTAGTCTGCCCTGCAATCTTTCCTCCAAAGAGCTCTCTCTGGTCTTCATATCCAATGTAAATGTTGAATAGTTTGGAAATAAGCTAAGAAATAATAAATTTTCCACATTCCTGTTCTCTCTTGGCTTCTTCTCCCTCTTCCTCTTTGGTGGCCATTTCTTATCCATTTAACAATTTACTCAAAAATCTCTAAGCTCTAGTGAACTGATGTATTCTAACCAGAGAAACAAAGATAGGTCTATGAGCTGGAATGCTAGTGTTTGAATTTACAATGAAGACCCAATAAATAAACTAACATATTCTACTCTCAATGGCTCACCCTAATCTTATGAACTTACCTAGTAAACCAGCTTGTTTTCAAAAAGCTTCATGGAACAAAGCAAAGTTGTCTTTATGATGTGAAGGAATATTTCCCCTGGGCCGTGTAAAACTTATCTCGTTACTCTCATCCTCTCATCTTTTACCTGTGGACAGAGCATGTTAATATCTCAGTATTTTAACGTGGTGAGGCAGGTATCAGAACAACCGAGCTTCCTCAGGCCGTTTCCAGCTCTTCAGCGTATCCATGCAGTTGGCTAATCGCATTCATTTTGTGTTTGGTTCTTACTACCTGTAATTGAAGAACGTAACTGTTTTGTGGTCTCTCCCAAGGCTCTTTCTGGAGCCCCATTTTCAGCTGATGACAGGAAGACCTATCCTGTCTTCTGCCAACTCATCCCAGTGAGAGTGGAAGGAATTGATAGGGAGTCAATGATTTTCTGGCTTCCATGAGAACCCCCAAAATTTTGAGCAAAAGCTCAACTTTCGTGTGGATTGGGAAAAGCAGGAGGAACTTCTGCTAGGATAATTACTCTAAGACCCTACTGCCCAACCTACATTTTGCCTGAAATCCACGTAATTATAGTGGCATTTTTTTTTAGTATCTTTGGACCAGGCATTATGCTAGTTGTTTTACATACATAATTACATTTAATCTCCACAAAATCTTCACGCAAGTGGGAAAGCCTATTTTTTAAGTGGGAAAATTGGAGATCACAAAGATAAACATCCACAGTCCCAATGGTAACCCCTCATGGAATGAGAAGTATCTGTATTGATCTGACTTAAAAATAACTGGGTTCACCCCACAGACCTATCTTACTTCCATGGGCATTTATTGAGCATTTTTTCCAGGCCAAGACACTAGTCCACCTAAAAGGTAAGTAACCACTAGTTGACAGTAACTTCCCATATTGGTATGAAGGTATACTCGTATGTTATACAGTGCTGTTCCACACAGAATGACATGTCATCTATGGAGCAGCCCCGTGAATTAGGTAAAATTATTGGCATTTTGCAAATGAGACTTAGGCTGAACATGAGGAGTCCAGTGGTTGGTCAGTTGTGGAAATGCGGGGGATGAGGTGACTGCATCTCCCATTCATTTCCAAACGCCGTCCTGCATCTGCCGAATATCATCTACCTCCCATTTTCAGTTTAGAAATGAAATATACCATGGGTCAGTTTTGACTGAGAAAAATCTAGAGGGACATGTAGGTGCACTGGCTATTTCCTGGGCATCATGGAACGGCACGTTAAACTTTTCACTGCGTTAATTGATTTCAAGTCTGTTCTCCAAAATGTGTCAAAAATCCACAGAAAATAATTACAGCCTTTATATTTTAAGTAAATACAGTGAAGGTGCTACATTTTATTAAATGATTACTTTAAAGTGTAAACATTTCCTATTGTTATTCATTCTTGAAAAACACAAAAATATACAAAGTGTACATCTCCTTTCTTAAACTTCCTTTCTGGAACACTGAGCTCATGGGGTTAAGTCAAAGGCCGCAGTTAGTGGTATGGAAATATCATTCGACTGTAGACGAACGTCGAACGTCGCAGTGAAAATGTTAAGAAGCAACGCCATGAGAATATGGGTTTCCGAGTCAGGGCAGTAGGAGGGTCTGGTGGACCACTGTCCACTAAGACACAGTAACCAAAGGCGAATGTCGGGCAGAGGCAGTTCTTTGCTTGTGCTTCTTTCTGTAATTCTCTCAGAGCTGTGTGAAGCATTTATAATTATCCTCATTTTGTAAGTAAAAAGTGGAGGTTCAGAGAGTTTAAGTAATGTGTCCTTATCCAAGTTTGTAGATGTGTAAGGGCAAAACCAGGGTTTGAATTTAGGTCTCTGTGTGTCTAGAACTCATGCTCCCTCCACCGCACCCTTGGAACGAGCGGCCAGCTGGACAGACCACCAGCTTCTGCATTTCACCACACATTGTTTCTGGATAGAAACACATCCCTTCTTCAAAGTACATAGTCAAAGAGTTTTCCTCTTACACTGCAAGCATACTTTCAGAAAGTCTGCTTTAAAAGGTAAGGAGAAAAGAAGAAACGTCACAAAACTGTGTTGTAACAGACCAGTTGCAGCAGAAGTGCTGTTTCCTGTTCTTTCAAGGGAAAATCAAGTATTTTTTTCAATACGTTTGAAGCTACTTTTGTACATCAAGAGTCCCTTTAATTCTGCTTCAAATAGAGAAAGACTTTTTTTTTTTTTTTCCACACCAGATCCTGATCACAGATCTTGTCAGGTCTTTAGTTCCTAATTCCTGAGCCACACGTAAGCTGACTTTGAAATTCCGAAAACATTCCACGTAGCAGACGTTCCTGCACACACGTCACAGACGCAGGAGCAGGTCTTGGTTCTCACTCAATGACCTGTCCACACCAGACAACGAGCACCTCCTGCTGGGCCACCGGTCCTCCTGGGCCTCAGTGACTGCTGTGTCCCCTCATCTACCAAATGTAGACTTAGTTGTCTCATGGCAGTAAACCTTGGCATGAATTATGATATACTCAATATTGAATAACTAATGCTGATAGAATATAATATACCATTAAGTAAACATAATTCCGTTTCTCATCTAGAGAGCTACAGAAGTAGAAATGTTTAGCTAACTTGCTGTTTTTCAATTGGAACGTTAAAAAAACTGTTTGAATGTTTTATGTGTATTGACATGTTTAGGGGCTGAATGTAGGATGGATGGATGGATGGATGGATGAAAAGGGAGAAAATGACCTTTCTTGAGCACATTTTAGGTCTTAAACACTCTTCTTAACATTGAACATCGTTCTTACTGAATTGGTGGATTGGTTAATAGCTATAAGACTAGGTTATGCCTCACAGGTAGGCCTCTGTGTGAAGACATGTCCCAAATAATCTTTGCTCTCAGAATGTGACATAAAGCATCCTTGTGGTGCTTTATCACTGCAATTTTTAAGCATGTGAACTTTGTTTGCAAAAGAATGATCTGCAAGAAGTGGCACTTTGCAAATTTATTGTTATATTTTTGTAATGCTTTTGGAAATATACAGCTAGATTCTAACATCCATGATGACTTCCCCTGCTACAACTAGGAAAGAAGAGGTTAGTGGTGTGTGTGTGTGTGTGTGCGTGTTCATGTTAGGTGACTGCTCTCTGTGGTTTCCAGCAAATTAGAACGTCTGTTCCCTCATATGATTGGTAAACATAGTCATATCCTTGGGCTTTTTTGGAGGCAACTGATAGTATCAACATCATGTGAAAAGTTAGGGTGCTGTCATCAAAGTTCACAGTAGTGGGGAGCTGCCTGTTACTAGTGTAACTATTGTTACTAATTTATAAATAATAATAATGGAAGGCGCCATTCATTAAACACAATATGTGCTAAAAACATGCTAAGTATTTTCCATCCATTATATCATGTTATGCAAAAACAAAAGCTAAGGCTGAGAGATTAAGTGATTTATCTCAAGTTACACATATAAGAGAAAAGGAAAGAAAGCAAAAAAGAATCCCAACCTCTCTGTGTCCCAATTTTGGGATTTGGAGTCAGGAATCTTTTAGATGAAAGATCTGAAAACACAACTCTAACTGGTTTGTGCAAAAAAAGATTTATTGACTCATGTCATTGAAAAATCACAGGTAACTATATCTTCAGATAACTATATGCAGGAGCTTAAATGGTGTCTCATTCTTCTCTCTTTCTCCCGTCCCTAGTTCTCTCTCTCTCTTTCTCTCTCATTTCCCCCATCTCTCCATCTTTTGGCTCTGCTCTCTTTATTGTCTTTATTCTCCAACAGAAAAGATAGCCACCAGCCACTCCAGGCTTCTACTTTATCAGCTAAGTAAACCCGTGGAAACAGTATTTGACCCCAGGGGTTGCAGGGGAAAGTCTAAAGACTGTGGAATTGGCCTGTCCTGGCTCACATGCCCATCGCCTCACCAGTAACTGGACTGGAGGCAGAACGCTTTCTAGTGGACCGAGCCCAGGTCATGACCGCAACCCATCCCATGGGGTGGGAGCAGCATAACCCAAGCCAAATAGAATAAAACGGAGAGAGGGTTGTTTCCCCAAAGAAAAACAATGCTCTTTTGTCAGAAGGGGGAATGGATGCTGACCAAGATCACAAATGTTGGCTGCAGCACTTAGACACAGAAACTGCCACCTCTCAGACTGGGGCCATCGGGCCTCATTCATGAAGGAGGTGTGTGGCTGAGTCATCTTCTCAGTAGGTTTTCTAGCTCACTCTTTTAGGAAAGTATTTGGAAGCTTCCAACAGACAAAATGTACGATGGGGAAGCACCTTAATCATTGAACTCTTCCTGACAACGCCCGAAGCTTCCAGATTCATGATTATGAAAGGATGATGGCTGAGGTTAAAGTAGTGAACAAACCCACGAGGGAACGACCCACAGACTATAATCACAGTGAGTGGCTGGCCAGTCCTGAAATGTTTCACAGTAAAGACTCAGGTCACACTCGAATCTAGAATCTAAACCAGCACAAGGGCAGGGTTTATTTAAGAGGGGAGATTCCTGGCTGGTGATGAAGAGATAATGTGAAAGATGTTAAACCAAAGTTAATCTACTTTCCTACCATTTGTTTTTGTGTGTTTATTCTCCCTGAACTGGCTTACTCCCCAATCAGCCACTTCTGGAGTTGATAAGAGCGCAGGGTTACAGAGAGAGAGGATTGGCAGCTAAACAAATGACTGGATAATGACTAACTGGAAAACAGCTGAGTGCTATAATTTCCAAGAGATAGGCCCACATCAAAGCAGGGAAATCAACTCTCCCTACTTAATAGTCTCCAGACCTCTATCTCCGGCGGTCCATGCTTCTGACTTTAGAAGCCAGCACTGCCACCCTCACCTCCAGCCAGAAAGAACTGAAAAGAGAAAGGACCTGTCTGTACGTTGTCATAAAGTGCAGCGAGGTTTCTCTGGCTTCCCATCTGGGAGGAAAATCAATGCTGGGATGTCCACAGGGAGATGGGCCTTGGTGCCTAAACCCCACTAGCCAGAAAAGGATGACTAGACGCTTAATGAACAAGAACCTAACTGTTGGAGTAAACGTCCGTAACCAAAGACGCTGACATCTGTGAAAAATCGGAGACGAGGTGTCTTTCTTCCAAACGTCCATGTGTCACTGTTGGCTTGAAAGTCCCACCCCCTCCCCCTCCCCCCGCTGTGTCACTACTCTTCATCTCCTGCAGGGACACTTCTGGCCACATCACTATGGCCGGCATAATTTTTTGTACTTGAAGAGCAGGAATTACTTGCTGCCTAATACAGCAGTGGCCTCCGATTCCGTTTTCATTCTTTCTCAGCTTGAGAACAGGATGCCTTCTCTTTGTGCCCCTCTAGCAATTTTCAATCACAGACAAATTTAATATTTCATGGCTGTGTCATTATGAAAGTGGCAAGCCCACTGCTGCTTCCTGGTGAGGTAACTAGCTGTGTATATGTTTGTGTTGTATGTTTTGTGTGTCACAGGAGACACTGTTTACAGTTCTTCCAAATTTTCAGGAACATTGTTAGGGCCAAATTGTGTACTTGCCACTCCTCACTTCATTTAATGTAATCCCCATAGAATCCTTCGGAGGTAGTCTCTGTTTCGTGTTTCTCCATTCCTCAAGTACAGAAGGAGGAGAGGGATACTCCCAGAGGTCAAGGAACTTGACCAAGGTTATGTAGCAGTGGCAGAGACAGAATTTAAACTCGGTTTCTCCTCATGACCAAACCTATCCCTTTCCCAGCAGGAAACCCACCAACCTCTCTTCTTTTTAGACATTAACATTCTGAATGTCTTCAAATTATTTCCATCCACCTCTGGACCGGAACTTGTTCTCTGGACCCTTTCTCACTGAGATGGCGGTTACCATTACCATGGTCTTTAAGTGGGAACTGTCTCGTGTATTCCAGGAGTATTCACATTTTAATATCATTCGGAGGTCTAAGCATTGGTTCCCAGCTTTGCATCAAAATGACCGGCAGGGAGGTTGCAGGTTCACTTCTAGTAGAAATGCCACGCGCGTCTCTGACCTTGCTAACTCGTCAAGGCTGGGAAGTGTCCAACGTCTAAAAGGCCAGAAGTGACTCTGATACCCAGTCAGGATAGGGAATCCCCCATTGTAAGAAGACCAAGTTTCATAGGTGGCCTAAGTGACAATAGCCAATAACAAAAAGGAGATTTGGGGAAGCTGTACCTCCAGACCCACTCGACTCAATGTGGGGTACCCAAGTTACTGCTTCCTTCTAGCTCTGGGGTAGTACTTGCAGCCCTTGTACAAGAGAATATATTCCAGGAGTCTTGATAGTCTGCAAAGAACCCATGCCCTTAACAGATGTGCCGGATTTGAGTACGGTATGGTCTTACTCTTCGATGCTGTACAGGACCTTTCTCCAGGTAAGCATTTCGCACACAAGCGTGTAGGAAACCATACCCGTTAGCCTTTCTTCTGGGGAGCTTGCAGCCAGCAGTGCAAAGCGGGCTCAAGCCAGTAGGATTAGCATACAATTGGGTTGTTATGGAGATTTTCTGGATGGCCCTTTATTTGCTGTTGAAATGAGAGCTTTATGAAGTTAAAGTCCACAGATTCTCAGATGAGCGAGTTGAAATGAATGAACCGCATCTGTTTCCAGTTGTTGCTGCAGAGCGGTGGTTCTCAAAGTCTGGTTCCCAGGAATCACGCCTGAGAACGTGTTAGAAATGCAAAGTCTAGGTCCCCACTCTGGACCCAGAGAATCAGAAACTCTGGGGGTGGGCCCAGCACTCTTGAACAAGTGCTTGAACAAGTCCTGAGGGATGCTAAAATTTGAGAACCAGAACATTCGTTTTGGTTTGTTGTTGCTTTTACAGCTTAGTTGACGTATAATTGATATACGAAAACAAAAACAAGACAAACAAAAACATCCTGCACCTGTAAAATTTGATGAGTTTGGGCATATGCATATATGAGTGATATCATCACCACAATCAAGGTAATAAACACATCCATCGCCTCCAAAAGTCTCTCTGTGTTCCTTTCCTTTTTTTTATATAAGAATACTTAACCTAGATCTACCCTCCTAACAGATTTTAAGTGCCCAATACTGTGATGTTATTAACTAGAGCCACTGGCTATGGTGTACCACAGATCTCTGGAACTTACTCATCCTGAGTAACTGAAACTTTGTACCCACTGAACGACTCCTCATTTCCCCTCCTTCCCATCTGCTGGCAATCACCATTCTATTTTCTGCTTCAGTAAGTGTGATTAGTTTAGACACCTCCTATAAGTGGAATTACACATTTCTGTGACTGGTTTCTGTGACTGGCTCATTTCACTTAGCATAATGTCTTCCAGATCCATCCATGTTGCTGGAAGGCTCATTCTCTTTATCCATTCATTCACCAACAAGCATTTAGCTTGTTTCCATATCTTGGCGATTGTAAACAATGCTGCAATGAACATGGGAGTGCAGATGTCTCTCCAAGATACTGATTTCAATTCTTTTGGATATGTTCGGAAGAGGAATTGCTAGTTCCTAAGGTAGTTCAATTTTCAATTTTTTGAAGAACCTCCATACTGTTTCCCATAGTGGCTGCACCATTTTACATTCCCACCAACTAGGCATGAGAGTTCCCTTTTCTCCACATCCTCACCAACACTGTTAATTTTTGTTTTTCTGATAATTTCTATCCTAATTGCTGTGAGGTGACACCTAATTGTGATGTTGCATTCCCCTGACGATTAGTGATGTGGAGCTCCTTTCACACACCTGTTGGCCATTTTTATGTCTCATTGGAGAAATGTGTATTCAGGCACTTTGCCCATTTTTTCATTAGGTTATTTTTTGTTATTGAGTTGTAGTAGTTCCTTATATATTTTAGAATTTACACCTTATCAGAAGTATGGTCTGCAGATATTTTTCTCCCATTCAATGGGTTTCCACTTCACTCTGTTAATGGTTTTCTTTGTTGCGTAGAAGCTTTTTAGTTTGACGTAGTCTCACTTGTCTGTTTTTGGTAGGGTTGCCTGTACCTTTTCCATCAAATCCATGAGGTCACTGCCAAGACCAATGTCATGAAGAATTCCCCCTATATTTTCTTCTAGGGGAATTTTGCAATTTCAGGTCTTACATAAGTCTTTAATCCGTTTTGAGTTGATGTTTGTGTATGGTGTAAGGTCCAATTTCATCCTTTTGCATGGATAGCCAGCTTTCCTAACACCATTTCTTGAGCAGACTGTTCTTTTCCCACTGTGTATTCTTGGTGCCCTTGTACAATCCACTGACCATGTATACGCATGGGTTTCTTTCTGGGCTCCTACTTTGTTCCACTGGTCTATAAGTCTGTCTTTATAGCAGTATCATGCTGTATCTTTGTAATATATATTGAAATCAGGAAGTTTTTGAGTCATTTGTATACAGCAGCTCTTTTCAATGTTCTTCCACAAAATAGTAAGCAAAATACTGAAAAAGAGCAGGTTCCATGGCCAATATGTTTGAAAATTACTATATATTTCATCTCCCTCATGGAGATTCACGGCATTATAATTTAGGAAAGTGACATATTATTACATATGTATAATAAAACTCTGAAAAGCCTTTAAGTAAAAAATTGGGAAACATAGGGGTTTCCCCAATGTACATGATCACTGAAAGCTTTGTCCCTTTAATACCTATTAGCATTCTCCAGACAGAGCATTTCACAAATACATGTAGGGAGCAAATCAATAGTGAAGTCATAATACCCAAAACAGTGTGATACAAATATGTTATACATATTATATTCCACATTCATTTATATTCTAAATCACCTCTCTGTTTGTCTAGATAATACTGCTGTGACCCTTGCAGATCAAGAGGAATTTTGATGTTTTTTTCTTCCAACTACTCACATCCCTCCATCAGTCGTTACCTGACATCTGTAATCCAATGTCTTTGAATATCTCTCTTTGAACACCATAATTTTTCTTGCTCAGAAATAGTAGTTACTTTCTTATAACATTTATGTTTTTTCTGATTATAAAAGTAATAAGTGTTTATTGTTGAAAATTTAGAAAGTCCATAAAAGTTAAATTGGGAAATAACCACTTAAAATCTATCCCCAGAGATTAGCATTATTTGTATTTCTGTATGCATGCTTCCATTACAGAGAGAGAGAGAGAGAGAGAGAGAGAGAGAGAGAGAGAGAGAGAGAGAGAGAGATAGCTACTGTTACAGGCAGAAGTATATTCCCCAAAATTCATATTTTGAAGCCTCAGCCCTTAATATGACTGTATCTGGAAACAGAGCCTCTAAACAGGGGCCCACACAGAGAAAAGGCCACAGTGAGAAGGTGGCTGTCTGCAAACCACAGAGAGAGGGCTCAGGATGACCCAAAGCTTCCAGCACCTTGATTTTGGACTTCCAGCCTCCAGACCTATAAAAACAACAATTTTGTTTAAGCCACCCTGTCTGTAGTATTTTGTTTGTTTGTTTGTTTGTTTGTTTGTTTAAGCCACCCTGTCTGTAGTATTTTGTTATGGTAGCAATAGTAAGCTAATACAGGTACATACTATATATAGTGACATTTATTAGATGCTTACTATATGTCTCATTTAACCTATCAGCACCATTGGTACAATGAACCACTCCCTTTGTCTTCAGGTGGCAACTCTTGCTGGCTCATTTTCTTCCTTTCTGACTATCCCTCCTTACTCTCTCTTGCTGTTTTCTCTTTGTTCCCCAATACCTAAATGTTTGGAGTATCCTAGGGCTATTATTTTTATCTCTTCTCTATCTATACTCTTCAGTGACTTTATCCAAGCTCATGGCTTTTTATATCATCTATATGCAGATGACTTTCCAAATTCCTGTCTCTAGTCTGAATCCCTTCTCTAAACTCCAGACTTGTATCATGTCATTCAATCTTTACAACAATTTGCATTGTATAGATGAGAAAACAGAAGGCTCAGAGAAGTTAATTCACTCACCCCAGGCCACGGAACTAGTAAATGCAGGAAGGAACCTGGATCCAATCCCAGGGCAATCTGACTACCAGGCTTCCCATATTATATCCCTTCCACAGTTAGGTGAACTGGTTTCCAACTATCAATCTATATGACCATTTGCTATGTTAATTCCATCAACAAATATCTATTGAACACTCATCAACATGCCAGACCTTGTTCTAAGTGCTGAGGATACAGTAGGAAAATAACTGGATCAAGTCCCTGCTCTGTGGAGCTGACATTTTAATGGTGAAGACAGAACTCAAAAATAATCAAAAAGTTATGTATCAGATAATAGGAAGCACTATTATAAAATAAAGTGTGAAATGGTGTGTCTGGATGGGGCTGATTCTTCATGGAGGTGGTCAGAGAAGGTCTGTCTAATAACATTTGAGTAAAAACCTAAAGGAAGACAACAGCAAGCAGTCGCGATCCTTAGGGTGAGAGAGTTCCAGAAGGAAAGAAGAGCAAATGCCAGGACCAGGCAGGTCACTGTGAGGCACTTAGATGTCACTGCATGAGCTGGGAAGACATGGGAGGACTTTGCACAGAAAAGTGGCTTATCTGATATTTTTAAGAGTCAGTCAGTGATTATTTTTTTAATTAAAATTTATTGGGGTAGTAAAATTACATAGGTTTCAAGTATACAGTTCTGTATTACATCGTCTATATATCACATTGTGTGCTCACCACCCAGAGTCAGTTGTCCTTCCATCACCATATATTTGATCCCTTTTACCTTCATCTACCAGCCCCTCCCCCTTACCCTCTGGTAACCAAAAAAACTATCATCTGTGTTTATGAGTTTTTGTTTCTTTGTCTTGTTCCTTTGTTGCTTTCAATTTTACATATTTTATATTTTATATCCCACTTGTGACTTTTTCTGTCTGACTTATTTTGCTCAGCATAATAATCTCACGATCCATCCATGTTGTCGCAAATGGCACTATTTAACCTTTTCGTATGGCAGAGTAGTATTCCATTGTGTATATGTACCACATCTTCTTTATCCATTCATCTATCGAAGGACACTTTAGTTATGTCCATGTCTTGGCCACCGTAAACAAAGCTGCAATGAACATTGGAGCACATATATCTTTACAGATAAATGTTTTCAGGTTTCTTGAGTATATACCCAGGAGAAGAATTGCTGGGTCATAAGGTAGTTCTATTTGTAATTTTTTGAGGACCCTCCACACTGCCTTCCATAACGGCTGCACGAGTCTGCATTCCCACCAACAGTGTACGACGGTTCCTATTTCTCCACAGCCTCTCCAACACTTGTTATTTATCTTGTTGATGAAAGCCATTCTGACTGGTGTGAGTCAGTGATTTTTAGATTAAACTATAAGGGCAAAGGAAGGAAGAGAAGCAACCAGTTTGGAGGACATTGCAAAAATTCTAAGAAATGATGATGGCTTGAAAGGTGGTACACTCGTGGTACAGCTGGGAAAGGAACAAGTGGTCAGATTTGAGCTTTATTGTGAAGGTGAAGTGGATAGAATTTGCTGATGGATTAGATGGGGGGGTGAGAAAGAAGAATCAGAGATACTCCAAGTTGTTTGGCTTGGGACAATGGAGGCAGCATTTACTGAAAGGGGAAAGGCAGTAGCAGAAGGATCAAGGTTTGGGGCAAGTCCCAAACTTAATTTTTATGCATCAAATATGTATGTAACAATGTCAAGTGAACACTCTGAAGTGCAGAGGCCAGATCTAGATTGGCTAAGAAAATGCTGAAGACATCAGCTTCCATTTGGTTACGGACAGAACTTCTTTCATTGTGCTGCGCTTCACTGTGCTTCTCAGACACTGCATTTTTTAGAAGTTGAAAGCGAGACCCTCCACCATCAAGAAGGTTACAATGCTCTTTATTGTGATACACTTTATTGTGGTACTCGCTTTCTAGCAGTACTCTGGAACTGAGCCTGCTATATCTCTGAGGTCTGCCTGTATCCGTTTCCTGTTGCCGCTGTGACAAGCACCACAAATGCGGTGGCTTAACACAACACAAATGGATTACCTTGCAATCCTGTAGGTCAGCCCAGTGATTTTAGCTCACTGGGCTAAAATCAAGATGTCGGTGGGGCTGCTTCCCTTTCTCAAGCCTCCAGGGGAGAATCCACGTCTTCGCTTTTCCCAGCTTCTCAAGGCTGCTGCATGCCTCAGCTAATGGCTGCCTGCCTGTCAAGCCTTTCTCTCACGGCATCACTCTGACCTCTGTTTGCCTCCCTCTCCTACTTTTTACAACCCTTGTGATTATATTGAGCCCATCTGCCTAACACAGACTCACCTATTTCAAGGACAGGTGATTCATAACCTTAATTCCATCTGGAGTCTTCGTTCCTTTTTGCCATGTAAGATACCATATTCACAGTTTCTGGGACTTTGATGTGACGTCTTTGGGGAATGGGGCCGTATTCTTCCCACTATGCTGGTATGTAAGTTACAAGCCTGAAGGAGAGCGCCTAGGGCCTGAGTTATAACTAAGGAGGAAAATAGATAAGTCGGATGCCTGGGTTAGAAAGTTAGGGGGAACCAGCCAAGTAGAAGCAGAGAGACAGGAAAGAGGGAAAATGAGGGAGAGTGGTGGTCCAGAAAGTCTTTCAAGGTAGAGGGGATACCCACTCTACCAATACTGCTGGTAGGTCAAGTAAGTAAGGGCTGAGAACAGACTGCTGGTTTCGGCAGTGTATCATTCACTGGCAACTTTGACAAAAGCTGTGTGGGTAGTGATTTTGTGCAGGTTTGTTTCCTGCCCCGTTAGCCAACACTATTCATATGAGTGTCTTCCATCTTGAACGACCCTTATTCTAGCCATCCTGTTTTTCTTTTCCTTTTTCTAGGGAAACTGCTTTATTATAATCCTGTTTCTGTTTCCTGGCTTCCCATTCTCTCTTGTACTCGTTCCAGTAAAGCCTTTGTCCCCACCTCGCCACCAAAACAAGTTTCTAAGAGTGGAAGATTGCCAAGTGTTGCTAGGGTGTTATTAAGAAATACACCATTGTAAATAGAAACCCATCTGTGTCTGAGATGGAAAAGCAAATTGTAAAGAAAAGAGTGTGATTTGTCCTCTTGTAACTTAGCAAAGTGGAAAGCTTCATCCTGATGGAGAAAAAGCAAACAACAGAACCCTCGTGAGGCTTTTACACTTCTGCTGGCATCTCCCCATTCGGTAGCTCCTACCCCCATTGTCTCTCTTAGCTGGGAAGGAGTCAGGAAGGGCGCTCTTGCTGGAGTCACTGAAATCACTGACGGCTGTGATGGAAGCAAGCAGGGAAGAGCTTGGACTCCAGGAGCCTGAGTCTTGGACCATGGGCCCCACTGCCAGCGTCTGAATTCCAGCATGTATTGTGGTCTCTTTGGCCAAGTTCTGTCACATCAAAATATATGTAATATGCCAAGAAGGAGAAATAGTGGTAAAGATCTTTCAAGAGCAATGCTCCCTCAGATAATATTTACATCATATGCTAGATAGTGTGCGAGGAAGTTTTGCAAAACTAGCGAGTAGAAGAATCACTGACTTTTAATGCCCACTTAGAGATGAGGAGACAAAATCTGCTCAAGATTCCATGGCTATCGCGCGTCTAACGTAGGCAGATACACAGGGCTTCTCTGAAGCTTGAAACTGACGTTGAAGAAATAGCCATTATTCAGCTATCTAAGTCAGTAGCATAAGGCTTAGTCGTCAGTATGAGATGACACTAAACGTGCTGTCAGACAAAAATGACCAACAGTAATTTAACCAGAAGAATATGGTAATCGTAGATTGCTTTGAACTAAACACATTTCTCTGATTGAAGAAAATCATCACACAGGATAATATTTGACATAAGGCTGGCATATTTGCATTCTGGGTCTTTTAATAACCAAAGTCAAAAGATCTTGGCCTTTACCACACACCATATTAAAAAACAAAAACCAAAACCAAAATACCTCAAGTTGGATCATAAACCTAAATGTAAGGTAAAGCCATAACATTTCTAGAAGAACAAAAAAGAAGAAACATCTTTGTAACTTTGGGTTAGGCAAATACTTTTCTTTCAAAGACCAAACTAAAAAGTATAAACTCTGAAGAGAAATATTTAAAATTTATGCTCTTAAAACACTAAAAATGAATTGACAAGCTAAGAGTGGTAGAAAACAGTTGCAAAACACCTGTTTGATAAAGGGCCTGTATCCAGAATATATAAGGAACTCAATCTCCGTTAGAAAAAGAACCCAAAGAAAATGGCAAAAGATTTGAATGAATGCTTGTCCTAAAGAGATACATGAGTTGCGAATGAGCCCATGAAAAGAAGCTCAGTATCATCGTGACAGGGAGGTGCAATTAAAAGTACAATGAGAAGCCACTCCATGACCTGGATTACGGAACGCTCAGTCATCGCTGGTGGGAATGCAAGATGGTACACTCACTTTGGAAAAAGTTTGGCAGTTTCTTATATAGTAAAACATACACTTAATATGTGACCCAACAATTCCACTCCGAGGTACTTACCCCAGGGAAATGAAGCATATGTCCACAAGATAAGCTGCATGTGAATGTCTACCTTGGCTTTATTCATAATTGCCCAACATTAGAAAAGGTAACAAATGCCGTTCAGCTGGTGAATGGTTTAATAAATTGTGGCACCTCTGTACCGTAGAATATTGCTCAGCGATAAGAAGCTGCTAACACACTCAACAACATTTCACAAGGCAAAACTGCAGCACCCCAAAGAAGGGTCAGGGTTGCCAGAGACTGAGGGTCTGCAGAGTGACTTTGTGGGGGCAGGAGGGAAGTGGGGTGAAGGAAATGTGCTCTGTTTTCATTGTAGTGGTGGTTACATGAGTACATACTCATCCAACTGTACACTTAAAAAGGATCAATTTTGCTTCCATGTAAATTATACTCCACTAGACCTAACTGCAGTTGGAGGAAAGACTGAATTTAAAGTAAAGAAAGATTAATCCAGGGAGACCAAATTGAGTAGGTTCTAGCTAAGAGAAGTGAAGAGCTGTAAGTCATGTTTTAAGGGAGTTTTCCAAATGGCTGTCTCTGCATTATAATTCAGCTCGTTGTCATCATTTGGTCAGCACGATACTGGCCAGCATGATGTATGCGTGAATGTTTTAATGATTCCCAGCACCTGAAACACACCAGAAATTTCCCATTAAAATGTTCATTTCTGGCTTTTTATAAAAATGATCTGAAGATTTGGTCACATTGGGGTGGGACCCCAATATGGTAAAACCTTGCTGAGTTGAGTAGGTTCTCTGTTGCCTGTCTGGCCCCCAGAGGCATTTCTGGTTTTCAAATGTGGCTTTAAATCTCAGAACAGCCCAACAGCTGCCAGTGTCAGGAGAGGCTGCCATGCTGAGTGACAGGCGAAAGACGATTTGGCAGGTGCTGCTAAAACCCTGAGCTTGCTGCCACCAAGACTCCTGCATGTAGATGAGATTTTCATCTTTAAACGTTTACCTTGGTTATAAAACACTCAGTTGTACTTGGATAATTCTTCTTACTTAAAACCTGTTTTGAACGGTCTTTTAATGTTAATGAGGCTTAATCAAAGTCAATGCTAATATTTTAAGAATTATGATGGGGCAGCAGAAAACCTTTCCAGGACATCACTCATTGATGCCTAGACTAATTCTAGCTCTAGGAAAAAGGCTTTGTTGGCCAGTCCATCTCCTGGAAGTACCTAAAGGGATCCTACACCTAATGCCTAAGGATCTTTAAGCAGAGTGTAAGTGTATGGCTTGCCAAGTCAACATTTTCCAACGATATTGCAAGTCACAATTAGAAAGGAACATTTAATTAAAGACTATAACCTAAATAATTAAAACCGTTAAAAAATATGTGAAAAAGACACAGCATTTTTCCCTAGTTTTTTTCTTTTCTGTTTTCCCCTCATATGGTCCACAATAAAAATGATCCTCTTTACTGGTTGAAGTCCAGGTGTTTTGATACAGACGTGTGTTTATGAGGTTAATAACAGTTTACACAGAAACACCAATCTGAGTCAGCTTGGGAGGGCCAGTCATGGGAAAAGTTTCTAACAGGTGGAGAAAGTGGCCCTTTCAGGACGGAAATCCCTCTCCCCTCATCGCCTGTGACAATAGAGAATATAGTCCTGCATGGTGAGAATGTTCATTTGTGCATGGAAAGTTTGAGAGTTACCCCTACTTTTCCTTCCCTTGAACCCACATAAGCCTGTGGCTGTTATAGCTGAGTGATAATCAGGGGCCCATACATTAAAAGGGAGAATGTTTTTTGGGGGGTAAGGCATAGAGGCTTTTGACACCTTGATCCGGAAGTCCAGACTTAAATGTTATGACTATTCAGAGAAAAAAGCAGTTTGTCATCTATGGACCCAATCTCATATCTCATGGCTTTGAACCGAGTTATCAGATGAACTTTGGATTAAAGTCAGGAAGTGTCAGGTTCCTCATGCAAATTCGGCTTTCTGGTTTCAATCCTGCTGTTGGCTTCAGGAGCCAGCACACACCCCGTGACTATCATGAGCTGTGTTATTCTCAGTAACTGAGTTGTTTTCAATAGATGCCCATAATTCAGGCTATCAGCTTTTTTATTATCTTTCTGACATAGTACAGAGTCACTAGGCTTCATACCAAGATAAATGCATACATGAGGCTTGCAATTATTCCTCCATCTATCAGCATTTTATTTATGCGGGTGTAGCAGAGCACAATATAATTCGTATCTGTCAAATGTTGCCGAGAGTCATTTTAAGCCCACGAGGTAGATGAAAACAGGAGGTTGCCAAGATTTGTTACTGAGACCCTGTCTGGTTTACAGAACTCATTGCCCTTCCTAGTGGTTATAGAGCTGCAAACATTAAGAATAATGGCTAATAAAAAAGGTCAGATTCCAAAGCTGCTCCCTCTGGAATCTGAGCAGTTTAATAAACTGCTGAAAATAAAAGAGCGCACTGGGTGTGAAAGATTTAAGGTATGGAAAATACCATTTAAAAGAGAAAATCCTAGGAGATTAGCACACTGGCCTCAGGGAACACTGTTTCCTGACCTACTCACTGAGACTACTCATCTGATTGGCCTGCCTGACAAATGAATGCAGTCAGCGTGGCCGCTCCTATGACCAAACCAACAGGTTAAATTGAACAGTGCATTCAAACAGCCAGATTTGCCAGTGTAGACAGTCCAGGAGAAAGTTCACTTCATTGCAAACCTCACTTCGTCGTGTGAGCGGAATTGTTTTCTGGTCCCTCTTTCTGTCGCCCTCTCTTGCCTCTGTGCTTTTCTAGGGCCTTTGCTTTGCTTGAAGTACCTTTTCTCATTTCATAATCTAGAAACTTCCAGGAAGCCTTCTCTGATGCCTGAGTCTGAAGCACATGCCCCATTTCTGGGCTCCCATAGCACCCTGTCCTTTACACACTGCATTGCCTCATTGATTAACTTAGCTGGATCCACCAAAATACTATTACTATGAAGTGATAACTGTCTTTTATGTTACATAGGTTTTAAGTGTGTTACTTTTTCATCTTTTAAGCAGAGATCTGTCAAATTTCAGTAAACGTGCGTACTTATGCCAATGCCACAAATGTACCTACAACTCTTGCAGAAGTCATGTTGACATCAGAAGAGCCTACCTGCCTACCTTGATGTTCCCATTTGTAAAAAATTAAATTCAGAGCCAAATGAAAGCACCTCACAGGAGCTAGAATTTTGCAACCTGAACATTTTGATGTTTGAGAAGACATAGCCTGTAACTGTTTTGAAGCTCCCATTTTCCCTTAAGTTGAAAACATAATCAAAATCATGAATAGCAGATCAATAGTGCTGGGATAAAAGAAACGGAGATGGAAATGTTCCCATGTTTTTGTATTCTCCCCATCCAGTCTAATAATCCAAAGTACTACTGAGACAGAGAAAGAAGAATGGATTTCTGATGCTTTTATGCTTGTTGTTGCCCAATTATTTAGAAGGGGAAATGGGGAAGTGATCTCTCTATAATCTGTTTCTAGTCTGGACTCCTGAGATGAAAGGGAGTTGTGCAGGGCACAAATCTTGGTATTTAAGAACTAAACCTGACCATCAGCTAATTGTTCTCATAAATGAGTTTTATACAGTTTTACAATAGTATTCCACCAACACCCAGAGCCAAACGTATAGATTGGCAGGCAAGACAAGATGAGGCTGGTGGTGTAGGTCAGATGAATTGGGGGGGGGGGGTGGCTGAATTAATGACTTGGACAGTTTCTTCAGCTCTAAATTGATGTGGTTGAACAAGATTATGTTTAAAGAGTCCTTTTAGCTATAAAATTATGTAGTGTTATGATTCTAAATCAGCCATGTTCTTCAGTAGTAAATGAAAATTATCATACCTACCATTTGTGCAATGCCTTACAAAAGATTTTCACATCCTTTACCAAATGCAGTCAGCTCTTAAGTTTGATTTGGTAAAAAGATTTGCAGTTTTTTCTTGACTAACACATAGATGCAATCCATTCATTCGCTTATTTATTGCACAAAGATTTGTCGAGTTCTGTGTGCTGTCCATGGTGCTGAGAATTTAGGGGGGAGAGGGAAGCATAAGCCCCGTATTTATGAATTGTACAATCTAACAGGTCAAACAGACAAATATAATACATACAAAATATAACATACATATTAATATATTCAGACATTCTATATTTTGTATAATTATTTATATAATGTTACTTATTCACATATGATTACAAGTAATGAAAATGACACAAAAAGAAGAGAGTTCAGTGAGTGACAACAACAAGCTGAAATGTTTAGCTAGGTTCTCCAGGCAGGCGTGAGGGGCTAAATATAAGCTGAGACCTGCATCGTGCCAAAGCAGTCGACTTTCAAAGAACAAGGTAGAACGATCCAGGCAGGAAGAATGGCATGAACTAAGGCTTTAAGGAGGAAAGAGCGTAGCATGATGCAGTCAGTGAGTGAAGGCCGGTGTGGCTGGAGTGCGATGAGCAAGAGGCAGGGTGGCAGGAGATAGCGTGACAGGAGCCCACAGCGGTCATGTCTCCTAGGACACAGGAGTTTGAATTTCATTCAGAGGGCAAGGAGAAAACAGGAACGTGTTTTCCGTAGGGAATGATACGGTCTCATTCGTCTACTGAACAGCCTCTGCTGGGTTGTAGAGAGCAAGAGAGGAAGCAGGAGAACCATTAGGAGACCTTTGCACGTGTCCAGGTGAGGGATGGATGGTGGTGGCCAGGCTGGGGCGGGCTGTGTAGAGGAGTCGGAGAGGAGGGAGCATTATCGGGTGCAGGGTAGAAGTTGTGTCAACAGGGCTTGCTGGCGCTCTGGCTGTGGGACGAGAGAGAAGGAGGAATTCTCTTGAGCAGCTGAGTCATCTGCAGTGTTATTTACTGAGACAGAAATAGTTGACAGTGAAATAGACGGAGGAGACGGAGTAGAAAGGTGTGATTTGCGTTACGTGAACGCTGAGATACCTGCGAGACATCTATGCAGGACACCTCCTGCAGGTAATGGCACACACTAGTCAGCCACTCCTGAAGACGTCAGGTCTGGACATGAAATTTGCACATTGTCAGCATATCAAAAGTATTTAGTCATGCCGTAAAAGCATCTACACAATTATAATGAGACAAATGGCTCTGTTCTTTGTTGGAAATCTTGGTAAATTAAGATGCTTAACCTACCTCATGCTTTCTCATTTGTTGTTTGTTTTTTATTATTGTGGTAAAATACACAAAACATAAAATTCATGATCTTAACCAGTTTTTTTGTAGGACTACCAAAATAAATTCCTTAATATACTGTTACCACTTAACATTATGGTCATGAGTACTTTTTCCCACTTTTCTGTATTGTGACAAAGTGCATATAACATACAACTTACTGTCTTAATCTTATTTAGTTTAGAGTCATTAGAACAGCCACACTGTTGTGAAATCACCTTCACCATCCTCTCCAGGACTCTTCTCTGTGTACTGAAACTGTGTGCCCAAAAAACACTCGCTCCCTGTTCCCCTCTTCTCCCAGCTCCTGGTAAACCCAATTCTATTTTCCGTCCCTATGAGTCTGACTACTGTAAGTTCTTCAGCTAAGTGGAATCATACAGTATTTGCCTTTTTGTGTCTGGCATATTTCAGTGAGCAGAATGTCGTCAAGCTTCATCCATGCTGTATCCTGTGTCAGAATTCCTTCCTTTTTGAGGCTGAATAATATTCCAGCGTATAAACGGACCACTTTTTGCTTATCCATTCATCTCTCAATAGACACTTGGGTTGCTTCCACATTTTAGCTATTGTGAATAATTCAGCCCACGTCATTTTTAACCTACTGAGCCCCACATACCCATCAGTCTGCCAAAAGATGTTTATTAAGCACCTATTATATGCGCAACACTGTGACACAAGCCCATCATAACTGCAGATCTTAAAGTTAATCATTTTTCACTTCATATGCAATTCTATACCATGTCAAACTCCTGTGTTTGGTGTTGTCTGAACTGCTTTGTGTTTTATTTGTATTCATCAGAATTGCTATGTTTGTGGAATCACATTAGATAACACTACCTATAAAATAATGTTTCTGGGTGAAAGTCAAATTCTGGTTTTGGTATGCTTTTATGAAACAGCTAGAGTAATGAAAACATAATTTTTTGAAAACCATATAGTGCATATCATATTTAAGGTGACTCATTTACATTTATTCCCCCTTTTCATAGGAAGCAAAGGTGGAAAGAATGTGTATAATCAGCAAATTTGCTCTGAAAGAAATAGTTCCATTACCCACAAATAAAATTTACTGCAAAATTATACATGAGAAATTGTAAGGAAATTGTTCACAATTGAAACGTTACTGTAAGCATCTATTAGGCAGAAATATTAGGTAGAAACCAAATTTCCTTATACAGTACCAGCAAAAGCAACTGACATTTCTAATAAGCAAAGTCACAAAGTTTCCACAAGCCATATTTTGGTTCATGAATGCAACTTTAGGATGTGTTGCATATCCTAAAGAGAATGTTTCCAGAACAGACGGGCGATGTTTTAAGCAATTTGGTGTATAGGGAGAGATTTTATTTGTGAAAAAGAGTATATAAACTGTGACGTAAGTGACACTAAGATATGTTAAATGATTGTGGTCACTTTGGAGAATCATGTTCAGTCTGCAGTTTTTCCTTTTTCGTTCTTAAAAATTGAATTGATATTGAAGACGTCTTTTGCTGAGACACAGTCTTATGTGAGAAAATCCATACTCATTCCTTATCAGAATGCGAGAGCGTTCTGGGACACTATTTGTATAAAAATGAGTGCTTTCTAAGTCAGAAGCTTGTTTCTCAGCGTCTTCCCCATGGCCATAAGTCCAGGGCCCATTAATTCCAGAAACAGCATCTATGCACTGAAAATAAGCTCCACAGCTTCATATATTGCTGACATCATCTAAATGTTTTCTCCCGAGGTCATAAATGCATTGCTTGGCCATGTCAAATACTTGCTGATAGACTGTCATATTGAAATATGATAATGTCCTCTCCTCTCCACGGGATTTCAACACGCTTCAAATCAGAGCATCGTGGTCAGGTCAGCTAGATTGGTCTTCGGTTTCCCTGTCCCTCAGAGGTCTGGTGTGGTGGCCTTGCCAAGCAACCACGTCCAAAACCACTTCAGAGAGGACACTGGAGTAGGGAAAGAAGCATCTTAAATAGGAAATGATGTTGTTGATACCAGCATTAATCATTTAAACGGGATTGTTGATTTCTTAGCACTGAACGGGCTATCAGTATGTACAATACTTTAGGTTTAAGTTTATAGCTAAACTTAACCCAGGGAAATCTGGACCCAGGGAAATCTGGAGATGGTCAATAGGAGGGTTCCAGGAGAGGGAGCTGCATTGGTCTAAAGGGCAACTTGACTCCATTAATGATCTTCCCAGTCAGCAAGCTACAGGTAAACCAGCCTCTGACCTGCCGATCCCCCGGATTAATGTGTCATCTCATTGCCCAGAGACAGGATCCAGAGGGCTGGGGCTGAAGCACAGTTTATTGGATTTTTAAGAGACTAATTATAGCATAGCTAAGGGTAAGCTCCCTTCCTTTTTAACTTTTTCCCTCTCCATCTGAGTTGACATAATTCCAGGCGATAAAAATCACACGTCTTGGCAATCTTAGAGTAGATCTGTACCTTCTTAGGATGGTGTGAATCTCACTATAACCCCTAAGGATTTGTTTTCTTCATTTTAGCAATTTCCTTCCACCCCCTTCCCCCAATCTTCTTGAAAATTCCTCCAACTTTGATCTGTTTATTCAGTGGTACATCAACATGTAAAGCTTCACTTAGCTAGTGCACAGGGAGATTTCGCTAAATGGGGAAAAAATGCAAGCCGTGAACACCATGGAAAGGCCAGGTTACTATGGTTACCTCAGATACCAAGCTTCTACTTATGTAAATTGTCTCTATGTAAAAGTGCAAAAGAAACTGGCCCCAGAGGACACTTAAACCAAAATCCTCAAAAGACTTCATTCAAAGCCTAATTTGCAGCTGAATAAAACCTGCCTCCTTTCTTTGCTTCCCCAGATACCTTTTTAAGTCACTTTGTTTACATTCCAACATTCTCCTTTCCCTGTCCGTTCTCCCTTAGTCCCCTGGGTGAACTGGTGAGATGGGTATGATTGAATAATAACCAGAAGTTCTTTTGTATTTAATGGATTGTTACCAAAGGGACTGACAGCTGACCATTGTGCACAGGGTGTAATGGGTAGGCTGTACATCTGAAATGAGTACCCAGGGGCCCAGGCATAGGTTAATGAAGAACAAGGTGGTCCTGCCTTCCGGTTAGTGAATTAAGGGGTATAAATGTCACCACTCAGAAGTCACACCATTCAAGGTGTTCATTCTATTCAATAAATTGTTTCCATATTTGCCAGAATTGTAGGCGGAAGACTATTTGGGGGTTAGGAGCAAAGACAAAGACACCCTCTACAAACATAGAAACTGCTCATGAAAAGACACCATTAAGAGAGAGAGAAGGCAAGGCACAGTGCAGAAGATACCAGATAGATAGATAGATAGATACGTAGATAATCTGACAAAGAGTTCAAATCCAGAATTCCTACAAATCATTGTCAGGAAACCCAACTGAAAAATGCGAACAAAACTTGATCCAAATGCATCAAAGAGAGATTCCAAATGGCAATAGATATGAGATGTTCCACATCACTAGTGATCAGGAAAGTGCAATTTAAACCATAGTGATGTACACACACCAGCGTGATTTCTATGAAATACTAGGTGTAAATGTGAGTGTGAAACAACTCGACCACTCACGCTCTGCGACTGGGAGCATAAATTGATGCATCATTGGAAAACTGTCTGACAGTATCAATGAAAACTGAACATAGCATATCCCATGACCCAGAAATTCCACTCCCAGGAACATGTTCAAGAATTGCCTGTGATGGGCATCAAATTAATTACACAGGAATAATTATAACAGTGCTATTTCTAATAGCTCCAAACTAGGGATTGCTTGCCTATCTACTGAGAATTGAATGAACAAATAGATGTTTTTATTGTTCTATAATATTGCAATGTATGAATGGACAAATTCATACATTTGAATACTATAGAACAATAAAAACAAACAAACTTCTGATGTCTTTATGAATTAATCTCATGAACATAATATTGAGTGAAAGGAGCCACGCACAACTAAGTCCAGTTATAGAAAGAAAGTTCAAACATACACAACACTTCTCTCTGTGTTAGACATTGCGATATGCTTACCCTGTGCACAGGGTTACTCCCTGGAAGGAGGTACAAGGGGTAGCTTCCTGGGGTCTCTTTTTTGATCTGGGTGCTGGTGACATTGGAATAAGATACTTGTATTAACTTATTCCATGAATATAAGAGCCCATTCTTTTTAACTCCCAAACCTACCAAAGGATTCTACACACAAGAAGCTGGTCAGAAACCATAATGGGCCTTTACAGTAAGAGGGTGTCTTTGCTCCTAACCGGCCAGGGGTGTGGGGTGGGATGGATGGATGAACCAGGCAGAGTCACTGGGCACAGCAGCTGGTGTTCTCACCACCTACGTCCTCTCGGCCCCTGAATCTAACCGGATGGCGTTGGAAGATTCCCTGGGTGGCACTTCAGATCAGAGTCAGCTTTTCTTCCTCCTCATCCTGCTTCTTGGTAGCTGGGTCATGGACACACCATGCGCAGTACACAGTGGATGTTGAGATGCAACATTGCTTAGCCTCCATCCCCCATGAGCCAGCCGCAGGAGTGAGGACTTGGCCAACCGAATTAGGAAGCTAAAGACTCAGTTGATTTTGGCTGCACCCCGACATCTCTCGGATGCCAAAGCTAACTTGCCTTATTGGCACATCAGACAATATCCATCAGTGTGGCAACAGACTGGCTACACATCTGAAAAGCAGGATTCTGAAAAGGCAGTAGCTAGGGAAATGGGGCTCAGATGAGAAGAGAGCGATCAGTGATGCCCTTGGGTCAGAAATCCCACCCCTGGATGGAAACTTTACTTTGAATAAGTTAGACTGATGGGGCGTGACAGGAAAGAGCTTTCTTTTTGTGGTTTTTTTGTTTGTTTGTTTTATTTTGTTTTGTCTTGTTTTTACCTCTGTCCCTTCAAACCCTCTATGAAAGTGGTTCTCAAAGTGTGGCCCCTGGACCTGCATTGCAGCCCCCAGCCCAGACCTGCTGAATCAGAAACTCTGGGGAGGAGGGCAGCAATCTGTCTTTTAAGAAGCCCCCCAGGTCAGTCTGAGGCATGCTGGAATGTGAGAACCAGTGAGAGGTCAAATTCATTCTTCAGAGTAATTGTTGGAAGGAAAAGGACATACAACTTCCATGTTCTTCACTAGAACTTTAGGACTTTAGAAATATCTATTAAAGAAATTCATTAAGACTTTTTAAAGAGTGCTGAAGGCACCAGAGTTGCAGTGTCCTCCACCGAAGAGAGAGGTTGTTCTTCTCTCGGGCTGCATGTTAAATCACCAGAAGAGATTGAAGAAGAACACTCTGTGCAGACCTCATCCCCAGAGATTCTGACTTAACTGGCCTTAGGTGAGGTCTCGGGCATCAGTATCTTTTAAACGTGCTCCTACACCTCACGTTAGGGTGCAGTCTGGGTTAGGGTGCAGACCTGGTAGGTTGGCTCCCCACCCCCAGTGTTGGCTGATGCAATTACTCCTGCTTTGAAGAGTGACTTCATTGTTCTGTTTGCTGCTTACCTCCCTGTGGAGTCAAAGTCTGTCTGTCTGTGGTTTGATCCATTGGAATGAAATTTAAATTGAACTATTTCTTGATTACTTGCAATGTAGCCAGTGCGACTGTGAAAATAAGGGTGGCTGTCGCCTGGAACCCGGGCCTCGTGGTCCTGCTCTAGGTCTTCAGAACTGTGGAAGTGGTTTTGTGTGCCTGCAGATAAGCAGCGGGGGCTCTGCGTCAGGTTCTGAGCTGCAGTGCCTGTCCTGTCCCCGGTTATGGAAGAAGTGATCTTAAGCAAGTAACTTCATCTCTGGAGCCTTGGTTTCCTCATCAGTGGAAGGAGGCTAGTTGGTGCCAACTCCCAGTTCGTTGTTGAGAGGATTAAATCACACACTGCCAGGGAAGTGCTGATTTAGCACAGCGCCTAGCCTATCAGAGCCCTCCGTGTGCAGGCTCCACGGTTGCCGCCATCTGTCATTTCCTCACAGCTGCTCTGCAGTGACACTGAGTTCAGTCCCAGCCCCACCGGCCGCATGCGAGCTGTATGACCTAGGGCATCATGTGATCCCACTGAGCCTCAGATTTCCCATCTGTAAAATGGGGATGACATTAGAACCTCATGTGAGCATTAAATGAGAAACCCTGGAGATTATTTAGTCTGATGCAAATCGCTGTTTGGTGATGACAATAGCACAATTTCATAGAATGATACTGACTTAATAATCATTTCAAGACGATTCTTTTATTTAAGAGCTTAAGGGATGTAGTCTCCCAGATAACTAGCTTTTTGATAAGGTAGTATTGGGGTTGGGATTGGGGTTGGGTTAGTGTTGGAGTTAGTATAAGTGTTATTTGAAACATAAATATTTGTGTGTCCGGGGGATTACGTGGGGGAAGGAAACAGCTGCTTTTACCCTTGCCAGGTTCCCAGTCCTCTTGGGGACCTTCTCACCTCACTTCTCCCTCTAAGAGCCCTCCTTCCTTCCATCCATCACCCCTGCAACAGTCTAGCTTCAGGCCCCCTCCTTCTTTCCCTCACCAAGGACTAAATCCTCCTGCTGCTCAGGAAATATCAGACCTACCAAAGGTGGTTGAATTCCTTCAAAACTGTTAAAAGCTCCCCCGTTCTAACAGCTTGTAATTTGAGAACCAACACCAGTCACTCTTCTGTCTCCGGTGCTTAGAAACGCAAGTATCCTTTAAACCCATCTGTGAAGCAACCAATTCAATTACATTTTGTGATAAGCACACATGAAGCCTAATCGCAAGAAGACAGACACCTGCCTTAGGAAATGGTAAGGGATTCTGCGTGCCGGAGGACGGCATGCCTTGTGACTCTGCCTTCCAAGGGTGCCTGCTATTCACGTCACACGCTCGTATGCCGGCCCAGCAGGCGGCTGTCAGTGCACCCATGCAGGAACGTCCGCTCAGGACAGTTCCTGCGAGTTCCACGTGTTCTGATTGGAGAAGCGCAGAGGAAGGAACTAAAGGGATTATGCTAATGCACCCATTAAGATTTGAACAGCCAGAAGTCTTCTGCGACTCAAACTGGAGCCAACTTCGGCTCTTTTCCCAGACCATACTAGCAACGTGGTGTGACACATTTCACTGATAATCCACTACTAATCCAGGTGTGTAGTGTTCGTTTCTTGGGTTACCATCAAAAGCTGTTAGGACTTAGAGCAGCCTTTCCCAGGCCCAGCCCTCCCTGGGCTTCCTGACTTTGAAGGGGTTTTGAAGGTCATGGAGCCCAGCTCTGGGCTAAGCTACAGCAGCTCCCCAAGTGAATGTCCAAGCCATTCTGGAAACTGGGCAACTCTATCTGAGGCCTTATTAAGGGGCAGATGCTTCTGGTTCGAGAACATTCACATTGATTAAACCACCTTGACTCTTCCCATTCGACAAGCAGACCTCTCGGTCTGACTTAGAGGTTTCCATCACCATGCTTCATCCTGCCAAACTCTGAGTTCACTCAGCCTCAACCCCAGCACACGCCTCTGGTGCTTCCATGGAGCGATTGCCGGATGCTGCCCATTCCTGTGTTGGTTCCCCTGGACCCTGCCCTAACTGCCTGCTGCCCTCCAACCCCATCAATACAGAGGAATTAATGGAGGGGAGGGTACTGTGTCTGCTCCGTCTCATTTTAGGAGGAACAGCCACTCCCTGCGCTGCAAATCAGCCATCAGATCTCCACCCACAGGGAGCTGGCCACCAGGGGAAAAGCCAGCTGCCCTTCCCCACCCCTTTGTTCAATACTTTCCTGCACAGAGTCCACAGCTGTTCTGCTGCAGGGGCCAGAGGCTCAGTGATGAAGCACAGGGTTCGGGGGTGCACTGACTAGGTTTGCACCCCACCTCTTCCTTGACTGAGCCTATACCAAACTGCTCAGGACATCCCGACGCAGCCCTCTACTCCCTTTCCCCCCCTTAACGTGGGAACAGTGGGAGCCAGCGTTTTGTGGGCACACTGTGAGCATCACGTGGGTTTTTATCAAGCACCGAGCAGCCCACTGAGCGGCACGCAGAAGTTCTTGAGATGTTGTTGTTGTCATTCGCTGTTGTTTCCCTTCCTCTTCATTCCTTCTCACTAGGATTATGTGGAACCGCTCCAAACATTCTAAATATCATCCCTTTACTTATTTGAAAACAACTTGCATATCCCCTCACAGGGTTTTGTTTTCCAGAATAAAGATTCTCACTATTGTAACTATTTATTTGTAAAATGGATTTGAATCCCACCCCTGGGGTTCCATAGAGGACCAGGGCATACAGTGTAGACTCGGACAGGGTGGGTTCAAATATGATGCCCACTTCTTACAACTGCAGGATTTGAGGCGAAGTGTGTCCCTCTCATTTGAAAAAGGTGGTTTGTGAGGCTGTTACATCCTAGTTTCTCACACTTAATTTAGCATCAAAACCCCAGGTCTCTTTCATGTACGTGATCTCCTTTTGAGGTTGGTGTTTATTTCTGGGAATTAACATGGGAAAGTGAAGTGGGGGTGGCAGGTGGATCCCATAACAGGAGCAGGACAGGAAAAGAGCCAGAAAGACAGTGTCATGTCCTACTGGCCTCTGTGGAGGGCCAAGCATGACTGATTGATAGATCTGGCAGGCCCCCCAGCTTCTGAGAGGCTATGTAGACAACTGTTTCTCAGGACGTGAGAAAAGGAGACGCATTGATTTACTTATGTCAGGTTCCTTTTCCAACGCCTTGCTCCATGGGACAGAGTTGCACATGCATGGACACTGAGTGGACCCCCAGAGATCTCACTCCCAGAAGGAGTAGAGGTGTGTGAGGCAGGTACGAGGCCGGGTGCAATGAGCTGTGTCCATATCAAGCTGCTCAGATACCACAAGGTGCTGGTCACTTGAGCAGCACCTGGGGCAATAAAAAAAGGGCCAAGATTCTGGAGACCAACGAGGGCAAGGAGACCCGGAATGCATCAAGGTGTATCATGAGTTGTGCTACACTCGTGCAATTGATGATTTTAACCTAGAGCAGGACTTCATCTGTGAGCCTATTATATGTCCTCTTGTCAATTGGTCCATCCTTCCAACTTCATGATGACTTTATATATGTATACATTTATTTCCAATTACTCTTCATATTCAGTATTATACTAGTTTCAGGTGTACAGCACAGTGGTTGGACATTTATATAATCTGTGACGTGATGCCCCAAAGAGCCTAGTCCCCACCTGGCACTACACATACTTATTACCATATCATTGACTATATTCCCTATGCTGTCCTTTACATCCCCAGGATGATTTTGCCAACTTCCTGATGTCTTCTTTGGTCTCTGTCATTCAGTGTAGTCACTATGACTCGTGTATGCATTGTCACGTACAATTCAGTGTTCCCTCTGGGTCTTCAAGATGTTGGGGGAGGAGGGAAGTTGATTGAAAAAGGGCCCCGTCAGGCATTTCACCTCATTGTTCTGCCTCAGGTTTCACTGTGTCAGGGGAATCCTTCCCTTCCTTCATATTGGTCTGACCCAGAATTGCCCCAAACCTCTCCTTTCCTGTTGTGGCCCCTCTCACATGTGCACACACAGCCGCAGCTTGAAAAGAAGGAAATAGCCATTAAACTAGTGGAGTATTTACATGTTCTCTCAAAATTACTCTATCCATTGTCCCTACATTTTCTATTTATAGATGTTTCTATTTAAGTTATAGTCATGTATTCAAATAAGTGATTCTATTTTTTAATCCTCTAATTTACTACTTTTACTATTTAACAACCAGCTATCTGGGAAGAAACCCCGAAAGCCCGGACTTGCGCATTTGCCAATTTCTGTGGTGTAAATACTCTCACCGTGGTTGATTTCAAGCACCAGTATTTTAATGACTAGTTGATGAAATTCCTGAGACTTTTATAACTGGCTGTTACAGCTGGCCCCAGCATTCTGCTGCGTGTAGACATATAAACTGCTCTTCTTCCTCTCTCCTCCCGAGTGGGACGATCATCAAATGTCACAGGCCCAGAGCTGGACTCCTGGTCTCCTCCTCCTCACACATCTACGCTTCCTCCTGTGGTCTTTCCCGTCAGTTCCTGACAGCTCCATCATTCTAGCTGTTCAGCTCAAAATCCTTGGTGTTACCCCAACACTTTTCCTCACACCCCTTTTCAAATGTGTCAGAAAATCTGGTAGTCACCACGTTCTAAATAGATTCAGGACACAGCCACTTTCACAGCCTCCACTGCTCATGTCCAGCCCTAGGTCGTTACCATCTCTCACCTGGTCTATTGCACTAGCCTCTGGTATTTGTCAGGGTCATGCTCTGTAGGTGCTGGAACAATCCAGGTGGCGTAGTAGCCGGCAGAGTGAATGCTTATTTCTTATTCACCTCATTGTTAGAGGCCGGTCTGAAACTATTCCTGGGTTGCTCCTGTCGAAAGTTCAAATTGACAGACATAAAAGCATTGAATCGCTCAAGTAGTAATTAGTAAAAGGTTATGGTGCACACATCAAAAAGACAGTCTGCAAACGGGGGACACTCACACCCAACATGAAGTGAAGCTCAGGGGGGTGTTATAATAAAGCAGCATACATAGTGAAACAACAGCGACCTCGTTCTTCATGGTGATTGGTCATAACAGTATTAGAATTGTCAATGGTTTTATCAACCTTGGGAAACAGTTCAAGTTTTGCTTACAATCTCCCAAAGCAGCAGGAAATGACCCAGGTCAAGTTAGTCTTGCAAAATAAGCAAAATTAGCTTTGTATGTATGACTAAACTGGTTTAGTCTACTGGCCAACTTCCTCCCTTCCTCGAATATTCCTTAAATGTCACCTTCCTTGGCCACCTTATTTACGTCAACAATCTTTCCCAGCCCCCTTTCTTCCCTATATTACTCCTACTCCCTTCTCTGGTTTACTTTTCCTTATAGTACTTGGCACCTCCTAATACATCTGTAATTTATGTATGTATTACTAATTATTGTCCTTCTAATCCTACGAGAATTTAAGGGAGTTCAGTGGATTTTATTCCTGCAATATCCCAACACCTAGAACAATGCCTAGCACGTGACAGGTGTTCAGTAAATATCTGGTTAATGAATGAATAAGTGATAACTGAAATTAAGATCTGTTTTGAACTTGTCATCTGTTTTGAAAATATTAAGCGCCCAAGATATTTTTCTTTATCAGAAGCCTCCCAAATGAAGACAGATTTATGTAGCTCAAACCTATAATAATCATATAATGCGAGGCATTGTTCAAAGTACTTTCATTGGGTTCTATTATTCAATCTTTACAAAATCACACTGAGGTAAGTGTTATTGTTTCCCCCATTTTATAGTTGAGGACTGAAGCACCGAAGGGGAAGTCACGTCTCCTGGCTGTGCGACCTAGTGAGAGGACAGTGGCATTTGAGCCCAGCAGCTCTGACCCCAGAGTACAGGAAAATGCTACCAGTGGTGAAACATTCCTAGTCTCTGTTTCGGGGCAGTAAGACATTTTAAAGGGAACGTGTTCTGCCACTAATTAGCTGTGTGACTTTGAACCCATTCGAGCCTCTCTGGGTCTTGGTGTTTTCATCTGTGGACAAGATATCGATAGCAGGTCACAGTTAAAGTCCCTTCTGCTTTGATGAACCAATAACTTGTCTGGGGCCACAGAAGCCATGACTAGAAAAGCCACTACTCAAATCCCTGTCTTCTGATCTCATTCGGGAGCTTTTTCTACCCATGTCATGTCTGCTACAAGGAATATCTCAGAACAAATGGATCAACAAAAGAGCAGAGGAGTGGATGGAAGGATGTATGAACATTGGAGTAGTATTTAGGAAACCTGGGTTCTAACCCCAAATCTTTAGTTAACTTGCCTCTAATATTGGATAAGACCCTCCTCATTTTTAGCCCTCAGTTTCCTCATTTGTAAAATACTTATTATTCCATTAGATTTAAAACATGGTTGAATGTATGACTCAGCTCCCTCAAGGTGGTTTTCAACATGCTTCCACCTGGAAAAGAATAATTTTTCCCTTGGGCTGTCTTTTTTCTCTCTCTTCCTTTAGTAATAAGACCATTAAATCAGAGCAATTGAGTCTTGGGCAATAAGATGGCATTGATTACAGTTGTTTATCATGAGACCTAATTGTTGGTTGCAGGAATTGCCTGCTGTAAAATTTTTTTATTTGCTTTTTGCGATGAAGTAGTTGAATATTTGGTTATTTATCTGAAAGTTCTAGATTCACCTTCAAGGAGGAGGAAGAGATAGTAAAGCAGAGAGAGGGCATACCTGGCTGTAAGAGCAGGGAGTTTGGGAAATGTTGTCATCATCACGATTATCATCACTATCACTACACCACCACGGTCAGCAGCAGCACGACCATCACCATCATCACCACCATCATCATCACCACCATCACCATCATCATTATCACTATCACTACCATCACCACCACCACCACCACCACCATCACCATGATCATCACCATCACCACCATCACCATGATTATCATCATCACCACTACTATCATCATCATTATCACTATCACCACCATCACCACCACCATCACCATCACCAAGATCATCACCATCACCACCATCATCAATATCATCACCATCATCACCATCACCACTACCATCATCATCATTATTACTATCACCACCATCACCATCACCACCACCATCACCACTTTCATCACCATCACCACCACCACCACCACCACCACCACCACCACCATCACCACTTTCACCATTATCAGGAGATAGTTGAATGTGGTTGTGAGAGCATGAGTCCTATTCAAAATTACAAAGGTTCAAACCCTGGTTCAGCCACTTGCTATGGTTTCTTGGGCAGGTGAGTGTAGAATAAGGATAACAAACTTACCTCACAGGATGGTAGTGAGGATTACGTGGAACAATCCATGTGCTAGAGTTAGTGTAGTGCCTGACGCATCGTAAGCATCTGACAAACACACCAGCAGCGTCGTCATTTTTCTTCATAAATTAGGATGAGTGTGTACTAGTTTCCCAGGGCTGTCATAACAGATTACCACAAACTCGATGGCTTAAAACAAAAGAAATTATCTCACCAAATTTCTCCTGGAGGCCAGATGTCTGAAATCAAGATATTGGCCATGCTTCTTCCAGAAGTTGTAGGGCAGGATCCTTCTTCACCTCTGCCTAGCTTCTAGTAGTTGTTGGGAATCCTTGGCTTCTTTAGCTTATAGCTCCACTATTGCAGTTTCTGCTCCCATCCTCACATGGGGGTCTCATCTGTGTGCTTGTCCATGTCCCCACATGGCTTTCTTATAAAGATAGCAGTGATTGGATTTTGGTTCCACCTTAACCAAATATGACCTCATCTTAACCAATTACATCTGAGAAGACCTATTTCCAAATGAGGAAATGAGTCACATTCTGAGGTTGTAGGTGGACATAAAATTTGAGGGTACACTATTCAATCTGGCAGAGGCGATTCATAGTCTTGAGATAACCTTGTTATGTCCCCCCGCCCCGCCCACCAAGTCTCTGCTCCTGTCTGTTGTATCTGCTTGAATGTCCGTATCATTCTAGAAGCTTTCAGTACTATTGAGAGATGAAACAGGAAGCATTGGCGTCGGTCTTCCAACTTCAGGTTTTTTTCGTTTTTAGAATGAAAGAATTGGAACTATAACCCTGAGATTCCCTCCAACTAGCCAGGTATAACATGACCTTCACTCCAAGTACCTGTGAGTGCTCAGAGGGACACTAATTTGAGGAGTGTTGATCGCATGTGAAAGGGACAAGATTGCAAATATCAAGTAAGCATTTTCAATATGTTGATAAATGTGTGAAATTGCTATGGCAGGTGCAAGAGAAAGTGCCAATTAAAAATTAGCTGCCATACACATTTATATGTTGTGTTGTTGACTCCAGCATTTTGCTGTTGCCTATTCAAGCAGGAGTTGACAGGTAAATTACCTCTGCTGGATTCTTCTGGAGGTCAGGAAACAGTCTTGCAGAGCTTTGGGAATCCATCCAAACTGTTTAATGAGTCCTTCCTTGGCTGTAGGTACTGTAATTCAACCTTTTTGCTTTGTTCAAAAACTGTTGTTAGAAGTGTAAATATGATGTTAGGTGATGTTTAAGAATCACAGAAATACAAGCTTTCTGCTGAGAGACGTGATAAAGTTTACTTGGTCTTTCTAATCATGTTGAAAGCTTGTGTCCCTGCTGTGTCCCTGTCGGTGTGTGCCACCCATGCCTCTGTGAGAAGCTTCTTTCTCTAGGAATGGCTCTGGCTTTCAGAAATTTCTTTCTGTTAATTTCTGACTAAATAAAAAACGTGTGGCTCGGTTGTATAAACATCATAATCTCTTTTAGGGATTCAAGCACCATTTTAAAGAACCTTGAAGTCCTACGTGGTCCAGCTCCAAGACAGTTGTCATTTACACGTTCCTTCTCAGTGAGCTGTGCTGTGATCTCAGTTTGAGGGGGATTTTCACCTGCAGCGTAGCCCCATTCTCAGCCACTCGGAGGACCTCGCCGGTCTGTTAATGCAGCACCTGCCCTCCACCAAGGGTGACCTCAGACCTTCTGACAAGTGAGAGGCAGCTTCTCGTCAAAAGGCTGCAGACTTGCTTAGAGCAGTGACCTTCACACTTGAAAGTGTGTATGAATTACCTCAGATCTGGTTAAGTTGCCAATTCTGATTCCATAGATGGGGCCTGACATTTGGCATTTCTAACAAGCTCTCATGCCGTTGTGATATCAGGATTTTAGTTAACACAAAATTCTACATTTGTATTCGTTTCCTATGGCTTTAAAAAAAACAGATTATGACAAATGTGGTGGCTTAAAACATCAGATATGTATTCTCTCACAGTTCTGGAGGCCAGCAGTAGAAGTCAGTTTCGGTGGCTAAAATCAAGTTGTCAGCAGAGTGAGCTTCCCCAGAGACTCTAGGCAAGAACTCGTCCCTGCCTCTTCTGGCTTCTCGGGGCGCCAGCATTCCCTGGCTTGTGGTCACATCACCCCAATCTCTGCTTCCATGGTCATATTGCCTCCTTCCCTTCTGTCTCTCTGAACTCTCTCTCCGCCTCGTTCTTATAAGGATACACATGATTTCATTTAGGACCTATGCAGATGGTCCAGAATAGACCCATTTTCCATATGAGAAAATATTTACAGGTTGCAGGAATTGGGATCTGATGCCTTTGGGGTCATCACTTATCCTCTGATAGTCCTCCTGCAAAATATAAAACTCCCAGGTGGGTGCTAGGTAGTGGCAGCAAAAAGCTCAGGTACAGGTAGGTTCACATCAGACCTAGAACCTTCTTTCATTGCAGGTAGGGGGTGATGCTTTCCTTTCTTGTACTCTCTAGTGTGCACTAAAGCAGATTTCTTGCAGGTATTCCTTTGTCTTAAAATGGTATTTAGAAATAAGCATCTCCGAATCTGTCTTGTTTTAATTTGTGTTAAGGGATAAAAGGGCACCATCAATAAAATTAATCCTGACATGAAGCAAGGGGCTGGAGGATGGGGGACGGGAGAGGTCTTACACGTTCCAAGCGTATTTTAAGTTCTGAGGCCACCCCTATATCTGAGGGCTGTTGAACCAAAACTTTCAAGGAGGAGGCCTGCTTTTACTTGACTCCAAAGACAGAACGCTTAAGATATTGATGTTATAAAATAATAATTCTTACGTTGAGTAGCACACTGTTGAGTTTACATTGTTGTATGGTGTTCATTTGTTCACTCATTCATTCATGTACTATTAATCCTGCCAGGTTTGCCCTGGATACTGTGACAGGAACAGTGAAAGCTAGAGACATTTCCCCGCCCAGTGTTTGCCTGTAGGGTACCTACCATGCAAGACACATTAATATTAAAACCAAAGCAAGGCAGAACAAAGTCAGCCATGGAAAGATATTGGGATTTTTAACATTTTTGCTTTAAAATGTTGCTGGCACTTCAATTGCTGACAACTATGGAAGGTTTGGAAAAACCATACTGAACCTTTCAAAGTAAGAAGGGTCATGTCAATATGAAATATACCACTTAAATAAATATATTACCTGGCTGTACAAATATGAAAATTTTGTCTATACTTTCTGTAGTTCATAACTAATTTTCAAAGGGCATCAGTTTTCTCTTCCTGAGCAATTATTTGAAACAGGGAAAATTATGTTTTCCCATAAGACATTCATTTCCAATAAGACATTCATTATCATATGTAGCTTGGAAAGCAAGGATGAAAGGAAGAATTTTCGAACAAGTTCTGAGTTTATGCTCGCGCGCGCGCGCGTGTGTATGTGTGTGTGTGTGTGTGTGTGTGTGTTTGTGTGTGTGTGTTTATCAAGTCTGATGATGTCCTCCTTGCCTGTTAGTTTGGCGCAGATCATTATTTAAAATCTACTAAACTCCAGTTCATCTTGAAAACATGGAGAGTGTAATCGAATTACCACTTAATAGCGATTAGCAGCCCACCCTTCCCGGGAGTCACAGGCCAATCCACTCTGGGTAATTGTGGCCATTAATGCCTCCTCGTCCCTTTCTGTGGTTTGGGACAAGCCCATCTTGCTGTCATGAGCATAAATCCTGGGCTTGATGGAGACCCCCCAATGCTGGAAGTTGAAGCAGAGATTTCAAAAAATCATAAGAATAGTGACTGTTTTCAGCGAGCCAGCACCTACAGCGTTGATGAGATTCCCCATGTGGTTCAAAGGATCAGGGTTCAGTCTTACCCTACAGGACCACCCAGGGTGTGGGCACTGTCCTCACATATAATCCAGGGACCATGACAGGATCCGAAACTGAAAACATGAGGAGTCTTCTCTATTTGGTGGCTTGGGTTATTGTTTCTGGTTTTTAGCAGAATAAAGCAATGCTAGATGTCTTGAGCATGCTATAACCAAAGCCAAACAGGTTAAATTAGTTGGATTATCTCTGATATGAATTCATATATTCAAGAGATGTTAGATAATGGTGATGGTAACAGATGATGGACATAAATGATGGATAAATGATGGGTGATAGATGGTTGGTGGATATGTAATGTAGAGGTCATACACATACATAGGTACATACGACTGATAGATACGTATGACAGGGGTGATAGATACATAGACACGTGGATATTACTAGTCGTCTTGTTCTACATGCCAGGCACTGTGTTAAGCACTTTACATGTGCTAGTCTCATTTTATATTTACAACAATATTATGAAGCAGATCTTTGCATTGTATAAGTTAAAAAAATAGTAAATTTCAATGAAATTAACAAGTGAGTTGCCCAATAAAGGTTAAGACGTGGGGCTCTGGGATTTAAATATAGGCAGTGTGAGGAGGCCAAGCGTTTATTTGTTCATTCATTCATTAAACAAATTGTTGTTGAGCACCTACTATGTGTCAGGAACTGTGCTAGCCTATGGAGATACAATGCAAACGTATACTTAGGGAAGGAGTTACAAACCATGATAGCATTGGGAAAGGGAACAACCAGTACTGAGACAGGAGTGGCAATGGTGGCTGTTACCACAGTGGTCAGAGGACGCCTCTCTGAGGAGGTGACAGTAAAGCTGAGACCTAAAAAAGGAGAAGGAATTATCCGAGAGGAGAAAGTTCCAGGCAGTGGGAACAGCTTACCCCAAAACTCATGGGCCTGAGGAGACTTTATGGAGAAGAAAAGGGAATTGTCTTGGCCTGGAGAGATTTTAACATACAGGGAAGTCTCACCCAGTGAACAGAACTATTGAACGAAGGCATAGAGGTGAGAAGGAAATAGTAGAATATCTCCTTTTGAGACCCTACAGCTGTGGTCTTCTGGCAAACACGCAGTTCAATTGCAGAAGGTTTTAAAGGCTTTAAAGTCATTTATTTATATTTTTAAACATTAGGTAGCACTTATCATGTTTTTACTTTTTTAGTTTCAGGTGTACAAAACAACATAGTGATTAGACATTCACACCCCTCACAAAGTGATGACTGCCCCCAAGTCTACTACCCCTCTGACACTATACCATTAACTCTATTTCATCCCGTGACTATATATATTTGACATTCAATGTTATTTTATATGAGTTTCAAGTGCACAGTGCAGTGGTCAGGCATTTGTGTAATCTATAAATTGATCCCCGATAAGTCCAGTACACATCTGATAACCATATGTAGTCTTTACAACATTATTGATTATATTTCCCATACTGTATTTCACATTCCCGTGACTGTTTTGTGACTACCAATTTCTACTTCCAAATCCCTTCATCTTTCTCACTCATCCCCCACTGCCCTCCCAGGTAGCAACCATCGGTTTGTTCTCTGTTTTGTTTGCTCATTTACTCTGTTCTTTAGATTCCACATATCAGTGAGATCATATGGTATTTGTCTTTCTCAGTCTGACCTATTTCACTTAGTGTAATATTCTCTAGGTCCATCCATGTTGTTGCAAATGGTAAGATTTCATCCTTTTCATAGCAGAGTAATACTCCATTGTGTAAATATACCACAATTTCTTTATCCAGTCATTTATTGATGGGCATTTCAGTTATTTCCAATCGTGGCTATTATGAATAGTGCTGCAGTAAATAGGGGCACATATATTTTTTCAAGTTATTGTTTTGGATTTCTTTGGATAAATACCCATGAGTGGAATTGCTGGGTCATAAGGTAGTTCTGCTTTTATTTTCTTGAGGAACCTCCATACTGTTTTCCGTATGTTCTCAGGTCTGTACTGATAACGGTGCTTTTTTCCTTTTTGTGTGTGCTGGGGGCAAAGAGAGTTTCATGTTACTGAAATGCAGCCCAGACCTTCGCTCGTTAAATGTTGTGGTGGTCCATCACCCTGGCCCATGCGAGCAGCACAGCGGGGCAGAGCAGGTGATTAGCTACACAATCTTAGGTGGGGAAACCTTAACCTCTCCCACACAAGCCAGGCACCATGATGGGTCCTAGATGTGCCAAGATGGAAGGTGCTAGAGAGGAATGTTTTAGTGCAGTGGGATTAAAATGTCAAGTAAACAAACATGAATTTAGGTCAGAGGTCAGCCCAAGGACAAAATTACGCCCAACGTGGTCTTTTTTTGTAGTTTGCACTAAGGATGGGTTTTACATTTTTTTAATGGTCAGAAAACAAATCAAGAGAAGAATAATATTTTATGACACATGCAAATGATGTATTCAAATTTCAGTGTCCATCAATAAAGTTTTATTAGAACACATCCACACCCGTGCTTTAGTGCTGCAATGGCAGTTAAGTGGTTGTGACAGAGACCATGTGTGGCACACAGAGCTGGAAATGTTTATTTCCTTTATAGAAAAGGTTGTCTGAGAAAAAGTCAAGAACCATATGATGTCATTCATATGCGGGATATAAAACTGAAAGGAACAAAGGAACAAGACAAAGAAACAAAAACTCACAGACACAGACAATAATTTAGTGGTTACCAGAGGGTAAGGGGAGAGGGTGGTAGATGAGGGTAACGGAGATCAAATACATGGTGATGGAAGGAGAACTGACTCTGGGTGGTGAGCACACAATGGTATTTATAGATGATGTGTTATAGAAATAAACACTTGAAACCTATATAATTTTACTAACCATTGTCACCCCAATAAATTTAATAAATGAAATAAAGAAAAGGTTGTCTGACCCCTAGTGCAGGTAGTTGGAGGGGCCACGAGAGTATCAGGGGTGTCTCCCTGAAGCTAAAATGGGAGCTGACTCTCAATGAATAAAAATGAGCTAGATCAAAAAGCGTTCCGAGGGGATAAAAGAGTCAGTTCCCTTGATTGTGATATAAAGACAGTGGCCCTTGGAAACGGGGATACAGATAAACAGAGGTAAACATAAGGACTCAGTACCTACAGTGTTGCAACACCCTGACTATACACTCACCCCTTTTTAGCCAGCACACGCACACACAGTGTTGGTGACACCGTATTGCCAGGGTCAGTCCCTTACCAAATAAATGGGGCACAGAACAGGAGCTGTAAGTTCAGAGTTCAATCCTGGAGGTGGGGGAAATCTGGGAAGTCTCCGTAACAAGGAAGAAGCGTCAGCCCAGACCCTGAGAAGCCTGACCTGGCAGGAGGGTCCCCCAGACCAGCAGCATTACTTGAACAAAGCCCCACCCTACACGTGACCACACTGTGTCCACTAATGTTCTGGGAGCTCTTCCTTCCAGCACACAAGCCATTGCAGAGGATTCTGAAGAATTTAAGACACTCTTAAGGTTCTCCGGTTTACACCAAAATCGTGCTGCTCTGTGCTGTGAGTTGCAGTGGAGTCAGCCTTCGAGTAAATGAAACGCAGCCTTGGCGTTTTCTACTTAAATGCCAGGGCAGCTAGATTCCACAGGCCTGGAGAAGGCCCGCGGTGCACAGAGCAGGTGACACAGTTTCAGAAGCATTCAGACAGGTCCACAGTACATGCCTTGTAGCTCATGACTGCCCCACATCTAGCCAAGTACCCAGAGCAGCTTGGAGATGTTGAACAGTGTTGATTTCCACATAGCTCTAGTATATTCGAGTTAGGGACGAGCAGAGCTGGTGTGAAAATTACGTATGCCTGCCGGACGTTACTGAAATCCACATTTGATTTCTGACACCTGACACTTGAAATTAGAATCATAAACTTGACCTCTAGAACTTTCTGGAATATATAAACAAATATCTTAAGGAGAAAAAGTGCATCCAAAAGTTACTTTTCTTTGTTGCAAGGGGTAGAATGGGAATGTTGTGGAGCTTCCTAAGCCTAGAATGAGCTGAGCCGTGGGGGTTGATGAGCTTCTCACTTCAGTTCCTTCATCTGTAAAGGTGGGGAGTCTATGAAAGCGTGGGACCCCTAGGACAGGTGACAGATGAATAAGTGTGTGAGGATTTTATAGAAAAGCACTTCTGCGGTGCTGAGTTGCATCGTGAGAAACTTACTCCCTTGTATCAACTGTCTTTTCATCACTTCTGTGTAAGGAAAGAGTCTCAGTGTAATACTGGAATTTCTGCAAGACTTGCTTTTCTCTCTCTTTCTGAGAAAAAAAAAAAAATGTAGCCTTAGACCACTATCTGTCTGCCTAGAATTGTCAGCTGTAGCAAATGAAAATAGTTAAATTTGAATTTCAGATAAGCAACACATCATTTTTAAATAATTTAAAAAAAATTTTTTAATTAACAAGTCATTTTTAGGACGAGTATGTTCTGTGTACTTCTTGGCATACTGCTGCTGAACAAATGACTTGCTGCTGACCTGAAATTCAAGCTTAACTGAGCACCCTGTGTTTTATCTGGGAACCCTAATTCTCCACGTAGTGGTGGCTGACGAAAATTCTGAAATACTGTTTTGTTTTTGTCGTATCAACTTTTCCCTTTAACAGACGTGCTAGATTAGGTTATTGCTCAGCAAATAACCACTCCCTCCTCCTGTCTTTCCTCCCCTGCCAAGAGAGGAGTGTCCTTCTCTGCCCCTCAGTGTTGGGATAGGTCCTGTGACTTGCTGTGGCCAAGGGCATGTGAGCAGAAGTGACAGTGTGTAAGTTTCCAAACACAGGCAGCCTTTCTCCCTTCATTCCAGCCCCAGAACGACACACGGAGGGCAGGCCTGCGGCCCGGAGCCTGGTCAGCCCAGCGAGAGCACTGAATTTACACTCAAACAACTGAATTTTATGCTATGTAAATAATATCTCAATAAAGCTATTAAGAAATACAGAATATAAAAAGAAATAACCACAGATACAACAGACATCTATAAAAATACTAAGGGTTCACAATGTACACATACATTAAATCATCATGTTGTACACTGTTAAAAAATAAATGAAAGAATTTTTAAAAATATATACTACAGATTATCAATAACTAAATGCTATTGATTTTGTAAACGTAGTTGAAATGGATAAATTCCTGAAAAATTAGAGAAAGAAGAAATGGATGTCTTGAATAATCCAATAATTATTTTTAAATGATAGTCAGAGAATAATCTCTGAAACAGGACCAGGTCCAGATATCTTTACAATAATAGTCCAACTAAACTTAAAGGAGCAGTCAATTCCTTGATATATAAGTGGTTTAAGAAAATTAAGGAAAAAAAGCAGAAGCTGCTCAGCTCATTTTGTGGGGCTAGTGTATTCTTAACTCCAAATGTAGATAAAGACTAGAACAGGAAAAAGTTATAGAAATTATAGGCGCATTTTATTTATGAACATAAGAATAAAAATACATTAGCTAACTGAGTTCAACACTGTATAAAAAATATAATCAAGTGGAATATTTCTCAGAAATATAAAATCTTGTTCAACAGTACAAAACTCCTATGATGCTGGCAACTGATGCTAAAGGTTTTTTAAATGGCTCATGCACCTTCAGGATGAATCTCAAAGAGTCCCCATCTGGAAACTCTGGAAACTCTGACCCAGATTCCAGATGAGGGGACATGTGTGAGAAATGTCATTGTCAAGATATTTGGGTTATTGAGGAGTTGGAGATGACCTGGGTGTGCCTTTCTAGAATAGTGGTGCATAAATCATTGCAGACACACACCCAGGAGAGTTATGCAGCACTCAGTAAAACATTCAGTAAAAATAGAGTAAGAAACAGAATGGTATATGCCACACTGCCATCTATGTATATTAAAAATGCATGCACACGGAACACCAGTGCACAGTTTGCAATAATATGTCCAACAGGATGTACATTTACCACATTAAAATGATGGGGGAGAGGCATGGGAGTGGAGTCTGGGTAAACATAATGAATCAGTGAATCAAGCAAACAGTCCAATCGGTGATTGTGTACCATGCGCTGAAGAGCGTGGGAACTAACCAGACCCCTCCAACTGGCCTTCCAGAAACATCTCTCTGCAGTCCTTTCTGGGACTGAGGACGTTCGTCATATGCTGTAAGAGTAGTCGCTTTGTGTAATATTTGACAAGACTCATTTTACACATGGGTTGAGTTGTTCATTGTTCAAAATAGTGTTTCCCTGATTTGTGGATGTCAATCACCAGAAGCATTTTTTAATGTGCATAGCAACAGTTATCAAATGTTTAATTTGCTAAGGAAGAAAAAAAATCTCAAAATAAACTCTAGGTTTTTCCAAAAAAAAAAAAATGTCCTATTAGCAAAATGGCATATGTTATCCATCTTATCAACACTACACAGACGTGTGTACAGCCCGATACAATAACATGCGCAGCCCAGTTTTCTTTGGGCTGGAAACAGCATCCTCATAAATCAGTGTTTCCCAGCCCCGTTTTCATTTTCATCCCTCTTCCCTCAGAGTCTTTTCAGACATTTTCTTCCTAATCACGCGCCCCTGTGACATTTTAATACCGCAGATGTACTGTGTATTCGTTTATGTATTTGTGCCTCTTTGGATGGGCATGAACCATTGTAAAAAACCCACGGATTTTTCTAGCCCCTCCAAAAGCCACTTTTCACCCTCGGGGGGACCACCCCTCCCCCCACACCAAGAATGCAGGCCATACGCCAAACGCAGCTGTGAACCCTCACTTGAAACCACATTTGCAATAAGGTTCCGGGAAGTGTACCCCTGCCTTTGTATCCAAACTCCTACCTCATTCTTTTGTTCTGTTCTCATCCCATCTGTCTTCTCAGGAGCAAACGTTTCTGAGACACAACACATTAAGAATATAAAACATTATTTTAAAACCTAAAACATACAGAACCTCTGCGAAGAACAATGAGCTTCGCTAAGCACTAGGGAGCACCCAGAGGTGACTGGGCCGCAGGCTCGTCCCTCAGAGGCATTCAGAACTGGCGTGGGGACAGAAAAATGGGTACAGGAGAGGGAATGCAGGTGTATTGGGGGGGCAGGTAATTTGTGTGAGCTGGAGGTAGAAGGACCCAGCCTCAAAGTGAAAAACGAACACTCGATTATCATCGCGTCATTAAGTTTTTTCTGCCTTTCATCTGGTGGGTGGAGAGTGGAAAAGGAGGGAGCCACCAAGCATGGGTAGGCGAGGCACCATGCAGTCATCCAGCCATTCAACAAGCGTGTACTGAGCACATGCTGCATGCCAGGGCCTGTGTTAGGGTGAGGCAGAGACGCAGCGCAGGGCATGAGTTTGGACCCTCAAGCCCATCCTTCTCCCAGGGAAGATGGCCGATGGAGGAGAGCTAATACTCTAACAATGGCAAAAGCTGCTCTGATGGGTCAGTCAGGGCCACACTGGATGGGTCAGTCACGGCCACACTGGATGGGTCAGTCACAGTCACACTGGATGGAAGGGTCAGTCACGGCCACACTGGATGGGTCAGTCACAGTCACACTGGATGGAAGGGTCAGTCACGGCCACACTGATGGATGGGTCAGTCACGGCCACAATGGATGGGTCAGTCACGGCCACACTGGATGAGTCAGTCATGGCCACACTGGATGGGTCAGTCACGGCCACACTGGATGGGTCCATCACGGCCACACTGATGAATGGGTCACTCACGGCCATACTGCATGGGTCCATCATGGCCACACTGGATGGGTCAGTCACAGCCATACTGGATGGGTCCATCACGGCCACACTGGATGGGTCCATCACAGCCACACTGCATGGGTCCATCACGGCCACACTGGATGGGTCAGTCACCACCCTGCATCTCTGCCCGAGACAACTGCTTGTTTTCTCTCTCAGCTTGGGCTGTCAGAAACACGCTAATGAGACTGGCACGTTGTGTAGCAACCCAGTTTCCCCTGAGACTGCCTGACAGTTCTCAGAACCGTTTGTCACACAGTGAAATAAAGAGCTCGAAGACCTAGTAAGGTGGCAATTAAGGAAATTCAAGCATATCTTCATTTACTCAAGTGGAGTTCTCTTATTCTTGACAGTTTATGAAATTACAACGTTAAGTAAAGGCATCACCAGAATGTTCTCAGCTTATTTGAAAACTCGTTAACTAGAAAATAATGAAGTAAATTTATACACCTAAGTGATGTTTACGGTTTTGTGCAATGACTGGAGTTTTTTCCTCTCTCCCTTTCTGTCATTCTGTCTTATTTTTTGTTTGATACCCTCTGAATTTCAGGAGTTTTTGTTGTGTTTTATTTTTATCTTTGATTTAAAATAACTCATTATGGTTGGTGCTGTGTAAGATGCAATTTACCTTCTGCAGAGTTTGAAATAGAAGTTCATGGAAAGTCTAAAGTTTGGGGCTCGGCCTTGCTGAGGAATTTGCCCTTAATTACTCCCACAAATGTAACTGATTCCTGGTGAGATCCCCTAAACCCTTTCTAATTTGTTTTGGAATACAAGCTAACAAACAGTATTCAAAACCAAGGCCTCTCTGCTCAAATGTTGGATAATTTTCTTTTTTGTGGCTTAAACCATGAGCCACATGTTTTGTTCAGTGTGGTACGTTGGATAAAAGCTGACTTCAGAATGAGAATAGGGCTTAAATCAGTTCTGCTATTAAGCTGCTGGGTGACTGTATCAGTCAGTGACGGCTGTCTGATTCTGCAGTAACAAGTGGCCCCAAGTGGTAGGTGAGAACAACGAAGGTTTAGTTCTCATTTCCATAGCTGTGAGTGGCCGAGGCTGTGCCTTGCTTCGTCTTTGATCTGGAACCCAGACTGAGGGAACAGTTCCTACCCACGGCAAGTTTGTTGCATAGAAATAGTCAGAGAACATGACAGGACCACATGATGGCTCTTAAAATTCCTGCTTGAAAGTGGCACACACCATGTCTGCTCATATCTCATTGGCCAAAGCAAATGACCTGGCCAAATCCCAGGGCAGAGGAGTGAAGGAATAAAATATTTCCCCAAAGGGGAGCAGCAAACGTCTCGAAGAGTAGCAACCTACAAAATAACCTGGGACAAGGCATTCAACCTCAGTTTCTTCATCTGTAAAATGGGAGGAGAGGACTGAGCATCTCTGAAAATCCTATGTGTCTACATGAGATGAGTGTGTAATGTGTGAGAAGCTGGGGAAGGTGCTTATGGGGACTTCAGGCTGCGATGAAATATTACCTTTTGAAAAAAAGGAATGAAAATGGGTAACCTCTGAACAATACAATACAATTTTCCCATCTTTTCCCATGAGGTGAAGGGGTAGCAGCAGTTGCTTGATTTTGAAAAAGAATTTCACACAGTAGCTGAGTAAACCATCCAAATGGCATGATCTGAGATGTGCTAAAACTCTCCCCTCCCAAACCACCCAGGAGGCCTAAGGTCCCTACAGTTGAAAACACACCTTTCTGCTTCTTCAGAAAGCCCCATAATGACAGATATGGACGACCTAGAGCTAACGCCACCTCGGCACAGGGTAGGTCCACAGTGTTCGAGGCGACAACAGAATGGGAAAGGTCTCGGACATTTACGGGGACATTGGCCCCCTTCTCAGTGGGATATACTCTGGGTGACTGGACCCTGTAGGAAATTGGAATAACAACAGGAATAGCTTGGACTGGGGACAAAGGAGAGACCTGTGCATATTACATGTTAAGCTCTATTTATGATTATCCTACAACAACTGGTTTGGATAATGTCTGTGCTCCAAGCTGACATTGCTTTATTATGACAAAAACTAGGCTTCCTAGTGCTACAAAATGAGAACATGTGTTTAACAGACCTAAGGGCAAAGCCTTATTACTTCAAGGTCTTGTGGACCTCACGACAGGTTGGATGGGAAGTCTACTGCATTGTTTCGGTTATTCTGCAAAGTCGTCACTGTCAGCTGAGCACTGCATGAGGCCGATTATACGCAACATCGCACACTTGAGGCATGCACAGGCAGTATTTGGACGGGCGATGCAGGTGCATTTAGCACATCTGTTCACTGGGCTCATTTTGTCAAAGACACCAACACCTTTTGCCACCTAGCACTGGCTCAGTAAATCCTTTCAGTGGTAAAGGCCAGGACAGTCCCCAACAGCGTAGGCGGGACTCAGAGAAAGGAGCCAGTGAACCCGTTCCATTGCGCCTCCTGTTGACCAGCTGTGTCCAGAATGTCCTTTCTCTGATGCATGGAGCTCTCTGTCCCACGGCGATGTCTCCCGGCCAGCAGCTGGTGGTTATGAGACACGCCCTGCGCTGGGAGCAGATGGAACAGGCAAGGGATTCGACGAGGCCTTTGTGAAGAATACAGACCTCGACCAAAGGATTCAGATAACGAGCCCCTCATCCTGGAGCTCTCGTTGCTGCTCCTTTTCCGGGTGCTCTCCTGACCTGCCCGCGAGCTCTGTCTCAGGGCAGCTGATGACTCTGCGGTTTCTCAGCCTGGGCACTCTTAACACTGGAGGCTGGTCATCTGTCCATGGGGACTCGACTGTGAATCTCTGGGTTCTACTTTCTGGATGCCAGTAGCACCCATGCCCCAAGTTCCCACAACCAAAATTGTCTCCTACCATTGCCAAATGTTCCCTCGGGGACTGTCACCTCCAGTTGAGGGCCACTGGCCGTGAGGATGTGAGTTTTCAGCCACTTGGTTATTGGCTCTAGCCAGCTGACCTGTGCCTTGCAGGTGTGGCTTTCTGCACGTTTCAGGTCTCAGAGTGTTGGAAAGTGACCGGGGGTCTGGTGCTCCCAGGTTAGTAATTTCCTCTGTTGCTATTAATTTTCCAAAGCAACCCAGTCACTCGAGTCATTATATTATCTCAGTCCCTCCGCCATGGCTGATTGATTTCACTCCCCTATTGTCTTTAACTTCGCGTCCTGTCTGATTACAGTAGAGCAGTATTCAATTCTCATGTAGGCGTCATTACAGATAGGCTTATTTCTTGGCTCTAAGTATGAACAGGACGGAAGGCTTTATATCACTTTATTGACAATAAATGTCTCACTACAAGTGAAATGCTTGAGCACTTTACAAACTGATAGTGTGGTATGAAAAGCCAGAGGAAGTCAATACGCGGACCTAATCGTGTTTAAATATGATAAAGATGCGTATTTATGATTTGCTCCATTGATGTACAAACTGGAGCGTGGATTCAATGAAAACACCCTGAGTGACACATGCATCGTTCTCTAGGTGTCTTGCATTCGCATGGTACTTGCTCCTATTTGCAAATACATCAGGGGCTCCCTGTCGATCTTGCGAGCAAAGCTTGACAGATAGCAAATAAAGGAGTGGGCTTTTAGCCTAGCGCGTCTCTCAGTCCCTGCAATAAATTAGGCGGGGCACGTGGTGGGGGGGCATGTCCCCTCCCTCAGCTTCCGTGGGACCCCACAACTTACTATGTCGCCAGCAGAGCACTTGCCAAGACAAGAGCCTGGGAAAATGTTAGTATACTGTGATTCTGTCTTTTCATCATGTGACACAATTCTAAAGTGACTCTTAAGAGCCAGTCAGGGAAGGACAGGGGTGGCAATTGAGGAGGGAATTTGGAGGTATGAGTAGAAGGCATGGGGAGGTGAGAGCTAGTCACCTGCAGCCAGCTCCTAGGTGGCATCCAGACTCCAAGGGGGGGACCTCCGGGGCTGTCTTCAGGATCAGAGGTGCTTTCTCCCAGGAACTGTGCTTTTGCTTTCAAAGGTGGAACCAACAGTTCCACACTGGGGTTTGCTATGTCGAAGGAGTGGTAGGGAGGTGGATGTTGTTCCCCATCATTGCGTGGCCACAGACTTCGCCGGGTACAATTACACAGTATGAGGGGTACAGATTCTACAGCCAGACTGTGGGTGTTCAAATTCTGGCTCCGCCCCCTGCTTGTCACCTTGGGTAAGTCACTCACTCTCTATGCCTCAGTTTCTTCCTGGGGGGAAAAAAGAAGATGAAGGAGTAAAACCTGCCGCATACGTTGTTGTAAGGATTAAATCAGTCAAAATGGACAAAGTGGCCAGAACAGAACCTGACACATGAGTGCTGCAGGGTGTTGATGGGAATATCTTAACACATGCTAATCCCGCTTAAAAAAAAAAAGAAAAAAAGCAAGCTTTCACTAAGATCCTTCTGAACAGTTCCCAATTTTAGTCAATGAAAATAAAGGATTACCTCTTCAATTTTAATTTTAAAAATACTTTTCTTATATAAGTATGCCTCATGCAACATTTGGGCATACTTTCACTAAAAAATAAAAGTAAATAAAAGCCGCTACTGCTGTTGTTGTGAGAAACCACTTCCTAAGAGAGAGGAACTTGTCCTATTCATGTCACTAATATTTTAGGTCATGTTAAATGAAGTATTCTGGCTCTCGTTTATAATCTGCCTCTGTCTGCCATTCACAAAAAACATGCAACTCTTCAAATACTCCCAAATACGTACATACTCAGTCTTTTTTAGAAAATCTCAAAGCTCCATTCTGCCAGTAAGCTTTTTCTCATTAATTCCATCTAGCTCCCTCTCTCTCAGCAAATTTTATTCTCTTTGTTATATCAATTAGCACAGAGGGAAATGTTTCCCTGACATAGTCTCTTACTGTTGCCCAGGGACTCCCCATGGGTTGCTTTATAACTTGAAGCAAGAACTATGTTTTCTATTGTCCAGTAGGAAAATATATTTTGTAACTTTGCACCCAGTGAGTGTTCAGTGGGGACTAATTTATATTGCACACGTGTAGAACGTAGTCCAGTGGCTATTTATTTGCTCCCGTTGGAGTTATGTTGGCCCTAAGGCTTTGAAGAAGGTGGCAGAGGCAGATTATGAAGGGTTGAATTATAACCCTTTAAGAAGGGAGGATTGCAGTGTATTTTTTCACAAGTGTGGGTCACAGAAACTCATCTTTCTCAGAGTCAGATCTGTTTTGGGACACCATGAAGACATCGAAATTCATAGCTAACCTCCTGGGCATGTTCTACTGGCTTATGCTCCATGGTTTATGGTAAAAGGACAATAGTATTTCCCTAAGAAAAGTTGAGAGTAAAATAAAGCACGTGGAGCTCCTAAAACTGTTTCAGCTCGTCTGGTGCTCCTTCAAGATGAGAGATCTGTGAGGAAGCCTGGGAGTGATTCTTCCTGCTTCTGAGTGACATGGCAGGATCCTGACGTAACCTGGGGTGTCTTTTCTCAGAACCTACTTGCATGCCATAACGTCCCCTACCAACGTTCTGTTTGGAAAACCCTGCAATCAAGATGCAAATTGTGTCACATCATGTCTCAGCCTTACTGAATGTCAGGTCTGAACGCCCCTCCTCACTTCCCTACCCAGTTTAACACTTTAGAAAATGGATCCTCAGAGATGCGTTGTGACTTCCCAGGGTCACACAGCTTGGAACTGTCTGTTTCCCTTCCTCCATCACAGGAGCAAGGTGAAGAGAAGAGAAATATATACTGGATTCTGTGACCCCTTTAGAAGACAACTCCATAGAAATGGAGGCCTTGTTACTAACGTTTTCTGCACTGTCTTCACAAGGATGTGTGGGCTCGAGGCTCACAGCCGCTTCAGGACAGTGTTGTGGGTGCTTCCAACTGTCTATGAACGAGGTGTTGACAACAAAATAAGCCAGCCCAGCAGGGCTGTTCAGGAAGGAGTCTCCTAAGGACATGCAGAAGATACTGGGTCCCTCAGCACCTTTTCAGCTGGAAGTGATAGAATCTTTCTCAAATTTGCTTTGGTGAAGATGGAAAACAATGTGTTTACCTAAGTAGGGATTCCATGTGTTAGATTCAAACACACCTGGATCCAGGGACTAAAGTGATGTTATCCAGACTACATCTCTTCATATTGGGCTTCAGCTTTATTCCCAGATAGACTGTTTCCACGCAGTGATAAAAGCTGTCACCAGAGTTTCCAAGCTTACATGGTTCTCATGATTGCAGAGACGGTAAATTTCTTGGTAAGTCCAGGAGAATTTGCAGAGGGGACTCTCACTGGCCCAGCATGATGCTGTTGTATGTCCTGTAGACAATCGGTTGTGAGATAAAAGGAGTAATCTGATTGGCCAGTCTTGGGGCATATGCCCAGCCATTGAGCTGGATGGAAAGGAAATTGCTACCAGGGCCACGTACGAGGTCGGACAATTAGGTTTGTGAACTCATTCTACTAAAAGTACTACAGACCTCATTGCTGAATGTCACTATGGTCACCTTTGAAAGTAATGTATACACATGACCCCTTGGGAAGCTATGCACCAACGCCAGCGCCTAGTCCACCCTTCAAAGCAGTTTTGGAACTCTTTTCTGGAATGGCCATCAGGGCTGTCATCGTATTACCCTTGATGTCCTTAATGTCATCAAAATGTCTTCCTTTCAATATTTCCTTTATCTTTGGGTAAAGAAATAAGTTATTGGGGGCCAGGTCAGGTGAGTAGGGAGGGTGTTCCAATACAGTTATTTGTTTACTGGCTAAAAACTCCCTCACAGACAGTGCCGTGTGAGCTGGTGCATTGTCGTGATGCAAGAGCCATGAATTGTTGGTGAAAAGTTCAGGTCATTTTCCTCTAACTTTTTCTGCAGCTTTTTCAGCACTTCCAAAGAGTAAACTTGGTTAACTGTTTGTCCAGTTGGTGCAAATTCATACCCTGTTGCCCCGAAAATAAGACCTAGCCGGATAATCAGCTCTAATGTGTCTTTGGAGCAAAAATTAATATAAGACCCAGTATTATATTATATTTTAGTATATTATACCTAGGCTTATATTATATAAGACCCGGTGTTATAGTAAAATAAGACCATTATGCTCCATTAGAGCTGATTGTCGGCTAGGTTTTATTTTCGGGTAAATACGGTAACGAATAATACACTTTGATATCAAAAAAAGGTTAGCAACATCATGGCAACAAGTTCGTGAACTTAAAAATCAGTCCTCATATACAGAAAAGAAAGGATTGGGACTTTTCCCTAAAAGAAGATAAGTTGGACATGCCACAGAAGTTTTGTCTCTCTCTCTCTCTCTCTCTCTCTCTCTCTCTCTCTCTCTCTCTCTCTCTCTCACACACACACACACACACACACACACACACACACACACACACACACACCACCCTTACAGCCAATTTGTAGAGTCAGCAGTAGAGTCTAAAGGTATCTATGGATGATGAATAGAGTCAATTCCCCATGTTTTTCAAGATTCCTTAGTTGTTAAGGATTTATTTTCCTACTGTAGTCAGATAATGAGGAAAATCTGTTCTGTGGCTCCACTTGTTGCCATATTTGTGACAAGATGCCCTTGATCTGATATGTTGTTTCCGTAAAGGCAAAGAAGGTGGTATGGCCCATGGACCTGCCCTCAGGCGTTCACAAGGCTTGAGAACGGGGATCCCAGACGGACTGCTAACCTGAAGGAAGCTGGGGGTTCCGAGAGAGTCTTAGAAGTTCCTTCATTCTCTTATCAAATGTGTATTGAGATGTGATTTTAGGCACAGAGTTCAGGGTGCAAACAAGGCAGACAATAGGCCAGTTCCAGTGGAGCTTGCATTCTGGTGGGAGGAGGAGAAAACAATCAGGCAAAACAAATAGGAAAATAAGATCGAGACGATGGAAGACACCTCTTAATGAGAAAGTCAGGGAAGGACTCCGGGGAGGCCAGTCGAGTGGACCCTTCAATGACACGGAGGAGTCATCCGTTCCAAGACTTGGGGAAGGAGCACTCCTGGTTGAGGGCTTGGAGATGGGAAGACTGTGAGTGATGAGCACTGAAACGAAGGCTCGTAAACAGGAGGAAATGAGGTCAGAGATTGTCAGGAGCCATACCCACGAGGACATGCAAGGCTAGGGGGAGGCTCAGGTTTTGTCATGGGCATAAATGAGATGATATTGGGAGCTTGTTCGCAAGGGTGAGACGCTGTCTGATTTGAGTTTAGAAAAGATGACTCTGGCTGTTCCGTGGGAAATGGATTGTGTGGAGCAGTGGTTTGCAAAGGACTACCAGCAGCAGAATAACTGGGAACCTGTTAAAAATGCAAATTCTCAGGCCCACCCAGACGTCCTGAATCGGACACTCTGGGCTGCGCCCAGCAGTTGTGTTTTAATAAGCCCTCCAGGGCAGTGCGATGTACGTTCCAGTTGACAACCAGGTGTTCAGGCAGGAGTGACAGGAGGTAGACTCCTTAGGAAGCTACTGCAGTCACCCAGGCAAGGGTCATGGTAGCGTAGACTCGGGTGGCAGCTGTGGAGGTTGAAAAAGACAAATCCAGGACTGACCTGGCAGAAATTGAGCGGCCCTGCTGAAGGACTGGATGTCACACGAGCAACAGACCTCAGCTCCAGGTTTGTGGCATGAGTTGTTGCTTGATAGAACCTTTGCTTCTCATGTGCCATGAAAGTATCAGCAGACCGGCAAGGACACGAAGCCAAGCTGGTAAGAGAAGGAGGAGCCACAGGACGCCGTTCCACCTGGGCCTCTGTGCGGCGTATTTCTGTTTCCTTGGGAAAGTCACCGGCACTTTCTGAACCTCAGTTTTCTCAATTGTAAAGTGGGATTATTGATAATCTACCTCAAAAGATGGACGGTGGGACTAAGCAGTGACTTTGTGAACAATTAACCTCCATGTAAATGAAAAACGGTTGTCGTTAACACTGTTCAGGCTGGGGTAGGGGGATGGGCTGGCGGATAACACACCGTTTTCTGGAACTGCACCAAAAGCCCCCCCTCAGTGGTACTGGACTTTACAATCCCTATACTGATTACAGGTCAGCTAGAATCCCAGAGAGCTGTGGTTCCAGCAAAATCCCTTGTGTTTTTACCTTGAGGGGTATAACTAGAGATTAACTTCTATGAGTGTACTTAAAAATATTCATATGGATAGAGAGCCAAAAAATGTGTACAGATTTTAAGAAAGGAAAAAACTGTATTAAAATTTTAATAATATATACTTATAACTCAAATCGTTATATTCTACAAAATAACTAGTCAGTAGTAATCAAATGTGCCAAGGTCAATTCAACTTTGAAAAGTAATACAAAGATAACATCTCTTAAAATGTGCATACATTTTTTTGGCACTGTATGTATGGATGTGCTAAACGTTGTAGAAGCTACAAAGATAAATAACATCTATTTGCTGCTCTTGGAGAGTTTGCAATCTAATTGAAGATAAAATGTACATGGAATACTAGAAAAGACATCACATTCTATAATTCGATTCTATAGAAGTTCAGAAAAGATAAGGATTGCAGAGACCACTCCGTCCTGCTTAAAACCTGCTTGTACCATCTAACGTATATCGACCACCTGGAATTCCTGGCTGTGTCCTACTCGAGAAGTTCCATTTGGGAAAGAGAAACTGAACCACCAATTTCAAAAGACAATAAACAATGTAGAACCTTCTCAGAAGCCCAAAGATTAGCAAATCAAGTTCTGAGTTTAAAGAGAAGGGGAAGAATGGATTCTGTGCACTGTTAAGCAGGGTGTTCATTACTATCTCAGGCAGTTTTTTTCTAAAATATGCTATTAAAAATATTCAGAATCAGGCCTGAAACTTGACTCTGCAGAAGGAGACTCTGCCTGAGAAATTTATCTTAGACACATAAACCTGGCGGTAAACACTCAGGAATGTGCTGGGGCTTTTTCTACTAATTAATTGCCCCTGGTGAGTAGGTGGGCTCCCAGCCAACGTCTGAAGGGCAGTTGGATGGTAAGGAAGAGATAACAGCATTTGAGAATAAGATAGTACAGGCTTTCTGCTTCTAGAAGATCCAACACTGCAGGAAGGAGGTACCAGCCATAAGTGTCGGTGGGGGACTTGGGGACACCTGAGAAGCCAAATGCTAATTATCTCCTGCTGAGTAGTCACTTCTAACAGAAGTTTCCTTATCCTTTGTCATTGAAGGAAACTTGCATCTTTTCCTCTGTGTCTGTTAGGGTCTTTTCAGGAATGATATAACATTGCAAGGAGCACATACGTGGTTTGGGAGCAGTTGTAAAAGGCAAGAGCAATCACAGGAACAAACTAGTAGGCCAGACCCAACTCATTTCCCTTTTAGAAAGGGTTTCTGGAAGAGAAGATGAATAAATGTAGGGGGAAGAGTATAGTGACGTCCCAGAAAGGCACCAACTAGTTCTTTCATATGTGAGTATAGACAAATATAGAAGCGTACATAGTAGAGAACAGTGCCCATGGAGGGGCTTCACAAAGTGTGTGGAAATCCAGTCCTGAGGGTGACTGACGATGAACGCATTCCAAGCCCACGTCTGTGACTTGGTACAAGGTGATTCCTCCAGTGTCAGAGCACAGGATGGAGGCAGCCTCTAGGGAAATGTCAGCTCAGCACCAGGTAAGCACGTGAGCACCAGTGCAGCTCCATCCGTGACAGGGGAGGAGGTATCTTGCACAGGTATATGGGTAAGTGAGGGAGGAAATAAGACTTACAATGAGGGGCCCCAAGATACTGCCGAATGAGCCCAAACCTGAAGACCAAGGGCACAGCAGTGAAAGCACCAGGCAGTGATCAAAAAGTAAGTCAGACACGTGCCCAAACACGTTTCTTGACACACCAGGCGGTTTTTAAACAGATGCCCCCATGTGGCATGTCTGTCCAGGCACACCTTCATTAAAGACACTTGCACTGGGGCAGACAAATCCTGATGTGAGTAACCGGTGGTGACAGGGTGGCCGACCTTCCCAGTCTGCCCGGCGATGACAGAGATCCCCAGGATGTGGACTCCCCCCTCTAAAACCAGGACAAGTTGGTCACCCTGATAGGAGGGGACTCAAAACCATGTCACAGGAGGACGTATTGGGATTTGTTTCATCAGAAACAAAGTTAAAACAAGACCCGCCATAACTAGCATTTACTGAGCAGTCACGGTTGGCAAACTGCCTGTCAGGCACTTTCGATGAATATCCTCATTAAATCATCATGACCGTTTTTATGAGGAGGAAGCCAAGCCTTACAATGGCAAAACAATTGTCCAAAGACACTTCTGAGAAGTGGTAGGACCCCGAGTTGAACATGAGCAGCTGGATTCCAGAGTTTGCAACCTTCCAGCCTTCAACCGTGCTAGGGGACCCAGTAGCTGCCTCAGTACTTTCAGGGCTGTCACGGGAGGAAGACTGGACTTTCTGAAGTTTCCAGAATGGAATAGGCAACTCCCGAAAAAAAGCATTCCCCAAGCTTGGTAGGAATGCTCAGAGAAAATTCAAACGTTGCATAATTGGCCTAATCTTTAAAATCTCTCCTGACAGTGGGAAGCTATTTTTCAAATTTATTTTTCTAGCAAGGTCAAAATTAGGAAAGGATTCCCCCACACATACTTAGAATATTGACTCAAAAAAAAAAAAAAGACAGAATAGAAAGGCAACTTATTTTATGACAAAACGTAAGATTTATCATAAATCCCAATTTTTTCTAATAAACGCTGATGTACCATATGCCCCCTTCGGTTCAAGTTCGAGTGTAAATCATAGAAAGTCCATAATCCCAAACACTTTGTGTTTTTACGATCACAGAAGGCTGCCTTGCCCTCCATTGATGATTACTTTTTTTTTGATGGCTCCCTCTAGATCTTAGAAAATAATGAAAACTAATGAACAATCCACAACGGCAGTAAAGCAATGAGCATATTGTTTCCTGTCTGGGTTCCAAGCTTGATCAAAGAGGAGACTCGCTGGGACATGCCCAGTGCTGTGTGCCTGGCACGTCCTGGCCACCGCTGACACCCAATGACAGCTTCAGGGGAAATCACGAATTAAGATTCTTTAGCATTTTATAGAAGAGAGTTTGCAAAAATGCAATTAGTGGGTTAACTGCTGATTCCCCAACAGAGAAGGCTTCTGAGATGCGTACTTTTTATTTTCTCTTAACTGCTTTCCTCTGTCAGTGGAATCATACCTTAAGTCAGATCTCCCCATCACAAATATAACATAAAACACGGTGACTGCTGCAGAAAAGAAAAGAGGCATTTATAAACCAACCTTTATCATAATTTTCCAAGTGGGATGATATGTTTTCAACAGACATTATGGAGACTATTTTATTCAGGGGATTATCCAAAGAAAAGAAGAGGTTTCTGTGAGATGTGTCCCTAGACAGAGGGAAGTAGAACTGGGAGGAAGATGGGTTACTTCCATCCGTTTTTCTGTTGTCTGTCCTGGGACTCCTACCTCTAGGCAAAAGTGTTGAATTTTCAGGCTGACTTGCATCTCAACTCAATTTAGTTTGCCTGGTCAGGCAATTAACAAATCGAACTCAGTCAAAATAGAAGCTCTGTCTTCTTCTGCAAATGACTTAAAAAATAATAAATCCCATGCATTAAAGACACGGCCAAAGTGAATTAGCTTTTAACATGGACCTCAAGAGGGACTCAGAGGGTGATACCAATGCCCTGGATTGTCAATGGGTCTGAGGCTGATTGATTACATTTGGGGCCTTCTCCAGAGACTCTTCTGCTTTTCATTTCCTGTCTTTCTGTTTATTGGCCCCAAATTGGGAGGAAGGAACAACAGACACCCCAGAAGCCCCTTTTAACAAGACTTTGAAGTTCGTCCCACCTTGCTCCATTGGCTCAATGGCACAGTGCACTGAAAGTTGGCACGACAGTTCCAGAACCCCAAGTTAAGAAGCGTCTGTGGATTTGCCAGCAGCGTGGGCCCACACCAGGCAGTGAGAGAGCCACGTTCTGCCTTCCAAATGCCCTCATCGCCCCACCTTCTTCTGTTTCTATGACAGAATCTTAAAAATCTCAAGAATGGAAAAGCTTAATTCTTCCCGCCCTAACCCTTCAGGTCAAACTTGCTCTCAGAAAAGGGTCTCCCACCCGCAGAATTTCAGATGGGTTTTTAAATCTTCTTTTCATTGTGGACTAAAAGACATTATGGGTTGAAAAGGGCAGCCGGTATCTGTGAGTTGGTAGAGGAGAAATCTTAGGGGACGGGCACATTCAGAGTTTGAAGCCACCTCAGGTGCCAAAGTCATATTTTATACCTGACAGCCACTTAGCATCGTCCCTGTATTTTATAGATGAGCAAAGGCAGAATTCTTCACCAGGGTCCCTTTGCAAAGCTCTAGTTCATGGGTCAGCAAGCTACAGTCCACAGGCCCAATGCAGCTCCCCACCTTTTCGTGTGTGTGGCCTGTGAGCTGAGGGTGTTTTTTTCACAGTCTAAAATGGGTAAAAACAAAAAACACGAGATTTCGTGACATTTGAAAATGATATGAAATTCAAATTTTAGTGTCCACACTAAAGTTACGTTGGCACAGAGCCATGCACACACATTTAAATATTCCTTATGGACGCTTTTGCCCTGAGTTGGCAGGGTTGAGTCACGGTGACAGCCCACGGAACCCGAAATACTGCCTGTCCCTTTAAGAAGAGATTTGCTGGCCGCTGGGTCTGGGTCAGTGTTGGTAAGTTTCCTAAGGAGCCTGATGTTTCAAGAGAGCAGAGAACGCGAAGGGCACGGCCCGGGACAAGGCTGCGTGGGACATGTGTCCCCTCCAGCCAGGGTGCTTCTGCTTTTGCCTCCCATGCTCTAGGAAGCTGATGGAGCCCAGGTTTCTGTGGCAGAAAGCTGGAGAGCAGCACTAGAGACCCCCATTTTCCTCCCCGCGCTCTCATCTCAGCTCTCCTGGTCTTCTTTCTTCATCTGTCCTATTTTCCCCCCCCCTCTCCATCCTCAATCGCTCTATAGGCTTTCTTCTTCCTTGGTAAGTGAAATTCACTGGCTTCCACTGGCTGCAGCGTCATTGTGTGTGTTGTCATGCAAATTCTTTCTGTTTCCTTCGCCTGCTGCAGTTTCCCCATAAGTACCTATCGCACAGGGATGTTGTGAGAATTGAGTAATACGTGTAGTTAGAACTAAAGCGTCATAGAGGTGTTTGCACTAATTGGCATCTCTTCAGCTCACTGCAGCCGTGAGTGGCCTCTGGCTAACTGAAAGGACTGTTAGGGTTGATCTGTTGTCAGCGACCGCCGCTGGGTCTCATCACAAAGGCTGGCTGACAGGGGACAGCCAATTCTGACAGGCTGCATTCGAGGCCCCAGCTCTTTAACCCTCCCCACCTCCACTCCCTGTGCTGTGTGATGTCCTCATCCATGTATGGGTAGGACATACCCTGTGACTTGACTTGAGACTTAACGTGAGACTTGCTGTGGCCTGTGGACAGTGTGCAGATGTCATACAAACAGAGGCGTGAAAAGTGCTTACACAGTTGGCTTCGTGCGGCTGCCATCACCTCTGTCATGAGACTGTCATGCCCGGGTTGACCTGCTGGCTCCAAGAGGAGAAGGAAAACCATGCACAGCAGAACCATCCCTCGTCGCCCCAGCCCAGGGGAGCCAACCCCCAGCCAACCTGCAGACGGATGAGAATAAGATACAACTTTGTGCTATCAGATGTTAGCTGATTTGTTACTCAGCATAAACCATTTAGGAAGAAAAATACCTGCTTAAGCCCAGTGACACTGCCAACTTACCAAGAACAAAATCACACTCGAGAGTGTTGATATTTCACTGAATTCACCAAGGTTTTTTTTTCTTTCAAACTAAATTATTCAGAGTTCCTGACTCCAGAATTCTAAGTGTTTTCTCTCCTTCCATTCACTCTCCTGACTTTAAATTTTCTTAACCCCTTTTTTCCCCCAAACTGCAAGTATCTCCACAGGGTTTAAACAAGACGTTTTGCTTCATCAGTGTTTGTTTATTCTCTGTGGGATCCCCTTAAAACCTGCCTGCTGTCAAAGCATACTGCAGAGGGTATGCAGAGTGTGGAAGGCAAAATCGATTTCCAGACGTCCAGCTCCATGGGGTTCCCTGGGGTTTTGGGGGGAAAAGAATGGAGTTCACAGGAATGGCGGGGCAGGCTGATATCTGTATGTTTGTAAAATAAAGGTATTTGCCTTCAAGGGAGAAACACAGAGAATGAGACAAATACAGACACAAACACATAAACACAGGTTCACCTCAAATTGAGTCCTTTCTTGTGGAAATCCATCTATCGAAACTGAGACTAGGAACATAAGGCCGAAATAGTGGACATAAATTGAAAGGCAAGATTTTTAGTCTTTGAGGCCAGATGTGTTTATTTTCCAAATGGGCCAGGCAGTCTGGGAGCAGGACACAATTGACAATCAACTGAAGAGCATATAAGGAAATGCCTTCCTAGAAGGAATATGGCCATCATCGGTTCCTGTGCTCTCCCTCTAGGGTGGCCCTTTGGGCTTTGGTGCCCCATGTCTGTGAAGCAGCAATATTGAGCAGTTGTTAACAGCCAGCACTTACTCTGGAACCACACAGTCTAGGTTCGAGTCCTGGTTCTACTACTTACCAGCCATGAAACCCTGGGCAAGTTACTCAACCTCTCTGCCTTCTCATGAGGTTGTTATGAGGATTAAGTTAGTTAAAATACCGAGAATGACCCAAAGAGTAGTAGGCACATACGAAGTGCTCTATAAATGTCTGCTATTTTGTTGTTACCGTTCCTACTATCATGTTGGTGAAAAACCCCACGTGTCTTCTGGGGAGTGCCCTTTTCCTTTTCTTTATATTTCAGTCTGCATGACTCCATCCCCCTTAGCCCTGCCTGGCCAGTGAGAGCCGTCATCACCTGGCACAGTGAAGAACAGGTTCTAGTGTGTGACCCACTCTAACCAACAAGGTAGAGCCTTTAGATTCAATGGGATTGTATCAGAGAGGCATGGTTTCTCTTCCACTGGATATCAACTCGTAAGGAAGCGGGCTGAGAATGAAGCCCATTACAAAGAACAAAGTCAAGAGAGAGCTCTAGAGCGGGTCCTGGTAACAGCATGTGAAGTCCTACATAAACCCTCCCTGATACCCATGCGTTTTTCTTTAATACGAGGCTATCAATTTCCTTTTTTCTTAAATGAGTTCAAGTTGGGTTTAACAGGAGGAGTTTTACAGTCCATTTAATTATTTTTATAAAAAGTTTTATTAAAACTTTCGTTCCTTTTTTGAAACTTTTTATGGAGATTCAGGCCATTTCAGGTCAAACATGAATGCGCAACCATTAATTAATAAAAAAAAATGACAATCTCATTCAGACTGAACTGCCAAGAATTGTCACTGTAGGGGATTTGTACTTTTATTTCATGGGGATTGGAGGTGCAGGAGCATACAGTGGAACTCGCTCTGTCCTGAGCTGTGCATTAAACCACATCAAATCTAAGAACGCATGGAATATAAAAATGGCAAATAAAGGAAAGCAGCTTTGATCCTCTCTACCCCGTGAGATTTATTCTAGCAGTTTGCAACTAGTGTAATAGATAATGGAGATCCCTTGTCGCAATAACTCAGTTTAAACGTATTGTCAGATTAATAGGCCCAGTTAGCTACTTCAGCAAGGACTGCAAGGGGCAAGGCTTGACATCATCCACCCTCATAATCATCCAAAAGGTTTAAAAAGGGTTTTGAAGTACATGAAATGGTGAAGTAGGCAAAATTGTTTTGTTTTCAGTGAGCTAGTCACTACATCCTTTTCCTGTGTGTGGATTATTTGCCTTCCTTCTCCCTTCTACATTCTCTTTTCTAAAATGGTTACCTTTATGCCTAGGAAGAATAGCCATTATTTTATTTTATTTTATTTTTGGTCATGGTCCCATCTCTGTGGCCCCAAGAGTGAGCACATGGTTCAGGCTGAAACAATCATAGACCTGCCCTTTGACAGCCACAGTGATTGGTCTAGGCTATGAGCATGTGAAGCGTGGTGAGCCAATCACAATCCTTCCCCGTAATATGTTTCTTATTTGACTCTGGAGGAAGGCCCTCTCCTTGTGCGGTAACAGAGTTGTTGGGCTGTGAGTCCAGAGCTGCCTGCAGCTGTGGAGAAGACAGATCAGCAACCAGCCATAGTCAAGAGTGACGCTGGAATAGAGAGAAATCAAAATGCAGAGAAGCAGTCTTGGCAGAATTCAAAGCCTTAATCCTGGTGGTTCCTGAAGCCAGCTCTCCCTCTGCCCCTCCCATGAATTTGTCATGTAGGTAAATAAATATATCTTCATTTCTTGAGGTAAAGACTTCTTGTATCAACTCTGACATATAAAGAACTTGGGAGACATATCCCCATCCTTACAACAAGAAAAAGCTGGACAAACTGAAAATCAATTACTTTTCTTGGACTTTTCTGGAAAGTCCTACGTGCCACTGATTTGGGGAAATCTACTCATCCATGAGCATTACCTCCAGGAAACTCACTAGATTCTCATGATGACGATCCCAGAAAGATCCAGACTCATGGTTCTGGCAGAGGCAGGGGGAAAGTAATCATTGAAAAATTCACCCAGAGCCTCCTTCATAACAAAGACCTACTCTCAGGGGAAAAGATTTTGCCTGAGCCTTATCGCAGAAAGAAAAGGGCATCCTGGCAATTCTAGCCCCTCAGCCCTTACTGTGTCACCTGGGTGGGGGGCAGGGCAAGGGACACTCAACAGGTATCAGAGCTTCAAGGAAATCAATTGAGAATGCTGTGGGCAGAATAGGAGGCCGGAGGGGCAGCTACACGACTGGAGAAGCACATGTGAAGGTCACAAGCCCAACGTTCAGGTCCATGAAAACACAGAAATGTCATTAGCTTTTAGACAACCCTTCTTTACTCTATATAACACCAACAGGAATGCAGTATAACACCAGTGGGTTGAAGCTGAAAGAACTACAAAGTATGGATTCTGTATAAGGAAGTATACTTGAGGAAGTACAAAATATAGAGCAGAGACAAAAACTAGATACTAGCAGAATTTGAAACTTCTGCCATCGGTAGCTACAACAAACATTAAACACAGTGACATTCCTAGCCATATTACCATAAATCCTCATGCTGAAGTCCTCAGATTCCATTTACCTCAAATTCCATTATTTGATACAATATCTTGCTTTCAGCAACAACAACAAAATTACAAGTCACGCCAAAGGCAACAAAAAACAGTTTGAAGAGAGAACGCAGCTGTTAGGAAAAGGCTTACATGTGTCAGAGATGTAGGAATTAGCAGAGGGAGAATTTAAAATAACTGTGATTAATATGATACACGCTCTAATGGAAAAAGTAGACAACATACAAGGACAGATGGGTAATAGAGATGGAAACTCTAAGAGAGGATCGATAAATAATTCTGGAAATCAAAAACACCAAACCAGAAATTAAGAACGCCTTCAACAAGCTCATCAGTAGACTTGATACATTTGAGCAAAGAATCCATGAGCTTTAAGATAGGTCAAGAGAAACCAAACTGAAAGGCCAAGAGAAGAAATGAGAGATAACAAAAAAGAACAGAACATCTAAGAAATGTGGGGCAATTTTAAAAGGTGTAACATACGTGTAATTAAAAATATCAGAAGGGGAAGAAAAAAGGAGCAGAAGAAATATTTGAATAATGGCTGAGCACTTTTCAAAACTAACAACAGATACCAAACCACAGATGCAGAAACTGATAAAACACCAAATACGATAAAAAAAATAATAATCCAAATGTGTTATATTCAAACTGCAGAAAGCCAAAGGTAAAGAGAAAAATTTGAAAGAAGCCAGAGCTGCAAAACACCTTACCTGTAGAAGAATAAATGTGAATTAAAACACACTCCTTGTTAGAAATCATGCAAGTTAGAGTATGGAGTGAAATATTTGAAGTGATAAAAGAATGCCCCCAACCTATGATTTTATATCCAGCAAAACTAATCCTTCAAAAATAAAGGAGATACGAAGACTTTCTCGGATTTAACAAAAACTGAGGGAATTCATCACCAGCAGACCTACCATGAAAGAAATATTAAAAGAAGTTATTTAGATAGGAGGAGAATAATGTATCAAAATAATGTTTCTTTGGATCTACATAAAGAAAAGAAGAGCTTTAGAGACATAATAAATAAAGCTGAAATCTTTTATTTTTCTTACTCTTAATTTATCTTAAAGATAACTGCTTTTTTAAAGAAAGGATAATAGCAATGTGTTGGTGCTCACAGCTCAGTAATAATAAAGCTGTCAGTTCTCCGAGAAGACATAATCCTTACTGTATATGCACCTAACAAGAGTGTCAAAATACATGAGGCAAAAACTAACACAACTGAAAGGAGAAACAGACAAATCCATTATTCGAGTAGAGGCTTCCACACTCTTCTGCTAGCAACTCATACGAGGTCAAACAAGCAGACGGTAAGGATACGGATGGCCTGACCAGCACTGTCAGTCAACTTGATCTTATTGACATTTACAGAACACTCCATCCAATACCAGCAGAACACACATTTTTTCCAAGCTAACCTGGAACTTTCACCAAGAGAGACCACGTTCTGGACCATAAAATGTACCTGAACCAATTTACACAAAACGTACAAAGAATGTTCTCAGATCACAATGGAATTGCATTAGAAGTGAATACAGAAACTTAGCTGAAAAACTCAAACTATCTTTAAAATTAAACAACACACTCCAAGATAACATAAGCATCAAAGAAAAAAAAAACTTCAAGAAAAATGTTCAAATAGTTCTGAACTAAATGAAAATACACCTTACCAAGTTATAGAATGCAGCAGATCTGTGCTCACAGGGAAATTTATAGCATAAAATACATATATTAGAAAAGAAGCAAGATCTATAATCAATAACCTAAGCTCTCACCTTAGGGAACTAGAAAAAGAAGAATTACTATTCCTAAGACAATCAGGAGAAAAGAAATAATAAAAAATTAGAGGAGAAATCAATAAAATTGAAAATAAAAATAAAACAGAGAAAATCAACCAAATCAAAAGCTGGTTTTTTGAAAAGATCAGCTTGTCCTCTGACAAAATGTTCTGATTAATCTAAACCACAGTGACCTCCAGCTTCTAAATGTTCAGTGGGTTTTCTTGTTCCCACCTGTTTCTCTCTACCTTTTCTAGAGGAAATTGATAAGTGGATTCACACTGAGACACGGCAGAGATGCTGTGTACACTATTCTGGGGTTGTTGTGCACACTGGAGCAGCAAGACTGGTATGATGAAGGTGCTCAGTAAATATTTTTCAAGGATAAATGAATTACGTACATTTTAAGCAGGACCCACCGTAAGTGATAAGATCCTCTTTAATGCTAGAAATTTGGAAGCTGCAGCATCTGTATTGGGGAAACTGTGTGGCAGATGTCTTTCAATGTAGGCTACATGCATTGGACCACCTCCTGAGACCAGCTCTCCAAAATTAGACTCCCAGTCTCCTCTTCATAATTAATATTTGCTCTTTCTGCCTAATTCCAGACTGGAGATGACATTTAGTATCATCTGTGGTGAGCAAATGGATAACACACTTGCCAACAGCATCTTTTCAAGTCTAAGGTTGTGTGTATGGGAGCAGGGGCATGGTTAGCCTGTATGGCAGTTATTGCATCACCACAAAAAGAAAAAGCACCTCTACCTAGTGACCAAAGAGACTGCACCTGTTTTAGGTAAGATGGTCAGTTTTTATTAGCAACAGAGGCCCATCCAAAATCTGAAATTTAGCTCAGAAATCCCCATTGGTTTATTTTCCCTTTTTTGCCTAATGGTGTGACCTTGTCATGGGTCTCATGTGCTTTTTTTCCTCTTTTTTTTTTGGAGGGGGGGTGATTATTTAATGTGATATGTAAATGACAGATCTCCTGGCCCATTATAGAACTAGTTCGTCACAGATCTCTTTATAGCTGAATCAACTTAGACAACTGGCTTTCCAACTCAGGGCTCATCAGTTTTCCTTGATTGGTTCTCACAGGGTGTCCGGTGGTGTTAAGGAGTGAAGATGGCACTGGTACAGGAGAGCAAAAAACATCTATTGCAGTAATCCGCTTCCTGAGCTCCTGCTCGTTCTATAATCAAGTACTTTGAGTGTCTTTGGTAAAATTCTTCATCTTTGACTATTAACAATAGCAAATTGAATCAAATACCTGAAACTGTTTCCCACTGTGTGGACTGCAAATTGCTACAATGCAAAGTTATATCGTTTTAAAAATAGGAAATGCTGTCATTGTCAACATCACATTTGTAGTAACATAAATCTACACTGACTTATTATCATGCATTTGGCAAGGAATAGAAAATTAACCAATATTTATTAAGTGCCTATGTGCGCCAGGCCCCAGTGTAAATGCTGGGGGTCCAGCAGTTGATAACATGGAGCTCTGACCCAATGCTTACATTCCAGTGGAGATTAAATAAATTGACTCCATGAGCATTTAGGAGAACATACTAGCATGAAGCTGTCAAAACCAAGTGCAAGAAGGAGAGACTCTGTTCTCACTGCATCACTCTTCCCTCTTTCCCAGACAGCTGTCCTTTTATTGTAGCACAGAAATTTTAGAAAGTTACATATGAGAAAGGGCAAAGGGGGTGGAAAGTGCCTTACCATTTGGTAACAGTAAATGGGGACTACAGACAGCTAGATACAGTTTCCCTGAGTGACACTCATGTCCCTGCCAGTGTGAACTTGCACTCTCTCTTTAATACAGTGTTGAAGACAAGGCCTGTCGTCTGCGGTATAGAGCAATTTGTAGGGTGAAACTTTAAGAACTAGTTTAGAGCTTCTCATTCTGCACAAAACAGATACATTCCCTCACTAAATTGGTATAATTGTGGGTTTTTTGCAATTTCCAGAAAATATGACTTAATGGATAAAATTCTCTCAATTTTAGGCCTTTCTTTGCCAACATTTTCCTGCCTTCCTGCACCTGCTGCTGTTTGTCTGCTGGTGAGAGAGAACCAATAAATGACTAACAAGCAAACGTTATTGCAAACAGCCAATCATTCTTAATTCAGCAGAGTGCCTTTTTTGTGGATGTGTGTTTGTGCTTCTGATTTTATATTGTGACATGCAATAGAGCCTTATTTTCTGCCTGAAATTGTTTCTAGAATTAAATGTGTCAATATTTCATGGTGTTCTGAAAAGAGTATAATAACTTCTAAGTGTTCCGTCATTATGAACTCTTTGTAGAAGATCGAGGAAGTATTGTTTCAGTAGGTCCTTGGCAGATATGGAAATCACATCCTCTGGCATCCACACCCTGCTAACCCCCAACCTCAGCTGCGTCAAACTGCCAGGAGAGGAAGGGCCACAGCTGGGCCCCTCAGCTCACGTTTCTGGCACTAAGAATATGGCAAAATTATGAGGGAACACTCAGTTCCCAGCAGAGGAGGAACTGTTCGTGGGGAGTGGGGTGCTTTGGGCCGTGTTTGATAAGTGAACAGGTGTCTCAGTAGGCTTGGGCTGCTATTAAAAAGTCTATAGACTCAGGGCCTTAAACAACAGGCATTTATTTTCACAGCTCTGGAGGCTGGGAGGACTAGGACAGAAGTGCCTGCTGATTCAGTTTGTGATGAGGGTCTCCTTCCTGGCCTGCAGGCAGCTACCTTCTTGCTGTGTCCTCACATGGCAGGAAGAGAGAGAAAGCTCTCTACTCTCTTGTTATAAGGGCATTAATCCCATCATGGGGCGCCCACCCTCGCCCTCCCAAAGGCCCCACCTCCAGATACCATCACAATGGGGTTAGGGCTTCAATATATGAGTTAGGGGGACACAATTCAGTCCAGGACAGCAGGATACCTATACTTGGCAGGAATGCAGCCGTGCCCCTCCCCCTTCAATTCCTGCCGCTACCCTGTGAGGATATTCTCACCCCCTTTTTAACTTCTGGCTTCCATGTGATAAAGGTGCTAACCTTAAGTCTAAGATCCAGGCCAGGTGTTCAGGTTGATGGTTCAGTTTGGTTTTATCAAAAAGGCCACCCGTGGGAATTCAGTGTTTGCCAAGTGACTGCTAAGCTCTAACCTTATCCCCTTCCTGTGAATTATTCTTCTTTGGATGGCAGCTTCTTGCATTGACAGCCCCGAAAAGAAAGAGGTACCAAAGCAGGACTCGGCTCCCTGAATTCTTAACACTGACCATTCCCTTTCCCTCCCCCCACCAGAGGACACTGTTATTATGTAGCAGGTCATGGCCTTCACCTTCAGCTTCGGTGTTGGGGCTCCACGCTCTAGTAAGTGTCGGCAGTGAGCTCCTAATCACTTAGCCAGTAGGTTCCTTAGTGCCCTCTGCCGTTTGAATTTTCCTCATCATTTGGCGGCATGGACCACGCCCTTATTAAACCTTTCCCTCCTCCCTTAATTTCCAGCACAGCACTGATCCTCGTATCTTCCTACTTTGGCATTTGTTTGCGGGTTCCTCTTCCTTCGTATTCCCTTTCAAGCCATTGCCCCCAGCTCCTGTCCTCTTCTTACTGCACCCGCTCTCCCTAGGTGTTCTGATTCAGTCCCACACATTCACCTGTCACCTGTCCACAAGTGGTTCCCAAGCCACACCGACAGCCCAGGTGTCTCCTCTGAGCCACAGACGGAGCTTTCCATTTACCTACCAGATGCCCCTAAGTGCATGTTTCACAGGTACCCCAACGGGAACACGTCCAAAATGGAATCTATCGACAGTTTACCTACCTTCCCCTAAAGTGCTTCTCCTCCTACACACTCGATGGTGATGGTGAATTAGGATGAAGGATGAGAAGCAGAAAGGAAATAATTACAAACACTATCTTCCAGTACGGTTCTCAGTGCTCTCCATGTGTTAAATCATCAGTTCTGTGAGATAGAGGCCATTACACTCTTCATTTTACAGATAAAGAAATAGACGCAAGGAAAAATTGAATATGACAGCCTCAGGATTTGAATATGACAGCCTCAGCCAGAGAGACAGGCTGTCAATACCATGCTGAATCCTACTTCTTATCGCAAAATCTGACTCTACTCCCCAGCCAGTCACCTGGGAATGAACCTAAATGTTCCCCTTTCCTCAGCATCCATTCAGCCACCAACATGGATCTTTACTTGTAGGCTCAGAAGGGAGGGCTGTGGGGAAAGGAGAGAAAGGCTCTTCCTCTTAGCTAGATGTCTGCAAAATGACAAATTGTGAGCAGCATTATAAATTACTCATAATTTTAAAGAACGCTCATGTCCCAGTCTGGGATTTCAAGTCCCATATCTGAATGTTATTCAGACGTGTAGTCTGCACAAGCATGACCAATGCAGGAAATGACATGGAACGGTGCTAGAGTAATAGCATGGGATTCAGAACTTGTGCTTATGGCAAATGAGATGTGCTATTCTCATGGCAAGGAAGCATTTTTTCCTCAACATGGAAGGCAGACAAAGGATAGAGCCCTTCGGGGTCTTCAGATTCCATTGCAGGTGGGCCCATTGCAGTAGGATTATCACATAGGTAACATCACCTTATTAATAAAATCCCTTTGGTCTGTGGATAATGGATTCCAGGAGGAACCTGCCTTGAGCGCACCTTTCCTCTGAATGAAGAGTATATGAAGAGTGTCCAGTATACATCATAATTTTCAGGATTGAATTTGAGAGCATGTTGCAGATGTTGATTTTGCTAAGTAAATGTTACAGGTGAAGCAGCAGAAGTGAGTTTGTTTGAAAGGTAGTGTTTTAACAGGGAAGAATTCATAAAGTGTTCCTCAATATTGGAGGAACATAAACTAACATAACTGTTCTCTCTTATAACCTGAGCTATTTTCCATTCGAGAAATATTTGTTGAGCAAAAGGAGGCATGCTACCAGGCACCAAGGTAGCTGCTGAGAACACAGCAGTAGTGAGACAAAGTGACCTCTGTCCTCAAATGGCTGGGAGACAGAGTTAGCAGGAGGGAAAAAAAGAAAGCAGAAAAGTCAAATAATTGTAAGTCATAAAAGTGTCCTGAGGAAAACAAAAACTAATCCTAACATAAAACATAATTCACAAGATGTTCCTAAGAGCAATCAAGAAAGACTGCTCGGAGGAGGTGACATGCAAACTGAGTCCTGAGGCTGAAAAGCGGTACGAGCACTGGCCCCACATCTGTCCTCTTTGCCTCTTGCCCGAGCATGGGGACACAATGCTGTCTTCTCTTTGCCCTGTCACCTCTGTTTATCCTCCTGGCTCCATTGACCACATGGAGTATAGTTCCCAACAATAGACCCAGTAACTCTAAAACTTGGGGCCAAGTTCTGTTCACCAAAGTGCTCTGGCCACTGCTATCAGAGTAATAGAACCCAATCAAAAGATGGGCTCCTCATCTGAATAGACATTTCTCCAAAGAAGGCATAAAAATGGCCACCAAGCACCTAGAAGGTGTTCAGCCTCATTAGCCCTCAGGCAAATGCAAATGAAAACCATAGTGAGACATCACTTCACCCCCAGTAGGATGGCTGTCATCAGAAAGATATGTAAGTGATGGCGTGGTTATGGAGAAAGGGGAGCCTCAAGCGCTGCTGGTGGGAGTGCAGAATGGCGCATCCCCGTGGAAACAGCATGGAAGTTCCTCAGAAAGTTTCCATTCCTTAGTGTGCACCCCAGAGAAACGAAAACATAGGTCCACACAAACATTGCACGTGAATATTCACAGTAGAGATATTTATCATGGCCAAAAGGTAGAAACAGCCCAAAATGTCCATCAGCAAATGAGTGGTTAGATGAAATGTGGTCTGTTTGTACAGTGGGATATTTTTCTGCCATAAAAAGGAACGAAGTACTGATACCTGAATGGATGAACCTTGAGCATGTGATGCTAAGTGACAGAAGCCAATCACAAAAGGTCACATATCGTCTAACTCCATTTCTAGGAAACTTCAGAATAGGCAAATCCATAGAGGTGGAAAATGCATTAATAGTTGCGCAGGGTCGAGGGGAAGAGAGATGAATGGTACCTGATAAAAGATGCAGAGTTTCTTTTGGGAGTGATGAAAAAACTCTAAAATTGATTGTGGTAATGATTTCACAACCCTGCAAATATCTAAAAAACATTGAATTGTACACTTTAGCTAGGTGAATTATATAGTATGTGAAACATAACTCAATAAAGCTGTTTTTAAAAACAAATACATGAAAGGAAATGGAGACTTGAAATGGAGGGTAGGATACAAGTGTTGAGACAACCCTTCACTTTTAAGGACAATTCTTGCTGCCTTTGTCCAAGAGGAAATTGCTGTGCACGACTGGGTGAGAGGTGGCGACACCCTAGCTCTGACATTTAAACACAATCTCCTACACACAGAAGACAAAAAGCAAGGCCTCTCAGCTGACTTTACCCAAATATGCTTTACATCAGTCTCACAAAAGAATTGCTACAAATAATCACTTTGCGCACTCTGGAATCAGAAATCTAGCATGAGTCATGCCTAGACATGGGCCATGATAGAATACAAAAAAGTTTAGTTGGTCTCTTGATTTAAATTGCATTTTTTAAACAACAGTATCAGAACTCTTTGTAAAGGGACACAGAGCCAACTCAAATGAGCCGCATGAAGAAAAAGCAGAGGACGGGGCGTGCGTTAGCTTATGTACCTGGGGCATCCAAGGGAAGCTTTCATTCAGGCTGCAGGGACTGAGCTCCAGTGCTCTCTGGCACACTCAGGGCCCCATGCCCTGTCCTGCTTTTCTTTGGACGCTGGCCTTGCTCCTTCCTGACTCAAGGACGCACTTCCACGGATGGGAAAATGGGTGCTGAGGACCCTGGCCTATGTGTTCACAGCATGTGCGCCCAAACCAAGAACAAGCTGTCTCTCGCATAAATGGGTCAAGTCTGCAGACGGAATCTGATTGGCCTGACTTTGGTGACACGCCTGTTCCTGAGCCCATCTCAGCTTCCCGAGGGGAAGTGCACTGACTGGCCCGGCCTGGTCTGCGTGCCCACTCCACTGACAGTGTTGGGGTGAGAATGGGGACCTATAACTGACAGCCCACAAAGTCCATGTGTACCGATGGAGGAGTGTCCCAAAGGAAAGGCGGTTCTGTCACCAGAAGGGGGATGGGAATACCTGCTGAGCAGATAAAACCGCAGCCCACTGCCAGGGCCAGCACTTGCAGAATGCTTTCCTGCTGAGTTCCGCGGAGAACCAGGCAGCGCAGCCCTCCAGAGGGCAGAGCCGCCTGACCCCAGCTCCCTCCAGTGCCTGGGAAGGCCACCCCGAATGTGCCCCACAGCTCTTTGACAGTCTGTACTGCATTTCACCCTTTCCTTCTGGAATCATTGCTCATCGCAGGAGCATGACAGACGTTAGATGAGCTGCAAACGCAAATGGGGACCATCATCCATGCCGCCATTTGCGAACAACTAAATTAGGTATCACAAAGCACTCCATCAAGCATTTTAAATGGTGCAATCAGATGAGAGGTTTATGGTTCCAGAAGCACTCGCGATACCTCCAGGCTCGTTGCAAATTGTGGTTTTATGCAGAGTTTGTAATACCAGCTGTGTGTTGTGTGAACTGTTCCTTTTTATCTTTGACCCAGGTACTTCAATTAAAGATTCATTCTACCACAAACGGTGACTTGCCACCTGCCAAGTTACTTGACCAAGCTTTGGAAAGCACATGGAAGAATAATTGCTTGAATCAGGTTTCTTTGGGTCCAAAAAAAAAAAACAAAACTGCCTTTTCAGTCTGCCTGAAGAGAGCTCCTTGAATTATCTCCACGGTCCAGACATGCGGGAAAATGGCCAAGTGTTTCTGCGAGTCAGATTTAAATGTCTAGATCTTATTAGCTACACGCAGAGGTGGTTCTGGTTTTTAAATATGAATCAGTGTCGTCACCAACTGTAAACTGCGGCCCGGTGAGCGCAGCCGGAATCGGGAACCAAGGGAAGAAGTACACCATGGCTGCGTTATGTGCTGGTGGGAGCCGTGTCGGAAATGCTTACTGAGGGCCTGGTGCGTTTCCACCCTGGGCTCACACAGCGGCCTTATAGGAGTGAATCTAGTCAAAGGGCCATTCCGAATTGTTCAACTACACACAAGCCTGTGGAAGAAATGAGGAATTTTGGAACACTGATCCCCATTGTGGAGAACTTCTTACTACTGTTAGCAGCCCAAGACTGACATGCAAGATTAGTTTGAAGAAGCTACCAGTGCAAAGCTTCGGCGGCTGTGCTGGAAGATGGGATGACCCCAAAGACATCCAGGCATGTGATGTCCCCAAGTAGTCTAGTTCAGGAAAGCTGAGCCACCTGGGGCCTTGACAATTCCGTTGGGGGAGGTGAGGGAACTGGTGGGCTCCTTGGAGAGACACCATCCACATTACCTGGGAGGAGGGTTCACCAGAGCAGACAGTGACCCTTCTCCATGTAGAAGCTCTCAAACTCCACCTCTAAAGGGTCTTACCGCTCCAGGCCAGGGATTCCGAACGCTGACATAGATCCCACTGGTAGGTCGTGAGAGCCTTCCCCTTACAATGCACAGCAGAGACACAGGACACTTCCTTCCATACTGACAAAACTCTTCAGACTCTGCAAACCCACGTTTTACATGTAAGACTACACCTACAGAGGTTAAAACCAGGCACCAACCTAATAGCCAAACGAGGACTGGCAGCGTTGTCATACATTCTGAGTCCTGTGCCCCCCAGCCCCCACTCCACAGCAGCATTGATCTCTGGCTCCAGCTCCATGTTTCCTTTTTCTGCTTTAACAGTCACCATCCCATCTGGCTGCTTCTCTCTATTCCCAGTGGCTCCTCACTGATTTGGGCCACTGTCTCTGCTCGCCAGGATTAGAATATTGTCTTGGCACTGGGCTGCCTGCCGCAGTCTTCTTCTCTTTATTCTTCACACAGCTACCAGAACGATCTTTCAAAACCCAGCTCTGAGTATAACCCATTAATCTTGCCGTTTGGATGAGGTCTAACCTCCGTCAAGACTTAGACCTTGCAGATTTCTCTCACCTCCATCCTCCCTGTCCCATCCTCCACTCCGGCCACTTTGAATCACCGTCAGCCCGCCCCTGTTCCCAGTGGGTTGTTCCTGCTGTTCTGAGAGCTCCCCTTTGGTCACCCACTCTCTGCCGACCTCCTGTGACCTTCCGTGGGTCCTTCCACTTGGTTCCACTCAGCATCAAGGATTTGTGGCTCGTACTTCATCCCACCTTAGACGCCTCCCTTCATCTTCCTCAATCATCCTCTTCCAGTTCCCGCTGCACCTAACACGTGTGTGGCACTTACCAGTCTGTTGAGCTTGCCTTTTGTATCAGGAAAGTAAACCTTAGTGTCTATAACATATAAGCACAAAAATGTTAATGGCTATTAGCGTATAAGTTAATCTGTGGCTTCAACCACAGTCCATAGAGCCTGAAGAGTGCAGGGGGTTACTGAGTGGCCTTCCACTGGAGATTCGGGGACCTGCTCTCCTGCCACAGTCACTGCAGAGGAGAAGAAAAGAGCCCCCACTTCTTAGCCTCGTCAGCTTGACGCTGACACAAGTTCCATTGGTGAGACCAGTCATGTAGCCACACGTGGATGCTGGGAAGGTCGCGAAAAACCCCTGGCTGGACAGCCCCTCCCGCATCACAGCCGCTCCGTGAAAAGGAGCACGTACCTGGCTAAGTGGCATCTCTGCCACCCCCAAGCTCTTTGTCTTCCCTGAGAGCTTGAAAGTAGGGGCTGCTTTCCTGTCTCTGTCCCCTTTCTGTGTTAATGAAATTAATGAATATCTATAAATATTGGCCAATTCAGATCAGTAACTTGAGCATTTTGTGGGTCACAGACACACCCTCAGAGTACACCCCATAAATACACATAAAGTTGTGCCTTTCCTCCAGAAAAATGCAACTTCTTGAAATTTTACTGATGACTTTGTCTTCCATGTCACAAGACAGGTAAACTCATGACGTGTCCTCAGAAAGAAGCGAGGCCCAGGAGACAGGCCCTTTCATGGGTGTCCTTAGAACCCCCCTAATGGGGTCCGATCCAGTCTGCATCTCAGTTTGGTTGGTTGGTTTGAACACAGGTCCTTCTTCCTGGGAAAAGCCATGTGAAGGTGCTACCTCCCCTCAGGGCCGAGTTCTCCCTCCTCGCTGCTCCCACAGCGTTCCCTGCGTGCTTCCATCAGTGTCCAGTGCGTTAGAAGTCGGTCACCCCACTAAGCTCACCAGCTCATCTTCCGCGCCTCAAAGCGCCTGGCCCACAGTGAGTTGAGTGTCATCATTCTACCGCGCATGTCTCCAGGTAAATCAGCTCGATGGATGTCTACCCCAGAGAGAAAACCCAACATGGCCCAGGAGTGACCGAAGAGACCGTGGAGGCCAGAGAGACTCATCCCCAGCTGCAGGGGAAGGTGGGCTCCATCTGGGAAACAGATGGAAGGCTCCCTTTCAGTGCTAAACATAAATTAAATCTCACTATCTGCCAAAATGGAAAGTTAGCGTCGATTGTGTGTGCTTTTCCTCTTTAAAGGAAAAAGCTATTTGTTTCTGAACTAAAATTCAGGACGGAATTTTGCTCAATGTTGTGATTCTAACACCTCATTTCCTAATTAAACATGCTAATTGTGAGTTACCTCACCTAATTACAAAGCACAGACGGATAATTATGTCATAAAAAGCCCTTATGAAACTTTAGTGGGAAGGAGGGCTGGCTGAGGAGACAGCCGCTTAGAAGAGCGACAGCAATGCTACCTGGGCCCCTCTGTGTGTGTGTGGACCGTGGGGGCCCTTAGGGATGGGCTCCCTGTGGGACGAGCTCCAGCTGGAAGTCTGAGGAATCCTCTTCCTGTTGCCAAGAGCATGGCCCCAAAGCCACGGTGTGGTGCAAAATGGGAGACCTCTTCATGGACAGAAGGGGTTCTGTCACTTTCGGGCTGAGACTGGAGCAAGTCAGAACCTTCCACGTGGTGAATCACTGCCATGGATGGGGTGGTTCCCAGCGCCCTCCACACACACACACACACACACACACACAGCCTACCCCGTCATCTGCCTACTAGCAGAGCGTCTCCTGATCTGTTATGAAATGATCACAAGCAAGAAGCAGGTTACAAAGGCGACTGGACAACTCGTCGAATGAACTGACATAACAAAGAACTGGCAGAAAAGGAATAAGAATCGTAGAGGAAAAGCATTGACCTTAGACTTGAGAGTGTGACAATTTGGCGTGAGGAGCCGGGAGATGCAGGAAGGAACTTTGGAGAAGTGTTGCTGGTCAGTCTGAGCAGGGTTCCGATGACATTCTGCAGGGGTCATGAGTAAGGGCTGAGATGTGACTGGACTTCATGGATGTAACTTTGTATAGAAACTGGGCCAGCTGAGGCTCACTGAGGCATTTAGGTTACAAACCGTCATCCGTCTTTACTCCCATAAAGTAAATATATTTTATTTCTCCAGCCTTTTCCTCCCCATACATAATCCACTCATCTTCAGCATATATATACATATATATATATAAATATATATACATACATATATATACACACTATATATGCATGTATTCTATATATACACATATATGTATATATATACTTGTGTGTATATAAACTGTAACTGCTTTTTTCATAAATCATCATTATCACAATTATTATATCCACAATTATTTCCATGTCCTAGAAGACCTCAGGTTCAAGCATTCCTTCTTGTTCTCTTAGCTCTTTTGTTTTTGTTACTTTTTTCTCAGCTCACCACCACAGATCTATCAAGTAGGCCTTTATTTTTCTACCCAGTAGTCCAAAGTTCAAGACAAGTGAACACTTCAGCTGAAGCGTCCAGAAGAAATTGATAGAAAGGTTGATACTCTCAGGTCGACCGAGCCATAGCCACTGCAATGCCCTTTAACTGTGTCCCCATTTCTCCCTGCTAGATGCTATCAATCCTCTCATCAAATTGTGCATTTAAAGGATCCATTAGCAAAACTATCAGTTTGATTGATTTTGCCATTCCTTGTTTTGTACATAATTGAAGCTATAGCCCAGTAGCTGTACATTAAGTTACATTATGTTAAGTGACAATAGAATTCATGTTGGGGGAGACATTTTGATACCAGCATTTCCCTCCTGGTGCCTCTGTCCTGCGAAAGAGACCAGCCAAGCTTGACGTTTCCCGAGCCGATGGGCACGAACCATAGTCTCATTTATTTATGGAGGGAACTCAGAGGCACTCTGATTTGTTTTTCCAGACTGGAATAGAGCAAAAGTTTCCCGAACCCTGACATAACCAGCAACATCAGGGAAACTGATAAAACCACCAACAGCTACCCAGGGCATTTTTGGTGGCACCATCTGAGCAGAAACGATTTCTTCAGAACAAATAGGTTTATGTCTGGAAAACTGTATTTCAGAGAGAAAGATTTTGAAATGAAGGTTATACAACACAGAAGAAAATATATTCATGATGGCACAGTACCTAGCTCATAGTAGGAGATCCAAAAAGATCTGTTAAATGAATATATTTTTAAGTAAACATAGGTCCTTATTGGTGGTTAATGGTTTCATTTTTCTTTAAACTTTGTGCTTATTTTGATAAATTTCATAAGTTTATGAAGCGAGAGGAATGCCACAATATAGATAGGGAGATAATTAGATAATACACACAATATACACAATATAGATATATACACAATATATACACAATATAGATAATTATATGTGTATTATATGTGTATAGATAATACACAATATAGACATATACACAATATAGATAATTCTCCAGAGTTTTGATTCTAAATTAATTTTCAAAAGCATTTTATTTTGAGATAACTGTAGACTTAGGAAACAGAGGCAACTAGGTATAGAGTTCCCAAATATCCTTCAATACCCTTTTCTCAGCTCCCCTTATGCGAACTGTTCACGTAACCATGGAACAGTAATGAACCCTTAGAAAGTAACCGTTCTGCTCTCCTAACCATTAAACTACAAAATTTATTCAGATTTCACTGGTTTTCAAGAATGTCCTTTTTCTGTCCCAGGAGCCAATCTGGAATCTTAAATTGCATTTAGCTGTCATGTCTCTTTAGTCTCCTCCAATCCATGACAATTTCTTTTGTCTTTCCTTGTCTCCATGACCTTTACACTTTTGAAGAGTACAGACCAGTTGTTTTGTAGAAAATCCCTCAGTTTGTGTTTGTCTGATGTTTTCTCGTTATTAAACAGGTTGTGTGCTGTTGGAAAGGAAACCACTGAGGTAACGTGCCTTTCTCCATACGCAAGATCGGGGCTACATGGCCTTCCACAGGTACCAGGGGAGACGTGAAGCCGAGGCACTTGTCCAAGGTGATCGGCCAGCATTCTCCACTGCAGTTCCTTTTGTCCCTTTGCAATGTCTAAACACTCAGGATATGTCCTATGAAACTGCAAATACTCGGTTTCTGCTTAAACTTTCACCCACCAGTTTTAGCATCTATTAGTAGACCTTGCTGGTGGCCGTTATTACTGTGGTATTCGAAAGATGATTCTCTATTTCATCCCACTTACATATGTTAAGTGGAATTCTTCTGTAGAGAAGAGTCATCACTTCTCTCTCATTTATTTGTTTATTTATTTATTTATTTATGTCAGTATGGGCTCGTGGCGATTTATTTTGTGCCTTGGGTTTTAATCTGACAATGTCATTGATTTTCATGCTCAGGCTCTTCCACCTTGAGTCCTTCAGCGACTTTTCAGGTGTCCTCTGCACCCTTTTCGTTCACCCCCATCCTTGCCATTGTCTATGCCCTCATTGTCTGGCATGTTGAGATGTTCCAGGCTCGTCTTGTGTCTTCCCTACACCAGCCGTGGAATCAGGCAATTCACTCCGGAGCCCTTTGTTGCTTTTATTGGAGAATGGCATTTAGAATGGTGCCACAGAAATGTCACAAATTTGTGGTTTTTATCATTGTCCTTGCCAGGTCCATGTTTCAGGAAGTCTACGATATGGACTGAATGTTTCTGTGCCCCCAAAAGTACTATGCTGCCGTCCTAGTCCCCAAAATGATGGTATCAGCAGGATGTCATTGAGAGGTCTGTGGTCTGAAAGGAGGTTTGTGTCTTCCCTAAAGTCTGTGCATTGAAATCCCAATGGCAACGTGATGGTGTGAGGATGCGGGCCTCTGGGAGGTGCTTAGCTCGTGATTAATGGGACGACTGCCCTTATGGATAAGACCCCATCCCTCTGCCATGTGAGGACACAGCGAGGAGGCTGTGGACCAGGAACGGGGCTCTTACCAGACACGAAATCTGCCAGCACCTTGACCTTGGACATCCGAGACTCCAGAACTATGAGAAATCAGTGTGTGTTGTTTAAGCCACCCATGCCCACAGTATTTTCCTTATAGCAGCCCAAGGGATGGAGACAGTTTCTCATTCCCTCCACCCCTAAAACAGAAAACACAGACCTTGAGCCCCTAACGTACGTCACACACTGACACTTAGTACTGTTGACCAAGAGTAATGTGGTGGTTTTTTTAAAAATTCCTAATCATTACTTCATGGGTGACACCAGTCTGGATACCAGTCTTAGCCCAGGGGCAGTGTTGGGCTGGCCTGCTCTGACAGGTATTAACAACTCTTTGTAGTTAGGTCTTGAGGAGATACTGGGAAAGAGGGACCTAAGGAGCCACAGAGCTTGAGGGCAAGGGGCAGACCCTCAGGGGCCTCAGAGCAGCAACGATTTCCAACCCATAGGAATGTTTCTGTATTTTAAGTAGCAGTAGAGGCATTGTGATAATAAGAAATATATTTGGTCTTCTCCCTGTTTCTGGCACAGAACTCCTAAAACCATTGAAATTTCCTAAGTGATGAGAGTGATAAAAAAAGGTCCTTTGGAACTCTCATACACTGTTGGTGGGAATGCAGACTGGTGCAGCCGCTATGGAAGGCAGTGTGGAGGTTCCTCAAGAAATTACGAATAGAATTACCATATGACCCAGCAATCGCTCTCCTGGGTATCTACCCCAAAAATATAAAAGCATTTCTCTATAGAGACACGTGTACGCCAATGTTCATTGCAGCTTTGTTTACGGTGGCCAAGACATGGAAACAACCAAAATGTCCTTCGATAGATGAATGGATAAAGAAGTTGTGGTACATATACACAATGGAATACTATTCGGCATTAAGGAAAGATGATATAGGAACATTTGTGACAACATGGATGGATCTCGAGAGAATAATGCTAAGTGAAACAAGTCAGACAGAAAAAGCAGAGAACCCTATGATTTCACTGACATGTGGTATATAAACCAAAAAGAACAAGACAAACAAATGAGAAACAAAAACTCATAGACACAGACAATAATTTAGTGGTTACCAGAGGGTAAGGGGGTGGGGGGTGGGTGATGAGGGTAAAGGGGATCAAATATATGGTGATGGAAGGAGAACTGACTCTGGGTGGTGAACACACAATGGGATTTATAGACGATGTAATACAGAATTGTACACCTGAAATCTATGTAAATTTACTAACAATTGTCACCCCAATAAAATTAATTTAAAAAAAAGGTCCTTTGTTGTGTTAATGAGGTGAGTTTTAGAAAAACTCTAGGTAACCTAATGTTGGGGGCTGGTTGCCAGGGGACCCAACCACATGATTCCAGAGTTAGAACCTACAGTCGCACCTCAGACCTCTGGGGAGGAGAGAAGGGCTGGTTGTTGAATGTCCTTCTCTTGACCATTAGCCAATGGCCAATGCTTTACTCAATCCTGACCGTGTAATGGAGCCTCCATAAAAACCCAAGAGGATGGGGTTCGAAGAGCTTCCAGGTTGGTGAATACATGGAGGCCCCTTCTCTGTACCCTGCCCTGTGCATTGCTTCCATATGGCTGTTCCTGAGTTACACCCTTTTATAATAAATGGGTAACCTAGTGAGTAATGATTCTCTGAGTTCTGGGAGTCGCTCTAGCAAATTAACTGAACCCAAAGAGGGGGTTATTGGAACCTCCAACCTGTAGTCAGTGGGTCAGAAGTACAGGTGACAACCTGCCCTTAGGATTGGTATCTGAAGTGGGGTGGGGCCGTCTTGTGGGACTGAGCCCTTCACCTGTGGGACCTGCTGCTACCTCCAGGTATATGGTGTCCATGTTGAGTTGCATTGTAGGACACCCAGCTCGTGTCAGAGCAGCTCCTAAATGTATGGGAACCCCGCCCCCACACCACTGGAATTGGATTACAGAATTCTTAGCCACACATGTTCATTGCAGCTGATTATCAGCCTCCCTAGTCACACCTTATAGGGCCAGGCATCTCCAAACTGGGTGCTAACCTGATTAGAGCCAGTGTGTGTGAGTCACTCAAAACTTCTCTGAGAGCCAGGAATCCGGGGTCAGCCTGGACTGTATTTGAATCCCATTTCTGGCTCACATGGGCTGTGTAACCCTAATCCAGTTACTTGACCTCTCTGAGCCTCATTAGAAAGGGATAATGAGAGCACCTACTTCCCAGCATTGTGTATATGATGTAATCCACGTGAAGCACTCAGACTAGTGCTCAGAATTCAGCTCAGCAAATGTTAACACTGTTACTGCTACCGCTATTACTACAGTAACACTGTTACTGCTACCGCTATTACTACAGTAACACTGTTACTGCTACGTCTCTTACTGCAGTAACACTGTTACTGCTACCGCTATTACTACAGTAACACTGTTACTGCTACATCTCTTACTGCAGCAACACTGTTACTACTACCACTATTACTGCAGTAACACTGTTACTGCTACCATGATTACTGCAGTAACACTGTTACTGCTACATCTCTTACTGCAGTAATACTGTTACTGCTATGTCTCTTACTGCAGTAACATTGTTACTGTACCACGATTACTGCAGCAACACTGTTACTGCTACATCTCTTACTGCAGTAACACTGTTACTGCTACCACGATTACTGCAGTAACACTGTTCCTGCTACCATTCTTACTACAAGTAATAATAACTAACAAAGATTACAATGTTAGCCCCTGTTTGATCTATCATTGAGAGTGTTTTGTTGTTTTTTTCCCTATCCATCACAGAACCAGCAAACATTTACAGAATTCAGTATGTTCCCTGCAAAAAGGGAGGCACTCTGGTATTTTGTCAAGATGCTGCTGCAAAACGAGATGGAGAATTCCATCCAGTTACTAATTACCCAGCATATTTCACAGAACCAATCTACTTCGCATGAAATGGTAAGATCATGAAGTTTTGCTTTGCTTTGTCTTTAGGAAGCCAGAAACAGTAATTGCACAGAAGAAATTCACTCTCTGTTGGCATGATCAGGTAGGTTGTGAATTAGCTTTAATGCTATAAATACCTTGGGCACAATTTTAAGGTTTATGCTACCCATAATTATATGCTACCCATAATTATACCCATAGTATATTGGGAGCAAAAGTAATCTTAGTGAAAATTTAGTTTGATAACTTTTAGTTTGCAAAACACAAAATTGAAACTCAGGAGAGTGAAGTGACTTTCCCAAGGTCATACAACAAAATAGTATGTCTAGCCCAGCGCTTTCTTTCAGATAAAAAATATCATTCTTCAGATAATTAATTAGTACCTGCTTTGTCCTGATGACTCTAATCTTTAGCTGACTTTAGTGTTGTGTCCCATGTATTTAGCCTGTTAACAGGTAAGCAGAGAGAGAGAGAGGCTCATAACGGTGATGACAATAGCCTTTCAGTTTCCGCAAAAGTTAGGTCATCTTTTGGTCAGCATGGCCCCTTGATCGGTGCTCTGTAGATGACAGGACACTGGACCTGGAATTTGGGTTGGTGAACTCTTGCAGCAATCAAGGAAGACTGCATGGAAGAGGTGGTGTCTTAGCTCAGGCAGCTGTAACAGAATGCATAGGCGGAAGTTTGCAAGGGGTGCTTAAACAACAGATATTAATTTCTCACAGTTCTGGGGTCTGGATGTCCGAGGTCAGGGTGCCAGCAAGGTCAGGTTCTCAGTAAAGACCCTCTTCCTGGTTAACAGACGGCCATCTCTTCACTGTATCCTCACATGGCAGAGAGCACAAGCAAGCGCTCCTGTGTCTTTTTTAAGGGCACCAGCCCCATCCGTGAGGACTCTGCCTCGTGACCTATGAACTCCCATGGACCTATCTCCTAATACCATCATATTTGGAGTTAGAATTTCAGCACATGAATTTGGGGGAGGGGGCACAGCCACTCAGTCCATCACAGGTGGCATTTAAGCTGGGACTTGATGGATAAGTAGAATTTTGCCCACTGGATCAGAGCAGAAAGGGGGAAACATTCCAGGTAGAGCGAATGGGATGAGCAGGTACTGCAGTACCCGATAACCCTCTCATGCCTTCGTTTAATGTATTAAGTCCTGTATGGGAGGTACCAAATGAAAACGGTATTTTTGTTCATTGTGGAATTTCCAGGGCTTATCAAAGAGTCAATGAACAAAGGTGGTGTATATTTTGTGGTTACAACTTTAACTAATGGGCAGAAGGGGAATTTGAATTTTATCTTCCAGTGTCCATAACACAGCACCATGGTACTGTAATTATTAACAGAATCATTAAAAACGGGTTTAGTTAAAATAAAGAAAACTGAGACACATGAAGACTCGGTGTCTTCATCAGAGCAGGTCAACCCCACGTACAGCAAGCCTTCTAAATTGACTCTGATGCTTTGAAATGAAGTCCTTGGAGCGCCAATTACAGTGGTCTCTGAAAAGCAATTATTGCCAGCCGCCACAGCTTTCCACCACAAGTTCTAATTTAATTACATTTTCTCTGCTTGTAGTGCTGTGCTGTAAGGTACAGCAAAATGGAAGCACTTTAGGTTACTGGAGGAAATAAAAGGATTTTTTGTTCTGAAGGTAATTAGTCTTGGTCATAACTGCTTCCAAAGAAGACACGGGATGATGAGCTCATTAATTTCAAGTGGTCGTTGCTGCAGAGGAATGTTCCTCTCGGGAGCCAGGGGAGCTGCTTCCCTGGGTGAAATGTGTATAGAAGGAAGGAGGCAGAGCGCCCGCTCCACTCACCCCACCGGCCTGTTCAGTGCTCACCAGGGCCCTCTTTCAGCCAGGCTCCCTTCTTCCAAGCAAAAGCAAGCTTACAGATTGATTTTATCGATTGCAAATATTTAACAATCGCATTTGGCTTCCAACTCCTGTTGATGAAACAACCGTTTGCACAACTTATGACCTCGCTTTTCGTGTTTCTGATGCTGGAGGGTAGTGGTGTGCATGTCCCTGGCAGGAAGCCAAGCTGTATTCACTTTGTACAGAAAAGGCTTTTCCCATCATTCTCACAGCTCATTGCTTAGCCGGTGCCACTAAAGTACCTCCTGTTTCTAAACGTGCCCTCTCCCTGGAAGATGGTCAAGAATTGTTACATTTTCAGCGTGGAAAAGGGTCCTTTTGGTTATAGGCACCGGTTTGCGTACAGATGAGGTGATTGACAGGTACAGTCATTAGATGGACTCCCCAAGGTCACCAAGATGCCAGGCAGAGCAGGGGCGACATTCCAAGTCACCTGCCTTTCAGTTCCATTGAGACAAGAAATAGTCTATGGGGATGAAATCGGCATTTAGCTTTGACCTGTAGGATGAAGGTAATTGCCACCCTTCTCCCACTTGTTTCAACCTGACAAGTCCCTGCTTCTCAGAGTCTTCATAACAGCGTTTCGAATGCCCTGGGTGAACGTTCCCTTAAGAGAAAGTTTCATTGCACATTCCTGAACCCTACGCCAGACCTGCAGGATCAGAGCGTATCACATGGAAGCTTAAAAATGCAGCTCTGTGCCAACAGCTCTCAACCTGAGCAGAGGAGCTCGATGTACAAATCAAGGCACCTCCTGTGAACCTCGCATCTCGAGTGTTCCCCTGTCACCCCTACCCGGCTGACATACCTAAGAATGGACTCTTTAAAAAATATTCCCCAATATGAAAACCACTGATCTAACCATGTCACCTCAACAATATATGAGGTGAAATGGTTAACAAATAGAACAAATGGACTTACTTCTAACTGCTTATGCTGAAAGACACAGATACACGAGAATAATTAAAAGCAAAGAAAAAGAGCAAAATCAGTGCAGGAAAGATGTCCTGGGAGAGCAAAACTGTCCAGAAAACTGAGCTTCGTGGCAGCTGATGCAAAAAGAGAAGTGTGACATGCTGCAGTGCCCTCCTCATCTAACAGCAGGACAAAGGCGTTTATCACTGAGTTATTTCTTAGCGTGGAATTCTGAGGGAATTAATGAGGTGACATTGAACAACACTGGAGCCATGAGAGGTCTTCCAGCTTGGGGAAGACACGGAAGATGGTTTGCATGGCTGTTCAAGCACTGGTCAAGCGCGGAGACCAAAGCGGGACTCTGGCCTCTGCACGTCCTTTCGCCTCGTCTCACTGTGCGGAGTGAGGAAACGAGAGGAGCCGTGGCAGAGGAGGACATTTGGGAGGACTGACATCACACAGATAAAGGTTTTGCACATGAAGCAGTTGCCAGGCTTGAAGAACTTGGCAGAGGGGGATTCAACCCCTGAATCCATGACACTTGTAGGGATCCAATCAGGGCAGCTTGCACCGGAATTCACCAGGGCCATGACCCCAAGACCAGAGTCATAGAGACACAGGCATCTGACCAGTCATACATTTTGGAGGATCTGAGCCTTATTTACTCCCAGAGCTTTCTGCAGTACTCTTAAATTACCATCTCAAATGTGTTGGCATAAATGCCACTCCTGTCAGCTGAAAATTATGTGACTTGTGCTGTAGCCTATCAGAACATTTCTTAGACCATTTCTCGAGGCTACAAAACAGAACAAAATCACTGACGTCCTGGTCCGTGGCTCCCCACAGAGCCATACAGATAATTTTTGTTTATGTAAAGGGGAAAACATTATTTAAAAAGCAGGCTACCAGAAAAGCAGCTTTTCTCTGACTCCTTTTGAGTCATGTGATGGCGTCCTAAAATATAGTAAGATTGTCCCCCCAAAGAAGAGACTATCAAAAATAATGCAAATAGTACATTTTGAAAATGTTTTGTTGAACAAGTGATTAGGACTTACATGATCTCACTCTGCCTACAGTGAGTTGTTGTGTGTTTTTTTATTTTGTTTGGAAACCTGAGCCATCACGCCAGGAGGTCTTACTAGGTGTGCTCGCTGTCATCTCCCAGGAGGAGGTGGCCTCAGATACAACAGGCGCGCCTGCCTGCGCTGCCAAGCGCTCCGGGGAAGAGAAACATCAGTCGCCCTCCAAGGGGACTTCACTGAGGACCATGACTCCTGTTACTAAGTGGTCGTGTGCCTGGTTCTCAGGTCAGGCTTGGAATCATCCAATTCAAAGGGCTGCTCCTAAGACATTATTTCTCTTCTGCCAATTTGACACTCAAATTAAGGAGCAGAAGTCACACATGTCCTCGCTTCTCCTTTCTTTATTGGTCGGTACTCCTCTCCTGGTCCATCTCAGCCAGACATGACTGAGGTCCTATGTCAATCTCTACGTGGACTAGTGAAGATTTCTCCATCGGGAATTCGTATGCTCTGGGAGCCAGGTACAAAGTGGTGTTCACATGACACTGGTAGCTGGAGCCTGAGACCAACTGTCCCCCCTGCCACCCTCCTCATGGAAGAGCCTCCCGCCCTGCCACTGTCCCAGATATGAGCTTTGTTCTCTCAGATAACTCACATCAGCTCTCCGAGACGCCGGGGTTCTCGCTTTAAAATAAAAGCATGAATAGGGAGGGTTCTAATGGCTGTCAGAGATCCTACTGTCATCTCTCACTCTCCTGAAACATTATAAAGTAATAAGGGGTTTGTAAAATGTCTCCCCAAATCACACAGGAATGGGCAGATTCTCAAAGACGCTAAAAGCTCCCAGGATGACGCACCCAATAAAACTCTCCTGAGGGAACCGAATCTGCAATAACTGTAGCCTTGAGCACCCCTGACTCCAGAGCTGGTGACAAGTAGAAAGGAGAGGGCCCCATCCAAACACACTTCACTGCTTCTTCACCTGGGCTGAAATACGGCCTCCTCCATTCACTGAAGTGTGAAGAAGGGCTGTCTCATCCCTCTGGAGAGCTGGCTGGAGAGGGAGGATGGAGGTCATCAGGACAACAGAAGAGAAAGGGGAGACCCAGGAGGGGCACAGAAATCAGATGCGCTGTTTGCCCAAAGAGAAACCTCATCTTTTCAGTGTTTTGTCCTAGGCCAGACTTGTGAATTCAACTTAAAGAAAAAACGTAAAATACTGAAAGTTGCTCTGATGAGCTAAATATGATCTTATTGTACATTTTGCTCAGGATTTTCAAGTACAATAGTTCATTTAATCTTCACAGCAATAAGACTAGCGAATAGTATTCTGTCTTTCAGAGAGGGCTAGCACCATTCACATGCATTGCTTTATGGATACTAAAGAAAATGTAGCTCACTAATCCAATACTATTTGAAAACATTAAATTTATAACAAGATGGAAGAAAAATGAAATTCATTGAGATTATGGGGATGAAAGAAAAAGCTAAGACAGAGAATCCAACGAAAAGCATAGAAATGGGTTGATGTCTAAGCTCCTTCTAGCTCTCGGCATTCTAGGTCAGCATTTCCCAGAGTCGAGTCCCACAAATGCTGTTCCATGCGGTAACAGGTGTGCTGAGAACACAAGTGTCCCACGCTCAAACGTGTTTGGGAAACTAGCAAAATAAAACCAGTGTCTTTGTGGCAGGACTTCTTGAGATGATTAACACATTGAAGGTGGATTATAGGCAGGGTGTCCCAAACATTTGTCAAGTTTTTGCAGACCTCGTCCCTGCTGCTTTTCAAAGGAGGAATCCAAGATCTGTGGTTTGATAGCTACTTCCACATCTCTGATAAAGAATCTCAAAGCACGAGCCCCGAGTCTCGGCAGCCTTGCTGCTGCTCTCTGCTCTTAAGGATGGTGGAGAAATGAAACCTGTAACTAATGCGGGAAAAACAAACAAACATACACACAAGAACAGCCAGTCACAGCTCCACAGGCTAACTCAGTGCTTACACCCACCCCTAAAAATGCAGCTTTCGTCTGAGTCAAGGGCTCTGTGGCCTCATGTTCAAAACAAAACAAGAGTCTGTGTTGTGCCTCAGTCAGCGATGTGTGGGCCTGAGGCAGTCAGCACCAGTTCCTTACGGAAAAACTCTATTTCCAGTGATTTCCAAATCAGTAGGTATCTGAAGTCTTCTTTCCTCAACCGCTCCACACAGATAGAACGGAATCCTTAACCTGAATGGTCATGAAAAGTAAATGTCAGAAGTTATGGCCACACAGATGTGATTTCCAGAATATCTGCTCCATGGGATTCCCCTGCTTTTATTCTTGGCTTAAGTAACTTGCCCAGAGTCACGCAGAGCCAGGTCTCTGAGTGATGGGACTCCCAGGTTTTTGTACCGGTGACAGCACCGGTGAAGAAGGCACCCAGCCTGGTGGGAAGGGGTGATGGAGAGCTCATCATACTTCCCAGATGAGGGTGAGGGATGGTCATCAGCACTGTTACCACGTGAAATTATGTACATCAGGCAGACCGAATGGGACTGTCCTGGAAACGAGAATTGCAGGTGCAAACAAGCGTGAACCAGAGCTCTGCTAATGAGTTACCATGATGAGCTAAATACTCCATCAAATTAGTTACGTCCTCCTCCCGACAGTGAGAGACCAATGATTCATCATAAATCTAGGGACGTGTACTGACCATCATGGTAGATATCTAACCTGGTGTGCGATGCATGAATGTCTCAATTTCAAGAGTGTGTTATCGTTAGCACATAGACAATAAAAGGCAAAAACAGCTGAGAAGTCCTGACATAGTGAAGAATCAAAAGAGCTGAATGTTTCCCTTCAATATTTTTCTTTTTAATAAAAGAAATATCTGAAAGTAAAAATTAAATTTCTTCTATTCAATAAATGGTGCTGGAACAACTGGACATCCATGTTCAAAAAAAAAAAACTAAACCTGAACCCACACTTTGTACCTATAAAAATTTAATACGAAATGGATCATATCCAAATGAAAAACCTAAAAGTATAAAATTTTTAGGAGAAAACATAGAATAAAATCTTTGTGACCTTGGTTTAGGCAAAGATTTTCTAGGACCCAAAAAAAACATAAATCATAAAATAAAAAGAGGGATAAATTGGGCATCACTAAAATGAAAATCTTCTTTTCAAAAATATTGTTAAAGAAAGTGAAAAGAAAAGGTATAAACTAGAAGAATATATTTGCCAAACGCGTATCTGATAAAACACTACAGTCAAGAATATAGGAAGAATTCTCAAACTCTATTATAAGAAAACAAACAACCCAGCTTGTTAAGTGGACAAAAGACTTGAACAAACATCTCACCACAGAAGACATGATGGCAAAGAAATACATGAAAAGACATGATGGCAAAGAAATACATGACGTCATTAGGGAAATGTAATTTAAAACCATAATTAGCTACAACTATATACCCATTAGGACGACTCCACTTTTTTTAATTGACAGTATGATATATGCTTGTGAGGTTCCAGGCTGTCGCAGGCAGAATAATGCCCACCTTCAGAGATGCCCGTGGCCTGGTGGCCTAGTCCCCCATACCTATAAATATGTTCTGTAACACAGCAAGCGGCACTTAGGTTGCAAACAGAAATAAATTTGCTGATCAGCTGGCTTTAAAATAAGGAGATTATCCTGGATTAGCCAAGTATCCAGTGTAGTCACAGTGCTCTTTAAATATGAAAGAGGAAGGTGGAAGAGTCATTGTCAGATGCCCTGTGACAAAGTCTCACCAGCCTCTGCTGGCTCTGAAGATGGAAGGGGGACTCAGGCCAGGGAATATGAGCTGCCAGTAGGAGCTGGCAAAGGCAAGACAACGTTCCCCCCTCGAGCCCCCAGAAAGAAGCGCAGCCGGCCACACCTTGGCTTTAGCCCAATGACGTCCGTTCTGACCTCCATGCTGTAAGGTTATGAATCTGTCGGTTAAAGGTACGAACTTGGTGGTAATTTGCTGTCACGGCCACTGAAAACTCATATGTGAACTAATTGGAACTCCTAAATTTCTCATGAGTGCAAAATGAGTACAAAAGTTGTTTGGGTTGGGAAATAAACTCTGGCAGTGTCTAATAAAGTCTGTACACTGTGTGACTACATTTAGACGACTTTTTAGAAAAGACACACTAGAGGGACAGAAGATAGATACCAGTGATGGTCAGGGGCTAGGAAGGGGGAGAAGATCGGCAGCAGAGAGGCACAAGGACATGTAGGGGTAAGTTTACTCAATAAGCGTGGATATGCGTATACATTCTCCATATAAGACAAGTGCCTTTGAAGTCAAGGAATGTGAGAAACCCCACCAATGGCTGCTCTCTGCTCTCTCACAAGAGCCACTTTTTATAAAAGGGAATTTAGAACTGGAAGGAACTTTAAACATCATTTAGACTGTTGTTTTCTAAAATCATTTTTAGGTCTCTGATGCCTTTCCCCAAATATGATCATATTATAAGTAGACACTGTGTGCCAGGCCCTGTGGCAAGCAACATTACTTCTTTTAACCCTCCAGACACCCCTACAAATAGTTATTATACGTGAGTACTGGTAATAATGAAAAATTATAGAGAATCAATTGTTAATAATTATGCAGGTGTGGAAATGGAGGCTTATACAACTTCACACAGCTGGCCAGTGGTGGAATGGACATTCAAACTCTGTCAGTTTGATTCTAAAGCACATTCTTGTGGTCATTACATGGCACACCCTTGTTTCCATAAAATCCCTAACGAGCTGCTCTGGTGGCAATGTGTGTGTCTGTGTGTGGTGGGAGTGGATGTCTGGATCCTGCTGGTGGTTCCACAAGGCCAGTCACTGAAACACTGCTGATGTGATGACATCAGGACGCACTTGCAGCCCAGAGACGTCAAGTGACTTGCTCTAGGTTGCACAGCTGCCTCAGCACCGTGGCAGCTTACAACACAAGCCCATCTTTTATACAAATCCTCTTAACCCATTCAAGACAAAGTCCAATAGAAAATATAACCTAGTAAGTTGGATTTCCCCTCTCTGTGCTGTATTTTTCCTTTTAAAATGTAAATATTACATTCAAAGGAGAACTGTTGATCCCAAAGAGATGAGCTGCTGAAGGATAAATAAAGGCCCAGCTATTTCCCAAATCTGGGCGTTTATCACCCCATGTTCTTCTGACTCTTTTTAATAGTGTTTGGTATATGTTTTAGAAGCCTCAGAACCTAAATCAGGTCTTATGGGGGAGACATTAATTTAATTTGTATCTCATAGGCTACACTCACATTTCCCATTCTGCTCTCTGATGTGAATTCTCTTTCTGTCCCCTGGAAGTCTGCGCAGTATTGGAGCCCTGTCTGCAAGCCATTTCCACTGAGAGCTGCAGAGCAGACTAGCTGGGCTGTTCCTCCAAGCGAGTCCCAGGAAAATACTGCAGCGGCAGATACACTAATGCAGACCAATTAAGAGCTCAACATCATAAGGTGCTAAAAAAATGAATATGTGAGTTTCCGGGCTCATACTCCTCCATCAGACAAGAGCAAATGGATTTTTGCTTATCTCCTTACAGAGGACGGCAGTAAGGATTGGGGGCTCCAAGCAGCTTTCAGTGGAAGGTGGGTGTAATATGGTCTCACTTCATTAGTATGAGTCTGATTCTGTTAGTTCCGCTGACCTCCTGTATATTCTGGGGCCTAGTCGGCATGTCTTTCACTAACAGTGACGACACAGTCGTGCTCCCCTCATCCCATAAGTAATATATTGAGCACCTACCATGTTGCAGAACTGGGCTGCGTGTTCTATATTCATTATCTTTCTGAGTCCTGTATAACTCTCCTGGATGGCAGCATGGTCATTCTTGTTTTTGTCCTTTAGTCTTTTTATTTTGACTCATGATTCTGATTCTAAAGATGCTGAAGAGGTTAGGTAAATTGCTCAAGTTCCCATTACTGAGTGCAGACACAGGACTTACGCCCGGGGCTGTCTGATTCTACACTGCAGGCTTCTTTGTGTAGGTCACGTGCTCTTCAGAGGGGAAGCCATGGCAGCACAGCACAGTCAGACTAAAATGTCCAAGACTGGCAATGTTGCCACCCAGAGCTGACTCATTCTACATGTACCTTTGGGCTAGACAAAGACATTAAAGATTCATTACTATCCAGTAGAATATTTGGCTCAGAAAGAAACTCAGAAACCATCTGGTCTGACTCAACTTACAAATTCATTATTTATTCGACCCATGTTTACTGAGACCCGGTTTTATGCCACACAAGACGGGGGACACCTAAGTCACCGTGCCCTTAAGGAGATCAGTGTAGTGATAGAAAATGACAAAAAGACAGGTCATTGGAGTCCTGGCAATGTGAGGGTTGGGTGGTAGGGGCTTCTTGGAGACAGTGAATGGGCACTCTGGGCAGATTTGGGGGTCTGGGAGAAGATGATCTTTGTTGAGTCCTGGGAAAGATGCAAAGAAATAGAAGATAGCAAGTCAGAAGGACTGGAGCTAGGTCTCTGGGAAAAGAGACTTAAATGTCAAAGGACCAGTGCGTTTGAATGTAATCTCTCCCTCGTCCCAGGCCCACGGAGGAGGAAAGATGGTGGCAGGAGACCTGTGCAGCCAGAACTCCAGGCCCGCTGTGAGCAGCCCCTCAGCTCACCGTAGGAACAGGTGAGACTCACAAACGCACGGGCACCGTGGGTGGGTGCTGCTGTGACCATGTGGCCTGACCATGTGTGCTCTGTGGTTACCATAGTAATTCAGGGGAGCCAATAGATGGACAGGCCAGGACACGCGGTCAGCGCTGGTGACTTATGTGGGGCTGCCCAGTGCACACATCCGCCAGCCACCTCTGTGCTAACAGAATCCGCCCCCTTGGCATGAGGATGGGCAGCTGAGCCACGCACAGCCAGTGGTAGTGCCCGTCTTCCTGGATACAGATAATGTCCCAGGCAGAACCCATTAGCCCACTGCTCTGGGACTGAAAACCAGAAATTGGAAAAGGGGCGTCATCTTACCAACGAGTTGCTAAACCAGAAAGAAGTGAATCTGGGGAGCCAGTAGCCATTTTGGTTGCCTTGTAGAGAGCACGACTGTGGCCTGGATCCAAGCGGAGACCAGCAAAACCAAGCTGTGAGTCCTGGCAGCCCTGACCTGCTCACCCAGCACACGGGACTCAGACCCCTCAGTTCTCCCAGGATTCTGAGCCACTTCAGTGTTCCTCAAGCCGGTGAGCCAACACATCCTGTCTTGCGTAGTTGGTTGGTTGGTTGGTTGGTTGGTTGGTTGGTTGGTTGGTTGGTTGGTTAGTTGGTTGGTTTTAACCTGGTTTGAGGTAGGTAACTAGCAATTGCAAAAGAGTCCTGACACATGGGGGAAAAAAGTCACAAAAGAAGAAATCGAAATGTCAGTATATGTATGAGAAGTTCTTTACCATCCTAAGGAATAAAAAAATTGAAGTGAAACAGTACTGTCATTGGCTGGCTGTTAAACTAAAGAAGAGCAAAGGATGTCATCATGGTCAGGGCTGATTGGGGTCCAGGAAATGAATTCTCACGTACTCTGCAGAGGAGCGGACCTCGGAATGCCCCCTGAGCACACGTGTCAACACGTGACATGCGCATTTCTTATAATCTGGCGAGTCCTCCTCTACTAACTGATTCTTGTACACACAGCTCTGTAAGATTATAATTATATAAAGGTGTGTGTACAAGTTTGTTTATTACACACTTGTTCATATGACAAAAATAATTAGAATGAACCCAAACATAAAGGGGATTGATTTTCTTCGATGATGGTATGGTGATGGGGTGGAATACCATCCGGGGCTTATAATGATTATGGCAGATCCGTATGTGGTGACATGGGAAAGTGTCTACAATCTACTGTTATGTGACCAAAACAGGATGTGGAGTAGCAAGCGCACTATGCTCTATGTTTTTATTTAAGAGATATATATGTTCATGTCATGCATAAAAGAATCTGGAAGGTCTGGTTATTTCATGGGCCCCACCATAATGAAGGAAATTTAACGTGGGCTAAATTGTTTAAATATTTTGAAAAAATATATATACTATTTAAAATTCAAAAATATATTGCCATATTCTTTGGGGGGAAAGGATTATACCAGTAGCCTAGGGAATCTTCACATCATGGAAGAAGTGGGTGTACTTAGGCGTTAGTTAGACCTTCCTTGAATGAAGAAAAGCTACAGGTTGGTGGGTAAGATAGGGGAGGAACATGTAAAACTTCCATATGGTCCAAAAGGTAACCTGGATCTGGGTTAAATCTGTACACATTTTCCTACTTGTGTGCCCCTGCTGTTAGAAGTAGATCCATATGCCCAGCCCCTCCTGCAGCTAATGGCATTTTTGACTTACTGAATTTAGTGGCATGGCTCCATCCTTGGGATTTCTACAATAATGGCGAGATTTACTGGGCTGGCAGAAAAGTCTTACGTTTCCCCATGTTTCTGTTTGAACCCTTTGACATTGCCACACTGAACCCCTCTGACCTATGGAAATGGAAATTTATATGCTTCATCATAACTCTCTAATAGAGAAATTTATATTTTATGTGACCCATATGAAATGGAGTTTTCAGCAGCCCATGACTACAGATGGAAAAGGAGTTTGTATTCAGTCTGACTGGGTATTTGGCCTCCCAAGTTTGGAGGCTGTAAAAACCCATTGGTGCACAACGTGAACTGTGTACATTTGCTGCCATTATTTCAAAACTGTTGCTAGAAACTGTGTTGAAAGCTCTGCCCTCCACGCCCTGTACCACCCGCGTTTCTATCGCAGCCCTCTTCTCACACTTCCAGATTTTAGCATATCTGTTGTTGTTGCTTTAAAGCACTATTACACTCAGAGGCAAGCATAAAACTCAAGCTGTTGAGGTTCTCTGAAGCTGAAGTGCCCTCTCTCAAAGATGTGCGAGCAGAGCTAAGTGAAATAATGACGGTTTAGGTGGCCTAAGTGATAAATTGCAAGGCAGCAAAGATAATTAAGAATAATGAAAAGAAACATGGAATCAACATAAATCATATAAAAAGGATAACAAGGCTTATCAACCAGATGGATTTTGAGGCAGGTTGTAAGTCGGGCGTGTCTGGGGGACCCCAAAGCAGATGATCACCGACAGTCTTTGACTTAACGTGCAGGAAAAGCAATCGGGAGGAAGAAAATCCGTGCCCTGGACTCGAATGCAGGGAATGTGGAGGATTTTATTAAATGTAAAATTAAATTTAGATTTATGGCCATGGTTAATCCACCAGAAGTAAACCGATATTATCATATCATTATTTTTTAATTTCTTGCTTTAGCTACTTTATTAAACAAACAAGAAATAGACAGGAAGAAAAAGTCAGTGCCAGTCTCAGAGTAATTTTTGCCTTTTCTCGTAATGATTTCCGCCTATGCCCATTTATTCCAGTATTGGTGTCACAGAGATCTCACTGCCAGTGTGGACCGGTATGTTAAGGTGCAGATGAGACACAGGGGAAAGACATTTTCTAACACTGACCTTTTTATGTACATGAACCAACTTATTACCTCTCTCCATGACTGATGCTACTGCAAGCAACAGAATTTGTCCAGAGAAAGGCCCTCCAGGGTGTGTGTTTCTCAGGAGGTGGTTTCTCGGAAAAGGAAGATGTGCTGACCTGTAACAGATAAGCAGAGAAGATGCATGTGGGACTTGCCACGAGAGGTTGTCATTCCCAAACACTGCGTGAGTAGAACTCAGTTACTCCGTTCCAGGAGACGCTTCCGAGTCCTGAGTGTGATGAGGCAGCATGCCCCTTCCAGACTGTCCACTTTCTGCTGCTTTGTTGGCAGACCCAGCACAGAGCGCAGAGAAGACCAGTGTGAGGAAGTACCCTGGCAGCGGACGTGACCGGGATTTTATCACTCAGCAGGAGGAAAAAACGACAGCTCAAAGGAACCTGAGACGTGATTAGGTCGGGAATGTGGAGCTGTCTGGAGAAACTGGGGGGACAGAAGTGCTGTGCTCAGCCCTGGAATGAGCCCGGCTGGGGCTGCGTGAACGGCGAGCTCTGTGCAGGACCCAGGGCCCCCGTGGAGCTGCTCTCCCGGCTGTCATGTACGACCTGGTCCTGCCATGCTGGCCGGCACCATGCTGCCATGTTTCAGGCCTCTGTTCCCTGACCTGCACCATCTGCAGATCCCCTTCTGGTTAGTGGACATCTAGTCATTGCCGTCTCAAGCCACCTTACTCTTTGGCCACTTATGTCCTGTCAAGGAAATAACTCAGCCCTCCCTTCCTCCGGGGGACTGAAAGACAGCCTTTCTTCAATCGTGGAGGGGTGGAATGAGACGAGTTTAAGGCAGACAGATGGAGATCAGTGTTCTCTCTTGACCATTTGCTGATATTGTTAGCACTAAATAGCAAAGAAGTTTCCGGTCCCTTCCCTCACTCTCCAGCCCCATCGAGCCCCAGGTCACATGGCCACAGGGGCAGCGTTTGTTTCCATGTGTAATAAACACACCATGATAGGCTGAGTACTGAGATACCCAGGACAGTTGTCAATGACATAAATATATCCATGAGGACCAAGTAACAGAACTATCCCAGTGCATCCAATTCAAATGTATAGACCATTTAGGATGAAGCGAAGGTCCAAATGGTGAGAATAATAGTATAGGAGGTACAGAGATACAGAAAACATAAGGAGGGGCTGTACACATGACTGGCCGTCACGACACCCTGAACTAGAGGAGTTACTGAGCAGAGGTGCAAACCTGCAACCGCTGTTCGCGTGGCTTTCTAGGGCACGGAGACCCATGGACTGTCTTAGACACCAAATGTCTGCCTCCAAACAACAAGAGAAATACCTAGCAGTACTTTCGAGGGATGGAAAATCATTCCCTTTTGGCTTCCAATAGCTAATTACCAGGGGTCAAAAGCAGCAAGACATGAGAGGACTGAAAACTGGTCTCAAAGCACAGACTGAATCCACCAAACACTTTCGGGAGGCTGACTCACTCGGGTGAGTTTTCCAGCACCTCTCCCTCCTGGTCACTAAACATCCCTACGACTCCGAGAGGCAAGCCTTTCCCTTCCATTGTTTCATAATTTGTGTTAGGTGTGATTTGGAGTATCAGATGACCCTCCCTAGGGTTTGGAGCATAGAAAGTTCAACTTGAATGCAAAGTCACCTCCCAGATGCTACGTGTCTCCTGCAGTAAAATAATTGGTGAGGAAAGAATGAAATCAGGCACTCCGGCAGAAAATAGAAACATCAGGCTGGGTTATAGATTTAAAGATCTGTGTAATCTTTGCAGCATGCCTGAATCATTTGAATTAGAATTTTGGAGCCTGTTACTTTCTGCAGTTTTAAAATAACCGTGGAAATACATACTAGCCCACAAGCCCAGTGGTTGGAGACTCTGCAGGACCAGATTGAAATCACAGTAGGTCAGTAGGTCTGGTGAAATTTGTGCACTTAGGAGGCATCCAATAACCTTTGCTTCTCTGTTCTAAACATTTTTATTTGGCTTTCACGGGGTGTTGAGGTATAAAATCTGGATCCATCTCAGCTCCAGAATAAATTCATACCCAGTAAATCACTTGGTCATACAAATGAAATTCTCTTCCAGCCCCCGCACTGCAGCTTCTAATTATAAATGACCAGAGGACGTATATTTTCAGGAGAATGAGCCCCCCATTGCCAAACAAATTGACTGACTGAGATTAATATCTGCGAAACTCCAGGAGAGCCCCTCTCTGAGATTTACAAAGTTGCTTTTCTGCAAAATGGGGGATTGTGAAGTGCACATGAAATGATTTTGAATGGCCTAAAGTTCTGTGCCAATGCAGACTCTTGACACGCCCAGTAGATCTGTTCATCACACAGCGGTGTGTTTATACAGCCAGGTATAACATGCAGGGGGGAGTCGGACGTGGGCTGGAACTCACTGCTAGCCCCACATGGAAGCCTGCGTACGTTTTCAGCTTCACTGAGCCTTACGTTTTCCGTTTCTTGTGGGGAATGATAGGAACTTCGTGGAATGAGTAGGAGGGTTAAACAAGGGTCTGGCACGATGCCCAGTGTATGGTTACACCTTCGGTCAGTGGTAATTTGAAAGGTTGCATCATTGTGCAGGGCCTGACAGGTGCCATCTAGCAATGTCCTCCAGGCAGGGTTTTGCACGTGACTGCCAAAAATCTGAGCCAACCGCTGATTAAGTCACCATATGAGTTAGTCCTTTGGCCTGAGCAGAAATCACAGTATTCCTCTGAGCGAACCCAAGGGTAGGACCCCAAGCAAGGTCTGTGACCATCACTGGCCTTGGCAAGCCTGAGCCAATGGAGCTTTTGCCTACCTACCAGACAAGCCCTCCCAGCTGGACCTCACAAACCTCTTCAGTCTCAGAAATGAAATCAGAAGTGTCAGGGGAAGAGGTTCCCTGAAGTTCTCTACATGCTGCTAAGTCAGAACACTACACCATTTGATCAAGAGAGAGAGCAGTTTCCCTTTAATGGAAAATTGCTAACATACCTGAGACTCAAAGAAAAATGGGCCTTCTTCTTTTTGAAAATTGGCACTTTTTTAAAAATGTTTTTCAAAAGTGTCGTGTGTCAGTCAAGCATGCCAATTACTCCACGTCAGTTGTCTCATGTAATCCTGAAGTGACAACGTTGTGAGGGGTGCAGTGATGGTCTCAGTTTCTAGGTCACAAAGCGGGGGTCCCCGGCCCTGAAGTCCATGCTGGCAGTGAATGTGTGTAACACCCTGTCCTCAAGAGAATGTCCTTTGCATGGCACCTAACTATTGCCACACAGACCAGCTATGTCCACAGATAAACTACAAGAGTATTCCCAAGAATAGGGGCTTGTACCCCTGGCCGCTTGAAGATAATCTTAAGATAGTCAAGATAATTTCAGTGTTTTTTTTTTTTTTTACCTTAAATAGCATTGAATAGCATAGTGAGAAACTTTCCCCCTTACCTTTGTTATACCTCAGCCTGGAGTTAGCATGTCTCTAACTCCTCTCACACGTTTTAATCCCCCAGAGAGAGCCGACCTCCAGCTATGATGAGATTTCTGCAGCTAGTACTGACAGGAATTTCATAGTTGTTTTTGCTTTCAGTATATATTTTTAATTACTTTGTGTTTATTGCTGCACTTCCATTTATGGGAGCAGCATACATGTGTCCTGTTAAGATACATTTATTTCCATTCATTATAAATTTACATCCATTAAAAATAGCTTTAAGGTTTATACCTAAAACGAATACAATTTTATATGTCAAATATAGCTAAATAAATAAATGAGCAAATAAGTAAAAAGAAAGGAGATTCTTCTCAGGGAAATAAGAAGTAGACAGAGCTTCCCTTAGCAAGCCTGCATGTGGCGCTCTCCCCATGTAATGCCGGGGAAAACAGAGTTAAGAGGAAAGCTGCATGGAGGGGTGGAGGGGACAGAGCTGTCTCCCGTGGCGGCCGGGTCTCAGAACACAGGCATCCTTTCTCAGCCTGGATCCCTAGACGAATCAAGCTCTAATGCACAGAGGTATCTGCTGCATGTGGTAAATTAACTTCCCGCGGAAGCATCTAGAATGTTCTAGGTATGTGCAAAAAAAAAAAAAATGGTCTTAAGGAATATTACTGAGTAAATAATGGTATAGGTGGTGTAAACCTATCAAAATCCTTAAAAGTCATACACAGAGACAAGCAAAAACATACACATGGTACTGGAACGACCAAAGCTTGAAATTTTCTCCACTGAAAGTCAGCAGAGCCTCATAGAAGCTGTTGTCAAAGGCCCAGCACTGCCCTCAAGGAGGAGCCAGAGTCCCAGCAGATTTCCTTGGGGACGTTTGGGATCCCAGGGATACTTGGGGCCATGTCTGGACACATTTTGGTTGTCACAATTTTGGGGGTGCAGGTATGAGTTGTGCTACTGATATGTACTAGGTAGAGACCAGTGATGTCACAAAACATCCTACAGTGCACAGGACAGTCCCAGCAGAAAGAACTGTCCACCCCGTAATGTCAGTCATGCCCGGGGGGGGGCACCCTGCTCCACCCTGGCCTCAGTATTGGAGGGAGTTTGGCTGCTGCTGCTTGTCTTACCTGAGGGCCAAGTCCCCGGGTGATGAAGTTCATGTGTCACAGTGTAGTTGGCACTTGTTGGGCGATTTGACCTTTGGTGGCAGGTTTCTGTTTGTTCTTGACAAATTATTCGATAGCAAACTATCTTCTACTCTAACTTTTAATTCAGAGGGTATCTCAGCTTGGTCCTCTTATAACTGGAGATGCAGGCCTTTTTTCACCATTTTTAATTGTCTCAGCTTTGAAGAGGAACCTCATGGATTGGTTCTGATCCAAGGAATGTGGTAGTTTTTATTCCAGCTATTTGGATCATTCCATTGCAGATTTTCCTACAGCATTTGTCTTTTAGCTTATTTTACCTTTTGCTTGTAATCTATATTTTACCTTTAAAATTTGTTCTATAATGACATGTAACTTTCTTTCTATAATGACATGCAATTGAACAGGTGTGAAGCCTGCATTCTGAGCCTCAATTCCATTACTGAGGACCATGTAGGAATCTGGTCTGAAATTCGACCAACCTTGGTCCAAATCTGAAAATTGGATTTTCAGACTGATTACATGAGTTCATTCTCTTGCCTCTGTCTCCAAACTACAAACTTCAGAGGGTAATCCTTAGTTCATTGAAGATTTCCATCACTGGGGAGATGGAAAATCAGAGTTTTCTATAATGAGATTATTGTTTGTTTGGTAAAAAATAATGGTGTCACTAAAATGAAGAGGAATCATGCAAGGCTATAAATGAATTTTTATAAAGGAATGAAAAAACATTGCATTGTTTGGTTTTTATCCTCAAATGATTTGAGGGCGGGGAGCCTTGGAAGCATAAAAATATTTACTAATAATCAACCCCTCATAAAATGAACCCTAATCCACAGACTCAGAGGCTTCTGTCCATGGTGGGTGGTACCTCATTGATTATTTGTCAATTCTGTTCCTCACCAATGTAAAGCAATTGCAAAGTGAAATGGAAATTCGGATAAATTTCACCCCAGAAATGCAGGATTTCATAAAGCATATGGAAGAGAGAGATAACTGCTCTAATTGCAGGTAAAGCCATTGCCACATAAGGATGGAGTGGAGTCAGATGGTTAGCAATGAAGGGAAAATTGACAAGCATGATTACAAGACAAATGTTTCAGAAGAGAAAAACTTAAATATCAAAGATGAAGAGAGGCTCTTGGGGAAATGGGTACAGCCTTCACACACTTCGACAGAAGTGACCCTCTTGATTAGCACACACTGAGAAAGTCAAACATGAAATAAAGGTGTCACTCTAGTGTCAAATTAGTCAGAAAAAAAATGATTCTCACCCCCAAATAATGAACCCTTGATTCTTGCTGTGTTCATTCTGACATTTTATGCATAGTTGCATTTATAACTTAAATGTTAGCTTTGGAATAAAATATTGTAATTTGGGTTTCATTTTTCAAGATACCACTCCAATCAAACATTGCACTATGTGCTTTGAATTTCTGGTCCCATTTTAATTGCACTTATGTTAAATGGTCCTTTTTCCCGTACCAACCATCCTTGGACAACTGTCACCTCTTGCAATGGAATCTCATACAATGACAGAGTTGAAAGAATGTTCAGATGCCATCAAGTTCACCATTCTCTCCCAAATGAAGAAATTCAGACTAAATGGCATTGTCACCTGGCCTGAGGTTACAAACTACATGAAACCTTTTCATGGAGTATAAAATCACTCCAAGTCAATAAAATAATTTCCAGACAAGACAAAGGGCTTTTGAAACTCTTTGGTGTGCTTCTGAGTTTGAAATCATTTATTTGTATAAGAGCAATAAGTATAACTATTTTGTCCATATTTTTAGCAGTCCCCTTCATGTTTGCAGTAAAAAAAAGTGAGAGAACAGGAATTGTGAATCCCACATCTTCTGCAATAGTCATTTTCTGCTCCTGAAAATCTGTTTCGGCTCAGTGTTTATTTTTATGTTCTCCTTCACTTAGTGTAATCTGTGATAGATTACTATGCAATTAATTCAAATTACCAACATATCATTATGCTAATCTTTTTAACTACCTTGAAGTGAATATGGTACTGATGTGACAGGTTCTCACTGTCTGAGGAAACCATATGGAGGCATCTGCTTCCCTCCTGTTCCAAAGATGATGAGGTCACTGTGTCCTTACAGTGCTTTTCTCCCAGCTTCTACCCCAGTCAGCATCACACCTTCCCATTTACCCCGGGTTTCTAAAACTGGTGATCCACAAGCCAGAAATGGCCCACAAACAGTTTTTTTGTTTTTTACCCCCAAAACTCATGCAATTTTTTTTAAACATCTGAGTTAGTGGCCAACTTCAAAATTTGAATTATAAATTTGAATTATAAATCCAAAAGTCTAGCTTCTCTTGGAAAAAAAGGGGGAAGAGTTTGCAGGATTGCTTTGCCTTTGCACCAGTCGCTAACACCTAGTAACGAGTGGCCCCTTTTTATGGGATATCCACTTTGCAGTGTGACTTGGTCCCATCAAATCCTACTGTCCCTACAGAAACGAAATGTCAGTTGTTAACATATATTTGTGCTAATCTTTTTCTTACAGGAAATTAAGGTGAAGTGTTTCACATATTCATGTTCCTAGAGAGAGTGTGGAGATGAAAATGGGAGGGAGCCTTCTTACACTCATCTGTTTCACACCAAACTCTTGTAGGCACTTGAGTTAGCAAGTTCTGACTTAGCCTACTGTTCCAGCATCATTTAGTGTCTGTGTTAGTCAGGGTTCTCCAGGGAAAAGCAGAACCAATGGGATATATCTATCTATCTATCATCTATCTATCTATCTATCTATCTATCTATCTATCTATCATCTATCTATATCTATATCTATATCTATATCTATATCTATATCTATATCTATATATATCTATATATATAGAGAGAGAGAAATAGATTCAGTATAAGGTGATGTCTCATGCAGTTATGGAGGCTGAGAAGTCCCATAATATGCCATTTGTAAGGTAGAGACTGAGGTAGGCAGTGATGTATTTCAAAGGCCTGAGGGATGGGTGGACATGCCATTAGTGTATTTGCCAGTCCAGATCTGAAGGCCTGAGAACCAGGAGCATCAAGGGCAGGAGATCAGTGTGACAGCTCAAGCAGTCAGACAGAGCTAATTCACCTTGTTGTTCAATTCACAACAAGGATTGTTGTAATGGATTGGATGATGGCTGCCCAAATGGGGACGGCCGTCTGGTTTACTCAGTCCATCAGCAGGAATGCTAATCTCATCTGGACACACCCTCACAGACACACCCACCTATCTGAGTATCCTGTGGCCCAGTCAAGTGACAAGTACAATTAGCCATCACAGTGTCCTTGCTGTGGGGATGGAAGATATGAATGTACATGAATTAACAGAGAAGAACAGTGAGAACAGTGTGTATAGGCTTCAGGGACCAAGGTAGGCTGCCGGTGAGGACAACCCACCAACATTTGGAAGTGAACAGCACGAATCTTAAAACCAAGAGGTCTTCGTACTGGACTAGTGGGTATATGACTGACTTTCAGGTTGTTATTCTCAGTCCTGTGATTTTTCCAGGGAAATTTGAGTTCCTCCATGAAAAGACGACAGGACAGCACACGTATCTCCCTTGTGTTCAGTGCCTCACAGTGATCGTGGGTTTACTTACCCATTTTCGATATCCTTCCCTCCTCCTTTTATATACTCATTGTAGGGAGGTCTTATGCTATCTTAAAATGATTTAAGGTTAAACAGAAACAATTGCCTGTTCTTCTTGATGAGAGCGAATGAATGTCTTTTTTCCTCTTCCCAAATAAAGAAATCTCTAGAGTATGTAAAACTGTAGATAGCAGGTCCCAATTCCCAATTGACAGACCGGTCCTTTGATTAACATTCTGCCTTTGGGGCTCACTGAGGAGCTCAAAGGTGAAATCGCTAATCAAAGCTCTAGTGGGGTAGTTCTAAATACAGCAATCTTTGGGTGATGGCCAAATGAGAGCGTTGAATCTCCTTGGCATGTTTATATCTGACCTTCATCTATTAACCTCACGGAATGGTAATGAAACTTGCACTCGAGAGAGATGATATTATCAACTTCAGGATAAATCTATTTAGTGAATAAGTAATAAGCAAAATTTTAAATAAGATGAAATTCCTGGGGGCTCCTTGGAAAAAATGTAAAATTGCAGTTTGGGAAGGCATTTACCATAGAAGTATGTAAATGATAATTAGCTCACAGTTTCTCAGCCAGAAAGTTTCTTCCTTACTAAATAATGCACTAGAAAGAAAACAAAGCACCACCATGAAAATCTGCGGTGACCAACACGAGCTGAGTATGGATTTCTAGAATCTTGTTTTAACGAGCTGTGTTCAAGTGCTCTTGTAACAATAGCGATCAGAAATAAAGACACTTGGAAGGAGAGATGGAACAGAAAGAAATGAAGTAGCTACGATAAAAATGGCTGTGAGTGACCTGATGGTCGTGAAACGGATGGGAGACGTGAACGGTGGTGAAGGAGGTTTATTGTGTTTGCTTGTCTAGTTTTACTGGGACAAGACAGAGATGAAGTGCGAGATCTTATTAATGATTGTTCCCCTTTGAAGGCCCTTTCCACCCCCAACTGTTACTCACCAAGGACTTCTGAGACTCCTGGCATTCAAGACCCTTCACCCTCTGGCTTTCACTTCCACTGTTTAAACAGGGGTCCTACCTCTTCCCTCAGGAAGTAGTAACGACTAGTGGTTATGGGTCTGGGTTTAATTTCTAATTCTACTATTAACTAGCTGTGGGACTTTGGATAAGATGACTCCATGTCTCTTAGCCTCAATGTCTCTATCTGTAAAAGGGGGTCATTGATCATGGGCTTCAAAGAGGATTAAATGAGCTCGTCTATGTCACGTGCTTGATATAAAGTAGGCACAGCAGAGATGTTGGCTATCATGGAGATACATTTAACTTCTCCCTGTTTCTCTGTGTTAGTCCTTCCTATCTGAAGCCTCCTCCCTCCCTGTCCCTTCATGTCCCGCTCCGTCCTTCGGGTGCCTCTCCAGAAAGCGTCCTGACTCCCCACCACCGCTGAATGTCGTGCTTCACCTCTCCTTCCACCTCTTCTTTTTCCTGGAAAACATACACTCAACATTTGATCGTCAGCTCCACGAGGGCAGGAAACACGTCCCAGTCCTCTCTGTAATCACAGTGTCCAGTAGCTGTTAGCTGCTGAGAGAGACAGAGCAAGGGAATGGTGACAAGAGAGGAGAGGCAGGGCAGCGAGGAAGAGGAGATGTGGAAGGCGAGGACACAGATCCCCCAGAGAGAGCCCCAGAAGAGGCCCCGGGAGGACTGAGGGGAGAGAGTGGAAAGCGCATTGCGGGTACGTGGCGTGGTGTTCCCTCCGCAGTGGCTGCTGCCAGGAAATGCCCCGACAGCCCTTCAGAGGGCTCTCTGCTCGAATAAACCAGCTCTGTGTAAGCAGTATCCCTGTGTGGTCATCAAAGAGTGTGCAAGCGGCTCTCTGTGAGAGGGAACAGATCATTGCCTCTCTGATGAGGTGGCCGCTATGCCCCTGGCTATTTCTGGGCACTGCTCTAATGAAATCTCAGAATACATTCAAACTAGGACCGCTGGAAGGACAGTGCTGGGGAGCTGGGGGGGGACGGGCCAGTCTTTCTGAGGCTTAGGGATTCTGAGTGATGACCTTGGGCCACCCCCATTGGCTGCTGTGAGCCGGTGTCCATGGAGATCGCTGTCCCCGGGGTGCTCCACAGTCCTCCCCTCCCCTGCACTCTACAGCTGCCGCAGCCTGTTATCTCTAAAAGGTTGATTGGGGGATTTCTGTCTATTTTCAGCCATCCTGCTAAAATTCCGTAATCCTCTTCCAGGGGTGTCTCTGCCTGAGATTTTCATTACTTGATGCCTAAACCAGTGGCTGGAGAGGTCCCGATAAGGAAGGTGGGAGCTGAGCGTCACAGGGGACCAGAGGGCAGCACTCCTGGATTGCCCTCCCGAGGACTCTGCTGTCGCAGCTCAGACCACAGACAGAGCTGTTTGTGACATGTGGCTTCAGGGACTTCCGCAGGGCCTTGCTCCCAAATTCTCCCGGATCAGCGACTGTTCTTTGAAGGATCATGGGCAGAGGTAAGGCTCAGCGTACAAATACCTTGACACAGCTTGCGCTGTGACACAGCGTGTACCTTGACGGTGTACAAATACGTGGGACACAGCTTGATCCCCTACTGTGTGCCTGGCCTCACACGATGCGTTTTACAGGCACGGTGCGCTTTAAGTGAATCCCTAGATCCATTGCATCCATCCATATATTCATTTACACAGTAGACATGCATTAAGCACCTATGGTGTTCAAAACAAAATGGGGATAAAGCAGTTAACAGAATAAAATCTCTGCTCCCCTGAAGCTTACAGAAATGAACAAACACACATAAAACATGTCCGGTGTTACAAGTGCTCAGGTGAGAGTAAGCAGAGCACAATCCGGAGGGAAAGGAGGGCGAAACACTCTGGGAAGAGCAGGCTAAGCAGAGGGGCCAGAAGGTCAAAGGCTCTGAGGCCGGAGTGTGTGGGGTGGTTTCTCAGGAATTGTGTGAAGGTGGTGGTGGTGGGAGTGGAGTGAGGAGGAAGTGGGAGGGGTGCGGTCAGGGTGGGAGGGAGTAGCCCGGTCCTGCAGGGTCTGGTCAGGGTGAGGATTTGCTTTTCTGCTTTTCTGGAGCTAGATGGGTTCGAGCAGGGGGATGACCTCATAGGCGTGTTTCACAATGTTCACTTCTACCATTGTATGAGCAACAAGCTATAGGAGGGAAAGGCAGGACAAGGTAAGAGTCAGGAGAGAGGATGGCCTGGGCTGGGCTGGTACAGGTGGGGAGAAGTGGTTGGATTCTCGATAGAGTTGCCAGTGGATTGAGTGTGGAGGGTGTGTAAGAGAAAGAGAGAAGCCAAAAACATTTCCAGGGGTTGTGGTCAGAACAACTGGAAAAATGGAGCTGCTGCCATTTTCTGAAATGAGACAGGCTGAAACAGGAACGGGCTAACTTACATTTGTGAATGAAGCATAATTGCTCCCATTTTACGGATGGGGAGACTGAGGCATGGAGTTTATATCAGTTACTCAAGATGACGTGGCCCTGACCCTAACAAAATGCATAGTACGTGGTGATGTGTATTATGTAATCAATTACATTATAATACTTAGGATTGTCTTGGTTACAAGTGACAAGAAATCTTGAGAAGCTAACTGCGGCAAAACTATAGAAAGTAAAGGCGAAGGTGTTCTATGTACCCCAGTGGGTGACCTGGCCTGAAGGGCTCCTGCGGCAGGTAGCTCACGGCACCACAGACGAGCTGCGGAAAGCAGGTGTCAGAACCTGCTCCGGGGGCTGTCTCTGTGCACCTGGCATCCTGCTCCCCCCCCCCAACGTTGGGTTGACATCCCCGCTGTTCATACGCCGCCTCCGCAGAACAGCACAGACATGAGCAGCGGTACCTGTAAATGCCAGACAAAAGACAAGGTACCGCGTTTTACATCGTTGTTCCGCATAACTTACTCTCCCCCTTCCGGTGAAAGGATGTACCCCCCCCATTGCCATGTGACTTGCCAGGCCTCTGGTGGGACCAGGGTGCCTCCCGCCTCCTTGACGTCGGGTTTGGCCGTGGTATGAAGGTGAACACAGTGTCTGCCGCCTACGAATGCGAGCTTTCCCAGGCGCCACGATGTCCTACCAGCCTCTTGCTTTTCTCCTCCGTCCTAAAACCGCCTATGTCCTTACGGACACTATGCCATTGGTGAAAAGACACGTAGAGCCACCGACCCAATGTCATGCTGCTGACGCTCCACATGATGAAAGGTAGGTGTTTGCTGTTTTGAGTCACTGAGATACCAAGGTCGTTCGTTACTGCAGGAAGCTGCCTGGCAAGCCAGGGACAGACTCTGTATATCATAAGCCCTCCCGCGGACCACGATGTGCCCAGGGAAACGGGGTGCTGTGTTGAGAAGGGTAGCCAGGCTGTGCTGTGCGAACAATCCCCAAACCTTTGTGCGTTAGCACACCTATCAGGTTGGTGCAAAAGTCATTGTGGTTTAAAGGCTTAAAAGAATTGCCAAAAACCGCGAAAACTTTTGCACCAACCTAATAACTTGGTTTCTAATTCCCTGTGTGTGTATCAGCAGGGCCTGTCCTCCATCAAACAGCGCCAGCAACAGAACTGCCTTATTCTGACACTTGATCTAAATACCCAGCCTCCAAGGTCCCAAGACAGGAAAATAAAACTAGAAATTTATAAAGGATGTTAAGAGCCATTATTCAAAATTACAGACACTATTTCCATCCATTTCCCAGCAAGTAACATGGCCCGACCTACCAGCAACAGACACTAGAAGAGAACGAAGTTTTCCTCTGTGCCCAAGAAAAAGAAAACGAAATTGACTTTGGTTATCCTATGGCTCTGTCTCTCCCATGAGAACTATGTTTGACCCAGCGTAAGCCATGTGCCCACGTCTGTGGTCTTTATGACAAAAGTAAAAGAGGAGAAATGAGTCACCCTGAGCAGCAGTGACCACTCTCCCTGCTGTGTGACAGGACTGCACTGGGTCTCCAACTGCAATGTCTTGTGGGCTGGGAACCTTGAGCTCTGGTTTTGTGTTGATAATTTACAAAAATGACAATAGACCTGTTATCCAGAGGTTCACTTTGCTTATGTGTTAAATGTCAAAAGTAATTTTAAAAATTATTATTTGGGGAGGAGGGAAAGAGCATGGGCCTCTTTAAATGTCTTGTGGAAGATATGGACCAAACATTTCATATGCACAAGAAAGGATTCAACTCCTTCGAAGCTCAGGTGTTTCAGATCAGTCCTAGAAAATGATATATCAGGCCCCTTCCAACTTTGACACTTTATGATTCAGCTGGACAGATCTGAGCTGGAAAATAAAGGAGAGAAAAATAGAGAGGGAGGCATGTGGCAGTAAAGAGAAGACATAATCTACAGGTTACGTGATCTGCAAACGTGCCCCAGGGGCTGTCATCCTCTGCTTTTCATCAGCAATGAAATTTTTATCATGTCCTGCTTTAACCGATCAAAAATATATATGTATATATACCAGGTGGATTTATTTTCACACATTTTCAGTGAGTTGACAGTCTCTTATTCTTAACTAAAATATGGCTTGGGTGACATCACTCATTTGCAAAACAGCCTACTTTGTACATCCGAGTGACAAATGGCTGATCGGTCGGTTGGTAAATAAGGAAGCAGCCCTCAGCTGTGTCATGTTCTCAATAGTTAACGTGATTCAGTTTTACACCAGGCATTGTATATCTTAGAGCAGAGAAAAGAGTGCTTCTGGAGCGCAGGGGGGGACCATCTTCATCAGACCATCAACTTCTCTGGGTGTTTTGGCAATCACAATGCCACTTTGGTATGTGGATTCTTTAGACTTGAAGACAATAAAGGTTCGAAGGACTCAGGGAAGGCTTTTTCCTCCTCGTTAGCTGCCTCATATAATTTGGCTAGAGGGCCTGGTCCAGGAAGAGAGCTATTACCTGAGGTGAATACGAAGAGTGAGCTCGTGTGGGGGCGAGGGGAGGTCACCTGCAGCCCTCTCTCCATGTCCCTCTGTCTCTGCAGGGCGTGGTAAACACGTGTTTACCACATATTTGCTCTTCCGTCTTCCTGGCAATTGTCCTCTTCTCCTTTGAAGTCCCAGGGCCCCACCCCCTCCTCCTTTGCTCAGGATGATATAAGCCTCAACTGCTGAGTGCCTAGAGGTCTTATATTCCTATGGGGCCCCCATACATATGTAATTAAATTTGTTTTTCTCATGTCAACTTAATTGTTAGACCAGCCAAAAGAACCTAGAAGGGAAGAAAGGGAGAGTTTTCCTCCTCTACAACACACATCACAGAGTCACCAAGTGAGCAGAGACTAGATTCTAACAGCAGCATGAGAGGCAGAAGGTGCCAAAGTCAGCATTCTTCTTGAGGTCCCAGAGAACGGTGGGGGCCATGGTGAAGGCCAAGGTGTCTTGCCAGCTTTTCCAGCAGTCAGAACAGGTCGTCGGTTCTTTGGCTGAGTACTGTATGAAGCAGTTGAGTTCCCAGGAAGAGGAAAACTGAATGAAATTTGGTGATCCTGGCTGCTCTGTGTGTCTTGGAAGCTACGTTTGGTCCAGCCTACATCATGGGCCCTCTTCTGTAGTCAAGGTTTACTAAGTAAACATCTCAGTAAACTATGTGAGACGAGTGTGTAAAGGTGTGTTTCTATTACAGCACACCCTGCAAGCAAGTCCATGGGTACGGGGAGACCAACGGGGTACACAGAGCAAATTATATTCTTATCTCCCACCCTGGGCTCATTCTAGGGCATAGACCTATTGAATGGAATGGCATGTAAAATAGTCTATCTGAATTTAAAACACATCATCCCTGTTTCTTCTTTGTGAGTCACATTATCATGGATGTCCCGCTGGGGTGAAGACAGAAATGGAGCTGGCCATTGGCATTGGACTGGAAAATTGATTTGCCGTATGGGCAGCAGCGAGAAGGACCCCTACACTGTGTTCTGGTTGTCTGAGTGTTGCTTCTGTGTGATTTGGAATAATAGGAAACTCAGAAACAGCCCAGGAGTCCAACATTTCTCACATTATCAGATGCCTCACTGCCATGGCGAGCCTCCCAGGTTCCTTGTTTGAAAATTTCCGGGGTCAGGACATCACTGCCCTGACATTACTGGATGGTTCTAACTGTTTAAAAGTTCTACAACCATGAGCTCTCTCCAATGTGGTTTCTGTGTTACAACTATGAGCTCCTATGAAGACGTACACATCGACCTACCCGCTGTGACTTTCTGCTGGTTGTGATCCTTTCGGGACCTAAGTTTACTTCAAGGTAAAGTGGAAAACTATTTAGAAGGCTCTTGAGGGATTTTATTAATGCGCAATAGGAATCATGCTGAGTTCAAATCCAGGCCCGAGTGGGGAGGAAAATCTCACAAATATTAAGCTGAAATTGTATGGTATTTGCAGTGGCTTTTCCTTTGTTACCATAGTTCTCTACATGGCAAAAGGGGCATGAAAGGAATATCTGATTCGGGGCCTCAACTTCTCCTTGGGTTTCCCTAGATATATAATATCAGATTAATTCAGCTTGTTGTGACTCAACAATCCAAATTTTGCTTGTCATTAGAGTTGCTAGGGACAGAATGAGAGAGATAATGTGGAAAATAGCAGACAATTTGAAACGTTGAGTTAAAGCAACAGGAAGGAGGAAATCAAGAGAGCCGTTGTGTACATCTGCCTGAATTCGTGACAGTCCACTTAAGGTCCTTCGGCCTTGAGAAATATCACAGGTCCTTCGCAAACAGTAGGCTGAAGGGGAAACAATAGAAAATTTCAAGTTTGTCTGAGTTCACTTCTAACGTTGACATGATGATGAAAACTGTAACAATATTGTATGGTATCACAGATGACAATATGTAGCCACTGACCTGAGTTCTTTCCCACAGAAAGAGAAAGCCAGCTTCCATCATTACAGACAGCTGTCACTTCTCTCTAAGCCTTTCCTCTTAGGTCTGTACCTTCTCGGGTCTTCCAAGCAATCAGCTACTTGGGGATACAAAGATGGTGAAGACCCGGGCTCTGCCTTACAAAGTTCACTGTCTCCAAATTGTCATGGTTTCCAGACACCCCTCCGCACCCTCCCATCAGCCTCTTCTCTCTGACTTACCCCCATTCCTCTGAAATATGGCCTTTGCAATCAGATTGTTTGTCTGGACTGACAGGTGGAGAAGGTAGTAGGACAGAGACCTTCCATGTGTGTGAAACACTGTGCTTTTATTCATAAAACCTGAGAACCTACCAGCTCACCACGAGCATACGGCCAACGCAAGCTCTCCGGTCCCCTCATCCATAGCGCATTTGTCCAGTGTACTTCCTGGAAGTGTAGTGAAGGGTTGTACATGCATGTCCATCAAATCTATCTTAATGGTCTGGACTCTTGACTTGTGTCTTATTAGTGTGAGAGTCCTTTTTAGATGCAAGACCCAGGTCACTTTCAAAGCAGAGAGTAATCCTCCAGTCGGCCAAAGGCACATTAGCGCATGACAGGAAGTCACGTGGCACAGATCCCAAATCCCTCGCCATTGCATGTGTTAGAAAAGGTCACAGGAAACATGAGGTTCAATGCAGAAAAGCAGACCTGCAGTGATCTCTGTCTCTGTGGAAATAAAAGGTAGAGCTCTATTGAAAAGTTGCAATGTTCCCTTTCAGATGTTTTAAAGATGTAATTCTAAATTCATCCTTATAACACTCAGTGGTTTGCTCAATATCCGGAACGTGGGGCTCACAGGCTCCCCTTCCGATGCCTGCACGGGGGTGGGGGTGGGGGGGGGTGTCACATCACATGGAAGGAAGTGGCCTTTCCGTCAGCTCTCTCCAGGTTTTAGTGCTCCAGCAGGAGCTATATTTCTTAGGAGCTCCCAAACTTACCCTGAGGTACCATAAAAGATTAAGCGTGCCTCTCTACTAGGAAGTAGATTTTTTAAAATCCTGATTTATTTCAAATGGGTGCAATAAAGCATTCTGATTGGCCCATGTGGGTAAGACAAACAAAGAGGATAGAAATCATGACACTGAAAATATTTTCCAAAAACTGTTTCCTGCTCCCATCACGGTACATTTCAACAGTATGCAAATTAGGTGGCACCATTGGATGGTAATTATGTTTTCTTAATGTTTCCACAACAGCTCAGCGTTTGCCCAGATTTCAGTATTTTAGCAGCATAATGGTCACATTGGAAGGGATGAACACCCATTATATCTCGAGAAGGAAGACCTTGAAAAATCAAATTCAGATAACGCAAAAAATATACTTTCCATTCCTAATGCGTGTCATAGTTACCTTAGCAAGGGAGACCAATAGAGTGCTCTCTTCAGAAAAAAAAATGCATAAAATTCAAATGAATTAATTAGAAATATCCTGAAATGCAAATCCCTCAAATTCTAAACCTGTCCTCAGAACACTTCACAGAACAATTGGACGCTCAGGGCGGGTGGCTCTCACTAGTTCATGCCACAGGGTGAAGTTCTGGGTGATGTTGATAAATGCTATCTCTTGTCAACTAAATTTGCAAAATGCACTAGATTAAACAACGGTAACCAAGTTACCAAGCTACCAAGAACAGTCTTTAATATGGCAAGGGGGAGGGGCACTGCCATACCTGGCTGGCGTTGTCAGGGTATGGCATCAGACCCTCTGTACTTGGAAGATGTTAAAAACTGTCTCTTTCTCTTTGGGGTTTTTTTCTAGTGGGGTGCTTTTGTGTGTTTTTCAGAGATGCCCCACTAAGAACCTCCAACTGCCCTGTGGGGACATTTGTCTTCGTCCAGTCTCCTAGGTTTCCTCCCTTATGCTCTGGAGTCAGACCACAGGGGTTGGCATCATTAATTGTGAATAAATTACCTAAACCCCTATGCCTCAGTTTCCCCCAGCCTTGAAATAGGATGATAATGGAATCTAGTTTTCAGGGCTCTGAGAAGGATTTCACGAATTTTTAATGTACAGTGTTTAGTTAGACAGCAGCTTGTCACCTAGTAAGATCTTGTAATAGATGCTGTTATTGTTAATATAATGTACCAAAAGTTTGAAGGCGTTTTCTAGTAGTTATTAGCAAAGACACAAATTTAGTGTCAATGAAGGTGGTGAAGATGGAAACTAGGCACAAAGAATTCTGCCCGGAGAGACAAGAAATAGGTTCTAACATCACGTGTGATGTTGTTCGTGGCAGAAAAGCACTGGCTTACCTTTAGGAGACCTGGATTCTAGTCTTGGCTCTGCTGCCAACTGCTGTGTGTTCTTGAAAATACAACAGAACATCTCTGGTCTGAACCCAACTGATTCCTTACATGTAGATGAAGAAACATGGCTGTAAGTTCATCGCTTAATTTTGCTGGTTTGAGGCTGGCCAACTCGTACAGTCCATAGTTTCTTCATCTTTAGAATGGGATTATCAGCGCAGCCCACCACAGAGGTTTGGTAAAGATCAAGTGACACGCTCTGAACAGGAGCATACACTAAAAATCATTCACTCGTTCAGCCAACATTTAGGGACCAACTACATTTCTCGATGCTCTGAAGCTGGGAACTGTGGCGAAGAACCTGAAGGATCTCGGTCAACTCCAGTGTCTCCTCTAGTTCTAAAATGCTTGGAATCAGATTGGAAAACAACGGGACTCCTACTTGTTGTCTGGGAAGGTTTGCGGCTGCTAGCCCCAGGACACGTCTAAGGCAGCTGTCCAGTGGGATTTTCTGTGGTGATGGAAGTGTGCTGCGTCTGCACTGACCACTGCAGCCGCCACCAGGCACGTGTGGCTGTGGGACATGTTAAACACAGCTAGTGCCACTGAGGGGCTGTGTCATTTCATTTAAGGTCAAATAACTTATATTTGAAAAGCTATATGTGACTGGTGGTGACCCCATCAGATAGCACAGAATTCCAGTCCCCTAAAGCAGAGGGTAGAGAAGGAAGAAAAGAGAAATAAATGGAGGCGGTGGGGTCTGATTTGAGAGATACGTTTGCCCCTTGGTGGAGGGGTGTGTGTGTTTATGTGACAACAGATACGTGGTTTTCTTGTTTGGCAATATTGGACCCTGGGACTCAGATAATGGTGTGTGTCTGGGAGAGACTCCAGCTTAAATCTTGAAGACTTGCCCCTTGTGTTGCCCTGAAAACAGAGTGGGGGAGCCCTCAACCTCTGTGTCCTTACAGAGTCTAATTCCATGTGTTTCGTGAGCTAGGAAGAATCTAGGATTTATTAGATGTTTTCTACTCATTGGTCCTTAAAACAGGCATGCTTTCAGAGACACTAAATGCGAATGTGCCACTGATGGTGAGCGATTTAGAAAACGTATACTTGGGGCCTCTGATTCTGTAAGTTCTGTAAATCACAGAGCTGAACGGGTTGGGGAGCGTGGCTCCCAGATTCACACACTGAGCCAGACATCGCCAGGTCTTCGTGAAAATGCCTGCTCTGGCCAGAGGGTTGGTGATCTCCAAGTCCCTTCTCTCTCCAGGCCTGGGCCGTCCCCCACTTACATGCAAAGGGTCAAGTCCTCTGCTGTTTAAACAAGGTGGGCATTAGAGACTAGGTATGTCCAGAAAATACCCTGGGTTTCTCCTCCACGACTCACACTGCACGCTGCTAGGACACTGTGTGTGAGGATTTCCCACATCAGCTACATGTCCGGCAATTTCATTCAGTCCTGACACCATCTACCTGGAATTAGGGCAGACACCACAGGTTACGGGCTCGATCCCACAAGACTGTCCCCACTTCAGATGCCAATCACAAGTCCCAAGTTGTCACCTTACGTCTGGCCAACCAGCTGTAAATAGGGGGTCCTGCAGCCCCCATCTGTAGGTTTGATAATTTGCTAGAATGGCTCACAGAATGCAGCCAGATGAGGAGGTTCAGAGGGTTGAAGGAATCTGAGCACAGGACCTTGTCCCCGTGGACTTGGGGTACACCTGGTACATGCCTGCACTGGCCAACCCAGAAGCTCTTCCAACCCCATAGTTTTAGGATTTTTATGGGACTTCATCACATAGGTGTGACCGGTTATCAACTCAACTGCCAGCCCCTCTCCCCTCTTCAGAGACTAGGGGTGGGGCTGAAAGTTCCAAGCTTCTCATTACAGCTAGGTCTTTCTGGAGGCCAGCGCCCATCCAGGAGCCACCAGGAGTCACCTCATTAGAACAAAAGACCCTCTTATCACCCAGGAAATTACAAGTATTTTAGGAGTTCTGTGTCAGGAACCAGGGACACAGAGCAATTTATATAATTTTTTAGCATTTCACTGTGTGACAGAGGATATTAGAGGCCTGCTTAGATTTGAAACCCGTTTCATCACTTATTGCCTGTGTGACTCCGGGCAAGTTCCTTAACTTCTCTGTGCCTCACTTTATTCGTTTCTAAAGTAGGGATCATAGTATGTAATTTATGGCAGGTGTTTAAATAGTTAGTATACGTAAAGCATTCAGAGCAGAGCCTGGTACAAAGTGAGCCAAGGAATGCCAGCAAATTCATTGTAAGAGCTCTTCCAGACAAGAAATAATAATAACAAATAAATAGAGTTCAAAATGGGATGATAGATGGTATGTATTCCATCAACTCCGAATGAGAGGAAAGCAATCAGCAGGGGCAAAATCGAGATTGGGTTTTCGTTACATTCTGGATGTCGGTTTCAGAGCTGTGTACCTCACATGTGCTCTGGCAGATCTACCAAGGGGGGTCTGCCAACACGCGGACAGACAGTGGAGAGGGCCTAGAGCGGGACAATCGGGCCATGTCTCTGTCATTCCAGGGTGAACACAGGAAAAAATAGAATAAAACAGGACAAATCCGACAGAACCAGAAACGAGAATGTTCTGTGGGATACAAGCAGACTTCTGAAAAGGATCAATTCTATAAAACAGAAGAAAACACTTGGCTTCTTCAAAAGGACACAAGAGGAAAGCATTTCTGTGATATGAGAAGTCTCATGAAAAAAAGAGGCTGACATAAAAAGGCGGCAGTACACAGTCCAAGAGAGCACGTGGGCAATAAGAAGGGACCTGGGCCTGTAAGGGAAGCACGTGGTGGAGCAGGCTCTGTGTAGACCAACGTAAGAACCTCCCAGAGCGCAGGACACAGAGAGGGCGACAGGAGAGGCCGCCCATGGGATGGATGTGGATGACCAGGGGGACGTCTCAGCCGGGTACTTGCCAGGAGGGAAGCAGAGGTGAGAAACGCATGACTGGAAACAGTCAGTGCTCCTGGAGAGGCTAGGACTGCGGGAAGTTACTGCGTCTGCAGAAGAGCAGGCTTTACCCCATTCGCGACAAAATCACAGAAAGAAGCCACGCAGGAAGCCTGGGAACCCTCTTCTGCGGTCCCTGCAGCCAACACCAAAAGACTGCAGGGAAACACCTGCCGAGTCTTGATGGGCAAAGTGTGTGTCCTGAGATGTCCATACCCAAACCACACGTAATCCCTTTGTGGGGACGACTGACAGGCTCTCAGCTGGGCAAGGCTTAGGAAGCATGGGAACCACGGCCTGTGTGGCTGCTGGTTGTTCAGGGGAAGCACGTAGGCGATAGCCTTTAAGGGAGTTGGGTTGGGGGCAGTGGAGGGGCACAGATGGAGTGAACCATGACCTGTATTTGTTTCCCCCGGCTGCTGTCACAACTGACCACTAATTTAGTGGCTTAAAACAACACAAATTTGTATCTTACAGTTCTGTAGGTCAAAAGTCCAGAAGTCCCAGGTCTTCATAAGAGGGAGGCAAGAGGGCCGCTGTGAGAGAAAGGAGACGAGACACAGAAGCAGAGGTTAGAATGATGTTCTTTGAAGATGGAAGAAGGGGGCCATGGTCAAGGAAAGCATGGAGCATGGAGGAGCTGGAAAAGGCTGTGGGGAGAATCTGTTTCCCGGCCTTTTCCTGGGCCAGCAGCAGCAGCCTCACCTGGGAAAGTGATAGAAATGTACCGTCTTGAGCCTCACCTCAGACCTGCAGACCCAGAAACTCTAGAGAGATGGGGCTTGGCAATCTGTGTGCGAAGGAACCGCCAAGAAGCTGGTGATACCATGCTGGTTTGAGAACCATGGGCCGAGGGGCTGGTGTGGGAATTGAAGGATGGATATTCTGCCCATGCTTTTGGAAGCAGCTGTCATTCATTAATTCTTTGTCAAGGGGGAATGTCCATAAGTTCTATGAAGGTTGAATTTCTTTAAGTTTTAATATCACGGTATATTTGTCATACTGATTCCCCGCATCACTTTAAATAGGATTGAAGATGGCTTGTAAAAGGCACTAACTCATCCTAAGCAGGTGAGGCCCTAGTCCCGTTTTTGTTATCGGTGGGATACTTCTGCAGGGAAGGAAGGATTTGGAAGAGGGGGAAGGGCGGGCCCTGCTCCTCCCCCGTGCCCTCACTCTCCTTTCGACCCCCTCAACTGCCCAGCCCACTCAGGGCAGCCTCGTACATATTAGTTGTGAGTCAACAAACACCGTGTCAGAGGAGGGCGGGCAGAGTATGAAGCCACCGATTCACGCAGTTAGAGACTGTCAGACCTAGAAGAGGTCTCGGAGAGCACCGGGCCGCGGGCCTCACATTACAGAGGACTCCAAGGATGCAAGAGGTCACGCACAAGGTCACACGATGAATGCGCAGATGTCGGGTGAAAAACTAGTCTCAGCTAGTTTTCACCCAAAACAAACAAACGAAAAAAACGACTAACACGAGATAAATGTAACCTGCTCTCATTTTCATTAAGGTTCTCACCTTAATGTGAGGAGAATCCAGTCATTGGCTCGAATGCCAAGGCTGAATGAAACTGAAATTTAGCTGAGGTGTGTGTAGAGCAAGAATAGGCATGAGAAATCTTTGTAGAGCCATAGAAATGAAAATTTGTTGGGGGCAAAAGTACAACTTCTACAACCTAAGCTCAAGGCCATAGATCAGGTTTATGGAGGCGGGGGCTGGGGGCAGGGATGGGGATGTGGAGGAGTTGCCCACAGAAAGGGCAGGACCTTCTGAAAGGGGACAGACAGCTCAGAGGAACAGGGTGACATTCCCAGCTCGAATCATAACACCTACCCAAGGCGTCCTTTATAGGAGTGCAAATAAACAAGAAGGTTCACCGTGACATTAGGCAAAGAGAACTAGCCAAAGAACACAAAGCAGGATTTCCTTTCCTTGACCCAGAAGATGAAAATGATGATGATTTAAACAGGAAAGTATAGAGGCGTGCAGGTGGAGGGCAGGGCAAGGAGGGAGGTGGTGATCCAGGGAAGAAGTGGGAGGAAAGTGTAGAAATTTGTCATCATGGCCAGACAGGTAAAAAGTATGTGCAACCCCCCACCACTCCCCCCCCACACACAAAGAAAGCATGGGGCTCTTAAAATAACCAAGAGGGTACTTTCCCTTTTTTAAGTTTTCTTTTCTTTTTGCTTTTTGTCTCGGTGAGAGGGAATGAGATTCCCCTAGTGGTAAACTTGTTTTAGGAATTGGCCATTTGAAATCATTGGCTGCATTTTGTAGAGTTGGACCACCTAAGTGGGGACACAAACCCAGGGGGACCTTCATTTTCATAGACAAGGTTGGGGGAGTTTCCTATTTTCGAAAACTTAGTTGAGAATTTTTTTTAAAATGCCTTTCTTTTCTCATCTGCTTTCCTCTCTTTATTGCATTAAGTGGAAAGGGAGAGAGAGGGAGAGGAGACAGAGAGGGAGTCTCTGTGCAGGCAAGTCTCAAAGGCCCATCCCCCCACCACCACTCTATGTAAATATCAACCCCGCCACCTTGTGGCCAATGGCTATTTCTGCACCTGGCGTAAATCAATGAAAAATGAACAGCCAGAGAATTTGAAAAAAAATCCCTATACTATAATTTCTCATTACCTTTAACCATTAAATAAAATATGAACTCTGATGCCGTCAATATTAACTAGAAATCAAAGTATAGGTGAGCTAGATGCTTGTTTTAAAATATTTGTTATGAAATGAAGGGCAATTAAAATTTCATAGATACAAAGCCCTTTACCAGAATCTGACACATCAACACCAGCTGGAGAACGTGTCCAGGCCCGTGATTACTATCGTGAAGGCTTTTATTTTCCACACAAACTACAGCAGGTGCCCTTATCCTTCCCTCCTTCGGCCCCTCATCGTTTCCTGCCTTTGTTTCTTTGCCTTGCCCTCCAGTTTTGCTCTCAGAATGTCGTCAAGTTCACGACATGAGGGATTACCTTTGTGTTTTTCACCGTGTGTCCTCAGTGTTTAGCACTGTTCTGACACATAGTAGGCACTCAATAAATATCTGTGAAGCGAATTTGATCGAATTCAAAATAATAAAGTAAACTCTTAAATGTAAAAAGGCAGTTCTCTGAAAACATGTAAATTAGAGAAATCTCTCTGGCGGAAGGGAACTAACATTTCTCAAGGAATCCAGTCAAAGTAGTTTAGCGATAAATCTCTGGTTCTTTCGGAAGCTGCCATGTTTGGGGTTTTGCTGCCAACAGTCAAATGTCCAGAATGTGTCCGCTGGGCAGTGAGATGTCCTTCCTTCGTCCTGAAGAGCTGGGGTCTTCAACAGTGACTGGCACCTTTCGGAACCTGGTAATTAATCAGATGAGGTGAAGAGCACACTTCGGGTGGCCTTGGTTTTGTGCTTTCAGCCCCACGAGTATGGGAATTCTGTTTCTTCTCCACTATTTCCCAGTGCCCCTGGCACATGATCTGAATGAAAAGCTAACTTGTAAGGTGGGGACACGGAAGGGTGATGAATGGAAGGGTGGATCCCGGGACTTAAAGAGAAAGAGAAAATTTCCAATGTCCAAAGAGTCTTTGCACTTATGCTCATAGTTCTGATATGTCACGTGTTGCATTCGCTCCCTGATTTTGTGCGACCTTTATTTAAATACCATCTCTTTGGCAACAGAGTGATTTTTGACACTTGGGATTAAAAATAATGTCTTTGGAAAATGGCAAACCATCTTGATATTTCATTACAGACCTTTTAACAAATTTCTGTTCTCATCCGCAACTCTTCTTCCAAGAAGAACAGAGATTCCCATCAGCAGTTTTACAAAAACACAATGCGTTTCAGTGGTGAGAGTCCAATTAGAGGGGACATAGGCACTGGTGGGAGGACCAGGCTGGGAGCTGGAGACCTGGATTCCACAGGTAGCTTGTCCTCTGCATCAGCTTGTGACCTTGAGCAAGTGCTGCATCTGTTTGGGACCCAGTTCCCTCATCTGCCAAGTGGGAGATATAACTGGATGGTCCCCAAGGCCCTTCAGGCTCTTCATACCACTTAATTTCATTTTGAGGCTTTGTATTTCCCCACGTGCCTCATCCTTGGGTTCAAAAGATGTCGGCGATTTAATCCCAGACCTGTGAGTACGCAACCTTACACGGCAGAGGGGACTTGGCAGATGTGACGAGGTTAGGGACCTGGAGATGCAGAGCTAAGCCTGGATTGGCCAGGTGGCCCAAGTGAATCACGGGTCCTTAAAATTGGCTGTGATCAGAGAGAGATGTGACGACAGGGGAAGGGTCAGATAGGACACTGGTGTCTGATGATGGAGGAAGGGGGACCCTGTGCCCCAAGGAAGGTGAGCAGCCTCTAGCAGCCCCCAAAGACCAGGCAACAGACTCTCCCTGGAGTTTCTGGAAAGAAACACAGCGCTGCTGACAGCTTGCCCTCAGCGCAGTCAGACCCGGGTCGGGCTTCTGACCTGTGGAACTCTACGGTAATAAATGTGTATTGTGTAAACCGCCAGATTTGTGCTAATTCATCATGGCACCTATAGCAAACTACCAAATATGCCCTACAAATACAAGTAATACTCACAAGTCTGGCACTTTCCACAGCCCATTGACTGGGCAAGCCAGGCTTCCTGCAAGGAGACCCAGGAGGCTCAGTTAGGCTGGGCCCCACACGCATCAGAGTCCTCAAGTTTAGAGTTTTTGACACTGATCTCCAAACAATTCCTTTGGAAAGTGAATGTATACACAGGGGACCTCAGAGATATTGCAAGTCCCTTTCCAGACCACCGCAATAAGGCGAATGTCACAGGAAAGCTTGTCACATGAATTTTTTGGTTTCCCAGTGCATAGAAAAGTTATGTTTACACTATACTGTAGTCTCTTAAGTGTGTAGTAGCATTAGGTCTAAAGAAAAAATCCACACAATACCTGTACCTTAATTTAAAAGTACTTTTCTGCTAAAAATGCTAGTTATCGTCTGAGTCTTCGGGGAGTCACAAGCTTCTTACTGGTGAAGGGTCTCACCTCGACGTTGATGGCAGCTGACTCATGGGGGGGTGGTTGCTGAAGGTTGGGGTGTCTGTGGCAATTTCTTAAAATAAAGCAGCAATGAGGCTTGACACATCAATTACTCTTCCTTTTACTTGAACACTTAGAGGCCATTGTAGGGTTACTAATTGGCCTAATCTCAATATTATTGTATCTCAGGGAACAGCTAGGCCCAAGGGGAGAGAAAGAGAGAGAGAGAGAGAGAGAGAGAGAGATGGGGGAATGGCCAGTCAGCCAGTCGGTGGAGCAGTCAGAGCACACACAGCATTTATTGAGTTTGTGGTCTTCTATGGGTGTGGTTTGTGGCGCCCCATAACGGTTACAATAGTAACATCAAAGATCACTGATCACAGGTCACCATGAAAAACATAATAATAATGAAAAAGTTTGAAGTACTGCAAGAGTGACCAACCTGTGACCAAAGACACACGTGAACAAATGCTGCTGGGAAAATGGCACCAATAGACTTTTCTGATTCAGGGTTTCCACAAAACTTCAATTTAGGTAAAAAGCAACATCTGTGAGGCACAATAAAACAAAGTGTGCCTGTACAAAGTGTGTGTGTGTGTGTGTACATACATACATACATACACATATCCATTCCATCAGATAGATCCACCCTGATTTACCAGCACCCCTAGAAAAACCATGGGATGGTATAAAACCCAATTGATAATACATAATAAATGTCACTCAGGCTAAGCCAGTTGCCCCGGGTACGCCCAGTGTGAATAGTAAAAGGACATCCCCAGGCCATGTGTCATGCAGCTCTGGAGCATAAAGGTCATCAGTGTGGGTGTGAGGAGCTCGGAGGCCTAACGTAGCTTCTGGATACATGTAAACTTAGGGAGGGAAGGAGACCCTGGGACTCTCCTCGGCTGCCTCCTTCATTTCACAGGCAACCAAACGGAGCCTCAAAGGATCGGGGAACTGTCCCCAAACTGAAGTGTAACACCTGGAATGTTCTTTCTGCTCTAGCAGAAGTTCTCCTCATGCAAAGAAAAGCGGGATTGGAAAGTGGTCTTGTATTGCAGTGTCCTGGAGTCTACACTGCTTGAGCCTACCTTGGAAGTCAGCTGGCCCCTCACCTTTGCAGGTCCTGCTACTCATACCAGGAAGTCGGCCATGACTTGAGGATCAGGTAGGAGAGGAGGCAGCTGGGATGTGAGAACAGACACTCAGGTCAACTCATGCTGGCTGGGGATGGGCACACACATCTCAAAATGATGGCGAGACTCTCTCCTTTAAAGTGGTCTGAAGTCCACTTTGGCCTAAACAATCTGGATAATGTGGATGTTATCACTGGTTGGTTTGATCCCTTCACAAACATTGGTGAGAAGCCTAGAAGGTTTGACCTGGAAGAAACCTGAGGAGCAGCTAGTTTATCCCCAGGATTATGCAAATGCAAATGGCCCAAGAAACTCAGGGATGCATTCCAGGGGTGCAGCCAGGATTTCGGCCCCGGTTATGAACCCTCAGGCACTCGTCCGTCCACTCTGCTCACTGAAACTTAGATGGTGCTTTCCTGGGAAGACTGTCAAGCATCCTGAAACGTGTTCAGTCTTAGCCCCATCTACTTGCCTCTCAGTCTGCCAGTTGTGCCTCTTGAGGTCAGAATTCATGTGCTCTGAAAGAGTGAAAAAAGTGAACTTGTAATCCCACTTTTTGGTGAATGAATAACAGGCAGTCCACTTCTATGATGAGGATACAACTTCTTTAAGGAGACTGGACTGGAAAGCACTAATTATACGCCAGTCATCTGGTCCTCTAACCATGACATTGTTTGGGAAAACCACAGACTTCTCACTTTCCTTTCATCCACCAAGTAACGTTAACTAGCCATCAGTGATGACCAGACACTCAGCCTAATATATTTAACATTAGATAAAGACATCCAAGTAGAGCCATTAGATAAACTTGAATTTGATGTTAAACCTAATTTGAAGATATTTAAATACTTCACACCTCAGGCCTTTGCTAGGGCAGTTGCTTGGATGATTTATTCCTGATTTCTCTAAATTCACTCCGACAAGGTGCACAAAATGCTTACCTATCAAGTGATACCATTTTAGGAAAATTCGTTTTACTGTTAATACTTAAGGGATGGGGGATTTCAGATTTGGGATATCTGCATTCTCCTGCGATACTTGGTACGTGTCCCTGTGCTGATTTTAAATCTCATCCTGGAAGTGAAGTGCATAGGTAAGAAGTGTTGTGTGAGACAAGCACTACATGTGGCTCTGCCATTTGCAAAGATTGGTAATGCAATAAAATACTCAACTTTGAAGCTGTGAGTAATAAAAATGTGACCTTTCCGTGATAGTTCTGAATGCACTTTAAAATTATGCAGTGCCGTGCCCTGGGGTCACTCAAAACAGTATTACTTTTTATAGCTCAGAAGACCATAGAACTTCAGAAATCAAAGGGACTTTTTTTCATCCCGTTCAGGGTTGACAACTAGATTTTGCATAGTTGCCAACCACAGTCTGCCCTCCATATTCATGGGTTCCACAATCATGGCTTCAACTAACCGAGGATCAAAAATAATTCAGAAAAAAAATGGTTTTTGTTGCTAACATGTACCTACGAGGCTTGCGCCTGTACAGAACATGCAGGGTTTTTTTTCTTGTCATTACTCCCTAAACAATACAGTATAACCACTAATTACCCAGCATTTACATTGTACCAGGTTTTCTGAGTAACCCAGAGACGACTTAAAGTATACGAGAGGGTGTGCATATGTTATATGCAAATTCTATTCCATTTTACAGGAGGGCTTGAGCGTCTGTGGAGTTGGGTGTCTGTGGGGGTCCTGGGACCCATCCCCCAGGGATACTAAGGCTCGACTGTGCAATGGGCAGGCCTGGCTCTGGTGTGCTGTGCGGACAGTTGTGATGTGACTGATGGGCTCAGTGGACAGGTGTAATGTGATCAATTAGCAATGTCTGCCGTGGGTGGAGGAAAGGAGTCACTGATAGGACACGTGTCTGCTGTCCCCAATGATGCAGGTGTCCATTGCAGAGAGGGGCAGCCAAAGGCCAAGTGTAGACCACAGTATTGGCCAGAGTCAGCCAGCTGGTCTGTGGTGGGGCTGGACGAGCCAGTGCCCTTCCTATCATAACAGGCTAGCTCTATGAGATCAACTCATAACGTCTACACAATGGGAGATCAAATAACAGTTTCTCAGCTATCTGAAAGCTTTGACAGAAAAGAAAAAAAACAAAAGCAGAACCTAGATTTGGAGGGTGCCATCCCATACCCAGGAAATGTGTGGCAGCTCACTGATAGTTCAAATGAATCTGAAGCTAATTTTCTCGTGAGGCACCATGTAGTATAAACTAAAAGCACACTTTCAGAATTCATGTTGACACACTCAATAAGTGTGTCAAACGTCTGCTCCATGCAAGGTACTGTGTTCGAGTTGTGGGAACACCAAGGATGTGTCCTATGCGAACATCCCTAGAATTCACTCAACAGACACTTACTGAGCACTTGCTCTAGTGAGGCAATGTACTCCTCAGTCCTAGAAATTCAAAGCCAAGCACAACTGGCCTTAAAGGGATTGCCATCCTCGTAGGGGACATCTGGCTCCAGCATCAAAAGTTACAGTAGCTCTGTGTGTGGTTTACATCTGCAGGGGTTTCTGAGAAACAAACAGAGACAATGCTCCACAGACGGGTAAAGTATAGGAAGGGAGAAGCTGGCAATTTTTCAGAACAAATGCCCAGTGAAGATGGGAAACTTCAGGCTTTAAATAGTTTACCACTTTTTACTGAAGTATAGCACGTACATAAATTAAAGCACACAGCTCAGCGAGTTAACACACAGAATGGACTCGTTGCACCCACGGAACCGTCACCCAGGTCTAGAAGCAGAACACTGTCAGCACAGGGGCTCCGTCCTTTGTCCTCCCAAGCGGTCCCCCTTGCATCAGCCCCAAGGGTGACAGCTATCCTGACTTTTTCATCAATTTTTAAACAGACGGAATCACATGATATGTATTGTTTCATTTCTGGCTTCTTTCGCTCAACGCTATTTTTGTCAGAGTAACACAGTTTCGAGTAGCTTCAGTTCTTCCATGTTTGTTACTGTATAATACTACACTGTATAAATACACTTCCGTTTCTTTATCCATTCTGTTTCTGGGGGACATTGGTGTCGCTTCTCTGAGCATTCTTGTATATGCATTTCTACTGGGGGCCTACTTATATGTATCATTGCTGAGCCAGGCATGTAGATATGGTGAGCATTATGTAAATACTTCCATTTCCACAGTGGCTGCAACCAACGCACGCTCATACCTGTACTGCTGGAAAGCCCCATGGTCCCAGGGCCCCATCCACACCTGGTGCTTGCAGTATATTTAACATTAGTCAGTCTAATAGGTATCTCCTTAGAGTTTGATTGGCATTTCCCTGCATTACTAAGGAGAGTGATGGCAGTCTCCTGTCGGTTGGGCATTGGGAGAGCCTTTTCTGGGACATATAACACATGTGCACTACTCTTGCTCATTTCTCCTTGGGACTGTCTGTGTTTTTAATTTGTGCAAGTGTTTTGACAAGTTGGATAATATTCAAAGTATGAACTTCTGTTCATCAAAAGACTCGAGTGTTTCCACTCCGGATGCATAAACCTCCTCAGTTATTTGAGAAGAGAGTTTGCTACAAAGAATTACCAGCTGGATACAAAGCCGGCAACTCGGTAACTGACTGGCGCAAGGCCTCCTGGAGGTAGGGCTGCAGGGACCAGAGGACTCCAGGACTGGCGGACAAAGGGATTGCTTGGCACCCAACTTGGAAGCCTGGAGAGGGGGCTTCAGCTCAGCCTGCTCAGCTGACAAGTGGTTCTCCGAGGAGGCGCTGGGCCACTGAGAAGGTGCCGTCAGGCGGTTCTGCAAGTGCTGGGAGCACCACAAACCAGATGGGGTGGCTGCTATGGGACCCAATGAGCTGCTGCTGCTGGTGCCCGGAGGGCCGGGCAGGGAGCCTGTCCCCTTCTCCAGTGTCCAGTTCCCTCCAGCTGCCCTGTTGGCGGCTCTCCAGGCTGAGCCTCCGAGCCCCTTATCCACAAAGACGGGGTGGGGGTGGAGCAGGGAGACTGCAGCCTAATTCCCAGCAAGAGAACAAGAAGGCGAGCCTGGGCTGGGGTGAGATGGACAGCCAGCAGTGGGCTTGGAACCAGGCTCAGTGTGCCGAGCGGTTAATGGCAGCTCGCCTCGGAGAAGAAGTGTGTTCCGAGGCTTCTCTGCCTTGTCACATCTCATCTCCCAGCAGCCCTTTAACATGACAACTCTCATCATCATCCTTTGAAAGAAGTAAAGGCAACGGAGTTTATGGAACCTGCTCAAGATCACACAGAGTAGACACAGAGTGCCAGGTAGAATACATAATAATTCAGAGCAAGCTAATTCATTTGTATCTTCATATTCAAATCCAAAACTAAAGCAGATTAACTGTGAAAAAGCTCTAATGGATCATGGTAAATGAGACAAGTAAACTAATAGCAGGTCCCCTGACTTAAGAGAACTTTCACAGGAATCAGTATTTCCTGGTCATATTAGCTCATAAAAATATGGCAGACGGCATGCATATGTTTTCTTGTTTATCTTCTACACTCTTTATCTTCTTTCGTTGGCCTTTCAGGAACCTTTGTTGCAGTGGTGAAACACCCCAGGTGCTACTGATGTGGGTTGTTTGGAATTATATTTACCTACTGTTGCTTTCCTGTCTGGGCTTCGTTCTCACAGGTGATCATTCTCTCTGGGTGGGGACAGTCCTGTGCCTTCTGTGGGATCAAACCTGATGTCCAGGCTGCTTGCAGAGCCAGAAACAGCAGGAGAAGTCTCTAGTGTGTGTGTCGCCTGCAGGGCCCTTTGGATGTGGTGGAACCGCCCTCAGTCACCTCGCTTTTTTCGCCCGCAGCCACTGCCTGGACACGCTTCTCCATCTGAGGTTTGCAGAAAATGCCAGAACTCATTTATCCACTTATTCTCAGGCTGAAGTGTAACGTAAGCAGGAAAGCTGACTGCCTTTAGAACACAAGCCGGCGTGGCAGTCCTGTGGAGTGAGGGGTGGGAGCTGAGCTGCAGTGGGCACCCTTGGGTCTCAGGCACCGTGCCAGTTAGTCCACTGCCTCCGAGTGAGGGTCTCCCAGCCCCATCCCACCCTCCCCAATACAACTGGCCTGTACCCTTGCAGCCAACACTAATTGCCAAATGGAAACCTGATCCCATGACTCATTGCTTCGGGGAAGGTAAAACTCTGACCAAGTCCACAAGGCCCATTCCTCTGCAGCCGCCCCTCGGCCGCTTTTGCCTTCACTCCTTGACCTCCGGCCCACGGAGTGCCTCCTGCCTCAGGGCTCTCGCGCAGGCGGTTCCTGCTACACCCTTCCCTCCCCCACCACCTCTTCCCATAGCTGACTCTCAGTGGTACTTCGATGTCCTTACCTAAGGGAGGTTCTCTGGCTTTCCTCCCCTGGCAGGTCAGGTCCTCCCAGGACTTCCTCTTTGTAGCCTCCATCATTTATGACAGACGCTCACATGTCCACGAATCCCACATGTTCTGTTTTTCCCACTAGACTGTAGGTTCCAGGGGGAGGGGGAGCCTGCTCTGTTCACCACTGGGGTTCTCAGCCCCTCCCACTGCACTGGAGCAAGGTCACCATTCCAACGGATGTCCCGAGGGGCCATAGACTTCCATGACCACAGCTGGGGGTGAGGGGTGCCGTGAGCAGCCCCTGGAGCCTAGATTTGCCCTGAACTTTCTCTCCACAAAGGCCAGTGCCAAGCAATATCCTCACACCGGTTAATTTCATTTATTTATCCATCTGGCTAGGCTAGGATGACTGTCACTCTCCAGGGGTCATGGGGGTCACTGTATGAGCAGTCGGATTGGGAGGTTAGAAGTGGGGGCCCGGGGGACCAGCACCACAGGTGTCCTGAGACCACCTTGAAAATCACTGCCCTGACCATGCAGCCCCAAACCAGTCTGACCTCTGAAATCTCTCCTCCACCTCAGGACCCCTGCACCGTCACATTCTGCCCTGCGTGCATTTGCTTTCACCGCTATGACAAAGGACCTGACGCTCAGTACCTTAAAATGCCACCAATTTATCACCTTACGGCTCTGGGGGGCAGAAGTGCAAACTCCATCTCACTGGGCTGACGCCAAGGTGCCAGAGGGACTGCGCTCCTTCTGAGCTTCTGGGGGTGTCCCTTTCCTCTCTGAGCTTTTAGACGATGCCACTGCGTTCCTTGGCGTTTGGTCCCACTCACTGGACCTCTGCTCCTATTGTCCTGTCTCCCCTGACTCTGACTCTCCTGCTTTCTTCTTATAAGGACTCTAGTGATTACACTGAGCCCCCGAGATGCTCCAAGGTAATCTCCCGTTCAGGACCCTCAGTGTCACACACCTGCAAAGCCCCTGTGCCACGTAAGGTTCCAGGGGTCGGCACGTGGACATCTCTGAGGACCATTATTTTGCCCAGGACTCCCCAGGCCCCACACCATCCTTCTTCCCTACCATCTCTAGGAAGGAAATGCCCCCTTAGCTACCAAGGCTAATGCCAGCACCCCCCCTCACTCACACACACACGCCACCTGGCATCCAATAGTATCTGTCGCTGTCTCCCACCGGTGATTATGGTCTCTTTGGAGACAGGCTGGTCTGGTTTTGAATTCTCAGCTCTGCTGCTCCCAAGCTGTGCCGCCTTGGTCCTTGGTCACAAAACTTCAGCTCTCTGGTTCCTTCCAGTGGGCGTACAGATGCCTGCCCTAAGGGCCGCTGGGGGGTGACTGGAAATCACGGTGCAGAGCCTGTTTCCCAGGGCCTGGCAGGAGGAAAGCATTCGGCTAAGGCAGTATGTCACTGCGGTCACTATCGTCAATGTCTTCCCTTTATCTGTCCTAAGGTGGGGTCTGGAGGTCCGTCCTTCTTTTAAATGTGGCTGAGCCATCACACTGACCTCAAACATCGTGACTGGATACACATAGGCTGGGCTTGTCTCTCTGTCATGTTCTTTCCTGAGTTTTTCCCCCACTGGACTATTCTCTGAGCAAAGGTGAGTGAGGAATCGTCCCTGCCCTCAGCAGACATTCCACAGAGCTGGGTAATGGGACACAGAAAAATAAAATTCAAAATAAAGTGGCAAGTGCCATAGTCACTTCAGGAGATTGGGAGAGATTCCGGATGAAGGGATACCTATGCTGAGCGAGGAAAGAACTGCTTTTGCAGGAAAAAGTTCCTGCTCTTTGTTTTCAACGATTATATCACTGCCCGAGGCATTGGGCCAGGCTCTACCATCAGCAAGATTTATGCTTGAGTGTTTCTGAATAATAAGGTTTCACTGCTCTGCTCTTCCAAGCCTGAGCCTGGCACAGACAGAGCGTGTGGTGGGGGCCCGGCCAATCCCAGCACACCCTGCTTTTCCAGGGACAGGCGGGCTGTAATTTTAAAACTGCATAGTCAGTTCGCTCGACTGCAGCATGGTGGCTGCCCAAGCGTCTCCAGGCAGCACAGAGACTCCTGCCCGCAGGAGAATGGCCAGGGGACAAAGCACAGAGCCATCAGGCTGGGCCACACATCAGCGGCTCCCTGACTTTAGATCTTGACTCATTAGAGCAAAGCCAAAGCCCTCCCTCTACCCATTTGATGCATTCGATGCATTCCACGGAACAGCAAGATGGCTAAACACTGGAGAGAGCGCAGTAACAACAAAATCTCCCAAGAAGCATCAGTCCACCTACAGAGGGAGCAACCACAGCAACCCCGACTATCGTTCCTCAACTATAATAATGCAACGATCAGAGTGGCAACCCCACACCAAGCAGATGCTGTCCCCGGAACACAGCACCCTTCTGGGGAGTTATGAAGACCCCCTGTCTTCATGTCTGCACATTCTCAGTAGGAGCTTTGCCAAAGCACTGGGTGACTGCCAGATGTTTGGATAGAATATAAAATCTAAGCCTTTAGCAAACTCTAAGGAGGCCTTAATTTTAGTTCATGAAAACCAAGTTTTGGTTGCCCATAGTTTTGAACTTTATTAATGAATAGCCCTTAGTCGTGCGTCCCAATGAAAATCTGTGGGCTTGTGTGTCCTGTCTGCAAAGAAAGACCTGCATCCCAGGATACAGTCACAGTCCATGCAAGAGGACTGCGGTGGCCTGCGCTGAGTAAAGCCACCGTCCATCCCCACCTGCCAGCGCCACTGACTTGGTTCTCTCTGTCGTCTGTCTTGGGGGAAGCCGAGGAGTATCGCAGACAATGAAAGCTAGAAAATCACCATGAAGCTCCCATCCCTTCGGGAGGCCGTGGCTGCTGGTCATGAAAGACAGAGATGCTAGAACTTACCTCTCGAGAGTGCTGTGACTTCAAGGGTGGGTCACATGCAAAGCACGCCCACGGACTTTGAATCAGAGTGAGTGCTAAACAAGCATTCGTGAGAGGCACGGCCTGAGCTAAGGTGTCTAATGTACAGGAAGTGCTCCGGCAGGCTGCCAGCAACCCCATACACACATGCAGAATATTCCCGATCAAACAACAGCCGTCTCGAGGGCACGATGCTGCCCAAGCTCTGGTCCATTCAGAGGGATCACATGTTTCTATTTGCAGAGGAACAGATCGCAAGCTCCTTGCATGCCTCTGTCTAGTACAGTCATTCTGCGTCTGCTGCATTCCCGGGACAGGAAACGGTCCACAGCTCCTGCCACCCTGGGGCTTACCCTGTTATCGGTGCATGTCTCCTCTCAGCTATGATTGTGCCCTTTTGGGGAAAAATTTGTACAAAATACACCTTTTAATTTTTTTAATTACAAAAGTAATTATAGTTATGTTTATTCATAAATTATGACACATTGAAACATATAAAAGTTTTAGAAGCCAGTGAAAGGGAAGGAAATCCCGGAATCCAGAGATAACCACTAGTTCAGAGTATTTCATTATTTTGTTTGTGCATTGCTTCTCATTTTGTTTTTGCAGTAATGAAGAGAAACTGACTCTGGCTCACAGAAGCAGAGAAATAATTCATTAGGAAGCTATCAGATAGCTCCCAAAATAGTAGAATTTAGTTGGTTTCTACCTTGCCTCTTTGAACAGGGCTGAGATGAACGTCATTAGGTGTACTTTTTTGTCTGCTGTTAAGCTAGTCCCATAGGGTGGGTTTGCAGAGGCAGAGACTTCTGCAGGTCAGATGAGGCCCTGCAGGTCAGGACACTCCTGTTCTTGGGGCCTGAGTGATGATAAGCTGTCATGGCCAGTGTCAGGGTCAGTGGTTTTAGGAAGGAAAGTAAGTGAGTGGCAGGGATCTCCAGGGCTGGCTTGTGGAAGACAGGTGCGCTACGAGGCCTGCCAACCGCTCCCGTCCAGACTGTGCCTGCCGCTGCAGCCCTGTGCGGCCTTCTGATGTCACTGTCGAAAGCTGGACAATTGGAAGGGAGACTGCGTGTGCTGTCCTGTGGCTGTGCTGAGTCCAGCTGTCTAAAGAGAATGGCTGAGGCCCAGCTTCTGTTTAATCCTCCTGCTCTGAGAGGGGCCTGCACTCCTTCTAGAAATGTGTCCCTCCTTCTGCAGTGGCCATCGTGGCTCACGTATCACAGAGGACATAAAATGTGCCCCCGGAAACCTGTGATGTGGTCTACACGCCTGCTCGTCCCACCATCACCTCAATCATAACCCGCCGAGGGCAGGGCGTCTTGTCCGCCCTCGAGCCTCTTCTCACTCATTATCCTCGTTCTCCAGGTGGAGTGGAAGCCCCATGGGGACAGGCACCTGTCTGTTTCCTTTCACTGCCCGTGTCCCCAGCTCCCCTAACAACACCTGGCACTGAGCGCACGTGTGGTGAATATGCTTATGAACCTGAGTTGAGGAACAGCCACGTGGTTCGGTCTGGAGTCTCAGTGACATTGTGTCTCTGGACACGGCTGGACTCTCCTCAGCCTGGGCCCTGGCTGGCACGTCATTTTAGCCTTGTCCTGCCTCTGGGCTTTCCAGTTAGCTCCTCTGACAAAACACACCGTTACTCTTTCTTTTATCCATCTTTCTAGTTTTCATCCATTGAAAGCCACATTAACACACATCCATTAATATCTTTATATGAAACATCTTTCCCACCTAATTAATTTCCTAGGTTCTACATTTTTCTGCTTCCCTGTGATGCAAATGGTAAACTAAGGTCAGTTGTGGGTAAGGATGTATCTAGTTGGGGGACCCGAATTAATCGGGGGGGCCCGAATCCTCCTCCTGCTTTTGGAACTATGCTTATCCAGACCCCAATGGGATCGGTTTTCCCTCTCTCTCCTCATTTCCCTTATGAGCAGCTGGACTTTCTCATGTCGCCCAGATGGGATGAGATACACTATTCTGGCTATGCCTGAGTTTGGTCATCGTGCTGGTCTCTTATTTTAAGCTCGTGGCTTGTGGACTTGTGGCCAGTTCCTGCTCATTGGATGGCCAGCATCACAGCATGTGACAACTGTCCAGGGATGGTGGAACTATGGTCGCCTCGAGTGTAGAAAGGGGATGAGAGCTAAAAGCACTGAGCTCAGCAGGTCCACTGTGATCTGTTAATTGAATTATTTATGCGTCCACCTCAAGTTTCATGTGAGCAAAGTATTCTGAAACATATATATGCATGTGTATATGTGTATATATATATATGTGTGCTTCCTATGTGCGCACGCACATGCACGCACACACAGGAAAGCCTCTGATTTAGTTCCACCCCATGGCAGATATTACTAATACAACCAAACTACAGACTCTGATTCTTCCCTGACCCCTTGAAGTCGGGCTTGGCCCTAGGATTCACTTCTAGTGAAATCTGATGTGTGTCACTTGCAGGTAGAAGCGTTTAAAAAGCCGCTCCATGCCCAAGCTTTTTCATTGACCCCAAGTGGGATCGTAGAAGTATGTACTGTACAGAGGTGCCCCATGGAGGAAGCAGCCCAGAGCCTATAGGGACCGATCTCAGAGTCACCAAACCCACAGTGGACTTGAGTTGAGCAAAAAACACACTCCTGTTAAGCCACTGAGACTTTGTTACGTATCTAGCAAAACCTCTGCATCATGGCCTTTGTAAACCCTTACACGCAAGGCCCCAATACAAGGCCGGTGGGGGGAGACATGGAGACTACCCAGCTGTGACTCAGCAGGAAACAAGGCTGGACTGGCACCTGGGACCTGCTCTCCTCTGTGTTCGCCTCTGCAGTACTCTCCACCCCTTTGCTTCCTAACGACGGTGGACACAGCACGTGGCATCAGGAAAAGCTACTGGCTGCGTCATGAAACAGTTCTGTTTAAACACAAGTTTAGAGCCACAAATTGCCCGTCATTTTTCTTTCCTGCAAAATCATCCCTACTTTACGTGTGAGGTGAGAGATGGATGTGATGGCAGGAAGTCTCAGTAAATTGTAATATTGAGTAGCATCACCAGCAATCATTTTGGCAAACAACCCCACACCCTTGGGACTGAATGGGCTGTGGTGTTCCTGGAAATATAGCCGTCACAGTGAATGATGCAAATATATTTCTTCAAATCCCAAATCATTCACCATATTACTGAAATATGAATGTGGGTAGTTTATAAAATCGTCAACATTTTGAAGGGGCTATGAAATAAACATTCCTGATGCATCTGGGCTCACGCCCACTCCCAGAGCCGGCTTCCCTTGTTCCCGCCCTGCAGAAGGAGACTCGATCCCTCCGTCACTCCATCACTCTGGGCTTTGCAGGATCGTAGATGCTGGAATACACATCCCACAGAACACATGACTTTCTCTGTCACATCAGCCAGAACTGTGTCATGTGGCCACTACGAACTGCAAGGGGTTAAGGGGCAGGGGAGTGGGCTGTGACGAGCTTAGCACAAACATGATGCCATGGAGCTGGGCACCTCATCGCCCTGAACAAAATGAGGGTTCTTAGTAGAGAGGAAGAGACGAATTGATGTTGGGCCAATCGCCAGTGTCTGCCATGAGTACATCATTCATTCATTCATTCATTCATTCAGTAAACATTTCTGAGGATTATCCAGTGCCAGGCCCTGTGCTAGGCCCCCGGGACATGTAAATAAACAAAACAGGCAGAGATTTCTGACCTCCCTGCTGAGCTTTCTTTCTTAGAGGAGGGATGACAATTTTAAAAAGTAATCCTCATAGTAGTTTAGAAGTTGCTAAATGCTTTGAAGGAAAATAAAGCAGAGAAGGAGGCTAGAGATGATGGGCCTGGGGGTGGAGCCACAATTTGATACTGGGTCGTCTTGGGAGGACTCCCTAAGACCAAAGACCTGGGCATCTGAGGGAGCGAGTCTCACCGCCAGTGGGGAAGAGCGTTCCAGGCAAAGGCCCTGAGGTGGGAGGGGCCCCCCTGGCTGGGGGACTGAAGGCCAGAGGCGATGGAGACGAGTGAGCCTGGAGAGAGGAGTGAAGGGGAGTCTCTGTGAGATGTGTGGGCCATCTGTGCGTCACAGAGGCCTGTGGGCCAGCCTGAGGCGCTGGCTACTGGGGCTGGAGCGTGGCGGGAGCGGTGAGTGGGCAGTCCCGTGGTCTGACGTGGATTTAATGGGATCATGCTGGCTGCTTTGTGGAGAAGCAGCTGGAGCTCCTTCCCAGGCTGGAGACCAAGAAACCAGTGTTGAGGCTGCTGCAGTAATGCAGAGACGAGAGGACTGACCGTTTAGGCCACGGCAGCAGCAGTCTTCAACCCATTACAGGAAAGAGACGGGAGCTAACAGTGTCTCCCCAGTAAGTGCGTCCCTTATGACTAACACAGTGTGGGAGCCCGAAATTGAAAGAGCAGGCGGCTTCTTCACTGGCCTTTTCTCTCATCGAATGCCTGCCTTAATTATGTACTATAAAAGGTACTTCTTCAGCATAAGGCAAAGGTCTATGAGCCTACGTGTTTCCTTTCCCTCTGCTTCGTGGAGCTCCTTACCAGTGGACACATTTTATGGAAGAAGAAGAAGCTTGAGGAACTCTGTATGATACCTTGTTTCATATAAAGCCACCAAATTAAAAATAAATGGTGAATGGTCATGCGTTCCTCTTTGGATTTAATAACCAGGGCTTAATCCAAGACTTACACGATTTTGTTCACTGGCCATTGGTTACACGATTTTGTTCACTGGCCATTGGTTGTCACCCCTGTTGGATGCGGCAGCTGTGGGTGATGGGTAGACACTGGCTGGCTGAAATGGAGGAGGGAGCAGATGGTGAATGTGAATGGAGGAAAAGGAGGTGAGTGGGGAGTGGCTGGTGCACAGATGGCAGCATACGTGGCCTGCAGCAGTGCACAGAAGAAGAAAGAGTGAGCTAGTGCTTTCCCAGCCACATCTGCCCCCTCTGCCAGGCTCACAGCTGTCCTCTCTTGTTCACAGGATTCCTGGTGACACGCGGGCAGAGCACGATTCTGGTGCCGCCTCTGGGAGGACCATGGGAAGGCCAGTGCTTCCTGGTGTGGAGAGCAGATGCTTGCTGTGCCAAGAAACGTCTATGGGTATCACAGCTCACTGAGGCTCTGCAAGCCACAGCGAGACGGGGGGTGCTAAGGCGTGAGGCATATGTGTGTACGTGTGTGTGTGTGTGTGTGTGTGTGTGTGTGTTCTCTCTCTGCCTCTGTCTCACACACGCCAGCCATTCCCTTGTCATCCTAGGGTCCTGTCCCTGTTTCCTTCTGTCATCTGGTTCCTCCTTCAGCTGACGACAGGATCACCTTAGCCCCACGAGCCCATCCAGTCATGTAGTGTGAGTAAACGGTGATTAACTTGAGAGGTGATGCTGTCATTAATATCACAGCCACTATGAACTAGAACTACCCTGGGGCACTATTTTTCATTTTGCAAATGGGTAAACTGAGGCTGGAGGTCATAGACAAGTTGACCCACGACATGGAGTGATTCAGGACCAAAGGCAGAATGACACAGAACGGGTTCAGCAGCCTGGCTCCCCGTTTTTGGTTGGCAGCTTTCCCCTGAGGCAAATTTTCTGAGCACTCCCTGTGTCTCAGGTTCATTCTTGTTTTCTCCAGAGCAATCCGCTTCTCCCTCTCCTCTTTCCCTCTCCACCATGTTTAGATATTTCGTGTCACTTAAAGATTGTTCATGTTCCTCCTTTGCTGAAAAAAGTGAAGTTGAAAGATACTAAGAAAACTTTGTCCATCATCCCAACCAACTCTTACTGGTCACGGCCCCACCGCTGTAACAGAAGTGTGTGCAGTTTTGCCTACCTCAGTCTTTTTGCCACGGAAGGACTATCTTTACCCACTTGAAGTTATAACGAGTAGGCTAGTTTACATTCTGGCAATCTTACCCACCCATCACAGACCTTTGTCTATTGTGCATCATTTCAAGTATTGGTTTCTGAGTCATGCATATTGCTTTTGGAATATACACGGAAATTACTGAACATTGTTGGAAAGCAATCAGCCGCGATCCCAGCACCCGCGGCCTAAGTGATGGATTTCTCCAGTCTTCGTGTGTCTACTTGGAGTTAATGGGGCCAAGACGGGTTTCTGTCTGCTCCCCGCCGCCGGCTTTAAGAGTGGGTGGAGATGAGAATCTGAGCCGCAGTTTCCCCCCATGTAAAATGTCGTGCTAGGGCCCCGGAGAAGGCGAGGGTTCTGTACGTGCGTGGCGGGCACGGAGTCAGAGGTTGCAGGGACAGCACCGGGTCCCAGCGGCCACCGCCGCACCGCTTCCAGGCCGCCGATGCGTGCCCTGCCCGCGGGCGCCGCCAGGGGGCGCTGGGTCCGGATCGCACGGCCTGCCCGCGGGGGCCGCCAGGGGGCGCTGGGGCCGGAATGCACGGCCTGCCCGCGGGCGCCGCCAGGGGGCGCTGGGGCCGGATCGCACGGCCTGCCCGCAGGGGCCGCCGGGGGGCGCTGGGGCCGGAATGCACGGCCTGCCCGCGGGCGCCGCCAGGGGGCGCTGGGGCCGGATCGCACGGCCTGCCCGCAGGGGCCGTCGGGGGGCGCTGGGGCCGGATCGCACGGCCTGCCCGCGGGGGCCGTCGGGGGGCGCTGGGGTCGGATCGCACGGCCTGCCCGCGGGCGCCGCCGGGGGGCGCTGGGGTCGGATCGCACGGCCGGCCCGCGGGGGCCGCCAGGGGGCGCTGGGGCCGGATCGCACGGCCTGCCCGCGGGGGCCGCCAGGGGGCGCTGGGGCCGGATCGCACGGCCTGCCCGCGGGCGCCGCCGGGGGGCGCTGGGGCCGGATCGCACGGCCTGCCCGCGGGCGCCGCCGGGGGGCGCTGGGGCCGGATCGCACGGCCTGCCCGCGGGCGCCGCCGGGGGGCGCTGGGGCCGGATCGCACGGCCTGCCCGCGGGCGCCGCCGGGGGGCGCTGGGGCCGGATCGCACGGCCTGCCCGCGGGCGCCGCCGGGGGGCGCTGGGGCCGGATCGCACGGCCTGCCCGCGGGCGCCGCCAGGGGGCGCTGGGGCCCCTGCGCGGCGGCGTTGGCGGCGCAGCCCCTCCCCGGCTGCGGGCACCGCCCCGTCCCAGCATCCTCTGCGGGTAAACAGACATGGCCGGCGAGGGAGCCCCGCAGGACGCTGCGCACGACATGGGCAACCACCTGCCGCTGCTGCCCGGTGAGCGGCCTGGGCCGGCGGGCGGGCGGGGCAGACCCCGGCGCGGCGCCCGTGTCCTCCGGGGGCGCCCTGGCCGTGCGCGGGGTGTGCGGCGGGGCGGGCGGCGCGGGGCAGGACCCGGGTCCGCTCCGCCCGCTGGGCCCCCGGGCGCGTCCTGTGACGGGGAGACAGGGAGGCGGCCGCGCGCGTCCCCGTGTCGTGGTCCCCACGCCGCCGAGCGGAACCCCGCCGGGGGGACACGCGGCCCGCCGGCGTCTCGTTGTGCGGCCCCGGCCCTGCGCGCCGGCGTGGGACGCGGAGCCCCGAGCGCGCGGACGTGCGTGGGGCGGGCGCCGGGAGGGGCCGGCCGCCGTCGGGGCGTGTGGTCCGCGGTCCCGGCGGGAGTGGGGCGGCGCCGTGCGTGGGTCTCAGGCCCGACGGCGCGCGGGCCGGGTCGGGGGCCTTTCTGTGACGGGGCAGCCGGGAGCCGCGGGGCCGGGGCGCGGGGCGCGGGGCGCGGGGAGCGGGGAGCCCGGCCGGGCCGAGCACGCGGAGCCGAGGGCGTGTGTGTCCCGCGCGGCGCCCGGGCCAAAGCCGAGGCTGAGGGGCCTCGGGGCGCCCGCCTTGCTCCGGGGTGGGGCCTCCCCCCAGGACGGGTCCCCGCGCGGACGGGGGATGGGGGGGGCTGGGCGGCTTTTCTAGGTCGCGTCTGAGCGTCAGTGGAGAGGAGCGCGGGCTCCAGAAGCCGCGCACTGAGTTGTGTTCAGAGCTCACGCTCTTTAACCGCGAAGGAAACGACTTGACTTCGTGTTTAAGACGCACGGAGCGGACTTGGCCGAAGGAGGCGGTTCCAGGTGACCAGCCACGTGGGGAGCGGCTTCAGCCTCGCGTGTCAGACGGGCGGCGGCACCTAAGCACTCACGCGGGGACCGGGAGCCACAGCCCTTCAGGGTGAAGTTTACAGTTGTGAATCCAGCCTTGGAGCTGACAGTCCATCTGGGAAACTCTGCAGTGGCAGCAAGTGGCTCTGTGCACCCGCCACGTGAAAGCCATGCTGTCAAACAGGAAATACAAGGACTTGGATCCAGAACGTCGGTTCACATTTGTCTCTCGTGGCTCCTGGTGAAACTTGGATGTTCTTAAGAACATTCTGTGTTTATGTGGAGTGTTACACCGTTGACCGTTTGAATGTAAGATGAAATAATTATGTTGTTCCCTTTGACAAAGCTTTGCGTCTAGGAATTCATAACAATTTATAGAAAGTCCAAGGCCATTACGATCTTCAAAAGCATTTGTATTTTCTCCCCAGAGACCTGGCTGGAGATAGTTTGATTTAAATCATATACACCACGGAGATGGCTCTTGTGATGAGCTTTTGTCTATTTAGGAGATTATTTGGGGTACTTAAAAATACACGAAATACGAGGTCAAAAAGAAGATTCGGTAAATCTTTATGGTTTGTGTAGGGCAGGGTTTTTCAACCTCGTCTCTGACACTTTGGGCTGGAGAATTCTCTGTTGTAGGGAACTGTCCTGGGGCTTGTTCAGCAGCACCCCTGGCCTTTGTCACTAGGACTCCCCGAGTTGTGACAACCAGAAACGTCTCCAGACATTTTCGCAAACCTCTGAGGGGCAGAATCCCCGTGGCTGAGACGCATTGGGCGCGGAGGGGCGCTGACCCGTCGCTGGCGTGAGAGGACGGCGCCCCCTTAGCAGGACAGCCCCTCCTCACCAGTGCAGCCTGTTCCACCCCCCAGACCTGTTGTTGGTAACGCCGGGCTCTTGAAGTGGATCGGCTTAGTTCGCATCGTTTAAAATTTGTGTGGAGAAAGCTTCCTAAAACATTCTTTTAAATATGTTTTATGTGCACTTTAAATTTAAAATCCCAAAGGAACATTTGTATGAGAATGATTCCAAACGCTTCAGTTTTGAATAGTGTAGTGACAGCCAGGGAAGTGATGTCACTGCTACCAAAATCTTTCTGCCGGGTAATAGTGATACCTTTTCTCACTTTCAATGAGCGGGTCTTCCCTGCTTGTCGTCTGTAGGAACTTTTTAAAGTTAAGCGTTTAAAAGAACCTCAGCGGCCACCTTATTCATGCTGTCACTTTTCAGATGAGGAAACCAAGGTTTCCTCGGGTGGAGTGAGGTGTCTGAGCTGTCAGAGTTAGTGAGGGGAGTGACACGTCTCTGACACGGACGAGTTCAGATGACGTGCGGAGACACCCGTCAGGAGGTGGAGCCCGTCGCCCCTTCCGTGGGGCTGCGCCTGGGGCCTCACTGCCAAGGGTACATTCCAGGCGAGCGGCGTGGCAAACGGGACCTGCTGGCAGTGCGCCCTCCACTTGACCAGAGGACAGCGGCCTTTCACCCATGTGGTCTTCCTCCCCCAAGCACAGGCACCTCAGTCTAACCGTGAGCATACAGCAAAGCAGTCCTCATTGAGAGAGAGACTGCGAAAGGCCTGACCGGCTCGCCTCAAAACTGGGAAGGCTGAAAAAACAGGGAGTCTGAGAAAGGAGCGCAGACGAGGCGGAGGAGACAAGCACACGTCACGTGGGAGGAACGGGGACAGAGAAAGGCGAGAGGCTGAGACGGAGGCAGTCCACGTACACGGTGGAGTGGAGTTAACCGCTAGGAGCCAGCGCTGGTCCCTCCCATGTGACGAGTGTGCCCCACTGTGTAAGAAGCCGACTGGAGGGAAACGGCGTGAGGCGTGCGGCTCGCTCTGTGCTGCCTCTGCAGCTCTTCCGTAAACCTCCCACTGTCCGGAGGTAGAGTAGTGGGGGGCAGAGCCCCGCCTGGGCCTCCCTGTGCTGCTGTAGACGTGCTCCCGCGGGGCATCCCCCGGCTCTCCAAGGGGTTTGCGTTGGAAGGGGCCCCGCGTCCGACATGGTCCCACATCTGGTTTTCCTCTTATGATATTCTCCTTTTGCAGTAGAGAACGAGGAAGAGGATGACATCGAAATGGAAGTTGAAGACCAGGATAGCAAAGAAGCCAAAAAGCCAAACGTCATCAATTTTGACACCAGCCTGCCCACATCACACACAGTACGTAATTTAGGAAGGGATCTAATGGGTGTACACATTTCCTGTAGGTAAAAGCTCCGTGAAACAAGCGGCTGGTGTTCGCATTGCACCCGAAATTCTGAGTGGGGTCATGGGCGTAAACGCACTCACTTGTGCTTGTTAAGCAGCTCATACTGTGTCCCGGTGTAATTCTCCGAGGAGTTGTCGCCCTTCCTTCTGTGTCTTTGCCGGTCACGGAGCCACTAAAGTTCTTCCTGTCTATACTGTTGGGCACGGCTCTTACTTAACTTACTGACACGTTTGTCCTTTGTCGTATTTGGACTCAGAAGGGTCTTAGTCAAAAGAAAATATGAACTGAAAAATCGCTCTTGAATTTGTGAATCTGTGAAGAGAGACTCTTCACAAAACATTAGAAGTTCCTCCACTAAGTGTCAGATTCCACTCCCACGTGGCATGCGGTCCCCCGTGCTTATGACCCCGATAAGTATTCGGACCCGCCGTTTTTATTGCTTTTACTCTGACTGGCTCTTCAGTCGCTTGAGCCGTGTGTCCCGACACACCTCCAGTGTCACGCGTGTGTGTTCCCGACAGTATCTGGGCGCTGACATGGAGGAATTCCACGGCAGGACTCTGCACGACGACGACAGCTGCCCGGTGATCCCGGTGCTGCCGCAGGTCACGGTGGTGCTGATTCCCGGGCAGACGTTGCCGCTGCAGCTCTTCAGCCCTCAGGAAGTCAGCATGGTGCGCAACTTGATTCAGAAAGACAGAACCTTTGCGGTTCTCGCCTACAGGTAAAGCACTGGAGTGAGTGCTCCGCTCGTCTCTCCCGCGGAGCCACGGAGGTCGGAGGTCGGGGTGAAAGCTCCCTGGGGGCTGGGGTGCCCTGGGGAAGCCATGAGGCGAGCAAGTCGGTGAGGAGACTGAAAGCTGGGGTGCTTTCCTTACTGTCGTCACCATGGACACTAGGCGTTTACCTTCATTCACAATTGACCTTTCTGGTATTTGAAAATTTGTAATCATTAATATTTAATGAAAAACATTTCTAGAAACTTATTTCCAGGAACTGCATTTAAAGAGAAAGAGGGCTTTTACACTGTAATGTGAAGGATTACTTTCCCCAAAGAATGGCTGTTCTTTCCCTCTGAGAATCCCTGAGCTGTTGCATTGCAAACTAGTGGTAGACTGAAGGAGAATGCCAGCAAACCGGTGGAAACCGGCCGCAGAGGCAGGAAGTGAACACAGGAAGTCCCGGCCCCAGAACAGGGCTGAGCATTCAGGTGCTGGCTACCGAAGGCAAGGAATGTTTGCTTTGGGAAACGGGAGTTTAACCCGTCAGTCCTCCATCCTCTTCAGTGACTAGAAATCTGGTCTTTTCCTAAAAGTGCTCTCTTGGTACTTTCTGAAGCCTCCTTATATGTCTAAATTCCTCCCTAGGATATTAAAATTGTAATAGCTTTGCAATGAGGGTGATTACTCCCGTGTGTATTGCTTTTGTCAACTTTGTATGTTTAAAAATTAAGTGTTCAAAACTGTTTCCTTTAAAAATCTGCCTCGGAAGTAACATACAGGAAAGGGAAGCGCAGTTTGGGACCACGGCAGAGATCTACGCCTACCGAGAAGAGCAGGACTTTGGCATTGAGATAGTGAAAGTGAAGGCAGTCGGAAGACAGAGGTTCAAAGTCCTGGAGCTGAGAACACAGTCGGATGGGTAAGAAAAGCCACGTGTTAAAGCTGTGGGAGCAACTGAAAATGAAACGGGCTGCGTCGAGTTTTGTATTCTGCTGACCTTTACACTTTGTAACTTTTAACAAGCTGTTCTTTTTCCCTTGGAAGGTTTAGCCTACTGGTGGGCATGTTTGCTGTGCGTCCAGTCACTTGGGAAGTTTTTCAAGCTATAGAAGCCTGAGTTCCAACCTCATCCCCTCCCTTGGGAGTGATTAGCCGGGACGAGGCTGCAGCGTCTGTTCTTGGGTTTCTGGGGCATTCTGATGTCCCTGTAGATGTGCTGATCCTGCTGAAACCCAAAGTGCAGCGTCATTTGGGACGTGGCTTCTTTGGGATTAAAGACCTCCCTTCAGTGAAAAGGGGAGGGAGGCCAGAGGTCGTGAGCTCGGTGTAGTCACCGCACAGCTGTGGTGTCTGAGGGCCACGCTGATTACCGCTGCCAGCTGCTGCAGCCGAGCCGTGTCCCTTCAGTGCCACTGATGTCACCCATAAGTGTACTACGTCCCTAATAAGTGATCAGTAACTGCGTGCTGGCTGAGCCTATGGAGACGGAAATTCCGAGCAGACTGTCTTAGCAGTTATCATTTCGGCACGGCTCTCATAGTCAGAGCTTTTCTTAAGTTCAGGGAATACTAAACTCACTCGTAAAAACCCAGTTCACCTAACTTTATTTTCTTAAAAAAAAAAAAAAGTGAGGCCCTTGTCCTGTTAGTGCCTGCTGCCCTGCGGACTGTTGCGCGGCGCTGGCTGGCACGGGAGGCGTGCTGTGAGGTCGTAGGGAGACGCAGACTCCTGGGTCTGCCCGGGCCTCCTGCACAGGCCTCTGTCTTACCTGTTGCCAGAGCTGGACATCCTGCCTGAGCTCGGTGCCGCACTGCGGATGTCTTCTGAACACCTGGCAATTCAGGATTTTATGATTTAAAAAAGAATGTGAGCTGCAGTGAGACAGGTTTTTGTATGTTTGGTTCACATAGTAGGTATTTATAAACATTACTGAATTCCGAAGACGTAGGTGGGTCAGGCAGCCCTGGGGGCTGGAGGGAACCTGGAAGATGGAGGGGTGGGGCTTCAGGCAGAGGACTTCGACACCCTGTGTGCAGGGACGGGCAGCCCTCTTACCTGTCCTGAGACCGTAACGGTTCGTCAAAGGCCAGTTCAAGCTGGAGATCATGAAGTCACACATACAAACCTACACATGCATTTCAACCTGCATTTTTACACATGCACGCGCACATGGCGTCACTCATTTGTCGGTGGTGCAAACGAGAGACTTTCTCCAAGGGCTGCAGTCAGACATGGCAGTCATCTTTCTTGTGAATGCCACTTCCACTGTCTGTGTGTGGTTTACACCTGTAGCTTTCCTTTCAAGACAGAGTCTAAAGATAATCAAAGGCAGCTGGAGTGCGGAATCCTTCCCGATTGTGCCCTTTTTTCCTACTATTAGAATTGTCTGAACCAAATTTGAAAGCATTTTTATGGCTCAACCTAATATTTATTGAAGCAATTTCATTTTTGTAGTTATATTTCATATATTTTATTGTTTTATTTAATAATGTTTACATAAATTAATGTAGCCATGATCACAAACAAGTGCTGTGACAGGCTGGAAAGAAACAAAACTAGCTTCGTTCAAAACAAAACTCAGCTGTTGGGAGAAGAACCAGTCCCGTGTGTCTCAGCCCTGGACACGCTCAACAGTGACAAGGCGGGCACTCAGTCCTCCAAGTGACTCACACAGCCACTCACGTGATCAGGAAGCCAGCGTCCGATTAATGTTTTTATCATAATACAATAACAGATCTTATGGAACTCTTGTAACTACCCAACTATTGTTGGGTAAAATGTAATTCTTAATTTCATTTATTGATGGCCTTAAAGAAGAATCTGGTTTCTAAAGACTTCTGTAAAAGGTATTTTTGCTTTAAAAATATGATTACCATGTATTTGTGTTCATGTGTTAGGTGAAGAAAATTGAGATTTGGTTTGGTTTTAGTGAGCGTTAATAAGAAAATTCTGAACACAAGCTTGAATACAGTCATTTTTTTAAAAACATTTTCCAAAGTAATATAGATGTAAATTTGAGCTTGGAAAGAAATGAAGTTAGTGGAGTGAGTCTAATATTATCATTAAATTAAACCTAGATATTGTCAGACACACGTCACTATTTTACTTGAATGAATATCAGCATTTCATTCATAAATTTTTGTTGGTCAAGACAGTGGTTAATATGAAAGACCTCTTTAGATTTCCTAAATATAATTAATAGTGAAGTAGAGGCTTGTAATATATGGTGTGACTTTGTCAGTCTGACAGTGCTTTGTTCTAGCACATTCCACATTTCAAAGGCTAGGAGATACAAAGCCCCATAAGATAATAGCTCGAAGGTACAGCCCTCTTGTTGGCACTAGCTCATGAAAAGATGTTTGCAATTATGATGTTCTCAAGTAGTGTTCTGGAATGATGACTTTACTATAATGAGAGTTTAAATAATTTTTAAGTAAACAACGATAATGAGTATTTTGATTCTTTGCATATTGAAATGAAATGCACATAGAAGTTAAAGAAATGCACATAGAAGTTAAAGCTACATGTAATTAATTCTCTAGTTGTGTTTTAACTCACTCATGTAAATGGGTTCTTGATTTTCTCCTCCTTTCCTTTCCTCTTCCTCAGGTTAGATGGTTTATGAGAAGGGAAAGGTGTAAGGGTTCAGATGGGGAGATGTGACAAGTGTCTAAGAATGTCTAAGAAATTAATTTAGAAGTATCAAGATATGCAGTAGGAGTTGCTCGTGTGTTTTTTGTTGTTTTTTTTTTCTTTAATATTTCACTTACAGGCTCAGGATATTTGTCTAAAATGTGAAAATCTCCCTTTCCATTCCACAGTGAGATGGAAAATCCACTCCTTAGGTTATCTTTGGTTTTAACTTTGGTATGGTTTATGAAATACAGTATTTTTGAAAATTTCTTCTAACATCAGCATTTGATGAATATGTTTAAACAAGAAAGCTTTGAAAATCTTAGTATTTAAAATTAGCCTTATGTTTAGAAACTTAATCGCTTGTTAGTTTATGTTAAAAATGAACAGCATGCTGTGTTCTCTTGATTTTAGAATCCAGCAAGCCAAAGTTCAAATTCTGCCCGAGTGTGTGCTGCCGTCAACCATGTCTGCCGTTCAGCTAGAATCGCTCAATAAACGTCAGATATTTCCTTCAAAACCTGTGTCCTGCGAAGACCAGTGTTCGCATAGATGGTGGCACAAATACCAGAAGGTGAGAGACGAATGTTTTATGATCTTCAAAAAATGAGGACAGGTGGCTCTTTCCCTGTTTTTAGGAGTAAACGCAAACAAGTCTCACGGTTCGCTCCCCAGGCCCCACGGCGATCCTGGACCGTATGTCAGCGCAGCCAGGTGTCAGCGCCGTGAGGGGTTCCTGCTGTTCTGCTGACCAGTTGGGTGTTCACAGCGTGTGGTTTTTAATTCTGCGGATTCTCTCACTGTAATCAGATCAGACGTTTGGCTCTCAAGTCGTAAACACATAACCTTAAGAAAGGAGAATTTGAGGTACACAGAAAGTAAGCTGTGCTTCCTCCCAACTTCCAGAAGAAAAGCTGGGCAGCGGTCACTTTGTACAGCAGTTGTACAAAACTGGCTTGAGACCAGGTGCTCTGTAAAAGTGCGTTAATTCTTACGTATGTCCTTTTGGCTAGATCATTCTTTCTCTCAAACGGAAAGCTGGTGGAGCCTGTCTGTACTCATTTGTGAGATGTACAAAACAGTCGTATTTATGATTTCTGCCTAAAGAAAAAGATTACTAGTTTCTAAACTTAGAACAAAGTGGCTTTTAAAAACAGAGAAAGACGGTTTCCCTTGCAACCTGAAAGACCGTGCACTGGTCATCCCTGGCTCTGCCAGGTAGACTGGCGAAGCTTCAGTGTCACAGGAGGTTGGCACAGGGGCGTTCATGCAGCGTCTCACATCAGTCCGTGGGCTTGGAGAAATCATCCGGCTTCCACACAGCTGACAGGGCGGCTACTGGGGGCGCTCAGCCTCCACTGGGCGTCTGGAGACTCCTTGTTCTTGTGACTTGTTCTTCCGTACTGCAGTTGGCCAATCTGTGACCTGGTGGTGTGTTGTAATCAGTGTTTCTAAGAAGATTCTAATGAGAAAGTTAGACTTAGACTGCTTCGGGATCCTCAGGGAACCCCGAAACTAGTGTTTCTGAAGACTGCACAGTACCGACATGCCCTGAGTTTGCAGGCAGCTGCCGAGGGGCTATGCAGGGCTTCCTTTTCCACGCCCGATCCAGACACGTTACGTACACGGTTACCCTCGTTCGTCTTAGCGGAGCAGTGGAGGGTTGTGGAGTGTAACTGTTGGAATCAGTATGCTGCAGCTAGTTCTGAGGACGAGTGGGCGCCCAGGACAGCTTCGGGGTTTATTGAGTCGTTCAGTGACTGCTAGTGGTTTGCACTGGGTGGCTGGGACGTTACACGACAAGGAAACTGCATCAAGATGCTGTCAACAGAGCATCTCAATACTCAGACAGTTGTGTATTTCCATCACTGGATATTTGTGGGCGTCACTAAGGTGTTTGGATTTATAGAGCAGCTCCGCCACGCCCAGGTGAGGTGTTTAACCTGATGAAGCATTTAAATACCCTGAGCTGCCTCTCTGCAAAGTTCTAAGCCCCGGGTGAGTGAGTGCGCTTAGTTCCTGCCCGCGTGCTGTGGGCTGTGTCCGTCGGCAGCATCTACCCGTCTTTAACCTGCACTCGGGTTAATGGACAGCCTGCTGAAAGCCCCTCAGCCTGCTCACGTTGCCTCAGAATTCGGCCTTTGCAGCTGGGCTGTCCCCGGCTCGGCGGAGGGAGGAGACACAGGTTCCCTGCTGTCTTTCAGTTTTCCCGTAATTCTGGACTCTGAATGTTAGCCCTTGGTTCTTTTCTGTCAGAAGGTGCTAAGGCGTGAGAGACACAGGAGGTTTGAGGAGACACAAACGCTTCCATCCCACGTATCTTTCGGATTGTTCAGCGGGTTCTCTTGTTTAGACTTTGAGCAGTTTATTGGGTCTTGAAATTTGAATGTAGCTCACTAGGCCAGGAGAAGTTGCTAGTGGATCTATTTTGGGCTCCAGATGATCTGCAAACTCTGTCCTACTTTGGAGAGGCCACTTAGAGCCATTCTGTGTCATACGGGGAGCGGGGTGTCACTGGCACTGGTGGGAGCTCCGTGCCGTGCCCATCGGGCTGTGCCGTTAGCTGGACACTGACCTTCCATGGAGCTGGGTCCCTGACAGGACTTGTCGTTAGGTGCAGGGCCCCGTCCGTCCTCTGCGCGCAGGTCCATTCACGTGGACGCGGACATCCCACAACCGGAAGCAGCGCCCATGGCTCCGTGTCCCTGAAGCAGTGGGCGTGCTCAGGATGGCGGGGTCTCAGGTGATTCTGAGCTCACTCAGGCCGATCAGGCTGCCGTGGGCTTTGCCAGCAGAAAAGTGTTTCAAGGGTCTGGAAGTGTGTCCTTCCTGAGATGGTTTTAGTTAGCCCAGAAACGTTTTGCACATGCCTTTCTTAACATTTGCCGTTAGAATTAAACATTCCAAACGGCATACAATTACTTGAGTTTCCAGACGTGTCCCTGTGTAAGCTTCCGTTCTGACAAGAGGACATTAGAGAAGCGTCCCTAGTGGTTAGGAGGGAGGCCAGTGGGATCAGAAAACACTCTTCCCAAACACACTTCAGTCGGAGACCTTCCTGGTTCTGCGATTCCACCTTTGAGCTCGCGTTCACTCACTGCCTTTCCTGGCAATGCCCCCCTCTCTCGCTGTGTTGACCATCGTGGAGCTCTGGCAACGTGATGGAACGTTCCTGTACCCTGCTTGGAGTGTGGCGGAGTGTTGTAAGAACACGCCCTGCTTGTCCATTCATCAAGCCCTGTGCTCATCAGAAGGGTTGCTTGTGGCCTGGAAAAAGGTATCACATGTGGAACCATGGGGATGTGTTGGAGCTCGGTTCCTACCTCTGCTGACCTTACAGCCGGGGTCGCCCCTCGTCCCAGGCAGCAGGAGCTGAGGGCTCATCCAGAAGGGCCGTACCCTCAGGCCTGGGCTCCCAGCTCGTCTGGCGTCTTCCAGAGCTGCTCTCTGAAGACACAGGTCTTCTCTGCCCCCTCTTCTCAGGGAAGGACTCTGAACAGCATAGGAGGCCCTCTGTCAGTTTGTGGAACGCTGCTTCCTTCCTCCGAAAGCGGCACAGCCTGGTGCTGTGAGGACCCGTCCGCCCAATGGCGGACCTGCACGGAGGTGTGCCAATGCCAGGCATACGGGTCATCTTGCAGGGCGAGCGTGAGAAGCGGGCTGACCGGACTGCCTGCCTCCTGCACGTGTGCCTCGGACACGCTCAGAGGCTGCCTCACTCAGGACACGCCCTGCTAGTGCCGTGACAGCTGACGCTAGGGCCCTCCTCCTCCTCGTACCCAGGCCCCATGCGCAGCTGCACTGCTGACCCGGTCCATGAGGCCTGGATCTTACTGGGCCATGCAGGTCTCCGAATACGAAGGAGGTGATAGGATGGGTGTTTCCTGCAGCCGTAGTGTCTGTTCTTACTGTCCGCCCTTTGGGATTTCTAGTTCCCTGCACTTCAGGATGTTAGCCCTCCGTCCGTAACAAACAAGTCTGCGCATTGTCCCATTGTCCTGGCTTGTCCTCTGACTGTGGTCTCGGTGCGCTCCCATACTGAGTGTGTTCTGTCTGTCGGTCTGCCTTTTTACAGAAGGAGTTCTTTCTAATGTAGGTGAATTTATCTGTTTTTTAATACTTCTGTATTCTAATTCCTAGCTAGAAATGACTTCCTTGGGCAAAGGAACCTTTACTTATTTGTTTAAGTAAAAAATGGCACCTTTTTCCTTTTGATTCCATGCTTTAAACGAAATGAGAGCATTGAAGCTTTAAGCCCAGCAGTTTGTCCTGGTGTGACGCCCACCTTACTTTGTCCCTCTTTCCCTCGCTGACAGGAGTGCCCCGTTGTCAGTCTGCCCACACCGGCACTGTGATGCTCTTGCCTGCCGACAGCGCATAGCGAGCAGGTCAGGACACGCAGGACTCGTACCCCCACTGTGTGTCTTTCTCCAGGTTTGTTAGCTCCCCAGTGCTTACTGAGATTCCCCTGTGAGCTTTACAGTCTGTTGTTCCTGGTTCCAGAGGTTCTAGACTCTCCTGATGTGGCCAGAACAGACCGTGAGGTGAGCGCTGTGGCACACGGGTCAGCTCATACTGTCGCCAAGTCCCCGAATCCTTCCACGCGGCTACGTGGGCGCCGCTCCCAGTCCATACCTCTCCATCTGTCCACTGGGTCTTGCAGTGCTCGTGTGCGGTTTCCCTCCTATTTGTCAGTGGTTATCTTGCTTTCCTTTTCTTCTCTACTCTGGTAGTCTTTTTTGATCTACCCTATTCCTTTCCCACTCAATTTCATGTGTTAACAGTTTATAAAATTAAAAACATCTCTCCGTATGCAGGCTGTTGGGTTCACTGGGAAAACGCGGTCATTTGTCATGTTCTGCCGGTTTGAAGCCTTGTTCTTTGCTCGGGCAGAGTATTCCTTAGTGTGACGTATTCTAAGGTACTTACTGCTGATTGATGCTGAGGTGGTTTTGTTTGTTGTTATTAACAGAACTGCTGTCATGCAGCCCAGATTTGTGTCCTTGTAACACTTTCCAAATTTTCCTGGTTGTTTTCACCTTTAATCTTCCAGATGAATTTTAAAGTGTGCTTCTGAATTCCAAGCTCACTGCTCATGCATTGAATGTATACTTTGAGGACTGACATCATATTTATTGCGTCTTCCCATGAAATAGTGAAATTCTAGCGGAATTGAAGTATAATTCACACTTTTATGTGGATTTAGGCATGCTTCCATTCAGATCCCATAATACAACTGGAAGAGATACATGTGGTTTTCCCCTTTCCCTGAGCTTTATGAAATGGGGACTTGATCATGATGTCTCAAGTAGATGGTCATTTTATCTTTGGAATTGTCTCCCTCCTGTTTACCTCCACAGTGATTCAGTTAAGAGCCATTGAAAGTTTTTACACAAAGAAAGTTTGGATTCTGTGTTGAGGTGTTCGCTGTGGATTAGAATACAGACCAATAATGCGGCCAATAAAAGTATGCTGTTTAGTCGCTCTTCATTTTATGTTTACTAGCTCATACTCAGTACTGAAATTGGAATATTGGAACTTTTTCAAAGAATCAGGATTCTAAGTTGCAATATGTAGTTGAAGGATATAAAAACATGATTGTCAAACTTAATAAGTATCTATTATGTGATTATTTACAAAAGTTTTCATCTTTTTAAAATTAGGAAGTCTGTTCCTGGGCCCTAATCACTTCTCACATGTGGCTCTTTCCACTTTAAGAATCTTTATTGTGTGGGGCGACTTTATTAAGTGACTTGTTTTTCTGTTTTCAGAGAAAGTTTCATTGTGCAAATCTGACTTCATGGCCTCGCTGGCTGTATTCCTTATATGATGCTGTAAGTAGTTCACCAGTAACTTGGTTTCTAGGGTAAGCCGGGTTGTAATTCTGGGCTGTTAGAACAAAACATAGACTTTAAGGCTCAGTGGTCTTTCACTTTCAAAACCAACACCATTCATTACACGTAAGGAGAACAGGTAGAAACCAGACTGCTGGTTAGACGCTGCCTTAACGTATAGAATTTTTAGTTTTCCCACTTTCTAATATAACTTCAGGACAAGATACCAAGATGTTTCAGGGTTTATTAAGCATTTGAAATTTTGTTGGGTCAATGGTAGTTACACTTAGAAAATTAAAGAATCCTTAACAGCGTTTGGGTTTTTTCTGAACAGGTGCATTAACCTGGTCTCCTGACCCCTAGTGAGTGAACTAACTGAGGCATCCACAGGTGGTTTTGCGCCTCAAACTTCAATGCCAGGCACTGTGCCACGGTGCAGAGTTCACTGAGACAGGCTGTTGGAATAGGCCAGCGTCTGGGTTTTGATACAGAAACTGTGTTCAAAGCATGATTCCCATCACTTTCTCTGGTTTGGGCCAAACTACTTGAGTATCTGTAAAATTGGGTAGTAGCAGCTGTTGCACTTGGCACATAGTACACTTTAAACAGATGTTACTTATTTCCCTCCGTGACTCACCTTGCACATAGCACGTAGGGTCTGCACACTTACACTGCACACAACCGAGGAGACGAGGCCTCTGGCCCCCAGCAGCTTCTGACCAGTGCAGATGTACAGGAGACCAGCGTACTCTGCATGTCAGCACTCGTATGTAGTGAACACGTGCCAAGTCAGTGTGTGCGTAGCAAGTGCTAGTGTAATTTACAGGGGCCACAGTCCCCAAGAGAGCAGCCAGAAAAGGGGAGGAGAGCGCAGTTCTAAGCCGCGGAGAACAGGGCACCCCCCGGGCACCAGTGGGGGGCTTGGATCACTTCCGCATAAGAAAACAGACACGGTTAAACTGTAATTCAGACTTTACTATCTAGTCACGACTTAAATTGCTGTTAATGTGTTAGTTTTATTAGAGCGTTAAAAAGCTGGCAGTAAATTGTAAAAAGTCTCTGAACCTTGTAATGGGTACTTTTATTTTAAACAAGGAAACCTTAATGGATAGAATCAAGAAACAGCTACGCGAGTGGGATGAAAACCTAAAGGATGACTCGCTTCCTTCCAACCCAATAGGTACGGAGAAGTCAATCACCTTCCTGTGGCCTGACGTCTCACTAACAGAAGTGCTTGATTTCATAAAACCAAAAATTTTAGTTGTTTTAACTAGTACTTTTATTAGTTCTGAAAAGCACATACATTTCTTTGGCTTTTAGCAGCTTAAAAAAATGAGTATTTTTTACTTAATTGTAATAAAGTTCTTAAATTCTGTGAGCACTCCAATTTTAGCCAAGGTTTTCCAAAGAAGTTCAAATTACAGTCGCATCCAAAACCCTTCCTGAGTGTGAAGACTCCTTCCCCTATTCCCTAAGGTGCCTAACTTTAAAGGACACCCCGTCCCAGGCTGACTCACCTGTAATGTCTGTGTCTGTTTATTAGGTGCCGTTTAGCTTTTTTTCTAGTCAAGTAGCAAATAAGTAACTTGTATTAGATTTTATGTTTAATTTAAAAGGTGGCATTTACAAAGGTACAAGGGAAGATGTTAATTGTAGAACCCCTAAGAGCATATACTTGATAGAAGGTATGTTGTAATAGTGTTTATAATTCTGGGAAATGGGTTCTTTGGGAATCCTGTAGAGAAGGATTTCAAAAGAACATTATCTGCTCATACATTCGCTGGTATTTACCTGCCTCATATTCAAAACTTGAACTCTCTCCCCATTTCTTTAAGATTTTTCTTACAGAGTAGCTGCTTGTCTCCCCATTGATGATGCATTAAGAATTCAGCTCCTGAAAATCGGTAGCGCCATCCAACGTCTGCGCTGTGAACTCGACATTATGAATAAAGTGAGTATGTTGTGATGCCCACATTTCATCAGTCTGGAGACCAAGAGAACTGTCACAGGGTCCATCGTAGAGTCCTTCCATTAGACAACTAGAAAATTAAAGGGAAAGTTTAAATGTGTCATTTGGGACCAGACACTGGAATTGTTTCGCACTCGGCTGTGAGTCCCTCTGTCTAACCAGCTTCACTAAGGCTAATCTCCAGACTTCCTCCTGGAACACCTGTGGTTCTGGTGTCAGTCACTCTTCTTTGTCCAAGATGGTTAGTTGTGTAAGTGAGTATGTGTCAGGTCTCAGAATGTTCTGGTTCTACCTTTAAAGACCCAGTCTTAGAGTGGCCAGAAGGGAAAGGTGGTGCTGGGGAGTCCAGTGTGCTGTATAGTGACATCGTTACGTGAACTTCCCCACTAACGCCTCTTCAACTTTTCAGTGCACATCTCTTTGCTGTAAACAGTGTCAAGAATCAGAAATAACAACCAAAAATGAAATATTCAGGTGAGCGCTTTATTACATTTTTAGTGAGCTTCTGAGTACATTTTCCCAGCTGCCTTAACAAGAGTTGTAGCCACGGCTGTATTTCCTTCCCCTTTCTTTATAAACACTCAGTCAGTGAAGCATGGGGAATAGCTCAGGGTTGGGTGAGTCGTCTTCCCGATTGGGCATTGACAGCAACGTCAGCTACAACCGGGCAGTCCTGTCCTGGTCCTTGTTGAAAATCTGAATGTTGTAGAATATCCGTGTTAGACTTTCTTCCAATAGTTAAGGACCAAACACGAATGCCTCAGGCTTTCTGCTTCCATCAAACATCAGTTTTGCCACAGAGGGCCAAAAATAAAGTAGGACAAGTTTCTGAACAGGGCCCGATGCTGTGTGATATTATAATGGTGTTTGAAAATTATTTTATGACAAATTGATAATTTCAAATCAGGAAGGTAAGGAACCTGCTGTCTGCAAAGTAACCGGCCGCCCAGGGGTGGCCAGGTGGGACCTTCTCGTCGCACGTCCTCCCAGAGACACCTTCAGATGAAGCTGAGCTCTGTATTTTACAATGTGTGTCTTGACAGATTAAAAACTATTAGTTTTCCTTCGGGTCATCATGGAAAATGTTTAGACTGAATACAGCTGGGCTGACTGCCGAGCTCATGCTATCATACTAAGGTTCTGATATTATCTAAAACTAAAAGGTTAGAAAAGATAGCTCATGTAACCTCATTCCTTGGTCAACTTTTTAAAACTCTGTTACAATTGGGCTTTCTTTTTCTCGTGGTAACTTATCCTCTGCTGATCCTCTGCTGTAGTTTATCCTTGTGCGGGCCAATGGCAGCCTACGTGAATCCTCACGGATACGTGCATGAGACGTTGACCGTGTACAAGGCCTCCAACCTGTCCCTGATCGGCCGGCCTTCCACGGAGCACAGCTGGTTTCCTGGGTAATGTCGGGGTCGTTGTGGCTTTTGTGATTTTTGTGGGTTTGCCTTAACTAGGCAGAAAAACACAAATTCCTAAGCAGAGCTGCTAGAATTATAATCAAAAGTAGACAGTAAAATGAATAATTATATTTAAATTCTTTTCATTTCATGCATGGCGCGAAACAGCTATTTTTGCGTCTCATTGAATGTAAAGTTGGGGAGAAAGGTGGGCAAGTGCTGTTATCTCAAAACCACTATACAGTTATCCCAAACGGACTGCATTTTCCTGTCAGCTTGCTCTGAAAATCACTGGTGTTATAACCAGTAGAGCTGTGTCTGACCCCTATTCTGTAACGTATAAAACCAGTGTGTCCCCGGCAGGACCGTTGCAGCCCCCTTTCCTTCTAGTTTGCCCAGTGGCCTCCAGGGTGATCCTGGGCCAGCAGCACCACCTGGGAGCTGCTTCTAGCCACACACACCCCCCCCGTCCCGCCATGTTATCTTCAAGAACCCTATGATTTGTCTTTTGTTCCAAATTCTGGGTCAGCCTGTACTTTTTCGGAAGCACACTGAGTGGGATTAGTGATTTTCCCCACTGTTCTGGACTTAGAACCATGTTGGCTGGATTGTCCAATCTTATTTGACACTCTTCTTAGTCCAGGACTAAAACTAGAATTACTTTGTTAATATAAAGACTAAATGTGGGATATGCCTAGGGAAAAAAGAAATGGTTGCAGTGACATGGTTTGGTTTATTTTCCTTGAGACCAGAAGTGCCATGGCTTATATTTCTGGTTAAATTAACTGACAAAATCATTCTTATTTTGGAAGGGTAGTTCTTCAATCTTAGATGAGAAATATGCTTATCTTCCCCCAATCCCAATTTTAGCTCACACAAAAGTGCACGTTTCTCCAGGGGCTGCTGCTTTCTCACGTGTCTGCTGTACAAAACAGACCAAAAAGCAGGTGCAACTTAGAACGTGCTTTTAAAAACCAGCAATTTGTGAGAAGGAATTCATATTAATAAGATCATACTTTTTTTTTCTTGGCATTGGAGAAAAAATGTAAACATAGCTTAAGAGAACAGTCAAGTAACTTATATTTTGTACAATTATTACATATAAAGACTGATGCCTTACCATTATAAAACGTGTCACCAGGGGTCAGAGCTGACTCAACAGCACCTCACACGTTTTGTGACGTCCACGGTGTCCCGTCCTCATAGGCCCGCTCAGCTCCTCCACACTCAGCCGACGGCTTGTGTTATGGACACAACCCATCTAATATTTGTTCCTCTTTTCCTGCTGCCTTCCCTGTTTCCCAGCATTCTTGTTTTCCAGGGAACCCTGCCTTCCGTGACTGTATTCAGGCTTAACTGGCTCTAGGACCCACTTGTCCGTCTTTCTGGTGGCCCAGGGTCCCCATAGGATTCCCCTCCAAGCACCATTATTTCAAATGAATCAGTCTTTTCTGGACAACTTTCTAAACTGCAACTTTTGCATCCGTGCAGAGTAACAGGGAAACATACAAATAAGAAAATCTGTTTATTCGGTTTGTTTCAGGGAACTGTATAGATCAAAGCTCAGTGTTTTTTCTCCTTGATCCTTAGAATTCGGTTCAGGGATCTGTCTTCATAACGGGTTTATAAATGAAGCTTGAGGCCCAGAAATGTGATTTCTTAGCTGATACCTTTCCTTAACTTTGTAGGTTTGCCTGGACTGTTGCCCAGTGTAAGATCTGTGCAAGTCATATTGGATGGAAATTTACAGCCACCAAAAAAGACATGTTACCTCAAAAATTTTGGGGTTTGACTCGATCTGCCCTGTTGCCCACAATCCCCGACACTGAAGATGAAATCAGCCCAGACAAGGTAGTGCTCTGCTTGTAAGCAGAAAGCAGATTATTTAGCAAGTTGGTATTCTAAAATCACACCTGCTTTGGAAACTACTGCTTTTGATGCCTACGTAAGTAAAAGGCCACCTTCCCCGGAAGGCTGCAGCTCTTAGCCAAATGAAATGGGAAGATTTAAATTAAAATGTACTGTTGAAGAGGATGAAAGCACTCTACTACACTTGGTTTTCAGGACTATCTCCTTCTGTGGCTCGGTGCCATTACCCTGTGGACTCTGATTCTGGTCGCATGTCACTGACGGGACATGGAGACCTCTCCGACAGTGAGCAGACTGTTTCACAAACACATCTGCCATTCCTAGGACGTGAGGCTAACCCTTTGACACTGACACACAGGCACTCCACACAGCAGGCAGGTCCCCAGCCAGGGTGCCACACTCCGTACGTGGCCCTTCAGGAAGCAGGCAGGCCACGCCGTTACTTCAAAAGGATTTGGTTCCTTTCAACTTTCAGTTCCTCTGAGACACTGATTTGTAAATTTTGAAAATACTAAAAAGTTAAAATATGCAGTTTGAGCCCCAGAATAAAGTTTTCATTGTCTTACATGTTTGTTAGTAAAAGAATAGTTTTCTGTGTATCCTCTGCCTGGTGTGTGTTTGAAACACAACACTGGTTATCCTGCTCCAAAGTTGAATTTGAGCCTAAACTACTGGGCAGCAGAGATGCTACAATGTGTTCCCTTCATACAGGCTAGCAGTGATACTGTATTTTCAGGCTGTTTTGTTCAGTGTAAATTCAAGAAAACCTATAAGTAAACTTTATGAGCAAAACTAAATTAAACATGTTCTTTGTTTCAACCATGTAAACTACTCATAAGCAGATAATTGAGGTATCAGGACTAACTTCTGAGGTAAAGTTCAAGATAGACTATTTGCCACCTACCTCTCTTTGCTTACACATTCGAGGGTTTATTGGCAGTTTTCCCATCTGTGTAACTATGGTTTTGATATTACTTCACTGCTTTAATAATTCACTGGAGAGAGTTCAACTAATCGGGTAAACGGACTGTTAAATTCCTTATGTTTTAATTTATCAATATTTTGTCTTTTACCAAACATGCAATAGTTTTGAATGCCTAGATTGAAAACATCAACTGAATATATCATGTTGCATATTTCTGTAAAGAGAGTAAACGAAAAGCCACTCGAGACTGCTGTTGATTCTTCCGCACACACCCCCTGACCCAAAACGCCACGACTGCACGTGTCCCGAAGCTCACTGACTACTGACGTAAGCTGGGGGGTTGTGTGACTGCTGGTGTCCTCTGAGTGGATCCCACAGCACCTCTTCACCTTGAAGCCTGAACCCCCTGCACTGAGGGAACATGGCTTTTACATTTGCCACTAAAAGATGTAATCTCAGAAGTGCTATGCTGTTCACTGACACTTGCAAATAAAACTTCCTAACGTGTGAAAACATGCACATAATACGATTTTCAAATGCTTTCCGCATGATCAAGCCAGACCACTGAAACAGCCAAGTCCGCATAGCGGGTGTTGTGTGACGTCAGCAGTACCCAACGGCATCGCTGTGATGCTTCCCAGTCACCTTAGTACTGCCTGGGAGCGGCAGTGCTCAGGCGCCCTTCCCGCTACACCGCCCGTAGCTCTGCTTTTCACACTTCTTAGCTGGGCTTTAATAGAAATATTGCTGTTTGCCCGTAGAACGCAAAGATGCCATGACTGGCTATGTGGAAAAAACTCAGTTACAAAGGGTCCGAATATAGCAGCTGAAATAAATGCTTTGTGCCATCAACTTGCCCACTGAAAGCATTCAGTGCTCAACTCCTTAAAGACCACATGGACAGGCCTGTTCGTGGGAGTTTTAATACAGGCCAAGTCCTTTTAACTAGTGAAAGAAATCAGCATTTCAGAGGGACAGGAGTATGTCACTGTGTATATGTGGCACGTGAAATACCATCAGATAGACACATCCGATTCCAGAGGAAATGTTACACCGGCTCGAGAGTAAGCCTCGGGCTAACGTGTCCCAGGCTGGCGCGCACAGTTAAGGAGACCGGGACGCCAGAGTGCAGGCTCAGCCTCATGCTAAGAGAGCTAGAACAAGTCTCGGTGTACGAAGGCCAGCGCCTGGGACACATCTGGTCCTCAAACTTTATGCAGGACATTTTATACAAGTCTGTCAATTGTTTTCAAGTACAAGTTTATTCTGGAATTCAAATAAGAACTAATACAGACAGTTGTATAAATGAACCCAATGAATTCAATTGCAAACACCAAGAAATAGTTTTTCTTCAAAACAGTTATTGCATTTTGAGATCAGTGTTACGACTGCCCTGTGCATACGAACACATGCGCACACACACACACACACACACACACAGAGGACTCGGCTCATCTCACAACTGGTCCACAAATACAAGGTGCAGTGGTATAAACCAGAGGCAGAGGCGGTGGCCTTCAGTTTAGAATCGAAAATGTAATGTCATCTCATACATTTCTGAAGACATCCTCTAAGCTGGCTTTCAGGCTGTTATGTATTCAAGTCTTAAATCTCACTAAGGGGGGGCAGGGCGGGAAGCCAGCCTTACCAGAAACGTCCTGCCCGTGCTGCCAGCTCTCATGGACTTGGGGGCTTCTTTATGTAACCCAGAAGTTCGTCTTTTTCCATCTGGTAACCACTTTTCTTCCACTGTTCTCGCAACTGCTGCAGTAGAGCCCCGATTTCTTTTCCTGAAGAAATGCCCACTTTTCTGATGTCGTGGCCACTCACAGGGAACGGGGGGACGGACCACTGCTGCATGTCCTTGAGGAGGCCGTGCTCACCTTGGTACTTGAGGAGCTCGCACACGCGCGTGCTGGCGTCAGGGTCCCTGCACTGAGTGCCAAACGCAAACAAACGTTTAGTCCCATCGCACATCAGAAAGCCCGCCGTCATCTCAGCTTAAATTAAATAGATGCTCGTGTGAGGCTGGCGTTTAAAATGAGCACAGTCCCCAAAATACACTGCGGGTCTTCGCACTGAGAAATCAGCTTCACGATTACAGAAGGCGACCTACACTCTGAGCAAGCCCAGTATGTACTTACGTCTATAACGAAGTCTTGATAGGGCTTCAACGGCTCCGAACTGTCCACTGCTTTAACCAGATCTCTCCTGTGTTTAACTATAAACAAACCGAGGTTTTTCTCTTCTTTCGAAATCTTCAATCGCAAATCCAATTTTGTGACATCATCTTGTGCTTTGAATAATGAGGCCAACAGAGTCATTGGCTTTGGTGAAAAACCTTCAACATTTTTACTGACTTTGTTAAATTCTTCCAAACTTCCATTAGCAGGTAAGCCTGTAAGGACAAAGCATTACCCCCCCCCCATTTTTACTGTGGATAAAGTTAACGAGAAGCATTCATATCCTAAACCCCCACTATCCTGGCACACACAGTGCCAGTCACAGTAGGTAAGACTAGGGTTGGTCCAGTCTGACGCTCCATCTCCCAGGGACCCACTGACACTGCCGCTGTCCTCTCCAGCTCACCCTCCACCCTGGGGGCAGTCCTAAAACGTCCCTGTCTCCATTAATTAACAAGCTGCATCAAGAGGGCAGAGGTGGCAGTGACGTGGCAGAAGACTCACAAGGGACAATCCAGTCGCAAACTCCTGACCACCCACTACTGACGACCACAGAGCAGCCACCCCTCCAGTAGTCTTGTCTTTATTTAAATACAGCCACCAAGTTCCCTAAAGTGAGACAGACTGTAAATCCCACTGTTCTTTCTGAAATTAATTATAATATTTACTGAGCAGTTTCTGTGCCTGTCCCTCTTCTAAGTGCTTTTTGTGTATTAGCTCACTGAATCCCTCCGCCCTGCGTCACAGGTGCCGGGATTTTCAGACCCCATTTTTAGATCAGAAACTAGCCCAAATCAGAGAGCTGATGAGTGGCAAAGCCTTACTCAAACCCACCTCGGGCTCCAGGGGCCACTTTGTACCACTCTCCCACGCTGTCCCTAAGTTGTCCCCTATCTGGTACCAAACTGTCCTACCCGTCCTCAAAGTGTAGCTTATTGTAAAATACGCTTTCTCCTTTTAGAATTCTTCAATTAAATTAGTCAAACATTTCTGCCTTACGAACTTTTAAACGAGGTATGTTTCACTGCCAAAAATGCAAACATTTCATGACTTGGCCTCACCTATGTAAGGGGCCACGTCGAGGTCGTAGATGAGGTGAATCAAATGATTTACATGGTTACCAACAAGAATTTTTTTCAGCTCGACCCAGATCCTCTCTCCTGATATTCCAGCCAAGCCTTGTGCATTTTCTGCAATCGCTTCCAGCGTCTCAGGATCGTGGTCACCAGGCTTATCTACAATTTTCCCATAAAACCTACAAAACAAAGTTCTCACAGTGGATTACCTCTGTGTTGGTGTATCGATCAGAAAAACCTACTTTTCATTCCTTAGGCACTGCCCACACATCCACTGGATCAGACACAACACAGAGTTAGTCAGGGGCAGGAGGGACCTTAGAAACCATCTGGTCAGTTCTCCACCTTCTCTTTCTACCCTGCTGAGAAAACCTGAGATCCAATGAAATATAAGTCACCTTCTTAAATTTGGCAAGAGCTGTAAACCCCCCTCACTGTCACTTCCAAATCACTGACACGCCCAGAATGGCCATCAAGTGCAGTTCCCAAACTGGTACTTACTGTAGGTGAATAAGACATTCTGGTAAAGCACCCAAATGAGGCGGGAATGCCAACCCGCAGCAAGACTAGCCCCTCAACCCGCCTGTCTACACATCGGGACCTTTTTTTAAAAAAAAACTTAAGCTTTTCTAGGACCCATCAGTTCCAAGCAGTTGTTTCAATCCAGTTGTGGAGGGCACAGCCCACACTGGCCCATGCGGGGACCGAACCGGCGACCCTGATGCCACGGGCATTGCGCTCCAACCGAGCCAACGGGCTGCCCCTGCACATCGGTACTTTTAAGGAACAATTTCAAATATGACAAATCAGTTGCTGACATTGAAGCTCATTGCATGGACTCAGAGCTGGAAGACTTACAGCAGCCGTTCAGTTCATCAGTATCTAAAGTAAACGGCTAAGTGACGATGGGTAACTCTCAGTCTATGTTCTAGCCTTTGTAAAAAGAGACTGTCTAGGGGCGGCCGGTGGGCTCAGTGGTTAGAGCAGTGCTCCTAACACCAACATCACCGGTTCGATTCCCACATGGGCCGGTGAGCTGCACCCTCCACAACTAGAGAGAAAACAATGACTTGACTTGGAGCTGATGGGTCTTGGAAAAACACACTGTTCCCCAATATTCCTCAATAAATGAAATTTAAAAAAACACACTGTCTACAAAGAGTCAAGTTTAAAGGAACAGCACTTGTTGACAAAACACGTAGGATGTTACAGGATAGTCTGAGAGTAATCCTAACCTGTGAAAAATTAATATTGACATAAACTAAGCAGGTAGCATAACTTCTAATAAGTTTGGGCCTGTGCAAGCACTCAAATATCTGTGTAATGAATGATCAGCATGGATTAGTAAACTGAAAAGAAAACTAGAAATTTAAAAAAATGATTTAAAGCTGAATCACATAAAAACCACAGAATAGAGTAAATATGTATATGTTTTGGGAATGAAAATACGAAGTATCTAAGTAATATCTCGTGTCATACAACAGCCCCCCCCTTATCTGAGGGGGTAGGTTCCAAGACCCCCAGTGAGTGCCTGAAACTGTAGAAAGTACCAAACTCTGTATGTACTCTGTTTTTCCCTATATATACACACCATTGATAAAGTTTACTTTATAAATTAGGCACAGTAAGAGATTAACAACGACTAATGATAAAATAGAACAATCATACACTACACTGTAATAAAAGTCATGTGAATGTGGTCTCTCTCGCTCTGTGATAACCCATCTGATAATGGAGACGGCTACTACCGTGTCTCTCCAAAAATAAGACCTAGCCGTACCATCAGCTCTAATGCGTTTTTAGGAGCAAAAATTAATATAAGACCTAGTCTTATTTTACTATAACATAAGACCGGGTCTTCATAATAATATATAATATAGCATATATAGGGGCTGGCCCGGTGGCGCAGGGGGTTAGAGCTCCGTGCTCCTAACTCCGAAGGCTGCGGGTTCGATTCCCACATGGGCCAGTGGGCTCTCAACAAAAAACAAAAAAATAAATAAAATATATTTAAAAAATATATATATATAGCATATATAATATATGCTATATTATATAAAATATATAATAATACAATGCCGAGTCTTATATTAATTTTTGCTCCTAAAGACGCATTACAGGTGATGGTCTGGCTAGGTCTTATTTTCGGAGAAACACAGTAATAACAATAAAAAACTGTCATTAATTTTTAAAAATTCTTACCTGAAATATCTTAAAATTCTAAGATAATCTTCTTGTATTCTCTGTTTAGCATGTCCAACAAATCTCACTTTCTTATTTTTTAAATCTTCATAACCATTAAAGTAGTCAAATAAAGTACCATCAAAACCTGTTCATTAGGAGAGGAGAAAATGACTATTAGCAAGTAACAATTGGAAAATAACGTGCATATCTATAATGGAATATTACTCAGCCATAAAACAGAATGAAATTTTGCCATCCACAGCAACGTGGATGGCACACTGAGGGCATTATGCTAAGTAAAGTCAGACAGAGAATGACAAATACCGTATGATCTCATTTATACGTGGAATCTGAACAAAAGCAACACACTACGCTTACAGATACAGAGAACAGACTAGTGGTTGTGTTGGGGGGTTGGACGAAATGGGTGAAGGGGCTCAAAAGGCACAAACTTCCAGTTAAACAGTAAACCAGTCCTGGAGACGTACTGTACACCATGGTGATGAGTTAATAATACTGTATTGCATATTTGAAAGTTGCTAAGAGAGCAGATGTTTAAGTTCTCATCACAAGAAGAAAAATTTAGTAACTATATGTGGTAACGGATGTCAACTAGACTTACTGTGATCATTTCACAATATACACAAGTGTCACACATTATGTTGTACACCTGAAATTAACATAACGTTGTATATCAAATATACCGCAATAAAAAATAGAGAAACTGGAAAAATACAGACATAAATAGCATTCATCTGTATCAGCTATTGACCGTAAGATAAAAATACAACAAAAGGCTTCATTTACAACAGCATACACTCAGAATAAACTAAACAGGAAATGTGCCAGTATGAACTAGGGAGGAGACAAGACACCAAACAGTGGATTGTCAAGTTAATTTGGAAAAATAGAACAGCCAGAGTAATCTGGGAAAAATAAATAAACAAGAATAATATAGGAAAATTAATAAATAAAAATAATGAACCACGGGGAAAAATTTAATAATCCTGGAATAGGGAAGACCTTACCAAATATATTTACCAGGAAAACAAAATAAAGCACACACACACAAAACACCAGAGCCTTCAAAAAAATTGTCAGTAAGTTCAACTACATAAAAAAATCAAATAACACCTGCATGGCAAAAGCCACCACAGAGCAAAGCATAACGTCAATGATACACACACAGAAGTCCCCAACGGCGTCAGTAGGTTCTGGGAGGTACAATGAAACCAATGCCCCCCCAGGCTAACTACACACACAAGGTGAGTGCCTATGGCATCTCATCACCTTACAACAAACTGGCCTTGAACAAAATGACATCATTCGAGGACCTATTGTACTGGGAAAAATGTATGTAAGTCAGTATCATAGAAACAAATGGCTGATTTCCATAACATACAAAAAGCTCTTCCAAATAAACAAAAAGGCTGTACAAATGGGAATATGAGCGGAAGACATACTCGGGTCAGGGGACTTCGTTAGGCAGCCTTTCACTCTGTGAATTCTGAACCATGTGAACCTAACACCCATTCCAAAAAATGTGGCAGACAAAAAATTTTCCACCATATGTTCTCATGTTAAGCGAAAAGAAAAATTGACAAAAACATTTTTAACATAAGGCACATAAAACCCCAGCTATTGATGACCAGATTCATCCCAGTCATCCTAGGACTTTCCTGATTCTAAAACTGAAAGTGGCGTGTCTCAGGAAATATGTCAGCCCAAGCCAACAGCCAGCCACCGTAGGGATGACGAAGGTAAAAGAGAAACAGAGGCACCGGCACCATTCAACCATTCTCATGGGGAGGGTCGTGATCCTCAGACACTTGATCTTCTGGCTTCCCAGAGAGGAAGCACAGAGCCACCTGTCAATTCAGTTGTTGGAACTTGAATGCTCTTTTGATTATCCTAAATGCAACAATACCAGTAAGCTCAGGTTTAACCCTTCCCAAGCCGTTTTGGTTTATGTGGCATTTTGATACGTACAGCAAATTTAAAAGGCTCCAGATTCAAAAAGAAAGAAAAAATGAAGAAAAAATCGTAGCTAAATAAAGACTAAAGTATGATTACAAAGTAACAAATAAATGTGGCCTATGTGTCTCAATGCTATTTCTTTTAATGAACAGACTTTTAACTGTCTCTGGTGAACAAGGAAATACTCAGGTCTTAATTTGGAGGAAAGAAAACAGGATTTGACAAAAGCAAAAATAAGCATTTGAGAAACAAAGTAACCATGAACACCAGAAGTAGGAATGGTTGGTTCATCCAATAGGGTTTGAGCCAACCCTGGACAGAAAAGTGCCGAAAAGTAAGATCAGTGAGTATCATATTGGTGTATGCTTTTGTTTCGCTCTGAATATCATTCTTTTAAAATATGATGAATAAAAATGAGAAAGTTGAGTTGCTGAGAACTAGGAAGTGGTTAAGAACATGACCTCCGGAGCCAGGCTGCTTAAGCTGGAATCCTAATTCTGCAATTTACGAGCTGCGTGACTTTCAGCAAATTACCGTGCACGAACCAGTGTCTGCTTCATAGGGCTGTCGGGAAGATTAAACGTTCGTGGCGTGCTTAGAACAGTGCTTGGAACATTAGAAGGGTCAGCAAGTATTGGAAAAGAGCAGTACCGGTAAGTTCAGCTTGCTTTCACAAACAGAATCTTGCAAAAGAATATTAGTGTCTCTCTTGTAGTTAAGCATGCTGATGAGAAGCCAGTCATGAGACTGGACAGACTGCACTCGCTGGAGGTTTAATTAAGCGACAATGATGTAAAGAGAAACCAGCAACTGGAGTCGGAGCACATCCCGGAGAGAAGACACGCCACCAACGGGGCACACTCTGGTCAGACTTCACTGCTCTGGAAACCGGGCTCAAACCGTGGCTTTCTGTGACTTGAGGCAAATTACTTAACAACCGAGTCGGTTTCCTTGTGACAAATGGGTTCTATCCGCTTCATGAAGCTCCTGTGAGAGCTGACAACCTGTAAGGTGTGACCACCGCTACAGCCTAGCAGGCACTCAGGATGTGACCTGCCATGGCTGTCATTAGCAACCCATCCCACTGTGGCCCGCGACCCTCTTCCCCGAGCCATGAAGCAGACCCATTACTCCATCCTTTCACTACGACTGTCTCTACTCGCTAAGTTACGATGCCGGATGCTTCATCCCTCTTTTCTAATCCAAAGTCTTAAACATAAAAGGCTTTTCTAAAATTAAAGTACAAAATATCCTGCTTCAATTATGTACCAAACCACTAACCTAATTCCCATCTGCTCCCATTAGGATTCTCACTGCTTTTGTTAACAAAACAATTACGCTGAGATGATAAATAGGCCTGCTCTTACACGCCAGCTTGACTGATTAAAGATGGCTCCCAAAATGCAACGTGTGGAAGCAGCTGAGGTCGAGTCTGGGCTCAGCGCAGACGGGGCGCACACACCACCGAGTGCTGTGGGCACCCAGAGAGGGGGACACGTCATGAAAGAGTGCAGAGGAAGCAGAGCGAAGCAGTGCACGTGTGTGTGTGCATGAGTGTGTGTGCGTGTGCGTGAGTGTGGATTTTCCTCACTTGAAATGTCAACATTTTCAGATGTGACCAGTAAGTTCACACTGACTGCAAGCTTTCAGGTTGCACAACATTTCCAGAACACAGGCTCTCCCTGAAAAGAAGGCCCTTAGACCAAATGAAAACATTATTTTCTCTCCATGTTACCTAAAAACATAGAATTTATGGTGAGATCTCTGCGTTCAGCATCTTTCTGCCAGTCAGTTGTGAATTCCACCTCAGCATGTCTTCCATCAGTGACGACATCAATCCGCAGTGTGGTGATTTCAAAGTTTTCTTCATGAAGCTGCAATTAAACATGTTTTTTTTTAAATTAGTTTTTAGCATCATTGGGTGGATTGGAAAACAAGTATGAGTCCTACCAGTTAGGCTTATCTTCCTTCTTTTCAAAGTCAACTAGTGCACATATAGAACAACACCCACAATACTCAAAGGTAGATCCAAAGAATCTTTTTATAATAAGCCCATCATAATTAAAAAAAAGATGAGTGTGACATACAAAAACAGCAACTCTGACCAGTGCTGTGGCAGAGGGAGGAGCCCTTGAAAGTGTTCCGGTTCTCCAATGTCAAACTGGGTAACTCTCTGATGCACCGTTTAATGGCTCCAGTTTGCAAAGAGCTGACCCGCAATGTACAGGGAGTCGGGCTGGGGCACAGGTGACAGGAAGAAACAGTTCACACATCCTACAACTCCTTCACTGGTGACAATCGGTGAAGTCAAAAGAGCGCGGCAGAAAGAGCCGAGGAGCTCCATGACAGTGACACACGAGCTGAGGCATGGACACGAGACAGGACCTGCACACAGGGCAGACGGGTGCACAGGCCGACAGACGGCGCACGTGCAGGACAGACCGGGTGCGCCCGAGGGGCAGACAGGTGTGCGCGCGAGGCACAGGGGGTGTGTGCGAGGGGCAGACGGGTGTGTGCACGAGGCAGATGGGGTGTGTGCGAGGGGCAGACGGGGTGTGTGCGAGGGGCAGACATGTGTGTGCCAGGGGCAGACGGGCTGCGTGTGAGGGGCAGACGGGCTGCGTGTGAGGGGCAGATAGGTGTGTGCGAGGGGCAGACGTGTGTGCGAGGGGAAGACAGGGTGCGTGTGAGGGGCAGACGGGGTGCATGTGTGGGAAAGCGCGCCTGACGGGCTGCACATGGCACTCAGGCCAAGCAGGAGCCGGGACCTCTCCACTGGGACCGGAAGCCACTAACGAGCACTGGAAGTCTGCTCCAGAATCCCTCTCAATCTCACACATACTCTTCCTAGAAACAAGCTAGAAACCACAACTCAGTTTGAGACACAAGTTATTTCTAAAGTCAAGAGGTAAGGAAAGGGTTTGAAATGTTAAGACTGCTTCAGATATATTATGAAACAATGAGAACCCCCAGAACGCCTCTCTCACCCAGAGAACCAGATATTATAAATCAGTGGAAAGGCTAACCTAAAAATAGCCACCGCTTCAAATATATGGTGATGGAAGGAGAACTGACTCTGGGTGGTGAACACACAATGGGATTTATAGACGATGTAATACAGAATTGTACACCTGAAATCTATGTAAATTTACTAACAATTGTCACCCCAATAAAATTAATTAAAAAAAAAAAAAATAGCCACCGCTTGGGGTACCAGATACAGGTGACCGTGGGAGGGAAGCAGCAGAACGAAAACATGGTTACCTGAAAAGCCTACACGACTGCCATGACTCCCATCCCTTCCCCACGTGGTGTTTTAAATGCTAAGAGCCGCCTTATTCTGACCTGGGTGTGGTGAGGATTGTGCTGAGCTCCCCATGACGATGCCTGCTGCACGGACACTGTTGGTCCCACGGCTGCTGGCTGGACTTCCCTCACAGCCCCGCAGCACAACTGTCCAGCACACTGGGCGACCGCCAAACGCAAGCGGAGAGCCAAACAACAGCCCCATGTAAGTAAGGCCAGAGGAAAGGCAGAAGCAGCCCAGAGGAAAGAAAGACATTGTCAAAAGAACTCCAAATGAGACCCTAAAGGAAGGAAGAGAAGATACTCATCTGCTGCAAGAACAGGAAGCTTTCCAAAGAAACATTCTAGGAAAGACCTCTGGAAAGTTTTGAAGACAGTGAAACTTGCAAACGTAATGGAAAGACTGAGTGATCAAGTTAAAGCAACCCCATGGGAAGTGAAATGAAAGGTGACAATATAACACAGGAGGAAAAGGTACAACCAGGTCAGCCCCGTGGTCCCCCGTTCGACGTCACGGGTCCCAAAGCGACGCGTCTAGTAAAGAGAATGCAGTCCGGAGAGGACACGAGAGGCCCATTGAGCGCCCTAGATAGAGAGCGAGGCGCTTCAGCTTGAAATGGAAAACGCCAGTGAGAGAAAGATCAGAGAGGCTTCCAAAAGGACAAGCAATTGGGTCGCAAACGCAGGAGCGGCCTGCCCAAGCTCAGATGGCCCTGGCAACGCCGGGACGTAGGACACAAAGCCTTCCATTTCTGAGTGAAAATGGTTCCCAGCCTCCAGTTCTACAGGCCACACAACCATCAGACCAGAATGAGGCTGAGATAAAATATGTCAGCCATGAGGGGAAGGCTCTCTCGCGTTTCAGACTAGGAAAACGAGGGCGTAAGCGAGAGAGAATACCCAATGGCATCCAGGAAACAGGCCATCTAGTGAGGAAGAGAACAGCGGAGTTGCCAGGAGCTGGTGCAGGGGACCCTGCGGGCAGGGCAGCAGCCGGCCCGACCGTCCAGGTGGCAGTAGACAGGCAGCCCCAGGTGAGGGCTCAGAACAGGAAGTGAGCTGAGAGGAACCTGCCCGTCTGACGGGGCTGCCATCGACGGGGCACCCGGAAAGCCACAGGCAAGGAAACTGCTATTAATCGCAGGGCAGAGATCCATGAGCACAGGAAACGCAGGCGGAACATGCACGGTCCGGCTGTGAAAAACAGCCATCGGCGTGGACCCTGAATACCGAGTTAGCTGAAAACCAGGGCACAGCCGTCCTGAGGCCGAGGGAGGGGAATCATGAGCTGGCGCGGAGGCCAAGTCACCTGCCTCTAGCGTCAGCAGATGCCACCTTCACACCGAGACTAACAACCAACACACGCAGCACAGAACGGCCTCTTGACAATGGGGCAGTGACAGTAAGTACCATAAAAATGACCTGAATGTGGTGTCGACAAAGGGTGTGGGTTTCCAGAGCGGGGTACAGAGGCTGTCATTTGCCTTTGATTAACCAGAAGACACGTGACATTTGTCAACGCACGGCGGCCATGCGGTCGCTCGCCTCACCCGGGCGGTGATGGTGCCGTGCTTCTCCCCCTTGTTGTTGATCATGCGCACGCCCGCCGCCTGAAACAGGCCCTTCATCTGGGCAGGGGTGGCCGTGGTGGCGAAGTCCACGTCCTGCGGCTTCACTCCGCTTAACAGATCCCGCACCGCTCCTCCCGCTATGCGCAGTTCGTGGTTCTCTTTGACGAACAGTTCTGAGACGAGAAAGAACACTTTGATTTCAATGTGTTTCCTCTAAGAAGCACAGAAGCACAAGTACAGGCTTTTCATCAGTCAGACAGCAGAGATCGCGTCACGGAGCGTTGTCACGTGAAAATCAGGAGAACCAGGCCCACAGAAAGGAAGTGACTGACCATAGTGGAATGCCGCTGACACCTGCGAGAAGCGGGACTTGCGCAATTTCTCTTTGCTGACTCCAAAGCTAATTCAGACCCCCACACTGCCCAAGGTCATCAGTGTAAGTCTGAATTATTACCAAAGAATCAAGTGACCAGTTCTTTCCTTCTCCAGGTTTGTGTGCACACTTTAGAAATGTGAAGTGTGTTCCAACATACTTCTCCGTGTGCAATGAAGTTGAAGCAATGTGTTCATGCTACATATCACACAGGACTCTGCCACAGCACTTACGATAAAGGTCACAGCTAAGAGTCCTTCACGAAATAATCTGCCTCCGATGTTTACAACCAACTCCTGTCTCTGCTCCTGAAAAGCCGTACGCAACGGGAACTCCTATGAGGGCATCGGCACAGGAGACCAGAGCTGACCCCTCTAAGCACAGGACAAAGCAAAGCTCACCTCAGGTACCCAGGCACCCACAGGGCGCCATATGGAGCTGGTGAGAAGGGCACCCAGGAACTGGCCTGGCATGCACGGCCCAGCGCTGGACTTGGGTTGGACGTGAACATCAGACAAGGCCTCTCTGTGACCGTGATGGGACAAGACACGTCGTCACCAGGTCTGAACAGACCCGACACGAACACTGCCCAGGTTACCAGCCTGTGACAGTTTATACGCAGGAATGCTCCTTACTTACCAGTTTCAGCCTCGCAGTGTTCTCACCTTCTTAGACCCAAGACCACGTGATACAAGCCCAGTCCTATCACAGTCCTTTCTAAAGCCCTGCCACTGAGACGCCCCCAGGTCCTCCATGGTCAGTGCTCCCCCCACACCCCTGCAGAGACCAACAGCCCAAGGAACTGTGTCCCTGGTGGTCTGGGGCTGAAGGCACTGACCCGACCATTCAATCACATGTGTCAGAGTTCTAGTGTCCCTTGTCACAACTCCAACTGTCATCTGCCATCGCTACCCCGGCCTCTTCTGCTGTCATCCTCCCCTACCTATTCTTTCCGAACCTTCCAGCCCCACTCTCTGCAGCTTCCCCAAAGTGACCTGCTAACAGCTGTTCCTTCCGCCACATTCTTGCCGTAACTAAAGGCTCTCCCACAGGCACTCGGCCTCCCCAATAAGCCTTCTCCAAGGGGAAGTGTTTACACTCCTTCAACGCCACATTTCCAATCAGGTCCCACTGATTAAACATCCCTACTAAGGGGTTCTCAATATGGGGTCCCTGGTCCCTTAAAATAAAAACCATGTATATCAGTCCACAGTTTTCATTACATTTAGAGGTCCTTGACCAAAAGGTTAAGGACTGCCAAACTACTTCTTGACGTTCCCTTCATGTGTCCCTGTCCAGGGCGTCTGAAGCTCCCTCCTGCTGAGTTCCAAGTGCCCTCATTTAGCTCCCTGCCTCCAGTGCCACAGCTCACCGCTGAAATCCAGCCTCTACGGTTCAGATACAGGGGCCTAAGTCAGTAGCAGAATGGCGCCACGTCACTGCCCTTCCAACGACTCTACTCAGGCAGTGAGTGTCCACAGGCCTGCACACCCAGCTGTCTCAGCCCTCACGGAGCTCTGCAGCCCTCTTCAGAGGTCCCCTCTGTACCTGTGCTCACGCTGCCACCTCACCTCACCTCAGCACCTTTCCTACTTATTTATGTAGCTGGGCAGCTGCTATCCACCGTCTCACTGCACAACCCACACTAAGATATTCCGCAGAGCAATCATTCATACTTGTGTGCGTGGGGGGCGAGGGGGCTGGCAAATACGAGTTTCATAAAATAAGACCCTTACTATACACCATGCAATCAATCTATTCTACCCTCTTTTCCTTCACCTTTTTTAATGCTCATCATGACCACGCACTGCGGGAAAAACTCTGATCCAGCTCTCCTTCACTCCTTTCTTGTGACCGACTGTAGGAAGCCTCTCCTGATGGTGGAGTTAAGTGAATTTATTCTAAGCTACTAGAGCAGGCCATCTTTATGGGTACTAATCATGTTGGAAGTACCTGTTCATGTCTTTAGCGTCGCCTACTTCACAGGGTAGAAAACCTCTCAGTCATCTGCACACAAAATTGGCTCACAATGGAACAGAACTGTGATATCCTAGCTTAATAAAAATAAAAAGTGGCTTCATTAGCAAGCATAGTTTTTGAAAAGGTTTTCTTCCTTCAAATCAAAATAGTATCTAAGAAACTATTTTGGAATGTAAAAAGTGGGCAAGTTTTACTTCCATCTGAACCTGCTTTAACAGGATGAAGCAGGTCAAGACAGAATGCATAGATAACCACTGTTTTAAGATTCTCACGCTGGCTCCACTAAAATAAAATGTAAGGTCAAAGTCACGCCATAAGTGAACTGCAATACAGGAAAAGAGACCCAGAACTCAAAGCAAGCTACTCACCACTTTCATTAGCCCTATGGAAATCGGTAACTATTTCCAAAAACCTCACACTTCTAATATTTTAATACAACTGAGAAGACATATGTATGTGCCTGTGTGAAAGAATAGTCATAAAAACTGAGAAAGGCATGATTTTAAACTGACCTAAAACAGCAGGGATTATCAAGCTTTAAGACTCCTTTTTTCCTCAATTACTGACGCCTTCAATCTTCCAGAAACAGGCATACATTCCACCTTCCAACACATTTTGTAAACTACATACGTACTCAGTGAAACTAACACTTAATGCAACTAAACTTAATTGTAAAGTGAGGCCTAGGACTCAAGAAAAGCAGAATCTCATCATTCAAACCGTGTTAATTTGCTTCAACTGCCACATTTGAGAGAAGCTGTTGTTAACTATTCTCATCAGCAACCAAAAGACCACGACATGAATGTGTCAGAAAACTTGGATAACTGTCTCCAATCTTCTAAATTGTATGTTACGTTTCATTAACTTCTTCCCTTTACGATTTTGAATTTTGAGTGTTGGAGGTGGGGGACGGACAGTGCGTGTGAAGTGTAAGCGGGAAGCCCACTACATGGCATGGCTGTCACCACCTGAAAACAGTCTGTTCTCCAGCGTTTGCAGGAGTGGTCAGCTGTTCCTACGGTCCCAAATGCGAATGGGATGACTTTCTGACATCACATACACTGAGCACTGTCACCCAGCAGTGAGTATGGATGACACCCAAGTGGCCACAGCAGCTCTGGCTCATCCACTAACCATGTGGCAAAAATCATTACATTTGGAACTTCAGTCTCATACATAGACCCATAGGTCCCATCTGCCAGTCTTCCAGGACATGACCTTGGGCGCAAGTACTACCTCTACCTTACCATCCTACTTAGTTTCTAACTGCCTGAGCACTTCACTGCCAAGGTGGAGAAACTGCCGCTCTTGAAGTCAGGGGTAGTAAGCCCCTGTTAACCAGTAAGCCACTGTTAAAAGATGTCAGATCTGTAGTAACCAATATCCAGAGCCTTGTTTCCAACAGGAAAGCGCAAAAGGATGTAAACTCGGCCCCCGAGAGCTAACTACCGATGACATCCAATCATTGGCACCTTTCTTCCAAGACGCCTCTTGCAACTGAAGATGAAGATTGGGAGACAGGAAAGCAGCAGCTCAAATTCCAGCCCGAGGTGGAGCCGCGAGATCCATGCTTTTCAAACGGTAACCACATGTGGTTACTGGGCACGTGAAAAGGGACGAGCCTGAATTGCGATGGTCTGCACAGGCTCAGCACCAGGTACCAGCCTTACAAGGAAGGAAGGTGTGAAATAGCCCATGAACAATTTGTACACAAATGTGATATTAGAAAGGTATATTAGATACAGTGGATTGATATGTACTAAAAAATAATTATTAAAATTTCACCCACTTCTTTTTACCTTTTTAATACGGTTACTAGAAGTTTAGGGTGCTTATGTGACTCATACTATGTGTATTTCCACTGGGCAGTGAGTTTCTAGTATTTTCCACTGTCTAATTAAAAATCAGTGAAGCATCAAGTGTAGGCCATCTATTTCAAGACGAGGTGAAGAACCTGTAAGAATCAAGTTCTGGACCATTACCCTGATCTAATTTCAAGAAGAGAAAAGCAGCTGTAGTAATATGTGCACACAAGCAAAGCTATTTTTAGAAAGTGATTCCTCCACCTTCTGTGCTTCAGAATTAGGGAGTAGCATTTTCATAAAAACGTACAAATTCCCAATCAGCTCGAGGGTGGCTCTCTGGCATCTGTACGTTTTAAAAGCTCTCCAGGTGACTCCGATGGACAGCCAGGGTTGCAAACCACTGTGTAGGTCCTGTTTCCACATACATACACCTTATTTCTGAGGTGCCACTAAAACACCCCTTGCTTTGAAATGCGGCTGGGTGGCTGTTTCTGCAAGAGCAGTCGCTGAGACTGAGGGCAGCATAAGGAAGGACAGAACTGGAGAGCATGATGGAGCTGCTATTGGCAGGACTCCGCTGAAGCCACTTCCTGTGTGCCTTCCAGGTAAGGTGTGCATGTGCATTAATGGAGGTGATGCCCATTCCCTTCTGTCTCCAGTTCTCAGAAAGCACTTCCACTCAGAGAGGAAACACAGCTTAGTGCTTACAAGCTGGGTCCTGAAATCAGACTGAACGAGTTCAAAGCCCATCTCCAGGTGGTAGCTATACAAGCGCTGGTGAAGCATTTCACATTCCTAAGCCTGTTTCCTCATCCACAAAGCCAAACATCCCTACTCATTAGGTTCGGGGGCCCAGTCGCGCACTCTATGTAAGCACTTGGCATAGCATACAGAAAAGCCGGGCTTTGGAGTGCAGTCATGTCTTGCCTCCTGTGACTCGGCGAGTGTCGGATTACACACAGTAGGCCTTTCTTTCGTTCCCTAAGAAACCACCCAAAACCGTGAACGCTGGCTCATACACGTTAACCCTCTGCTTCTCCACTGGCACAGGCTTCCTTTAAAGCATGGAAAGGCATCCGTCTCTCACCTGTCAGACCCTTCAGTCCTTCGGTAAAAAGGGACTGGAATTCTGGAGACTGCACCTTCATTGTAAAGAGACACTGCTTTAGAAGGCAGAGTCTGCTCCAACCGCAGTGCAGCAGGGGCCGCGAGGGGGGCAGGCACGTCAGCATCTGGGACGTCCCCAACCGCACATCTAGGAGACAAACGGCGAGGAAGTGACGGGAAAGAAGAGATACACCGCGGTTTTATTTATCAACTCAGACACTCACCCGCAGTTCGGGTGGCAAACAAGTGACAAGCCATGGGATAATGACGGCTCCGTCTGCGCCCGCAGGTGCCGGGTTTACTCCCGAAGCACCGACTACTGTGCTGGTGGACAGCATTTCGGGGTCACTGGACTCCCCTGGGAGGCGGCTTTCAGTGGAAGTGCGTGGGGTACGGGGCTGCCCAAACAGTGGTTCTGCACCGCAAGCGCCGCTCCGGCTTCGCTGGAACACGCGGTCTCCTCCAGGACGCGTCCCCGGTGCGTGCACGTCCCCTCCGCCCCCACCCGCACAGGACACCCCAGGCCACGGGTGTTTGCTAGGCTTCGGGAACGGGGGACTTCCCCGACGTGGCTGCGCCGGGTCCTCGCTCGTTTCCCCCATCCAGCTGTCCCCCGAGTCCCACGCACACCCTGCCCTCGGTTCTCCATCGTCACCCCGTCCGCCACTTGCGGTGACCTCCGAGAGGCGGCAGCAGCGGCCCCCACGGACGCCGCCGAAGAACCGCCCCTTTCCTGGGACGGCGGCCGGGCGCGGCGCGGCCCACGGGGCGAGCGCCCCCCCAGCCCCGCCCGGACCACGGCCTTCGGCGTCTGCCAGCCGCGCCCGCACTCGGAAAGCCCCGGGACCGGCCCGGAAGGGGCGTGCGCCGCCCCCACACCAGGTCCTGCACCAAGTCTCCGGGAGGGAAGCTGCCCGGGGAGGCCCGACGGCTCGGCCGCTGATCGGCCGGGATGTGGCGGGACGCGGCCCGCGGCCTCCCCGTGGGGCTCCGGCCCCCGCGCTGCGGAACGTCTCACCGCCCCGGAACTCGGCCCGCCGGCCCCGAGGGCCGACCCGCACGGGGAGGCCTGGCCGCTTGTGACTCTCCCACGGACCCAGCCCGCTGCGCGCGCCCGCTCGCCCCCCACGCGCCAGCTCACCGCCCAAGGCCGCCGTGGCCGCCGCGTGCACTTCCGGGCGGCGACGATGTGACGTCACAGATGCGCGCCGGCCGGCGGCCAATGGGAAGCGGCAGCAGGACGTGGGCGGGGCCCGGCTGCCCACTCTGTCCCTCCCACCCGGCCTGGCCGCGGCGAGCTGCCGAGCGCCGTCTCCTGGCCTTTCCGAGGCCCGCGCGGACCACCCCGCCACCTGGGAACCCTGGTGACCAGGGACCGTTTATTTTAATTACTTCTCAGCGCACCTCTGGCTTGCCCTGATGTGGTCATCTGCATTGCCTACCTGTGTGACCTTGGACCAGGGACACTGTCTGCCTCTGTAAAACGAGGCTGTTACCACCTCTCCCTGGGGGCTGCAGACTTCAAGGTGTTCCCCCCAGCACCGAGGAATAGTGCTCAGTGAATGCTCATTTGTTATTGTTGCCTGCTCGCGGATTGGCACTCGACTGGTATTATTCTATACCCTAATGTCCGCACGGGGAGAACGGAATTTGTAAAATACTCAGAATCGGAGACACAGTGTGTTCCAGACACCCGATTGATAAATGTAAGCCCTGCGGCCCGTTGAAATGACTGGGCTGTTTTACGTTCCCGCCTGGTTTGACTAACCATTGCCTTTCTTGGTCTGGAGGCTTTTGCAGTTGCACTTGCATTTGACTGGGTTCTTTCATTTTTCCCAGGACAGAAAGGAGTGAGGAAGATGGCAAAGGAATGGGAGTGAGAATACAGCCCTAAATCCTGAAAATGGACAACTTCCAAGACCTTTTACCGATTATCTTAAAATATAAAATAAAATCTGCCTCTCCTAATGTCTGTGTTTTCATGGTTTTTTTTTAAAGTGTAATCTTTCCAATGTAACTTTGTATTGCTTAATTTCCCTAGAAAAATTTGTGTGTCCTCATAATTCTGTGGCTTCCAATGATCAGACCCAGTATCATCAGGGGTGTTCAGCACCCCATTTTGAGAAACACAGGACTGGCTTTCCAAGCTGCCATTCAGAGACACAGCATTGATTCCATCCAACTTAACACAGTAACTACATCTTAACTACATCTATCCTAACTAGACTGACCAAGAAAAAATACAGAGAATTCAGTGTAAAAGAGTATATCGCTACAGACATTAACAGGATAATAGCAGGCATTATGGACAATTTTACACCATCCAATCTGACATTGTAGATGAAATGGACAAATTCTTTGAAAAATACAATTTATCAGAACTGAAACAGGATGAAATTTTAGAATCTGAATAGCCCTTTATTATTAAGGAAATTGAATTTTGTTCAGCAAAGTTCCTACAAAGATAATTCCAGGCCCAGATGGTTTCAGTGGTCAAATTTATCAACCACTTAAGGAAGAAATAACACCAATCTTGCACAATTTTTGTTCAGAAAAGGGAACACATTTCCTCCCATTTGTGGCCAGCGTAACACTGATTACAGCTCTGAAACAAATATTACCCAAAAATGTACAAATCAATATCCACATAAACATAGAAACAAATACCTTTAGTAAACTATTAGCAAATTGAATCCAGCAAGTTGGATTAATCAAGTTGAGTTCATTCCAAGAATGCAAGGTGGATTTAACATTTCAAAGCTAATCAGTTATTTGACGTATTAACAGATCAATAAAGGAAAACTATGTAATCATCCCAATGGATGCAGAAAAAGCACTTAAAATTCAATGCCCATTCATGATAAAAAGTCAGAAAATTAAGATTAGAAGACTTTCTCAATCTGGTAAAGAGAATCTATGAAAAATATACAGCTAATATAGTTAATAGTAAAATACTGACCACTTTTTTTCCTAACCTCAGCAATAAGACAAGGATGCTGAGTCTCAGTGTTTCCTTTCAACATTTTGCCCTAGTTCATAACCATTAACAAGTCAAGAATAAGAAATAAAAGATGTCACAATTGGGAAGGAAGCGAAACTTTCTTTGTTTTCAGATGACACGATGGTTTACATAGAAATCATAGGAATCAACAAAAACCATTAGAACTAATAAGTGAATTTGGCAAAATCTTAGGATTCAAGGTTAATATATAAAAATCTATTGTGTTTTTATGTAGTAACAGCAAATAGTTACAAATAAATTCTGATCGCTAGAATTGTATTGATACACATATAGATATGTATATTACATTAATGTAGAAATAAATGTAACAAAAGAAGCTATATGGTTGGTAACCAAGTATATATAAAGATATTCAATATCATCAGTCGTTAGGAACATGCAAATTAAAACCACATTAGAATATTGAAACCCATTAGAATATTTTAATGAAAAATCCGGGGCTGGCATGGATGTGGAGAAAAGAGAACCCTGTTTTGCACACTTTGGGTGGGATTGTAAATTAGTGCAGCCAATATGGAAAACAGTATGGAGGTTCCTCAAAAAATTAAAAATAGAGCAGTCATGGGACCTAGCAATTCTACTCCTCGGTATTTATCCAAAGAAAACAAAAACACTAATTCGAAAAGGTATATGCACCCCCATGTTCATTGAAGCATCATTTTCAATAGCCAAGATATGGAAACAACCTGAGCGTCCATCAGTAGATGAACAGATAAAGAAAGATATAGTACATAGTACAATGCAATATTATTCAGCAATAAAAAAGGATGAAATCTTGACATTTGCAACAACAGGGATGAACTAGAGGGGGTTACGGTAAGTGAAATAAGTCACATAGAGAACAACAAATACCAAATGATCTCACTTATATGTAGATTCTAAGAAACTAAATAAATTAATCAAAACAGAAACAAGTCCGTAGATAAAGAGAACAAACTGATGTTTGCCAATGGGGAGGGAAAGGGGGATGGGAGAGAAAAAAGCCTGACAATATCAAGTGCTGGTGATGATGGGGACCAACTGGAACTCTCACGCATTGTTGAAGAGACTACAAACTGTTGCGACCACTTTGGAAAACAGTTTGGTGATTTCTGCTAGTTATGTATGCACTTAACACATGACCCAAAAATCCTAATACTAGTACCTGAGAGAAATGAAAACATGTTCACACTAAAAATGCATGTGAATGGTTACATTGGCTTTATCAATAACCACCCGAACCTGAAAGGAAGCCAAATTTTCTCCAACAAGTGAATGGATAAGTACACTGTAGTAATTCAGTGCTATTCAGCAATATAGAAGAATGAACTACTGGTATCCACAATGACATGTCTAAATCTCAAGTCAAGAAAACCAGACTCAAGAGGCTACAAACAAAATAATGCTGTTTATATGACATCCTGAAAAATGCAAAACTAGAAAGACAGAACAGATCCGTCGTTTCTAGGAACTGGAGTTTGAGGGAGGGGGTCACTACAAAGGGGCATGAGAGAATTTTGAGGTGTGATGAAATGCTTCTATGTCTTGATAATGGTGGTGATTACATCACAGTGTGTGTGTGTATTTGTCAAAACACATGGAACAGCACACTAAAAAGGGTAAACTTTCCTGCCTGTAAATTATACCTCAATAAACCTGATTAAAATAGTCTTTCTATATGTTAGAAGAAAAAAACAACAACTAGAACATGAAGATTTTAAAAATATATCTCAAAAGGCTCTCAAGGAATGCTTATTCAAATGAATTCAGTTAGTAAAACATTTACATATCAGGTTAGGATGAAGTACTTTGAGGCCATTAAACTAAAGGAGAAAAGAACCCTGTAGCTAGAACACCTGACTCCCTGCCCCAGTATATTAGTGAGGACCGCCAAAACAGTCCAGGAGTCCTCTCTCCTCCACCCAAGATGCTCTTTATGTACACCCATCCTAAGGGAAATAAAACTTGACCTGCAAAGGAACTGACATTCACAACACAGAAACCCTGCAGGAAGTATTATTCTCTTTGTGGAGCACACACCCAAAAGTAAATACCAAGAACAGAGAGCACGGTTAGGGTCGGGCAGGTTTCCACTACACTGGAAACACCAGAGCCACAAGTACCATGTTTCCCCGAAAATAAGACCAGGTCTTATATTAAGGTTTGCTCCACAAGACCCATTAGGGCTTATGTTCAGGGGATGTCATCCTGAAAAATCATGCTAGGGCTTATTTTCCGGGAAACACGGTAGGAGTTGTGAAGGTAACACTGTTTCCATTCATTCATTCAGTCAGTCAGTCAGTCAGTCAGTCAGTCAGTCAGTCAATCATCAAATGTTTGTTTAGTGTCTACTCTGTACCAATGGCATGTGCGAATACTCACAATAATGATAAGGCTACCTAACAATTTATATTGTGCTTAGAATGGTGCCAAGCATTTTATTAACTCATTAATGCTTAACCAATGCCCAATGAGTTATTTTTCCAATGAGGAAACTGAGGCACAGAGAGGTTAATTTGTTGAAGTTCACAAACTAGACATTGTCAAACCCAGACATTCTAACTCAAAACCACCACTGCATCCTGCTAGCCAGGGGCCCAGTCACTCAGGGCTGGGCACGCCTCCTGAGACATCTGGATTTTATTTTAATGGTCATACTGACATTACAAGTTTTTTAGCGGGAGGGTTTCATAAATGCATCTGTGTTTCATGGGATCAGTCTGGTTGCAGCATGGAGAATGAGTTGGAGAGGCACGGTGTGTGGATTTATTATCCCACGGTTCTGGAGATCAGGAATCTAAAATAGGTCCACAGGGCAGGTTGCTTCTGTGGGCTTTTGGGAGAATCTGTTCTTTTGTCTTTTACAGCTTTTAGAGGGTCCCTTCCTTCACCTTCAAAGCCAGCCGCACATCATCAGCATATCATCATTCCTCTCTGACCCTCCTGCCATCCTCTTATAAAGATCTTTGTGATTCCATCGGGCCCCCTGGATAATCCAGAATAATCTTCCCATCGAAATCCCTCACTTGAATCATACCCACAAGGCAAGGGAACATGTTCACAGGCTCTGGGAATTTGGGGGGCCATGATTCAGCCTGCTGCAATGCCCAAGTGTGTGCTTAATGATTTGGGGATGGGAGGACACGGGAACACCAAGGATTATGATGCTGCAAGACAATCGATTGGTCAACTTGGGACATTAACTGCGTCGACCTTAATGCTGAATACTTGCTCCATTTTCTTTTCCTTCCTGGGTTTTGAGCAGATGGTTTGATTTCAAGTGAAAATAGAGTGATACCCCTCAGATCCGTGCTCCCCACCCCTCCTGTGAGCACCTCATTCCAGGAGACTGTGGCATAAACTATCCTTAATATATCAATGCTCCCAGGAGCATCTGCATTTTAAAATAGGACAGAGAAGGGAGAATAATGCTTCACATAAAGATATGAGTTTATAATGATAGCTTATTAGGCCCCTTGGGGAAGATATGTGAGGCAATATTTAGACAAGTCAGACAAAACATAATTATGACCTAATTTGAATGTTCTGCAATTTTGGTGTGGAGATGGCTGTCTCCTCAAACCCGTCACCCACCCGCCTTTAGTTCTTTGTAAGTGATACTGAGTAATTTGTCTAAAAGAACTAATTCTCTTTCAGGAATGTAGTCTATCTTTGAAACAACAAAAAGTACCTGTTTGAAGAAAAAGTCATTCACTCGTTTTGTTCTCATAAAAGTTTAATAGAAGCCAACTAAAGTTTAAGATCCCCCAGAGGACAAATAAAGATATTTCTCAGCAAAGGTAGAATCACAATTTTCATTGGTGCTGGGGGATTTACCACACAAATGCAATTTTATTTTACATTTAAAAGAGGTAAGTAAATAGACAAATCAATTTCAGCTGTTCTGAAATTTCATACTGGGTCATTAATTTTAAAAGGTGGGACTTCAATAGTAGTTAAAAGAATAGGAGCCCAAGGGTAAAGACTGAGAACAATCACCTTCAAAATTCTGACTTATCAGCAGCCTCCAATCAGAGCAAGAATTGTCTAACCCAACTTCCTGTGGTGTTCTGCACTGCATGTTTTACCTTTAAATACAGGCTCCTGTGGAATTCCCTACCGTGTCAACTCAACTCTTTCTTTCTTAAAGCTGGATCTTCTGATGGATTCTGACAAAACCAAGGTAGGTAAATTTAAGGCCTGACCTCACAGCTAGTGGGGGAGACAGAGATATAAACATAATGTTCAGTATAGTACAAAAATAAAATAAAGACATGCACACGCTGCAGCTGAATGTGTGTGTGTGTGTGTGTGTGTGTGTGTGTGTGTGTTTATGAGAGAGAGAGAGAGAGAGAGAGAGAGAGAGAGAGAGAGAGAGAGAGAGAGAGAGCGCGCGCTATCTTTCCACAAGAGATAACGTTCAGAGTTCAGGCTTAATCCAAAATAATCACACGTTTCTCAAGAGAAATCTTCACCCAGGGCAGTACTTGTTAGGTTTCTTTTAAATTAATTATGACAATGATAGAATTAACGTTTTGCCACCCTGAGCAATGTGACTTCAGGGAATATAAGCTAAATGAGTTCTCTGAGCCTCGGTGTACTCATCTGTAAAATGGGTTTATAGGGCTATGATAATGTGATAATATGTATAAAGCAACTGACAGGCCCAGGCACACAGTAGTTTCTCTCCTGACTAAAATGGAACTCTAATTTACATTAATAATATAAGTTTAACTGTGTAGTTGGTTTGGTTGTTTTCTTCTATATTGGGGTTGATTTCCTGTATCTGGCTTTGAAAGCATTCATTTTAAAAGATGGGACTTCAATACTAGTCATTGTGAAATCATTTTGCAATATGTACTTATATCAAATCATTACATCACACACCTCAAATGCACACAATGTTATATGTCCATTATGTGTCAATAAAAGTCAAAAAATTAAAATAAAAGCAAGAGTTTAAATAAATTGGTCACTGAGTAAAGAACTGAAAAAGCCTAATTAAGCTACTGAGATTCGTTACTGAATAGAGACACGCTTTCAATTTTACTCATAGATGATAAATCCAGGATGGATGTTATACTGGGATTGTTCTAGTAACTACCTCTGATTCAATTTAAATCCTGTTAGGGTGTTTTTATAACAGTTTTATTGAGATATAGTTCACATGCCATAAAATTCACCTACGTGAAGTGTATGACTCAGCAGTGTTCCAGGCAGTCACAGAGTTGGCAGTCATCACCACAATCAAATTTAGAGCATGTCTTTGCCCAAAGAGAAACCTTGGACCCATGAGGAATCACTTCTCACTGTGCCCAAAACTTCCCCTCTCCAGCGCTGGGCAGCCACTACTCTCCTTTCTGTGTCTATGCTAAATATTACGTGGAAGTGGAGTCATTTGATTTGTGGCCTTTTGTGTCTGGATTCTCTTTCATGGCATCATGCTTTCAGGGTTCATCTGTGTCGTGGCATGTAGCAGCACCTCATTCCTTTTCACTGCTTCGTAACATTTCATTGCATGGACATACCACAAGTTCATTCATCAGTCAACGAACACTTTTGCTGTTTCACTGTTTGGCTGTTAGAAGTGATAGTACTTAATGAACATTCATGTACGGATTGTTGTGTGAATGTATTCTGTCCATTTTCTTGGGTATTTTCCTAGGAGTGGAATTTCTGGGTCATATGGTAACTCTATGTTTAACTTTCTGAGGAGCTGTTAGACTGTGTTCCAAAGTGGCTGCACCATATTCCCACCAATAGTCTATGAGGGATCTGATTTCCCAACATTCTCATCGACACTAGTATTGTCTGTCTTTCTTATTTTAGCCACCCTGGTGGGTGTAAGAAGCTGGCTCAGGGTTTGATTGGCATTTTTCTTATGGGTCATGAATTTGACCAGCGTTCATGTTCACCTTGCCTATTAATTAGTACATCTACTTTGGGGATGTGTCTATTCAAATCCTCCACCCTTTTTTTAATTGGGTTAATTTTCTTTTCATTGTTGAATTGCAAGATTTCCTCACTATTTTTTTTCTGAATACAAATCTGTTATCAGACATGATTTCCAAATATTTTCTTTCATCCTGTTCGTTGTCTCTTCACCTTCTTGATGGAGTCCTTCGTAGCACAAAAACTGGTAATCTTGGTGAAGTCCAATTTATCTATTGTTTTCTTGCTTGTGCTTTTGTATATTTAAGGAACCATTCCTAATCCAAGATCATAAAGATTTATGCCTATGTTTTCGTTTAAGGATTTTATAGATTTAGCTCTTACTGTTAGGTTTTTGATCCCATTGGAGTTAATTTTTATATATGGTGTGAGGCAGGGGATGAATACCATTCTTTTGGATGTTTACATGCACCTTTTGTCGAAAAACACGGAGTGATCTCCGTATTTCATTGTCTTGGTATTCTTGGCAAAAAATTGACTGACCATAAAAGTGAGGGCTCATTTCTGGAGTCTCAAGTCTATTCCATTGATTTGTATGCCTCTGACATTTTTAAAATAATGTCTATTCCTGCAAATGTATGGAATAGAATATTTGTCTATAAAGAAGCATAGGAAGAAAATTAAAGGAAATCCTGATCCCACTGTGATAGAATATTCTTCCCTCCTTTGTCATAGTTGCTCTTGCCTTATCATGGTGGGGGGTATGGGCTTGCTCCATTTGGCTGCGTGGGGCCATGCAGTTTGCTCTACTCCTGGGGTGTCAGTGAACGTGACATAAGCAAATATATGATATGCAGTGGGTCTTGTTTTCTTGCACTTTTTTGATCATGTGAAAAAAAGAAACATATGCCCTGCATAGCCACTGATGTGTGACAGATACTTGGAACAAACCTGACCCCGCTCTGCGACCTGGAGCCCAGCCAAGGTTAGTCAGACCTCAGCCAAAACTCAGACACTTGAGCAAGGAATAAATGCTTGTCATTGTTTATCACTACGGTGTTTGTGGTTGGTTGGTCTGTAGTAATAGCCAACTAATACACCTACCACTAGAGATAACTGCTCCTATCGCTTTTGTCCTTTGATAAAAAATGAGATCACGAAAAAAATTATATATGTATGTTTGGACTTCTGTTTTTACTTAACATTTTTCCATAACACCCTGTGTTTTAAAGTTATTGATAAACACTCCTTTTATTATCCACTTATTTCAACCTTAAATTATACATTTCTCTTAATCATTTGTATATCACTTTTATATTACAAGTAAAAATACAATGAATTTCACTTTCTCTCCCTCTCTCACACAAACCTTGGTCTACATTTCTCATTATTTCCACAAAATGGATCCCTAGAAGTAAATAGCTTTAATAGGCTTCTTTGTCCAGAATTCAAGGTGGATTCCCCTGAACCCCAATTTCCATGCTATTACTCCTCACATCTCACCTGTTTGCTTCAGCTAAACCCAGATTGTTTTGCTTCTTAAGAGATACAAGTCAAATTTGATTTTACTTTACTAAAAATAATTTTTGTGAATTCTTCTAGCATGTTCCCAAATTATCTTTGGATATTTACAGTTTATACTGAAGAAGACCATTGTTGCCACAAAAAATAAGCTGTACGAAGCCCTGCCTCTCTTGTTTTCCTTTACGCTCATAGGGAAATAGGGCCTAGAGACAAAGTGTGAGCACCACACCTTGGGAATAGTGGACAAGGGCTCGCACCGCCAGGAAGAGGGCAGAAGCTCCAATTTCCTCTACATCCATAAGAGCGCCTTGCAGAGTGCACATGTGCCTTTGGTGAATATATGCTGAGTAAATGAATGTAAGAAATAGGGAGGATGTTAAAGCAGCTATTCAGGCGAGAAATAACTGCCCTCACAATGATTAATAACTATTTTTAAGGCTTCTATAGTGACAAATAGGCTACATCTAAAATTAGCGTAGGATTTTAAAGGGAGGCCAGACGGCCAATCCTGTATCTAAACTTTTCTGGGCACTTCTTAGCAAATGAATGGATCTCTCTGATCTTTTTTTTACTTTCCGTTTTCCTAAGGAAAATCATATTTTTTAGGTCATCTAACAATGATTGATCTGGTTTCATTTTGGCAACTGCTGAAATTGTTGGTTACCTGGGAAACCCCAGCATCACACTGGCTGCCCATGCACGGGGCATAAGCTGAGCCTTCCAGGAACTCTTGTCCTGGGTGCCCATGGTTTGTCACTTTGCAAACAGTACCCCTAATTTCACCTGGCCACCTCCCCTCTGTGTCTGCTCTAAGGAGACCTGGGCCCCTCTGTTCCCACTTCTCCTGCACTGGCTTTAGGGGCTGTCAAAGTTCAGCCGTTTGGGCTATGAATGGAGGTCCCCTTTCAAAAGCAACAACTACTACCTGCTTCAGATACTCTGTACAGTAAGCTCTAGTCTTACCTAGTCATGCCCTAGGCCCCCCCTTTTTTTTTTTAAGTCTGCTTTGCTAGTCAGTCCCCTTGAAATTCCCCAGACAAAAATGGAACAGAGGACAGGAAAACTCAAGTAGATTTACTTAAATTGAAACACACCAAGGACAGCTGAGGTGCTACACTGGGAACTGCGGAGTGACACGAGGGAGAAGGTCCTGGGTATGCCCCACACCAACACAATGATTGTCACAGTTTGTATAGGACGAGTCCAGGCTGCAGACGCCAGCAATCCGTCACACCCAGAAACTGCCCCCACACACCTACGTTTACCTGAGGGTGCTTGACCTGCTAATGCAGCAGAGAAGGGCTCAGGCATTCCCTGCACCCTGAGCCTGGCTGCGAACAGTGGCACACAGACAGGCACCTTCCTCGTGCCCCATTTTGTGCCCGGTGCTGTGGAGGTGACAGCGGCCCATCAAATACTCTAGATTCTGAAGCTGGGTGATACACATAGAGAAAATAGAAATGCACTGCTTCAGAGCACCTACAGGAAACCTGATTACCTGCCGCCCACCCAAGAGCAAACATTAATTCCAGTGCCTGAATAGAGCAGAACACCAGGAAGGAGTGAAAACGCAGATGAGCTGGCACCAGACGGCGGTATGCGGGCAGCCTTTCCCTGGGCAGCAGTTTCAGCCTCTGGAGTCGGGTGATGGCTGGGCCATCACTGCTCTTTGACAGTTTCTCCTGAGCGTTGCCTAAAGAAGCCCTGTTGCCATCTCGTCATAAAGGAAGCTGCCTGTGGGCGAGTTTTCACCATGACAGCTGCAGTGATGAAACAGTGAAGAAGAACCGTCTCTCAGTCCAGAAGTGCACCCGAGATAAGGTGTATTGTCAGTGCCCTGCAGCTGCATCTGAAGGCTCGGCCGCTGCGCTTCTCAGTAAGTGGGGTCCAGGCTCATTCCTGGCAATCTGAGCAAGCGCCTTCTTTCTGCACCAGACCCTGTGCTCCTCCTAATCATTTAATTACATGGGGGGAGGCGCATAGAAAAGGTGGGATGTCCTGATTGTGAATATAGGACAAACTTTTACAGCAAAAGGGGAAATAAAACCCCTTATAACTCTATTTTAGCAGGGACAGAACTAACAAGGGTGCCCTTTCATGTGCACCATGCAGGTCCCATTGATTCAGGGTCCTGCATCCCATTCTCGGATACTGGCTAAGGAGCTGGACGGTACAAGTCCAGGCAAAGTGAGTGCCATGGAAAGAACACCTGTGGCTTTGTGGATGTTTATGTAAGAGACTTGTTTCCCACTATACCAGTTTCTCCAGGAATTAAAATGAGAGCATATGTTCTGCCAAGGTTTCTTAGAGAATACATGAGTTTAGAAAATAGGATATAGGATATAATAAAATACCTCGGAGAGGAAGTCTCCGAGTTCATTAAGAAAGCTATAAATTAAGAAACAACAACCCAGAAGGGGATGACAGCACTGCATCTAACAGAAGGCTTTCTGTTTCTCTTGGGGGTTCTAGGAGTTTCAAGATGGTTTGGTTTTATATAAAATGTACAAAATTTTGCTGAAAGATCTCACTTGCTTTATGTTTGCTAATTTAATTGTTTACCCAAAGCAACGTAAATATATTTCCATTAATACAGAAAAAAAATGAATGGAATGAAGCAGAAAAAGGGACAGAGAAAGAAGCAGAGAGAGAAAGAAATCAAAATCTCTTAATACTCCATGAACCTAAAATTCATAAACACATGAAAAGTGACTGCTTTTATAGCCATATTGATTAATGTATTTGATACCCAATGTAATAAATTATCATGTTGAAAATTTCATTACCTGCTATAATTTTTATTTTGCGTGAAAAGTTATACCCTGCCTCATAGTTACCACAAAATGTATTAATGTATGTAGCTATATGTTAAAAGTTTACATTTATTATTTATTCTAAATAATAAAGTTTTAGAAATCAAATCACCTCATTTGTGTTTATTACTTGAAAGGCTGCTTGGGGGAGTTTTCAGGCGAAGACCAAATGTATGGCACCTCCCCCCAGACAGAGCAGGCTTGTTCCCCGCTACCAGGCCGCGGTGCTCTGATCTGATTTGTCCCGATGCTGGGTGTTTCCCTATGTAACTTGACTTACTGTGAGTTAAGCGCTGTGAGTTAACGTGCCTCTGTTCTGCACAGGTTCGGGCGTACTGAGTCCCTGCCCTGGATCTGACACAGTCTCAGTGCTGCAGACACAAGCTGTGACATGATGGATAAAGTGCCAGCCCTCTACTATTGAGTCCGGTCTCGGGAACTAGAGGATCACCAGAGACAGGTATGCCCAGCAATGGGGGAGCATGGATGTGGGATGATGGGTAGCCAGACAATATTTAACCACCGGGAGATTTGCGAAAAACTTCTTTTTCCTCCCTGTTCCAAATACTCAGGGTAGCAGCGTCATTTCCATGTTGGCTAAAAGAGTGTTTATTTCTGTGGCAACGATTTGAATCCATGAGTTATATTTTAGGACTGATTCAGAAAATTCATCAGATGTCCAGTAGTAGTTAAAAAAAAAATTGCATGCATTTTACATGGCCCTTATTACTCGTTTATGTTTTCAGGAGTGTGCAGTTTTTCATTTGGGGGTGATGCAACATAACGAGGTAAACATATTATTTGCATTTTATACCTTGGCTTATTTATCTATTCTTTATGCCCCAAGAGATAAATTGCAATGCTGATACTGCTGTACAGGAAAAAAAAGGAAGTAAAAATAAACTCTTTACTTTGAAGGGCCTAACAGAGCATGAATCCTCTTAGCTGCTTTTCAATTTCTGTGCACTGCGGTTGTGTATGCAATTACGTGTCACCATAGCTGACTCAAACATCTCTAAAAGCAGGGTTGGAAATACAACTTTGGTTATAAAATAAATGCCCCAGGCAGAAAAATAAGTTGAAGAGACAAGAGGGGAAAATATTTATAAGTCTGAATTTCAGTAGAATTTGACCAATTCTCAGGAACACGGGGGAAATTCAATGCCAATTGTCAAGATATTGCCTAACTTTCTAGAAATATCTACAGTACAAAAGGTCTGCTCCTATCTTTTCCCAAATTTCAAAAAAAAACCACACAAAAAAACAAAAACAAACAAAAAAAATCAATATATAACACCTGCCAGAAGCCAGATTCTCAGAAGCACTCGAGGAATTTTAGACTGACTCAGTGAAATGTCACATGAGCTAGTAGCTCACAATCTAAGAGACTGTGTTTCTGACGATTGTAGGTAGGCAAACTGTTTGCTTCATTCTGTTCAATTTGAATCTTATTTTAACAGTTTAATGGTTTTCTGATGGATTTTCGTTGGTAGCCATGAGAAGAATGAGTTGAACATGTTGTCATTTTGATATATTTTTCATGCTAGTGAAGTAGCTTTAATATTTTTTATGCTAGTGAAGTAGTTCTACTCGTGCACAATGAAGCATTGCCCAGTTGACATTTATCTAACAGTATGTATTTGAATTAAAGAGATGGCCCAAAGAAATTTGGGTTGTTTTCTCAGCCTGGGACCAAAAATATTAAGGGACCATAGGCAAATGCTGGAGGTGTTTTCAGGGAACAGAGCAGAGAGTGAACAGAATTATACAAGATGTGTGGTCAATTGCTAAAGCTCCAGTAATACCCAACCTTGGGTGGAATTTATCTGGCTTACAGAAAGTTATCATTCTTGGTAATATTTAGATTCCTGTTAGAGTATCTTGTGTTGGCCGTAAGACAACCAATTTTCTTTCAAAAGTATCATCTTTTTAAAATACAAAACATCACAATGATATGTGAAAAAAAAGCATATGGCTGTTTTATGGTAAAATAAATCAATCATCAAAATTTTGGAACGATCAGATTTGGAAAATAATTCCATTTTTCAGCAGCTGTAAAAACAGAATACATGACAAATTCTAATGGAAAGTGTCTCATTATGTAACATATTCAATTATCTCCCCACTGAGATATTCAACAGTTTCATTACTTACTTCAACAATTTAATTGCAAAAGATAAATAGACATTTATTATTTTTACAAGAGTGGTTGTAACATACTATTACTTTGCCAGTCAATAAAAGTCACTAGGGAATATCAATTTTGAATTTTTTTCTGACCTAGAATTCCTCCTGTTATTGGAAATTAGTGCAAAGATAGAGCATATGTAATATCATTTAAGGAAATGTTGACAATTCAAACATCACTTTCTTAACTTGAAGAGGCAGTTGTCTTTGCTGTTGTTTGTTAAGGATTTTTTAAAAAATCTTTGCTTCTCAGGTTTAGTGAATACTAACGTGTACTTTCAATTTATTAAAAACATCACTTGTTGAAATTTTTTAAAAAGATTAGAATATCTGCTTTTATTTTCATTGTTGCTTTAAAAATTCTTGTTCGATGTGGTATGGAATCATCAGAGAGAAAGAAACAAGATTATTTTTTATCAAAAGTGGCGTAATTCTGATTAGCAATACTTATGTTTATTTGAAAAAGGAACTGAATAAAGTTCTGGTCAAGATAGCGGAGTAGGTAAATGCTATGCTTACCTCCTCCAACAACCATATCAAAATTACAACTAAATTATAGAAAAATCAACCTAGAGAACCACCTGATTAACTGAACAGAAGTTCTATAACTAAGGATATAAAGAAGAGGCCACATCAAGACTGGTAGGATGGGCAGATACACAAAATGGACTGGTCCCACAACCCACGTGTGGTGGTTGAGACTTGGGAGAGATATCTCAGCTGCAGAGGAGCTGGAGGAATAAGGGACCTCAACCCCACGCTGGGCTCCCCAGCCTGGAGCACTGGTGCCAGGAAGAGGAGCCCCCACAACATCTAGCTATGAAAATCAGTGGGGATTCTGTCCATCTAGGTGAGAAGGATGATGGGTGGAAACCCACGTGTCCTCTTAAAGGCACATGCACAGACTCTCTCACTTGCAGGCACTCATCCTGGGCTCCAGTGGAGGGACAGTGGCTTATGGAGCACCAGGGACATACAGGGAGAAACTGAGTTATGTGGCTTTAGGGCAAGGGCTGGAGGGACAACTGCCATTGTCCCTGTGTTGAGCCCTCCCCCACAAATCTGAATCTGGGCCAAATCTGAATCTGCACTAACCTGATGGACACTATTCTCCCCACCGTGGTGGCTTCCTGAGACCGCCCCCTTCCCAATTTGCACAGCACTGGAGGCTCTTTTAGCAGCAAACAGCCAACCCCAACTTGTTCACCACCTGAGGCTCTTTCAGTTGCAGTGATTGCTGGTCTTGGGTAGAACTGCATTGTTTCTGAAAAACCCTCAAAGACTTGCAGGCCTCAGGCAGGTGGCAACTGGCTTCGGTGTACTGTGTGCTTTTTATTGAGTGGTCCCCATCTCTGCTCTGGTGCCAAATATAAATCTGCATTAGCTGGGTGAACACCACTGGCCCCACCCTGGTGACTCCCTGAGACCTTGTCTCACACTCCTTGCACACTGCTAGAGGCCCTGTCCACACTTGAGCCTTATAGGCAGCTTGTAGTGGGACAGCTGGCAGTTGGCAACAGGACTTGGGGTACCCCGTGTCTTTGGCTAAGCAGACTCAGGTCTGGCACTGGTGACAACTGTCCTTGGTTCACAGTGTGACCTCTCCTATGCACCTCCAGACCCAGCACAGGCAGCGACCAACCACATGTCACTTTGTAGTTCCTACCAGCTAGCCCTAGGCTGGTCACGGGCAGCAGCTGGCTTTGACCTGTACTGGAGCCCCTCTCAAGAAACCTCAGGACCAACACTCATAGTGGCAAGCTACAGATCACAACGGAACACAACCTGATTAGCCCCATAAGTGGCACACCCAAAGGGTGGTTTTCGCAGACACCAGAGCCCACTGGGGTGAATCTTGTTTCTTGAGGTCAACCCCCACACAGAAGGCTCATCCTTCTCCACACAGAAGGCCAATCTTCACTGCCAGTCAGCCTGAGTGTCAATCCCACACACTGGCATTCCAACAGCAATCAAGGATCAACCATAACAGGAGGGCACACACAACTGTGGAGCACCTGGCTCAGGTGACCAGGGAGACTGCACCACTGGGCCCCACAGGGCACCTACTACAAAAGGCCACCTGGCCAAGACTGGGAGACATGGCAGACCTACCTAACACATAGAAACAAACAGAGAAAGGCAGCCAAAATGAGGAGATAAAGAAATAAATCCCAAATGAAAGAACAGGAGAAAACTCCAGCAACAGCACTTAATGAAATGGATTAAATGTTCTCCTCAAAGACATAGGGTAACTGAACGGTAATAAAACAAGATCTATATATGCAGCCTGCAACAGACCCACTTCAGATCAAAAGACACACAGACTGAAAGCAAAGGGATGGAAAAACATGTCATGCAAACGGAAACAATAAAAAATCTGGGGTAGCAATACTTATATCAGACAAAATAGACTTTAAAGCAAAGGCTACAATAAGAGATAAAGAGATACATTTCATAATGGTAAAGGAATCAATCCAACAAGTTGATATAACCTTGTGAACATCTATGCACCTAAATATATAAAGCAAATATTGATGGACATAAAGGGAAAAATCAACAGTAACACAGTCATATTAAGGAATTTAGCACCATATTTACAACAAAGGATAGATCTTCCAGACAGGAAATCAACAAGAAAACAGCAGCCTTAAACAACACATTAGACCAGAGAGATTTAATTAATCTTTTTAGAACATTTTTCCCTAAAGCAGCAGAATACACACTCTTTTCAAGTGTATGTGGAACATTTTCTAGGATAGACCACATGTCAGGCCACAAAACAAGTCTCAATAAATTTAAAATTATTGCAATCATATCAGAAGTCTTCTCTGACCACAATGTATGAAACTAGAAATCCATTACTAGAAAAAAAAATCTAAAACACACACAAACATATGGAAGCTAAATAGCATGCTACTAAACAGTGAATGGGTTAACAATGAGATCAAGGAAGAAATCAAAAGACATATTGAGACAAATAAAAATGAAAACCCAATAACCCAAAACCTATGGGACACAGTAAAAGTAATCCTAAGAGGGAAATTCATAGCAATACTGACCTCCCTCAAGAAACAATACAAATCTCAAACAATCTAATCTTACACCTAAAGTACCTAGAAAAATAACAATTGGAAAAACCCCAAATGTGTAGAGAAGGAAATAATAAAGATCAGAGTAGAAATAAATGAAATTGAGTCTAAAAAAAAATACAAAAGACCATTGAAACCAAGAACTGAAAAGATGAAATTGATAAACTCTTAACCAGACTCATCAAGAAAAAGACAGGATCCAAATGAATAAAATAAAAAATGAAACAGGAGATGTGACAACTGACACCTCAGAAATACAAAGGAGTACAAGAAAATACTACGAACAATTATGCGCCAACAAATTGGACAATCTGGAAGAAATGGATAAATTGCTAGAAACATACAATCTTCCAAGACTGAATCAAGAAGAAACATAAAATGTGAACAGATGAATCACTATTAACAAAATCGAGTCAGTAATCAAAAAACTCCCAACAATCAAAAGTCCTGGACCAGATGACTTCACAGATTAATTTTACCAAACATTCAAAGAAGAATTAACACCAAAGATTCTCAACTATTCCGAAAAATTCAAGAGGCTCTCAAACGCATTTTATGAGGCCAGTATTACTTTGATTCCAAAACCAGACTAAGACATTGCAAAAAATAAAAAAAAAGTATAGGCCAATACCCGTAATGAATATAGATGCAAAATCCTCAACAAAATATTAGCAAACCGAATTCATCAATGCATTAAAAAGATCATACACCACCATCAAGTGGGATTTATTCCTGGGATGCAAGTTTGTATCAATATCTGCAAATCAATTATGTGACCTACCACATAAACAAAATAAAGAATAAAAATCATATGATCATGACAATAAATGCAGAAAAAGCATTTGACGATATGCAACTTTCATTATGATTAAAAACTCCCAGCAAAGTGGGAATAAAGGGAACATACCTCAACATAATAAAAGCCATAAGTGACAAACCAACAGCTAACGTCATATTCAATGGTGAAAAGCTAAAAGCGTTTTTCTTTAAGATCAGGAATAAGACAAGAATGTTCCCTTTCACTACTTGTATTCAACATAGTATTAGAAGTGCTAGCCAGTGCAATCAGAAAAGAACAAGAATTTAAAGTCATCCAAACAGGAAAGGAAAAAGTAACTCATTATTTGCAGATGACATGATAGTGTATATAGAGAACTCTAAAGCTTCCACCCAAAACTGTTAGAACTGATAAATGAATTCAGTAAAGTAGCAGGATACAAAATTAATATTCAGAAATCGGTTGCATTTTTCATAGAAAAACAATGAACTATCAGAAAGATAAATTTAAAAAAAAAGTCCATTTACAATTGCATCAAAAAATAATAAAATATGTAGGGATAAATTTAACCAAGGAAGTAAAAGAGTTCTACTCAGAAAATTATAAGACATTGGGGAAAGAAATTGAAGAAGATACAAATAAATGGAAGCATAGACCATGCTCATGGATAGGAAGAATTAACATCTTTAAAATGTCCATACTACCCAAAGCAATCTATAGATTCAATGCAATTTCTTTCCAAATATCAATGGCATTTTTCACAGAACTAGAACACATAATTCTAAAATGTATAAGGACCCATAAAAAACCCAAATAGACACAGCAATCTTGATGAAGAAGAACAAAGTTGAAGATACCATACTACCAGATATTAAAGTATATTACAAGGCTATTGTAACCAAAATTGCATGATACTGGCATAAAAACAGACTCATATATCCATGGAACAGAGCAGAGAGTCCAGAAGTAAACTCATGCATATATGGTCAATTAATCTGTGACAAAGGAGGCAAGAATATACAATGGGCTAAAGACAGTCTTTTCAGTAAATAGTGTTAGAAAACTGGACAGATACATGCAGAAAATGAAACTAGACCACCTTCTTATACTATATACAAGAATAAACTCAAAATGGATTAAGGATTTACATGTAAGACCTGATATCATAAAACTCCTATGATATATACATAGATATATACATATATACATATATATATATATGTAACTCAGAGAGTTTTACTGCCTATGTTTTGTATATATATATATATATATATATATATATATATATATGTACACACACACACACATATATAACTCAGAGAGTTTTATGATATATGTGTGTGTGTGTGTATATATATATATATATATACATATATATATATATATATATATATATATATATATATATGTATATATAAAATGTAATAGTGCTTGGACATAAAAAAAGAAAATCTTACCATTTGCAACAACATGGATGGGCCTGGAAAGTACCATGCTAAGTGAAATAAGTCAGACAGAGAAAGACAAATATGATCTCACTTATATGTGGATTCTAACGAACAAAATCAAAGAACAAACAAAACATAAACAGACTCATAGATAACAGAGAAAAAAGTGATTGTTGCCAGACGGGAAGGAGGTTGGGGATTGGGTGAAAAAGGGGAAGGGATTAAGGAGTACAGATTGGTAGTTATAAAATAATCATGGGGATGTAAAGTACAGCACAGAGAATATAGTCAATAATGTTGTAATAACTCTGTATGGTGCCAGATGGGTACTAGACTTACCAGTGTGATCACTTCATAAATTATACAAATGTCTAACCATATGCTGTACATCTGAAATTAATATAAAATAACATTGAATGTCAACTATAATTGAAAAATAAAAATTGAAAAGAACGTGAAAACTGAACATGCTATTAGGTTGGTGCACAAGTAATTGCATTTTTAAAAATGCAATTACTTGTGCACCAACCTAATACAATCAAACCATTTAATTACAGGAATATTAGACAGCGCTTTCTTACTAAGACATCTCTGGAGATCACACCACCAGGCAAAGTGTCTATCCTTACTTCTCCACTCACCATTTATTTCAAAACCAATCTACTCTTAACCTTAACATCTTCTAAATCATACAATGCTCATAAATATCCAGAAACCAAATGCGGATACTGGTGTTTTGCCCAGCCTGAGTCATTTGCTGAAAGAAGTAAACATTATTAATGAGAAATATAAAAAAAAGAGAGAGAGAAGGAAAAGGGAATTGAGCAACTATACGCCATTTCTGTCTTCTATGTTGTGACATTTTATTAATTTCATTAGTAAGTTAAGTAATGAGAGTGGTGAATTAAATAATAATTTAGTTTAGTTAGTTAAGCACATTAATATATGAAGAAAGAGTGTTTCTTGGTATTTCCTGAATGCATCCATTTAGCTAAGGTTTATCTTTTTTTGGTTCTACCAGAATTACATTTCAAATTAACAAAGCATTTAAATAAAGTTTTAAACTGAAAACTGTCAGTCATTTAAATTAGTACAGAACATAGATGTTGCTGTTGAAAGATCCAAAGTTGGGTCTCTCATCCCTTATTTACCATCTGTTTCATCTTTGACAAATGATTTAACTTTCCAGACTCTTTTTCTTCATTGGAAATTGGGTAATAAATAATCACACACCGAATCAGTGGAGGGGCACCGGAAGAGCTGCTGTGTACAATCTGGACAATACACAACAGGTGGAAGCCAAGCGTATGATTTGTTCTTTAAAGATAAGTTCAGATGAAAAACACCTTTGAAAAATTTCAGAGCAAACATTCAAGATTTCTAATTTACTATTCCCAATTAAAGAGCTTCAACTGTCTTTGACATGTAAAACCAGACGCGGAAATGACCACCGCTTTTTCACACTGCCACGCAGAGTTATTAAAACTCTAAATTCTACTCTAAATTCACTTTCGTTGTCTGATTGTTTCAAGTAGATAGAAATATGTTTTTATTGTCTCCAGGCTTATAACTATGCTTTCAATTTCTCTTTTGGCTTTGTTTGGGTTGGGGTTTGTTCAGGTTCATTCGGCCTCTACAAAGCTCAAAGTATCACAAATTTCTTCTCAGTTTATGATACAGAGTTTCTTTTCCCACATTAAATTGTTTTACATTTAAGCCTCTTGTCCTTCTTGTCTTATTGAAATATATCTCAATACTGAATAATAAAAGTGATGATGGTGTTTGTTTTCCATCCAATTAACTGTGCCTAGAACTTTTACTGTTCGAAGTCTGCCCTGGTGTCCTGTTCACAGCTAACCACTGGTCTTACTCCTCTCTCTCTGGCTTGGCCCTCACTGAGGGCCCCAGGAATGCTTTTCCCCTCATTTGTGTGTGTGTGTTAATGCTTTAGGAGTCAATTCAGAAGTCTCTTTGTTCCTACTGTGCCCGGTACACACATTTTTGGGAACCGTTTGTAGATTGGACTACAGTGATTGATTTACATTTCCTTCTACCCTTAGATAAGATTTCTTCATATTTATATTTCTAGCACATAACAGATCATTCATAAATGTTGGTTGGTTAAATGGCCAAATAACTATATTTTACTTTAGAAAGTAGCTGTCAGTTTTTCTTAAAAATTCCACTTAGACCTTCATCTTTCTGTTTTCTGTAGAATTTGATCATCATGGCACGGGTACTCCTGATTCTTTTGGGGGGCGCAGTCATACTGCAAGCAGACTTACTTCCTGATAAAACATGTAAGTGCCATCTATTAAATGCAAAAATCTTTCAAAAAAAAAGCACGTTACAAAAGTGACAGCATTATTTTCTCCTAAATAACCCCTCAATTAGGAAATTATATGTGGATTGTTTAAAAAGGAATAGACTATTTATCCTTATCAGAATACAAACTCTTTAAATATGCTATATTTTAGGAAAGCAAGGTTGGCTGAAATGCAACTTTATTCCTACAATGGCACATCATAATGCAAATGTGGGCGTACAGGCTCCACGGAATAAAGCTGGAGCTGGTGACCACTTTCGGAATGTCTTTCCATGCAAGGGAATAGATAGAGGCCTCACAACCAAAGAACAAAAAATCTTGCACTGTGTTTAGCTCAGAAATTTGTTGATCTATGAGTTTGGTGCCACAACAGAGTCTAAGAAAACTGTCACGTGGTCCCAGTGTTGTCTAAGAGAACTTCCTATGATCACAACAGTGTTTTATATCTTCACTGTCCAGGCAGTAGCCACTAGCCACTGATGGCTACTGAGCACTTGAAATGTGACTCACACAACTAAAGCAATGAAGATTTTCTTTTATTTAAATTTATTTAAATTGAAGTAGCCACATGTGGCCAGTGGTGACCACCATGAACAATGCGTTATAGACAGCACTGGGAATCCATAGGTGAGTGTGGATTGGGGTCACAGACGGCTATTAAATATTCAAGGTCGACAGAAACATCCTGACCACATAATAAAAGAATCAAAGAAGGTTTCATAATTGTGGTGCAATATTATCCCAATTTTAGGAAAAAAAAAGTGAACATTAATATGTGCCCAGGAAAAAAGGATAATGAATATATCACATGTTAGTACCATTCTCAGTGGTAGAATTGTGGGTCAGTTTTCTTTCCTTTCTTTTTTTCCTCATTTGTGCTTTAAAATTTCTAAAATGAGCAGATCTTGATTTTGTAATTGAAATGAAAGCTTTTATTTTGAAAGCAAGGTTAGAGAGTGGTTCATTAAGAAAAAACAGACAAACAAACGTTTCCCCCCAGAAATATCTATTTAAGTAGTTTTGCTGACAAATTTGTTTTGACTTTGAATCATACTAAGAAATAAATCCATTTTATATCATGAACCAGCACACATAAAAATTCATAAGTACATATATAATGGAAAGAAAAGGTTCATGAAATGGAATTTATTCTTATTATATTTGATGCACAAAGAAGTATTTAGTATATTTGATATCTTTCCTATTCTATTTTATTCCATGTCATTAAAAAAATTGCTAGCCACAAACCAATAAAGTATACTAATCAAATAGTGGATGACTTCTCAGATTGAAAACTATGCTTGTAGTGAATAATGATAGACTAAAATATTCATATTGCAGTTAAAAACCAATAGATGTTATAGGTAAATACCTGGACAAAGTATTAAAAAACGTATAATGAGTTAAAAACAATTTTAAAGGAACTTCTTCCAAAATGATTTGAGTATTATACATTCCAGTAGTCATAACAAAATACTACTGTACACAAAAAGGTATTTGAAACATAAAGAGTGCCACGTATGGACAACTGAACACTGTGTTGCCCCTTTTTTCTTTTGATCAACAGTTTCACTTCTCCCACCTGTCAATTTCACCATCAAAGTGGCTGGTTTGGCTCAAGTCCTTTTACGTTGGGAACCGAATCCAGATCAAGAGCAAATGAATGTCAAGCTAGGATATCATGTGAAAATAAATGCCCCCCAAGAAGATGAGGTAAGTGTTCTGACGGCGATCTGTATTAGAGTCAATTTCAATTTGGAACGCATTTTCCTTATCAAAGGGAATTTAACGGGGAAAAAAAGGAAACTGCCGAAGGGCCGTTAGTTGTAGAGTAGTGTCTGTTGAAGTGGCTGAGAAGCATTGCACACATGCCATTTAGCATTGAGCGGTAGCACTGAACATTTTAACTTTGGGACAAGTCTTTCATTTAAAAAAGAAAGTTTTGTAAGATCTGAGGTACAATGGATTATAAAATACTGTTTGTGGTTTCTCTAAAATAGCCAAACAAACACACAAATGGCCGAGAAGAAAATAGGGGAATAAAATGGGAAGAGGGCATGGGGTCTGACCAGACATCAAGTTCAATTCCCGGTTCAGCCTCTTCCTTTGTTTGCAACCTTGGACCAGACACTGAACCTCTCAGAAGCCCAGGTTCACTGCAGGGCTATGTTAAATCACGTGGTACCACTAGATGCCTAATAAAATTAAACACAGGGAGAAGCAGTTGCATAGCATTAACTGTTTTTCCAGAAATATGGAATTTTCTGTCAATTTTCTGTTATCTATGGGAGGAGACCAGAACTGGAGATGGTGGTCAAAGGGGACTGGAGCCTTATTTGTAATATTTAGTTTGGTTTATTAAGATGAATATGTGTCATTGAGGAATTAATTATGAAGTTTTTATTATTACTGGTTTTTAAAAAATGTGTAAATACTAGAATAGGGTAATTTATTTATTTATTAGTTTTTAAAACCATTTTATGGAGGTATGATTGATGTGTAAAAAGCTGTACATATATAATTTATCCATCTCAATGAGTTTAGGATTAAGTATACACTTGTGGAACTGTGGGTTTTATTTTTTTAGTAAACCTATTTCATTGCGTTTTACGTGCCATGGAAAAATGGGAAGAAAATGTCTATTTGATGAAAATAGTTCTCTTAAGGCTCTTTCCCTTTTACGTATTATAACTTGTGGGTTTTATTTTTAGTTTGAAACCAGGAGCACTGAAAGCAAACACGTGAGCGTCCTTCACCAAGGCTTTTCAGCAAGCGTGCGGACCATCCCGTGGCACAACCACACCCTCCGTGCAAGCAGTTGGGTTTCTGCTGAGCTCAAGGCCCCACCAGGTAAGGCCCCGTTTCACATCTCATACTTTGTAGATCTGAGCAAGCCAGAGAGCCAACAGCGCGCTTTTCTTCTCTGGAGTCAGCCGTCACTTCCTGCCCAGGGCTCTCCCACCTCAGTAACATCCTAACCAAGCCTGTCATCGCTTCTTATCATCTCAGTCCATCCAGGGCCACCTGGCACGTCCCTGCAAACACCACTTACCCGCCTCTGCTCAGAAGCCCAGAATGGTCATCAACAAAACGTGGGCTGGTCAGGTCCCTCGTAATTGGGATCAGGGGCATCTTTCCAACCACGCCCTCCAGGGTTCCTCTGCTCTGCTCCGATGGGTTTGTAATCATGATGCCCACACACCGACACGCACCTGTCTCAAAGACTGCTTTCCTGGGCTCGTCTCCTGTGCTGGCTTTTCTGAGCCCTCCCACACTTCAAAGCCCAGATCAAGTCATCCCTGCCCTGAAAAGTCCGTTGGTTTCACCCTATGCAGGGAAGGATTCTCTTCCCCTCAGAACTCATCCGTGGGCTGTGCTGCTTGTTGACACTGACATTGTAACATTACTTATTTTTCACAAACGGATAGATTTCTGCATTGCTAGCTCCAACTAAAAGCCCATGGGAGGCAGGGACAATGTGTTATTGTCCCATGTGTTATTGCATCCAGCACAGCAGTAATACATGCTTTAGATATATTGTTCATTTTCAATTCTGTAACTTCTCATACCACATTGAAGAAAACTGTGCTGACATTCTCCTAGAAGCCACGAGACCGCACACCTAAATGCTGTGAAGAGGGTAACACCACTGTCTCTATACTGTCCTCCAGTAGAAAATTGGGGTTCTAATACTTAAAACCAGTGACCCTTCTGGTTAAACTTGGACACACACACACACACACACACACACAAGGAAAGAGGACAAGCAGGCCACCAAAGCCTGGGCATGTGAGTGCACCTTCTTACAGTTGCCTTGACAGTCTGGTCTGGGTCATTTTCAAACCATTCTCTTGTCACATCATTAGAGAAAAGGCCATTCCCCCACATTGTGGTGGTGACTGAGAACAGCATTTTAAAGACTGTTTCCTTTATTCATTACAACATGTTATTCAGACTGTACATCAGCCAACTCACAATGGACTTGAAACCAAGTACAGAATCTTATCCAAAGTGGACACAAGATTACACATGCAGGCCATTGAGAGCTTTACATTGAGCCACTTCCCACCTCTCTCAATAAACAACTGCAGTACCCTAGCAACGTTGTTTCAGAATAACATTCCTACCATTCTCATTGTCCCCTGACCACACCAATACAGGCGACACTGATGAAAAATTAATTGTTTCTGCCTTGCATCAAACTGAATTCACACCAAATAATTCGTTCTCTGGAAGGGAACTGGGAGATAAGCTGACTCCAGGAATGGCTGGCCACATGTGGGCACAGACCATCTGGGCGTTTAGAGTATGGGCAGGTTCTCATATGGACGCGAGAATGGACGTGTGTGCATGACCTTGGTACACAGCTCTTCACGGTGCTCGCACAAAGCAGACTGACCTCAGCCACCCTTCCCTTTGTCTTTAACTTCTCTGCAGACTACACAGGGCTTCTCTGCCTCTCCCCCTTGGGAGACACTGCATAACAGTGATAAAAATGATCTAATTGACTAACACTAAGCTAAAAAGACTCCCTTCCATCACTCAAGACTGAGTCTCAGGCTTGCCTTTGGATGAGGTCCTCCTTGACCCTCAGCCCAAAGTGTTTCTCTCCTCCTCTGAGCAATAGCATGGCCAATGTCCCACAGTGTGGTCTGAAGAGGGCCATCACCCTGGTGACAATTGGGGTGGAAATGAAAACAAGGCTTCCCAGTCAAAGAAATTGGGGAAATCCTGGGCGAAATGAGCGTAAGGGGGTTCCGTGTGAAATCTTAAGATTTCCTTACAGCGTGAACATGCTAGTGTACGCTGCACACTGAGTCTCTGAAGAGGTGGTGTTATTTGGCAGTGTTGCCAAAACTCCTATCCTTCGGAGAAGTTTTAGGATGGACGTGGCACTGGAGACCTTCCTCAACCAACTCTCTCATTTATAGTTGGAAAACCCAAGGCCCAGGGTAGGAAGGACCAAGGTGTCCCCAGGTAGCCATTGACAAATGTGCGTTAGAACCCCGAGGTTGCTGGACACAAGCTCCGAATGACGACGTGTTGCACTGCTCTTGACCTTTCGTACATGGGTCACACGCAGCCCCTGCCCCCAAAGGAGTTGGAAAGCTCTTTGATGTCAGAAACTCAGGCTCTGCAATCTGAGCTCCATCCCGCAGTAAGTTGGTTCTTTGTAGACAGTAGGTTTCTATAACTACGTGATGGTGATTAGTTTTGATGGTGGATAAGGTGTTCCCAATCCCTACAGTTTCAAAAGAAGCACAAAAATCAGCAACTATCATGTCACTGTCTTATTCTGGTTATTTTTGACCATCTAGGGTCTCCTGGAACCTCAGTTGTGAATTTAACTTGCACCACAAACACCGTGGCCACTAACTGTACACCCTTACGGCCATACCAAGTGTCTCTTCACTGTACCTGGCTTGTCGGCAAGGATGCTCCTGAGGACACACAGTATTTCCTCTACTATAGGTCAGTATCTATTTTTGCTTATGCAAATGGCTTCCTGCAGTTGAAAAACTTACAAGTGTTCCAATTTAGGTACGGATCTCAGACCGAAGAATGTCAAGAGTACAGCCAAGACACACTGAAGAGAAAAAGTGCATGCTGGTTTCCCAGGGCTCTCATCCATAGCAAAGGGCGTGACTGGCTTGCAGTGCATGTTAACGGCTCCAGCAAGCACACTGTGATCAAGCCATTTGATCAGCTGTTTGCTCTTCACGCCATTGGTAAGATGAGCTCAAAGCTGAACTACCCCACTCACCGAAGCCCAGCATTGGGAGGCATTATAAAGATCACCTAGCTTGACTATTTTCTGATGCTCAGTGGCCATCTGGCTTCTGAATATGAACAGGGGCAAGGTCCTCCAGCCTCAACCCTCCTACGTTTGGGGCCAGATAATTGTGTCTTGGAGGCCATGCTGTGCACTCTAGGATGTTTAGCAGAATCCCAGGCCTCCACCCACTAGATGCTAGTAGCACCTTCCCCTGCCAATTGTGACAACTGAAATATGTCTCCAGGAATTTCTAATGTCCCTTGGGGGGGGGCAAATTCTCCCCTGCTTGAGAACCACTAGAAAGGGAACACCTTGCTGAAGGAAACCATGTCATCTCTCAGCAGCTAGGACTGGTGTCGTGCAATTCCTGACCCTGGGTCCTGTGATGGCTTGGTGACACCTCCAAACAATTCTTACCCTTTTCCCCACAATGGCCTCTCAGCAATCCACAGGCAGCCACGTGTCCCATCCTGAAATCTCTCCTTTCCAAGCTGCCTGCCCCCTCTCTTGTGACACCTTTACCGTACTGGTCTGTGTCCTCTGGATATTCCTGAGTTGTAATGTCTCTCTGAGCATGTGCTTCTCAGATATAAACATGTCACTTAAGGTTTCATTTCCTCAGTTCTCAGAACAGAAGGTAGTCTCCTTCCTTCTAGGTACATGTGTTAATGAAACTTATCAGGAGCCTTTCACATAGCAAGTGTGGTGATCGACATTCAGGATTTCAATGGTGGTGGGGTTATTAGCGTGTGCTGTGGAGCCCGGCTGCCTGCACTTGGATCCTGGCTCCTCCTCTGACTAGCTGAGAGACCTCGACAAGCTGGCCATTCCTCTGTGTCTCAGTCTTAGCTGAGAAATGGGGAGAAATTAATACTTCCTACAAGGTTTTTGTGAGAACTGTGCTAATCAAGTATTCTGGATAGTGCCTTGTACAAGTACCCAATAAATATGCAGAATACTATTTAAAGGACGTGGTTTGGCTTGTGACATATCTCTATCTATATCAAATGGAGCATGACTTTGTTTAAAGAATCATAGCATTTACTAAAGAGTAATGCAATTCTTTTTAATAGTGTATTTCTTAGGTGACCTAAAAATGTCACTTTCATGAAAATAGGTAATAAAAAATGCTGAGAAGGACTTGGGAAACAATGATATTAATATGAAAATGGACACAGTCTGGTACAGACCACAAGAATTCATTTGTATATATGATTTTCATTTCATTGAGACAAATCCTCAGATTACTCAAACAAATTGACATTTTGGGTTAAAAATTTTCTGCTTAGGGATGGCAGCCTCTGGAGCCAGTGGGTCTCATTCTTAGCTTGTCCCTATGATTCATTAACTGTGAGCTCTTAGTCACATATGCATCTCAGACAAGAATGCTCTCTTAGAAATAATTTCTACCCACATCACATGGCTGTAGACAATCAAGTGAGACCTCAGTGGGAAGAACTGTAGTTCTTGTTTAAGTAAAGACAAACTCAGTCCAATCCATTCTTATTATGCAAGAGAAAACTGGAACTTTCCACTCCATCCCCTAAACAAACTAAAACAAGATACACACAGCAAAATGAAACAAATACTGAAGCCCAGCGAGGGGAAGTGGTCACCCAGGGCCATACACCTGTTCAGTAGAGGCAGGGCTTGGTGGCAGCTCCAGGGCAATTTCTCTCTAGGATCAGTTTATCCTGGGCTTGGTTCAACTCTGGAAGTGAAAAAGAAATGGTGGGGTGGGTCTTGCAAGGAGCTGAAGAGGGAAGGGATTCAACCATTCAATGCCAACTGGAATCGGGATCTTTGAAGGTTATAGAAAGGATCTCTTCTTCTTCAGTGTTACAAAATGGGGGTCATATGTCAACCACTGGAGTCCAATGGCTTGGAGGTCAGTTTATTACATTCTGAGGGCAAACACTTGAGAAAGTGACATCTTAGAAATGCTTTGAGAAGTGTGAGTGATTGGATGTATCAGCCCCGATCACTGACTTCTCATTCTCTAACCTAGATCAAGTAAATCCTCCAGTGAATGTCACAGCCAGGATTGAAGGAAACCGTCTCTGTATCCGATGGGAGAAGCCAGTTTCAGCCTTTCCGGCCCACTGCTTTGATTATGAAGTGAAAATTTACAACACGAGAAAGGGTTATTTTCAGGTAATTTTTCAGATCTTTCCAATATTCAATGATGCCATTCTTTCAGAAACATTTGAAAAATTATCTTCAGTGACTACTTTGGTTACAGCTTAGAGCTAATAAAGTCAAAGGTAATTTACATCTACCCAGGTTTTATGAAAATAAACCAACCCTTACTGGCCTTTTGTCTTGAAAGGACATCTTTTTGGTAGAAAATAATACAAAATGTCAGATTAAAAACTCATTAGCACTCCTGTTGGTGAAAATGTAAGATGGGCAACCACCATGGAAAATAGTATGGCAATTTCTCAAAAATTAAAAACAGAGATATATATGACCCAACAATTCCACTGCTGGATATACATCCAAAAGAACTGAAAGCAGTATCTCCAAGAGAAATTTGTACGTCCACGTTCACAACAGCCAAAAGGAGGAAACAACCCTTGTCCATCAATAGATGAAAGGATAATGAAAATGTGGCACATATATATGATGTTATATTATTCAGCCTTAAAAAGGAAGGGAATTCTGAGTCATGCTACAATGTGGATGCCCCTTGAGGACACTAAGCTAAGTGAAATAAGCCAGTCACAAAAAGACAAGTACTGTATAATTCCACTTATGTGAGAGATCAAGAGTACTTAGATTCATAGACAGAAGGTAGAATGGTGGTTTCCAGGGGGTGGGGGTGGGGGAGTGGGGAGTTGTTGTTAAATGGGATGAGTTTCAGTTTTGCAATATGAAGAGTGCTGGAGACTGGTTGTACAACACTATGAATGAGCTAAACACCACTGAACTGGACACTTAAAAATGGTTAAAATGGTAAATTCCATGTTACGTGTATTTTACAACTTATAAAAACTCGTTAGCATTAATGGACAAAAAAATTCAAGGGAAATGGAACTGAGAAGAAAGCCAGCATTTATTGAGCACCAACTATGTGCCAGTCTTTATTATGCTAATTTATTCCACCCTCACTGTACCTTAATTATGTAATTATCATTCCCCTTTCACAGGAAACTGAGGTACAGACAGATTAAGTGACTTGCTCAAAGTCATAAAGCTAGAAAAATGTAGGGAAGTCAGGATTCAAACTCAATCTTACTGATAGTAGGCAAAGCACATTCAACCTCATTCAATTTGATTCAACAAAAATTTAGAAATTGACTTCTCCCAGAATGGCGCTAAGATTTTGTTTAAAAAGAAAAAAGAAAAAAGACAGAAAAAGTTTCTCCTTTTAAAACCATGGATATAGGCAATGGAAGTGACTGGAGGGTTTTTACTCAATACAGAAATATGACCACATCTGTAAATCAAAGAATAATTTTGGTAGCAGCATGAAATGCGGGGGTTGGGGGAGGGTCACGTGGATATAGGGATGCCAGTTAATGGTTACTGCAATAGTCCAAGCAAAAGGTGATGGACGAGAGCTACAATAGGCAATGGTTGTGGGGTGGGAGAGGAAGGAAGAAACACTTCTGGGAGTATTTAAGGTGCAGGTGTCAGGGACCCCTCTCTGGGTTGGGGCCCAGGGGATTAGCTGGATGGTGGTGACACTAACCAGTAGACGGAATGTAGGAGAAGGGCTCATTAGTGAGAAAACAGCTGCAACACTAGACAATGTCAGCTTAAGTTGCCTGTGGCAACTGAGCACATTTTATTATACTGAACCATTCAAAACTGCTGTTTTTGCTGATCAAAACTGGGTTCAGTATTGGCTGTTTTCATAGGATTCAATCTAATATTTCCTTAAGCTTGGGCAGCACCAAGGTTCATTGCATTTAAATCAATAACCCAGGAGTTAGGTGTTTTTATTCCTATGTTATGAAATGGAAACCGGCTCAGAAGGGTCAAGATGTTGCCCTGGGGGTAGTTGGAGGCAGAGCCAGGATTCAGCCCACCCATCCTAGAGCCAAGGTCTCTGCTATTTCTATTTCCCTGTGCCCCTGCGCTCCCTACTTCCCCCTCCCTTATATCTCGGCTCAGCAAACTTTTTGTGTAAAGGGCCAGACCATTTCGGCCAGCATTCCTCAGCTTGGCACACAGGACAAACACAACTACAGATGGTACAGAAGCAAACAGGCGCATGTGTGTTCTAGTGACACTATTTGTGGACACTGAAATTTCAATTTCATGGCATTGCCGTGTGCCATGAAATATTCTTTGGATATTTTTCAATCATTTAAAGATATGTAACCCATTCTTAGCTTGAAGACCCTCCAAAAGCAGGCAGCAGGCCAGAGGGGCTTGCAGACTATAGTTTGTTGATACAAAATGTGATGGAAACCAAGTGACATTGTTTAGAAATTTGACGACAGAATATGGAAGGACAAGATGAGGGGATTATGCATTCTGCTATTGGCCACTCCAGCCTTCCAATCTGGAAACATCAACTGAACTCGGACGGAACTTCTGGATCTTACAATTACCCATTTTATGTATTTTGGTTACAAGAGAGCTTTCCCTTGAAGGCTGATGGCCAACCCGTCCACACGGCAGTAGCCTGGAATAGACTAATCAATGTGTCCTATTGGTTTGAAATGGGTCACTGCCCAGTGAGTCACATGACTTATTTATATATGACGTCCCATTCTGATCATTGGCATGGTTATATGTAAACTACGTGTTGAGACAGTGTTATAATGCTACTTTATTTTTCTCATGTAGACAGCAAACATGACAACCAGTGAATTCACCTCAACAATTAGGGATATTTCTAAGTATTCTATTCAAGTGAGAGCAGCGGTGAGGTCTGTGTGTAGAGCTGCGGGGCTCTGGAGCAAGTGGAGTCAACCGACTGATGTGGGTAAGTGGCTTGCGTTTATTTAAAGCAAGCGACCTTATTCATTCATGCCTGAACCATAATCCTGGAAAGCGTGTACATGTACCCGTGCGTGTCGAAATGCTTTCTCATCGCTTCTGTGCCTCGTTTCCTGTCAGCCCACTGCTTTTTGGACCAGAGATGGATTTACCATGGCACCATTGAAGCCCAATGCTCAAAGTTCTTGCTGATGCCAGCCTTTCCAAAATGCTTTACCTATATAATTTTTTTTTTGGTTTCTATTTTGATCCAATTTTTTACAATTAAAAACTTTAAAAAAATATTTTTAAATTGGGGAATATTGGGGAACAGTGTGTTTTTCCAGGACCCATCAGCTCCAAGTCAAGTCATTGTTTTCACTCTAGGTGTGGAGGGTGCAGCTCACTGGCCCATGTGGGAATCGAACTGGCGACCTTGGTGTTGTGAGCACTGCACTCTAACCACTGAGCCAACCAGCCGCCCCAATAATTAAAAGCTTTATTTTGAGATAATTGTAGGTTCTCATGCAGTTGTCAGACATAATACAGAGAGAGCCCACGTAGGTTTCATTAAGTTTCCCCAAAGGGGAACATCTGACGAAGCTGTGTGTGGTACAATGTCCCAACCAGAATGGCGTTGATGCCATGCAGTGATCTTATTCAGATCCCATCAACTTCCTGTGTACTCATCAGCGTACTTAGTCGGTGTAATTGTATCACCTGTGTACGTTCATGTGTCGGTCACCACATTCAAAGCACAGGACATCACCACCAGATCCCTCCTGTGATATACACGCTCCCCTCCCACCCTCTCCTCCATCCTGACCCCTGGCAACTACTAATCCATCTCCTTTGCTTTAATTTTCCCACGTGTAATTTGGAACGCATATTTTTGTTACTTTTCTTAAAGAAGATTCCAAAGTTGAATAAGTATCAGGGCACATAAAGTCTGCATTTGTCACTGGGCCTTCGGTCTAACACACAGAGGATCTAAAGGACAGGACGTCGCCTCAGCTCCTGGGTTAATTCTGCAGCTGTTGTTTTTGACCAAACTGACGAGTTTCCTTGGCAAAGAAGATGATCACTGTGTCTGTGCATGGCTGTGCATGGCACCTGTGAAGGGGTGTGCGGGTCCGATGGCAGCTCTGGGTGAAAGGGCCCCTTTTCACTCCACCAGACGGCAACCCCACACCCTGGAGATGTAGCCTTGCCCCCAGAAAATGGAAACTTCACACCCCGTGTTTGCTATGATCTGGGCGTCTTGGGCACCCTGGGCATTTCAGGAGGAGACGGAAAACAGCCAGTATGTCTCACGTGTGCGTGCCGCAGCCATGCAGCCTGGAGATGCAGACACACGGGGTGATAGGTGTGGCCTAAGAGCTACAAGCACACTGAAGGATGGGAGGCTCCCTGGAGCCTTCCACAGAAAGTACAGGGTTACTTGTACTGGACACCTCGGTCCTCTCTGCCCCTGCTCGGGTTCCCAGGACAAAAGAGGTAATAATATCCACCTTGCCTGCCTCTCAGAATATTGTGAAATACAAACAGTAACAACAATAAGAGTGATAACATTTTTTGATGGTTATTGGCTAAGCACTGTGCTAAATGCTCCACATGCCTTACCTTGGTCCATCCTATCAACAAAACTATTTTTCAGATGAGAGAATAGGTTTGGAAATTTGAGGCAATTTGTGAAACTGCATGTGGCAGAGATGGGATTCAAATCCAGGCCGACTGATTCCAGCACCAGCGCTGTCAGCACCAGGAAATGGAGGCCCAGAGACATCAAATAATTCAGTAGTTATCAAACAACCGAGAGGTGGCTATGAATGGATAATTTTCTCAAATAGATGACGTCTGAGTCAATTAGTGGTATGTGACAGGGTTCTGTGAGCACAGATTTTGCTACCTGTCTGACCTAGTCAGTCACGCCTCACCTCTCGGGGCCTCAGTTTCCCTGAGAAACTGAGAGTGCCTCACCTTAGAGTTCCTTCCTACTCTGCCATTCACGATCCTCTAGGCTCCATCAGCCCCCCGCCACACATTCGGAGAGTGAAATAGTGAACCATGATGAGAGGTTATTTTCCCCTTGTTTTTAATTTACTACTCTCCACTTTAGCGCTCTCTTCCTATAATTGTTTCCTAAGTAACAGCTTCCTGGTTTGGCACTGGGCCCATTATTGTCTCCCCCGAGTGGACCTGACAGCCGTATCCACGGCAGATCCTATTTCATTTACTGCCACCCTTTTCATGAAGATGAGCTGATGAGTATTACTCCTCATCTTATAAATCCATCATTTTTGGAACTTACTCCCCTGCTCAGTTTAGGATCATTAGTGAATTTAATCAATGCGGACTTCATTTTCATCAAGATGATTAATAAACATACAGGAAGTGCGGGCCCCGCTGGGACATTGTGCATGACGCCTCCTTACCCCGTGAGGCTGCAGCAATAATTATGCCCAGCTTGCTGTCTACCCGGCAATTTGGCTGGTACATGCATTGCCTGTACACCGCCTTCCTCCTCTCCTACCCTGCCCCACAGTTGGCAGCCTGGAGCCCTTCCCATGGAGTCGTCCTCCAAGGCACAACTCAGATATCACCTCTTTCTTAGATATTATGACATTCATCTTCTTTATTTTAAGGTCAGGAATTGGAGGCCCAGAGACATCAAAAAATTCAGTAGTTATCAAACAACCGAGAAGTGGCTATGAATGGATAATTTTCTCAAATAGATGACATCTGAGTCAATTAGTGGAATGGCGTAGATTCAATTAACCCATTATCGCCCAAGGTTATTAAATAATAAAGAATGAGATGCAGGGGGAGGAAGTTTTGATTGATGGGAAAAGGGAGACTGGAGGAGATGGGACTATTGTGCGGCTTGAGCTGGCAAAGTCCCTCGAGGTCCAGGGGGCTAGAGAGTGGCACTTACGGGGACAGCCAGCATGTGTGTGTTTGCTGCCTGCCTGGAAACTCTGCCCTAGGTCACCTCCTGTGCTAGGATTTCCAGAGCAAGGATAGTTTCTTCTTTTTTTTTTAATGGAAGCAGCAGTTTTGTTTTATCACCACTCGTTATCACCTGTCCTTCCTCAACTGGCTTCTAGGTCTTATCGTAAGAGCTAACTTCCCACTTTTCATATGTCTTTCTCTTTTTTAAACTTTTGTAACTTCCACATTGTTCTGTTCCTTTATTATCTTTGCTATCTCCTGTTTACCAAAACCTTCTCATTTCCTGACCCTGGTCATAGGTAGAGAAGCCTTTTGGTTTCTGAAGTCCATCATCTTGCCTCCCCTCCACGAAGCTCAGATGCCACATGTGAAGTAAGCAGTTAGAAAAGATTTCCTACAGCACTGCCCTGCCCCTCAGAGAAGAGTGTTTGTGTGCGTCCACCCTGCGTTTGTTCCCAGCTGTGTCACTGGCCGGGGTCAGTCGTTCTCAGTCCTGCTTCTGAGGGACCAGGCTCGCCCACAGTCACAGGCCTTGCCCCTCACGCAAGTGGCCTTTGTGGCGGCCTCAGCAAAGGCCAGGATCTATACGAGAATAGTACAGGTGCCAACTGAAGGCATTTTTAAGGCAGATGTCTTGAGGTTTGAGATATGGTGCATGGGCACCCAGAGAGCAGGACCAGGGTCACCAGCTTGCATAGCGTGAGGTCAAGGCCACGGGGGGAGGGGGGTGCCAGCTGCTCGCCAGGGCAGCTCCTTTCACAGAAAGACGGTCACTCACAGGACATTCTGGCCCTGGCTTTCTTGTAACAGTTTGGGGAGAAGACAGGGTGTTCTTAGAGTCACGTGACACATCCTAGTATCTGTAAGGACTTCACGGATGTAGATTGAGGCAGAAAATCAGGGGGCTTGTGAGGATGTGGGCTGGGTGGAAGTAAGATTCCACTAATACTAATAAACAGGCAACTCTATACCTTTTTCCTCTACTTGACATTCCCGGGCTGTGAATGAGTGAGGAAACCTGGCACCTGGAACTAAAAGCTGGAGGGGTCGGGGCCACCTTTGGGTCCCTCTAACCACCTCCTTGACTTGACACCTAGCAGGGTTCAGTCCCAGGTCCAGAGTGCCACCCTCAGGCCTCTGACTCCCCTGCCCACTCTTCCTTGCTCTCCTTTTTTCTTGTTTCTTTTCCTTCCTTCCTTCTTTTTCTTCTTTCCTTCTTACTCTCCCTCCCTTTCTTTTGTTTTCCTTTCTTTTCTTTCTTTTTACTGCAGTCTTTCTTTTCCAACCAATCCTCACCCTGTGGTGAAACAGAGAGAAAACCAGGAAAGGGAAAGATGAGGGGAAAATATTGTAGAGGGCCCAAATTGGCTTTCCCTAGGTTTCTTAATTTCTGCCTTCTTCTGCTGCTTAACATCTGAATAAATTTTGTGAGTTCTAAAGCTTTTGTGACATAAGAGATGGAAGCTTCTGGGTCAAAAGTGACCCAAACTGGTTGAGACATAAAAAGCGGACCCCATCACAACCTGAAAAACGCACTTGGGCTTGCCTGGCACTCCCATAACGTAGGGTGATACTGGGCGTCCTTTGCCAATGAGGGATTTCAGGTTGGTGAACAAGGTAGTTGGTTTTGTCAACTGCTTCCTTTTCCTACAGTGTGAAGGCAGCTGGGACCACGCCTGGCAGCCCCACGCTTGTCTGCTGCAGGGCCCCCTCCCCCCTGGTGGTCTGCTCTGGCCTGGAGGAGGGCTAGCAGGGGCCTTTCAGAGGATGTCCCAAGTGTCAGGAGTGGGGGTTCCCGCTGTGCTTTCGGGCTTCGCCAGCTCTAGGGGTACCCCCACCCCTTTCATGGAGGAACTCTGCATCACGATGGGTCTGCCAGCTTAGAGGAAGGAGGGATTCTCTTACTGGACCAGGGGGTTTGCTAGACACGCTCAGCGATGTTAACTTGTGTATCTTCAGAAACACAGAGTTTTCCTAATTCTACAGATTTCTAGATTATGAGAACACAGATATGCGGAGAGGGTGAGGAACTGCCCAGAGTGACAGACCTAGAGAGTGCTGGGCCTGGGTCTGGAAGCCTCCTCAGGATTGGCTCTACACTCTTCTTTCTGTGATGCTTTGTCACCTCAGGGGTCATGGTGCCAGCGAGGGAGACTGAGGCAGGAGGATGGGCAGTGGGGGCTCGTGGCTGAGAAAGGGAACACTCTGCCAGCTCATGACCCGGCCAGCCTCCATGCAGATCAAGCAATGGGGACATTTTCAATGATGTCTTCAGGCTCTCCTCATCTACACGACCTTGCCCCAATTGTCCACAGTGTCCATTTGAACACAGATCTCGGAGGGTTTGGACCATCCACGCCCCATACCCCTTTCTACTTCCTAGTATCTGCAATATTGGGTGACTTTCTTTCCCCTCCAGGCCTGTGCTTAATTACTCTGTGTTTTAAGGATTCTGAGCGACTTGACAAAGGTCCCAGGGTCCCAGAGGCAGAGATGGGATTACGTCGGGTCCACGCCTCCAGCTTTTGCCACCATCCTAATCCACTGCGCACCCCGTGCTCGTCATCATATACATGCCGGGTCATAACACAGCGACAGAATTCTCATTGGTTGGCTTATTCTCAAGGTCAAATTGTTAGATGTCTTAATGATGCAAGCTGAAGGCATCAGAAACCAGAGAGCTGAGCGCCAAGTTGCTGATGTCTGAAAAGCATCCAGGACTGGGGCAGAGAGCCTAGAGGGCTGAGAGGACAGGCTGACTTCCTCTTTCAAGAACTCATTTCTGCATAACCAAATAGCAGTGCCCATTAAGCTCTTGAAAAGAAACATCTGTGGCTTCCGCTTTAATGCCAGGAAAGGTATTCACCTTGAGTCAGAGAGAAGGTACAAGTTCCCTGGAAATCACTTGTTCTTAAAAAACTCTCCACGGCCAGAGTCTCCAGAATTCAAATTACTGATGCATTCAGGGGCCCCCAACCTTTACAGCATTGAAATTCTTAATCATTTTTAACTCGAAGGATAAATACAGTCTGCTAACTGTATTCCCCTTTTTCTACCTTCACCAGAATAAGAGTAAATGCAATCTTTAATTCACTTATTTTATCTAAGTGACTCTCGGTTTTTTCACGTTAATAAATCACAGAGCCCTGGGTAATCCATAGGTAATGTCCATTTGGCGGTGGGTAGGTGAAAGCTCTTTCTGGTACTGGATTTACCTGCTAGGTTATGTTTTCGGTGTGGTAAAGTGACCTTCTCTCTGTCCTCTGGAGGTTAGTCTGTTCTCAGTTGGCTGCAGGGGAGTAGTTCTACTCAGGCCCACTGGGACACTGCCGGAGCCAGGTCCTGAGAAATGACTCATCTGCCCACTCCCTCCGAGTGGCGACCATGGCATTGCATCCCACATGGACCTCGCATGCACCAATAACTTTATTTGATTGAATGAAATAAAATCAGTTGCCTCTATATTTTTGCTAATTCAGCAAGAATCTTCACTAATCAGAGTAAGAGGTGAAGCGAATAAGTAGAGAGTGGTTTAACTGAAAAGATTTTTGTAATCCTGGGCAGAAGTAAACGGTACTATTATCAGGCCTTGACATATCAGGCTATGGGGTGTTGCACAATGTGAGACGCAAATTGTTCTGAGTGTGTGGCCCCGATAATATTTACAACACTGCTCATTCTTTCTGCAGGACCCAAACTTGGCCTGTTTAACCGAATTGTAAACAGGATAACTTTGTCTGCTGACATGCTCCTTGCTAAATACTTATTCCATGTATGTGAGTCTGGACTTTCTGAATGTTGGGGGACCTGCCTCATGGTTAAGTGTGTAGTGGTGAGTTTCAGAGATGGGGAGAAGAAGCCGGCAGAGTCCCTTATTCAGGAAACCCGACTGGGAAATAAAGCAAGACGGTATTTGATTTGATGGCATTGGTTTGTCCCAGTCGCTTTTCATATTCGCTCTGAGGATGTGCAGTAAAAACTCGGTTTAACAGGACACTCAGTTACAATCCACAGAACTGACTATTACTCCTAGAATCCCAGCTCCACCCGCCAGCTGTGTGTCCTCAGTAGACTTAGTCCCTCCCCGGCCCCAACCTGCCCCATCGGCTCATTTCTCCATCTGTGAAGCGAGGGGAGCAGCGCCCACCACAAAGCATCACTGGGAGAAGTACATTGAGAAGGTATATTAAGTACTTTGCAACATGTCCGGCATCTGTGAGCCCTCAGGAAAGGTGAATGCAAACACCTGATATAAAAGAAGCTATTCAGTTGCTTCTGGTGACCGGTGACTTTTATTTATTTATTTCTATACTTTGCTACAATTTCCAAACTTGCAGCAACACCAAATGTACTCCTTTCCTGAGACTGGTTTTGTTAAAGGTAAGCATACGCAAACAAATGGTGGCCTGGATTAAGTGGGACTTGAAGGCATTGGGCCGGGAGGCATCGGAAGGGTCAGGTATTTCAAGTCCCTCCTTTTCGCCGGTGAGGGCACTGAGGCCGAGAGGCTGCCTTCATAGCAAGCTGGGAACAGGACCCGTTTCCAGACGAGGCAGAGCAGGCTTCTTTAGCGTTCATGACGGGGTTTGGCAGAACAAAGCAAACAAGGAAAGGAGAATAGGAAGAACCACGGTGACTTCCGACGATTGCAGTTGGGGATGTGGAAGAGTGGATACCGGATGGAGAGACAGTGGGAGAAGTCGAGGAGTCGTTTTTATGGGAAGAAAGCACGAGTTTAACTGTGCACGTTGTCGCTTGGAGACACAACCCCATAGGGTTCACCTCTGGGCAGTTTAGGGTCTAGACCTGGAGTTGTGTCTGGCCTGAGCCAGGAACAAAGACCTGGGAGAAAACTGTGTGGAATGAAAAGTCGAAGCTGTGCTGAACAAACTGCCAAGTTCAAAGAGCAGACCCTGGTGAAAAACACTGCGGGGTCAGGGCTGAGCGGAGAGGCCAGCTGAAATTAAACAGGGGAGAAGGAAATGCCGCTGACGAGAAGAAATATTTGGGTAAAAGAGTCAACGGCTTGGTTTCCAGATGGAAGCAACTGTTAAGTCTGAAGTCCACAAGGGAGGTCAGGACAAATAAACTTGAACCAAACACTGAGAGTCGTTTGCACGCGAATGGGAGAAAGGCGCCAGGGATTAAGAAAGCAGTTTCTGAGCAGGGGAAATGGAGCAGCCTGAACCCCTATACAAGACCTTAGATTGGGAAATAAAGTACGAAGGTGTTTGATGACAGTTTGGAGAGGTGGCAGAACAAAGTGATGCATTATTCAGGATAAAGGACTCCATGAATATTTGAAAGCACAGGGAAGAGATGAAGGGGGAGAAATGAAAGCTTTGGGGAGGCAGAAAATAAACCCCGACTCAGAGTTCTCGGGAAGCACCGTAGCGGGAGACCAAAGCAAAGCTGGGATCACCAGCATGACTCCCTCGCAATGCCTTGAACGTTTGGGTTTAAAGTACTTTGGAGTTTGGGGAAGTCTGAGGCTATTTACAGGGACTTGAAAGTCCCACTTCCACTTACTTCTTGTTTTGTAGAAGAAACCAATGGCGGCCAACTGTGAGTGGGACCTATTCCTCCCAGAGCAGTGTGGTTTCATCACCACAGCACTTAGCACTCCTGCCCCCCTCCTAGCTTGTCATTTGCTTGGTGCTGGTTTTCCCTGATGGCCGGACTCTGTCCTGCGGGAAGGGGGGGCCCACATGTGCTCACCCTGTGTCCAGTGCACAGTACAGAAAGGGAGACCAGCACATACTGGTTAACTGGGTGAGTGATGGAAGGGACAGCAAGTGGCCTCTACCACCAAAAGGAACTTCCTCAAGTTTGCACTCTCCTCTGGAAATGAATCAGGCAGTTTAGCAAGCACATTACACCATTTTCAACACTGAGTAAATGACCTCCGATTTTTCTGGAATGCATTTTTGGTACCTAAAAAAAAAAAAAAAAATCAATCCCCTCCTCAAAGCTGTCATCAAAGCTCAAAGAAGAATCTGTCTCTGAGTGCAGATCAGAAGCAAATTTAACTAAAGAATAATGAAGCATGCAACAAAGTGATGCTGTCTGCAGTTCGCTTTTATTTTCCTGTCTGTGAAATGGGGTGTCACAAGCGTCTGTGAGGGCAGTCACCACACTTCAGTGTCCTCCTAAAAGTCAAAGGGACATTAACCCCTCGGCATGGCCCTATGTCCCTGCGTGGTACTCACGACGCGAGTGGGGAACAAAGTCCCAGCACACAGGTTCAGACAGAGTGAGTAGCACAGCTTTATTTGGGAGCCAATGTCCCTCCAGAGGCCAATGCTCTGGTAAGCACAGAAGGTTATACAGAGTAGAACAGAATTTAATAAGGAACCAAGTCCCAGAGTCAATCGGGATGGAGAAGGTCCCTGGTCCAGGAAAGACAACTAGGCCCACGATGGGTCTGAGGCGAGCTGGTCTTGCAAGGAAGAACTTCAGAGAGTCCTGGAGTATCGTGGCTTGCACCTCGCAGAGGGTCTTAGCTGGAGCGCCCAGTCGGACCACTCACGGCATTGCTCTGGAGTTCTGCTTTTATCTTCTTTTCCTTGGACTTGTTTACTTCTTAGATGATTACCAGAAGTTGTTTGCCAGGAGTTGTTTACCTCTTAGGTGATAACCAGAAGTTGTTTTGGTGAATGTATTTACCGCTCAATTTTGTTATGCTCAGTTTCACATATAAATATAATCATGTTTACTTTTATGTTTATGCTCTAAACATGAACGTGTTTACTTTCACTTTACTCTTACCAGTCTCACACATGTGCGGCCATAGTCCTGTCCCTACTAGTAACCGACTGGTTTTGTAAACCTCAATCCGCATATATAATGCATTTTATATGCTCTATACATGAGGTCTCGCAAGGGGCGTTTCGAGGACAGTAGAGATTATGGAGCATTTATAATAGCAGAGTCTGATGCCATATTGTTAACTGTATTATCCCACACTTTACTTGCTCTAACAGTTCAATTTCCAGCTTTGGAAAAAATATTTTGTAATGCAGTTAGGTTACTCAGTAGGCTTACAATTTTGTAGCTTTTCCCTTTAAAACCTCACTACTCAGCAAAAGCTAATAAGCTCCAGGTAGCACAGCCAAGAGGCGGTGCCCCTGCTGACTGAGTAATAATGCTTTAGGATGAAAAGTGGCCTCAATGCCATCATTTCATTTCACCCTGACATCAACTTTGTGAGACGGATGTTGTCACCCCCTTTTCCAGATGACGAATCTCAGGCTCAGGAAGGTTCAGCCACGGGCCCAGCATTCACCAGCACCTGCGACTCAAATGCCAGCTTTCCGATGCCTCCTCGGGTCTTATCACTTCCCTTGTCTGTCACGGGTTCTAGCCCTGATTTCTTTCCTTTTTTTTTTTTCATCAGGAAATGATGAGCCAAAGCCCTGGACAGAATGGTTTCTGGTTGTGCTTATGACGGCCGCCTGCATCGTGTTTATCTTATCACTCACCTGTAGGAGGTAGGTATTCATCATGTGTGGCTGTGTCCAAAGGGCTCTGCACGTCAAGTTTGTATACTTTTGCTGGCCGTCCACTTGGGTTCTTGTTATCAGATGGATTTATGCCACTTTTATGTCATCTGGACAGCCTTTCCGAGGTGATTGTGGACCAAAGAGTGAGAAACGCTGGGAGGGGATTTACAGAAAGTAATGGAGACAATGTCGCCCCCCCCCCCGCCCCCGCCCACCGTTACCTGCCTCTGCTTGAATCTGTCCACAGTCTGCGTTTCTGTGAAGGCTTTTACACTCGTGTTCTTTTGCTTCCGTATAACGGCCTGCCCCCCTCAGCACTCGGCTCCCTCTCTTGAACCCTCCGCACACACATTTTACATCTCAGCTAGAGGAAGGCAACCCACTGGGGCTGAAATCACTCCAATTCCTCCCCAACACAAACCCCGGTGACAAGGTACCGATTCCTTCCCTGGCCATTGGGTCGTCGGGTCCTGTCTGACCTAACTGTTCCTACGTCAAACACACATTCTAAGAAAGGGACGCAGATTTGGTGACCCACCCTGGAGCCTACAAACGGCCCCATGAGAACTCCTCATCTGTTAGCATTCAGTAAGGTGGTGCCATTTGAGCACGCTTGTTCTTCCTGAGCCCTTAGATAATTTAGACTGTCATTTTAAACAGCTTCACTATTATAAATGTTATATTCAGATGGCACCTACGGGCTGGGGCGTGGCCGTTCAAAGGGGAAAAAAAATCAGGTACAGTCTGTGAGCCAGCACAGCAGGGGGAAGGGGTGCCAACCAGCCTAGTGGGTAACAGCTGGGCACCCTGCCACACACGTGACATAGATCTTCTCTTGTCAGGTCATAGGCGCCACATGGAGCAGATGCCATTGTGTGTTTCTTAGAGGATTCAGAAGCCAGCAGAGCCTTGCAGTCCCCCCAAGGTCTTTAGTTATTGTTACAATGTGGACATTAGGAAGTCTTGGTCAATAAGAGCTTGAATATACAAAACAGCAGGTCCTGGAATGAACTAGGTCAATTGTTAGAGTAATATTTAAGGGCAAGAAAGGATGCGTTTGCTCACATAACTCCCTCCTTTATTCTGTTTTCAGATGTCACTTATGGACCAAGTTGTTTCCACCAGTTCCAGCACCGAAAAGTAATATTAAAGATTTTGTTGTAACCGTTAACTATGAGGTAATGTTGAAAGTTCTTAAGATATTTCCTCTCTGCCCAGCGTTGGGTCCCCAGGGATCTGCCATTGGGTTGCTGGTATTCCGTATTATAAGACAGGGTCTTCTTAGCCAGGGGTCTGTGGTTTTCTGTCGCTTTAGTCATCCTGCTCTGTCTGATTGTTTCATCATACACTGGAAAGGTCCTACTCAATTTTGAGTGTCCTCACCAGTTAGACTTGAATTTGCTATCAGCCATCTTTTCACTGACCTTGGGCAATTCCTTCCACTTCCTTTTCTGTAGAGTAAGGGCATAGATGAGAGAATCCAATACGCTGTTTAGTTCTAACATCTTAACTCTTTCACTGTGTTAATTGATTGCAAGTTTGTTGTTTTTTTTCCAAATGTGTCAAAAATCCACACACAAAAATGTTGATATTTTGACTATTTTATGTATGTAATAACATTTTGAGCTGTTTTGTACATACATGACATTATTTTTATTTTAAACCTTTGTTATATGGTAATAAATTTACCATTATATTGAATTTCAGCAAAAAAAAATTACTGAAAACATACTAAGTAGCATCCATTAGATTTCAGTATAGATAAATTAGAATCTAATGGCATTGATGACATAACAAATTTATTACAAAATGTTACACGATATGGCACACAAAACCTCTTTGTTGTTGATGGTGCAAGCCACCGGAAAACACATCCGAATGTCACAGCTAAAGAGTTAAGAATCCCTGTTTCTGCATGTGGGTACCCTAATCAACAAAATTTCTCAGAGGAATTTTTCCTAGTTCCATAGTATAAGGAACCATAGAGAAGGCAAATGATTTCCCCAGATATGCATTTTTTGGGGGCCTTTTATACCAGAGCACTTAGGCTTAACCGAATGCTCTTACCTATAACTACCCAATCATCCCATCATCATGTAGAAAAATCATCACTTTCCCCCGTGAATCCGCTTGACAGCTTTGTCGAAAATCGGTTTTTCATATATGTGTGGGTCTCTGTCTGGACTATCTATGTGGTTTTATTGACCTATTTGTCTACCTTTATGTCAATACCATACTGTCTTAATTACTGTAGCTTTATTATAAACCTGGAGACAAGGTAGTAGAAGGCTTCCAAGCATAACTTTTTTTTTTTCAGTATTGTTTTTTGTATTCTAGGTGCTTTTTAATTTCCTTATACTAAATTTTAGAGCCATTTTACCAATTTCTACCAAAAAGGCTACTGGGATCTTAATGAAGATTGGGTTGTATTACAAGTTAGTCTGGGGAGAAGTGACATCTTCACGACCTTATCAAGTCTTCCTATCTCTGAACAGGACATGTCACGCTATGTGTTTAGGTTTTCTTTAATTCTCCCAGCCATGATTTGTGAGTTTCAGCATATAGCTATGGCCCATTGATTGTCAAATCTATCCTTAAATCGAATGGTTGTTTAGATCAGCGGTCAGCAAACTTTTTCTATAAAGAGACAGACAGTAAATATTTGAGGGTCAAATGGTGTATTCAATGCCACCATTGTTGTGTGAAAGCAGCCATAGACAGACAACGTGCACACAAATGTGCCAAAACAAACAGGCTACTGGCCAGGTTTGTCCCAGATGGTGGTTTGCAGACTCCTGCTGTAAAGCATGCAACTTTCTTCACACATGTTGTTTGCTCTCTAGCAGAGCACGCAGGATTGGATGGATCAACTAGTGACTGGTTGAAGGGACAGGGAAAGGTCGATAAACAAACACTCACCAAGACGGATCGTTTCAATAAGCTGTGACCTTTCTTTAGAGTTTGCAGTTGGGGGTTTGGAATGATTACAGACAATGGCAGTCACTGACCTAGGGAGGCTGACCAAAGAACCCCCATTAGTTCCATGCTTGGTACCGGGGAACAGCCAATATGCTCTTAACCATAGCTTTTCTGGAAGGACAGTGCGCCCCAGGATGAAACTCTTGTGGTGTATCTGAGCTTTGGCTGTCAGTCCGTCTACACTCCAGATGAGTCATCCCTGAGAAGCTGCGTCTGATCTAAGCAGCTGGCTGAAGCCATTTGTCCTGCCTCTCGATGGAACATGTCAGTGCTGCTATCTCTTTTGGCTGCAGGGCCCCCAAAGAGTGCCTTCAATATCCTGAGGTCGGGGAAAGAAACTGGCTTAAGAGCTTATTGTATAAGCATGAGGTTTGTGGTTAATTAAAATCAAGTCATGTGTGCAAACTAACAACTTGGGGTACACAAGTCGGATTCGGAATAAGCAAAAAATGAACGTCAGGGCACGGCACGCCAGGCTACTGGGTACACTCGCTGTCTCCTACATTGCAGAGTCATGTAAAACCTGGCAGGGGGTGAGGGAGGATGAGAGCAGGTAGAACTGGGAAAATGAAGGGCCGCCCACTGCTGTCCATCCTGTGGCCTCCACCTGGGAGAACATGGGGCAGGAGCACAGGTGACCACGGCTGGGCCCCCAGTGACAGTGCCTCAGTCTCTACCTCCAAAGATGAAACCTGGCCCACCCAACTTTTGGGACTCTGCTACAAAGACGACAAAGGGGCCCCCTTGGTGCTGTTGGCAGTAACAGTCTGCAAACCCCTCGGAAGGGTTGGGCTCCTGGGAACGGAAACCCTTCGCTTGTAAGCACGACCTGCGCATCTGAGCGTGGCTGGGGACCCAGTGCTGGGACTGGAGGGTAGCTGCCATCCCAGAGCTCTCCTTAAGCAGCTTTTGCTTGTCCACACCTAAGAAATTTTAACATCTAAAAGACAGACACTTGGTGGGGGGTGAGGGAGAGGAGGGGCGAAGGAAGGGACAAGTTGGCCTTTAGCTATAAAAAGAGGGCTTATTGTAACACATCTCATCCTGAGATTTGGATTTGTTCGGAGACTGGTTTCCAGCCATTCTTTGTATCCAGAGGGAGTGCATTCCAAAATTAAGTGGACAACAGACTATTGAAAGGATGAGAGGCACAGACCATGTCTGGTGTGTCCTCATGGCACACGCATCGCACAGCGCAGTACCCAGTGTAAATATTAAAAATGTGTGAAATGAGTAAATGAAGTTGATGAATATGGTCTTTTACAGGCTGTGTTATTGTTTCGTTGCAAATTTTCTAATCAATATCAGCATTGTTTATAATCGCCAAAACTGGACATAACACGTACACTATGGACAGACTATGATGGAGTTATTAAAAATGATGCCGCCAAGGATCGCATGACAATAGAATTTACAATATTATGTGATGTTCCACAGAAAGAAATCATTTATGAAGCTGTTGATCCACCTGACTTCACATAACTGTAAAGACAGCTCTCCATGCAGAACAAAGGGCTGCGGAGACAGCGGGCTGTGTTTGGGGGACAGGCTGCTGGGTGTTTGTGTGTGTTTTTGTCTTCTTCCTACTTTGTTTTCTACATTGTCTTCAGTGACCGTCTACTAGTTTTAGAAGCAAAAGAGACTTAAAACCTGTTGTAAAGAAACTCCATAAATGAAAAGTTCTCCAAAAGACATCTAAAGGAGGATGTTTTGTTTTGCAGAAAAGTGGTTCCGGTGAAACAGAAATTGAAGTTGTAAGTTATGTGGAAGAGCCTGAACTCCAGGTGCTGGAAGATTTTGTGTTTTGATAGTCCCTCGGAAAATGAACTCACGCTCACATGCCTCAGTGATAAGAAGAATGAGAACTGCTGTTTGTCGGCTAAGAGGAGTTCAGAATTTACTGAACGCTGTTTAGCTGAGAGGCCACACAGCCAGACGCAGCTCTTAAAAGCATAGATGCATCTCAGAGTGTCCTCCCTCACCGCAGTGATCGATGGCTCTGGCCGCCCTGCCATATATTCTCTCCTCACTCGGTACACAGTAGCACTCCTCACCTGCCAATCTTTGAGATTTCAATTATTTACCTGGAATGGTTTTGGGAAAGAGACTGTTTTTAAGGCTAAAGTCGTCGGCGCTTACTTCTGGCAGTGCCAGTGTGACTGTTGAAGCTGCCAGTGGTAAAACTCAGTTAAAAATCTCAGGAAGAAAGCACTTTGCAACAGTCTGGAGTGATCGCGAACTTGGGTTTAAGATTGTCTTTCCTTCTTTCTTCTAACAAGTGGGAGCTATGGCCCTCTTCTTCCCTGACTTCTTGAACATGTTGGAGGAGGGTGGGAGGAAGAGAGAGAGAGAGAGAGAGAGAGAGAGAGAGAGAGAGAGAGAGAGAGAGAGAGAGAGAGAAGCATATGCCAAGACCCACAGGCACTGTGTAGGTAGCATGATTGGGGCAAGCTCATTTAATAACACGCACGAATACATCACTCCATACCGCAAAAGAAGACAGGATTTGAAGACTGTATTCTTGAAGGCAGCCTGTATAGTCCGGGAATATACTGAGAAAGGCATGTTGGGTTGTGAAGGGATCGCTGAATCAAGGATGAATTCCTGAAGAGACCTTTGCTGACAAAGACTCAGCAGCTGCTGGGCGCCTGGACAAACAGCGCCCCGTGGACCCTACCTCTTAGGTTTGGGGGAGGTCCTATGGGATCCGACCAAACATCCCACCCTGACAGGATGTCTGCCCCTCAATATCCTCCTGTGTGAGTTTGCATCGAGGCTGGGCCTTTGTGACGGGTGATGGGCTGCAGGTAGAACGAGTACAGGTGTGTTCTGGGCAGAGAGGGCGCAGGAGGAACAGTTGCCCCCACAGGGACTCAAACAAGCTGCCGGCGCGTGGCCCTAGGGCGGGAAGCAGAGGAGAGGGGAGGAGGTCCCCGTGCTCAGAACCCCTCCGGGGTGGCATGCTCGCATACGCCTTCCGGAGGTGGTTCAGTGCTTGTTGTTCTGGTAACCACCCACCACAACCAGCCGGGAAGGGGGCTCTGGACTACAGGCACGAACCTTATGACTGCTGTCAGTCACTGCTTCTTTACAAGGGTCATGCACTGACTCTTTGTGTCCTCCCCCCCTCAAATTCATATGTTGAAACTCTACCCTCCAATGTGACTGTATTAGGAAGTGGGGCTTTTGGGGGGGGTGATTAGGGTGCAGCCCTCAGGAATGGGATCAGTGCTCTTATAAAGGGACCGTCGAGAGCTTTCTTTCTCCCTCTGGAGATACGAGAAGTCAGCAGTCTGCAACCAGGAAGAAGGTTCTTATCAGGACGCGACCAGGCTGGTACCCTGAATTTGGACTTCCAGCCTCCAGACTGTGAGAAATAAATGTCTGCTGTTCCTAAGCACCTAGCTTGTGGTACTTTGTTCCAGCAGCTCGAGCTAACATGCCAAGTGGGAGCAGCCGCACCAGACGCCTCACACGTCACCTTTCATCCCGACAAGCCCACATCGCCCTTATCACACCCCCGTTTTCCAGAAGCAGTCACTGAGGCTCAGAGGGATCGTTAGGTAGTGAGTCGCTTAGTGACGACTTGCGTCCCAGCCCCACGGGACCCGGTCTGTGGCCTGAGCAGGCAGCACCACCACAGCACAGAACACCAGGCCCACCTCAGGGCTCCTGATGGAGCAGGTCTGGGTGGAGTCTGACAACCTGCCTTTCTAGCACATTCCCCGGTGCTGCAGCTACTGCTGGTTTCCTGACCTCACCTCAACAACAGCTACCCTGGGCAATTCTGATAAATATCAAAATTTTAAAACCATCTGTTGAAGGAACATGTGCTAGAAAAGTCCTGCCACAAACAATGCCCCTTTTTTGGACTACTGTTTCCTGTCTGACTGCTTTCAAACCAGGGCCGGACACATCAGAGCCTCTGTGCAGGAGGCGGTGAGGAGCCACCCCCTGGGCACTGAGCTCCAACCACCCTCTGGTTCTGGGGACGTGTGTGTCAGGGGCAGCATGGAGCCGCCATGGGTCTCCCTCTGGATTATGGCCCTCCCGCTCCTCACTGCCCAGCTGTGGGACTCATACTCAGTCTTTGAGGACCCACATCCTGCGTCTCCCCCTCCATGAAGACTTAAAACTCAGATTCCGGTTGACGCAGCCTCTGGGGTCTTACTTTGGGCCTTGTCCCCTCTTGGGGCCAGTGCAGTGGGGAACTGACCATCCAGTTTGGACGTCTATCCACTGGACTGTGCCACAGGGAGATGAACTCCTGTACAATCAGTCTTTTTACCTGCGGTTCTGGGACAGCACATGACCCTTCGGAAGGATAAATGCTTCTCGGACCCTCTTAAACCCTCTGTCACCTTGGCCCAGCTACTTGAATAGAGCTGGAACTGAACCTTCTCTGGCAGAGATGGTCAAGGCCTCCAGTAAGCTTGTGGAGAGGAAGGCGGTGTCCAATGAGAACACGATTGGAAATCACCAGGAGACCCGTGGACCTGAGCAGCTGGCTATCGTAGGCTGGCTCTCTTTATGCTGATGATGTGGCTACCTTATGACATGTAAATGGCGCATGAAAGGAGCTGGGCTTTGGGAGTGGCCACGAGCCTCGCCATGGCCCGTCAGAGCAAACATTCCCTTCGCTGGCAGGTTGATTAGACATCAGCTCCCATGTCCCCCCAAGGTCAGGGTGGCGAGTCACTTCCCTCCACGTAGCCTCTGCAGCCCCAGGCTCAGAACACATAGAGGAACTCCAAGACACCCCTTCCAATGAGCACTTTAGCCCAATCTCTTGCCCGTTGGAATTCAGATTGCGCATGGGTGTGGGGTGGGCTGGGATGTTGGAGGGGTAGTTTGCCAACAGCTTAAACATCTGAGCCTCACTGAAATGCCTCAAGGCCTGGAGCTACTTCTGCAGGCTGAGGGCTGGGGGAGAAGTCCATGTAGCCAGAGGACATCCTGATTAGAAATCCAACCACTTACATGGTGAGACTTTTATGTGGCAGGGCCATCTGTTGGTGGAATTAATAACCTCAGATGCTAACTGATTACAGGAAAAAGTAGGTATTTGGAATCGAGAACGGAACCAAAAACAATCATTGACGACTCGCGTAAAGGTGAAAAACCTAATCAGACTGGGACTTCGCGTGAGCCCAAGGATCTTTGTGACCCTGACTGTGGAGCTATTCCTGCTTCTACATCCTACACAGCAAGTTCCAGGTCACATACTTTTTGAAAACCATTCCTCATTTTAGAAGATTGTACTGAACTAAAGGGCAGTCTTGTTTTCTCGCCAGTATCCCTCTGGTTTAGGTAATAAATGTGAACGTGAATGTGGTTCAGCATGAAAAGTGTTTAACGTAAACAACGGTGAATTGTCTAAGTCTGCAAATCAAACAGGAGTACCTTTCTCCTTTCCCCCAAAGACCCTGTCACCACTGCTGTCTTCATCTTTGAGCTAGGACTGTTGCAGTAGCCTGTCAACTGGCCTCTTCACCTCTCGTATTCCCCTTCTTTGAAGGATATATGTAACAGGCACACGTGCCCATGTCTCCCCCATGTCCAAAACCTTTAAATAACTCCCCATCACCTTCAAGTTAAAGCTCCTTTGCAAACCAAGTCCCCTTTGATGGCTCCTCAGTAGCTGTCTAGCCACAACTCCAAGGAGAACTCCTTTGTTATGAGCACTGTGCTCTCTCATCCCGCCATCTTCCAAGCCTCTGCTCAAGTTTTCTCAGGTGGAAAAAAGCTTTTCAACCTCTTTTTCCATCTTATTGACATTTTATCCAGTGTCTTGGCTCTTTGCCACCAGGAAGCCTTTCTCTGCATTCCCCAGGTCCCTTCTGTTTGAGTCTATTTTATCACTTACTATATCACTTAGCATATTTCTGTCTCATTTAAAGCATAAACACTCAGAGGTCAAGAACCATGTCCTGTTGATCTTTGGGACTTTACCACTGAACAGGAAGTGGTTGAACTTAGCTGGACAATGAGAAAGGCCTATTTCTTTCATGAACACCAGACGAGAAAACCGTATTTGCCAGAGGTCTGGCAAGACCAAGCTCCAATTGGCACACTCATTTATTAATGCTGTGTGCTGACGGAAGACATGCAATCATCACTAGGATTAAATAAAAAAGTAGGCAGAACTCACAGTGGGTGCGGCTCTCCTCCAGAAACGCCTCCCTTCACCCCAGCAGCTGGCCACCTTTGGGCCCCTGGAGCTGCCGTGAGCTTTTTAAGGGGCCGGCCCCACCGCTGAGCTCTGGGTACCTGGGTGTCAGGGGCAGCAAGTGCAGCCCACATGGCCATTGGTGCAATGTTAACGCTCTAGCAGACGCTTTTCACCCAGAAGGTGTGTTGTTAGTTTACTCATTTATTCAAATTAAAAGAATTGTCCCTGCCTGGTGATAAAGTGAAAGAACACATAAACCTGGGGTTGAGGGGGCGGAATTGGCTGGAAAGACATCAACAGGAATGTGCTGGTGTCCCAGTTCACAGGTTGGCAAGCTTCTTCTCAAAGGGCTGGGCCTTAAGTACTCTCCGCTGGGAGAGCCAGCTAGTCTCTGTGGCTCCTACCCACCTCCGCCACCCTAGCGGACCAGACGGGGCAGCAAGGAGAATGGCTGCAGGCTGATAATTCCGTATTTACAAGAAACAGGCAACGGCCAGCCCTGTTTGGCCTGTGGGCCAATATTGATCTGCACATAGCTTACTGGTCCAAAATATGGGACATTGGAATGTGCTGTTTCTTTTAGTTTTCTTTTCGTTCCTTTCTCTCTCTCTCTTTCTCGCTCTCTCTCTCTCTCTCTCCCTCTCCATACTCCCCTCCCTCCTTCCCTCCCTCCTTCCTTCCTTTTTTTTAAAAACAGCAACCAAAGTGAAAAAATAACTATTATGTTTAATCGCATAAAATTCATTCTATCTGGGGGGAGGGGTGGTGATGAAAAAATTCTGTTATGTTTCATTGAACTTAATTGTTATGAGTTGGTTTTGCAAGACGCATAGGCCCAGAATTCTGTCAACTTGTTCACCATTCACACTTCTCACACCACCTTTCATGTGTGTTTCATATGCAGTGGATGAGGAAGGTAGCTTTCCTCCTACTTACCTCGGTTTCCCATCGCCCAGAACCGAGCCCGACACATGCTTAGCGCTCAGCATCTTTACCTGTTGACAATTAACTGAAGGAGGGGTGATTGGGGCCGTGCAAACACCCAGTCAGGTGGGCTCAGTATTTGGTTCTGAAGACTGCTCCATGCGGCATCAACCAACCACATAATTTGTTTGCCAACTAATTGTATTATGGTTACGTTCTAGGCAACAAACCATTTTTATAACCCTTTAAAATATTTCTGGAGCCCCTCTTCCCATCTCCTTTTCCCCTCCTTGCCGTATAATCTGGGTTGTGCTCTAGAAACATCCCTTTGTCATAATGCTCTTTGTTGCCAGCTCTAGGACCGTCCCCAGTGGCCCTGACTCCTTGGACACACACACACACACACACACACACACACACACACCCATCCTCACATCATCCACTGCAAGGGGAAAGGCGAGTTTGGCAAACCACCCAGATCTCAGACAGCAAACCCATGCTGCATGCTCAGAGCGGTCAGCCTTTAGAGAGCATAACGTTAGCAGGACCCAGGAGCTCAGCGTTAGAAATGCATAACCTCGGTGAGACTGCCAGGTTCAGCCAATGAAGAGGTCAGGCGGCCCCGTTACATTAGAATTTCAGATACACATTGTATGGAACATACTTACACTGAAAAAGCATTGATTTTTTTTTTTTTAATCTGAAATCCAAGTTAACTGGGCCTCCCACATTTTATCTCACAGGGTAGCTAGCCAGAGGTTGATAAACAGCTCTGAGGCACCTGTGGTCAAGCACAACCAATAAGCAACACCCTTTGCAGGAAAGGAAGTGGACCAGGGTGGAGGAGAGTAATCACCACCCCCTGCGCTGTGTGGCTCTCTCGGCAGGAATCCTACCCCAGAGGCTGCTTTTCTACAAACTGTGTCCAGCTTCTTGGGAAGCTCACTGCCTTATTCTCTTCCTGTTGGGAACTAATATGTATGTATGTGTCTTTGTATGCATGTGTATACAGAAGGTGCCCATAAAGTGTATGCACATTTTAGGAAAGGAAAAAATGTTATTAATTGTAATACTCAATATATACCGATAGCAAAACATGAATACAACTCACCTTTGACTTCTGCAATGACAAGAGGTGCTCAAAGTGGTTCCCATCAGCGTCCAGACACTTCTGATGATGGCGAACTACTGCTTGAGCAACGCTGACCAGAGTCCACTTGTACACATTTTATGTGTACATAAAATGTACACATAAACCTGATAGGTATGTATGCATGTATGGATGTAACTACCTACCTACATACCTACCTGACAACACAGATATCTAGTGTTTTGGGGTGAGGCCTGGAGTCACAAGCTGCCAGCACCTGAGTTCCTAGCCTCCCTGGTGAGCTGTGTGACCTGGGAAAACCTCTGAACCTCTCAGCTTCAGTTCCCCACATCTGCAATATGAATGACAAAGGTAAGTAAAGCACCAGGTTGATTTGCACAGAGACGCGCATACTAGAAGCATAATCGTTGTCAGCTATTATTGTCATTGCATTTCTCTGTACTGTGACAAAATACTGTTCCTGGTCCCTTGGCTACCCCACGCACAATCTGACTCCAAACCAGGTGATTTCACGCCAGCCTCACCTCCTTCATCCTGTGGGCCTCATGGGGTCTCTTCCTAACTCCACAGCACTCCCCTGGGTCTAGGACAGTGCCTGGCACATACAGGGCAGCCAGGAGTCCCTGGACAAATGGCTGAAAACCACATGCTTCTCTGAACGGCTGTGCCCTGGGCCGGTCACCATTCAGAACGGCTCCACCCCCACCTTGCCATGTCCTCGTGCCAGGGCAGTGCCCTGGCTGCTCTCTCGTTGAACTGAAGAAACCAGCTCCTTACTCCATCTGGTCCTTTCTCTCAGTCGATACTTATTTCTAGGTGTTGAAATGCACTGAATTAAAGAGTTCTAAATTCGTCCTGACTGTAAGCCCTGTTACTCTGGGCTTGCAGCACCCCTTTGCCTCTATTTCTTAAATGACAAAGGAAAAAAAACCTGCATCTCCTGCTTCTTAGTGTGTAGAACACTTTGAAATCTATAAAAACAAACTCCAGCTGTTACTCTTTGTTAGTTAAATCCTAAGACATGCATATTTCCTGGTATAGTTTGTGCTGTTCATAATAATTGGTAAGACTACTACTGCACGAAAGGACAATTTACAGAGATTGGGATTATCACATTTAAATAACTCCATTTAGAGTCTACAGACATTCAGATCTATCATGCAGTTGACCTTCTTTTTTTTTTAAAAGCAACAAACAAAACCACTTTCTTTCAGTGTGGTTTATATCGTTAAACTCTGCTAATCCACAAGGGACAGTAACCTGGTGACTGAGGACAGAGGTCAGTTTTAAAATAACTTGTGAGCTCTGTTGAGTCCTGTGGTTTACACCCTAGTTGTGGAACATTACATTTGCATGGCCCATTTAGCAGGAGGGGACAGGCCTCCTTTTGGAATAATGGGCAGCCTGACTGATCACACCCTGGCTGGAGGGCAGGGGGCTGGGGAAATCACACAAAATGGTGACAGATACTCTCCCCTCTCTGGCTTTGCCAGGGTTAGATATGGGCGGGGGTAGGGACCTGTGCTTGGGGACTGCAGTCAAGATCATACCCAGACTCTACCCCTAAGACGCTCTCTGTCTGCTGGAGGGAGAAGGCATGACCACCAGCGATTTAAATACCAGATAAGGAGAGGACAGACACGAGGGGGGACAGATGACATGCCTGACAGTCAGAGAAATGAGAGGTCAATACCAGGTGGGGAAAGTGAGTGAAGATTTGTGGAAAAGCCAGCATCTGAGGGAGGTGCCTGCTGCCTAACCTCTTTTATTAATATTATTAAATATTTTATTTCATTATGAAAATGATCAAATATTAATATTTATATTCATAAATAAAAATATTTAAATAAAAGGTGATACTGGATGGGTCAGTTGGGGTCACCTCATCACCACTATACGAAGCATCCATAGTCTATGCCTGGTCTTTGTGGTTGTCCCAAGTCACTTGAGAAAAGGAACAATAACTAATTTATAAAATACTTGCTAATGTTTGGATAGCCATGCATTAGGACTTGACAAACTTTATCCTATGTAATAAGTGGCAATTATCAGAATGCACCCCAGGCAGTCAGATACCAGAATCCATACTCTTAGCACCAGCATCAGTCATTTTGGGGTGGAGTAATTTTGGGCATATCCAGAGATTGACAATAAAACTTTGATTTTAAAAGGCTTTCTCCTCAAATCACAAGGTTGACCAGACAATTATCCTAATTGTAACAAGAGGAAAACACGGTGCATTCTTGATTATCTGTGTTAATGGAAGAGAACTGTGGCATCAATAATACAATACAGGGCCCGCCCGGTGGCTCAGGCAGTTGGAGCTCTGTGCTCCTGGCTCCGAAGGCTGCCGGTTCGATTCCCACATGGGCCAGAGGGCTCTCAACCACAAGGTTGCCAGTTCAACTCCTCGACCTGCAAGGGATGGTGGGCTCTGCTCCCTGCACCTAGCAACGGGACCTGGAGCTGAGCTGCGCCCTCCACAACTAAGATTGAAAGGACAGCAACTTGACTTGGAAAAAAGGCCTGGAAGTACACACTGTTCCCCAATAAAGTCCTGTTCCCCTTCCCCAATAAAATATTTTAAAAAAATAAATAATACAATACAGTGCACAAAAATCACCTGGTGGTTGATGACATTACGTTAAATTACTTTAAAAATGACGTGACATTTCAGTAGCTAATTATGTACTATTTATGTACTTTTTATAATTCAAAATTCTTTGAGCATATTTGTGGTAAGGTAAGGATGGTGGGAGCGACGAGAAAAAGGTTAATCAGGATTGAACATTACTTCCTGGATATAAATAACCAAAAATTGGATGATAGGAATAGCATGATTATTCTATCTTAAGATACAAAGGTAGGGCAGCTCCCACCTCCCAGGCTGGAAGAATTCTGAGCTCACTTGAAAACGAAATGCATCACCCATGTCTCGTGCCCCATGGGACAATGCTGTTTTGTATATGGGGTATGTGGGCTGGGTAAAAACTTGGGAACACTGAGAATCCAATTATCTGGCAAACTAGACTTTCCTTTTATACAGTTAATCACACATGGATTACATACAAAACAAGAGGGCAAGAGTAAGCACTCTTGAAAGGTTAAATAAGCGAAGAGAAGAGGCCCTTTCCTAGTGCTCGTATTCAGTCACTGGTAACAACCTCCAGAAATGACATTCCACCTGAGCGTTTGGACTGGGGCAAGGGCCTGAGGAAGTCCCTTTGGATGGCGAGGCACAGAAAGTGTGCTGCTTTGACCTTCCCAGTACCCATTATCCCACTTTCTGGAAACACCATCTCAATTGTCCTTGAACAAACTATCCCTCCCCTAGGCATGCAGGCTTGGTGTGATCAAGGTGCCCTGGCTGTGTGACACAAATTGGACTGATCTGTCCCTTCTAGAAATTCAGATATTGAGCAGAGTGGTCTCAAAATTGGCCAAAGAGCAGATTCACTCCCACAGCAGCACCCTGAAAAGACTTTCCCAAGTTCCTGCTGTCTGGACCCTCAAAGAGGCCTGGTTCTTATTCTCACCCCAACTTAGTTACTCAGCATTTCCTCGGCTCAGTGATCTAACCACTGTCATCCTTGGTGTCTGCTCAAGTTAGCCAGAACTGTTTAGTCTGCAACAACCATGGAAGCCAACAGAGCAGACAGGTTTGGGTGGAGGTGCTTCTGAGGCACGTGATACAATATCTTCAGCTCAGTGAGACCCAGCTGATCCAGGGTCCTGATTATCAGATGATGGAGCCGAGAGGTTAAAGGATGGTTTCAGCTGCCGCCTCACAGAAGTAGGGATGGTCTTCCCTGAGGAGTTCTCTGTATCACACAGTCGGGCAACTGAGGCAAAATGCTACTTCAAAGGACCCTTCAATCAATTCATCAATGAGCATTTATTGGAAGGCACTGGGCTTGGCAGTATGGAGAGTACATGGACAGTCAGACCAACGTCCCTGCCCCCAAGGAGCTTACAATCTAGTGGGGAAGACAAGGCATACAGACAGGGACAATCAGTAACAATACAGGAGTTCAGAGAGAATGCACGTAACAGTACAAAAGAGTAACAAAAGTAGTACCAGATGAATGACTACGTGAGTGGTGTTGGCGGGGCTGGCTGCTAATTCAGAGGGAGGGCGTCACAAAGGACGGACGTGTGGGAAGGCTTCACAGACGAGCTGGGGCTGGCACTACCTTGGGACACTTGGGATTTGGGTGAGAAAGAAAAGCGGGAGGGTTATTGCAGGAAGGAGCAGCTGTATGACCAAAAGGCACAGAGGTGAGACCAAAAGCAAGCCATGTTCAGGGGCCAGGGGGGGCCAGTGTGGCTGGGTCCAAGGTGAACTTGTCTTTAGACTTAAAGCGGCCATAAATGCTCCACTTTAGATTTTATCCTTTCAGCAGCAGAGCTGGGAAACCTGAACACAACAGATCTTTTAGAGTAGATGCACAACTCTTAGCTCATGCAGAGGAAGAATGCAAGTTTGATCTTCAGGACACTTCTTTGTGCATTTTGACCCTCTCTACTTCTAAAGAAGATCTGAAACGGTGTCTTTAAGGTTGTCAGTTCCAAAGGGATAGCTCGGGGTCATCTAGCTTTGGGTCCTGGCCAGAGACTTCTGAGTCCCTCTCTGATCTCAAATTATAACTAGCACAAGGGTGAGCGAACAAGTTCCCTGACAGGCAGGCAGGAAAAATTCTCCCAAAAGACAAGGATCTTTACAAATGACAGAATATTTATTAACAATACCTTTAAAAAAAAAAAGATTACATAGGCTAGATCACTGGTAAATATCATTTACACTGGGGTTGGGAACTATCTGGGGTGCCATTTTTTTTTTCGTTCATTTTATTATTTTGTTGTTGTTTTTGTGTGTGTTTCTGTGTGATTTTTAAATTTTGTTTTATTTTAACATAGAAGTAACCATATCAAACTAAGAAAGGAACACAGATTGAAATACTGACAATATGTGTTTTCGGTTACCATCCTAGTTTTTCCACACGTGGAATCCTGATTATGACTTTATTGGATAAATATAGCTAGAAGGTTGAAAAGTTAACTTACATTATCTGTAAAGAGAAATGACAGACTGCAGGCAAATTTGAGCATTCTGAGAAAGAAGAAAACGTGATAGAGTGTTTACATGTGAAAATTTTTTATAGAAAACTTCATTGTCTTTTATACGCACTGTTCCACTCGTGTCAGCTTACAAAACCTCCCCCATTATAACAAATAGTTCTTTCATAAGAATACGGTTTTGTTGATATTGTCATTTTCCAATGAGTGATTTTAAGATTTAGAAGGTAAATCTTATAAAGCAACTAAGCTACTGATTGAAAAACAGGAGAGTCATCGAGAAACCATACAGTTGTACTAAAGATCTTTCATAGTCATGGAAAAAATCTCTGAGGCAGCTTTTTGCCGAAATATGAGAAACCTGCTAAACTCCGTACACGATTTTGATTCAGAAGAAGGGCTCTATTATGAAAGAGATGTACATATTATAGATAAGACATTCTGTAAAGAAATTGTGACTCCATGAACAGAGAATTACCTTTTCTAGAAAATGTACATTCAAAACAGATACATTTAGAGATAGTAACATTATCTAGTATCCTTTGAAAGACTTGGTTGATTCTAGTCACTTTTGGTCTCTGTTACTACAGGATAGATATGTAACTTCAGATTTAATGTCTAAGAATGCTACTACATAGACAGTGCTGACCGCGTAGAGGGACATGGAAGTCTTACTGCACAGACCGTGCTAAGTGCAGGGTGAAATATTGCACAAGTACCTGTTGGGCAGTTAGCGTAGGTTTTGAAATTGCGGCCATTCCTGAAACCATCTCAAGTTGTGTTGAACAATGAAATTCACCACTGGGCAGAAAAACTTACTGTACATGTCAAAGGATTCACGTCAATGCGTAAACCATCCCAAGAGTCATTGACACATGGTGGCCTGGAGTTACAGACCAGCTCTTGTCCTGCCACTAGATACTTGTAAAACTGTACAAGTAATTAACGATTTATTTACCAAGACGAGTTTCAAACTCGGTCTCGAAAGGAACTACTGTCAAATAATAATTGTATGGTTGCGTTGCCCGTTGCATTTTACAGCAGAGGAAAAAATTAATATCTACATTTCATGTTAACTTTAAAAAATTCTATAAAACACTAAATATATAATAAAAATATGCATATAAGGACATATGTAAACTGCTTTGGTAACATCGTATTACAGATGTCTTCAGTGCATTGCAGAGTTTCCAAAGAAACTTCAGACAAAGCTAGATTTGCTTTGAGGAAGTACTGTATAATGCCATCCCTAAAGAAGCAAGAAACATTTTGTTTTCCAGTAATAAGATGTACTTGAACAACAATATTACTTAGTACTGGGTGTCTCCAAAACAACTAGCTAAATGTTGCTTAGATTATAAACAGCAAGTCCTGTAGACTTTTGTCATAAGCTGGACCTGGCTGTGAGGGACATCACGATGGTACCGATGGCGGACAGTGTGCACGCATTGGACGTGGAAGGACCGGCTCCTCTTGCATAGGCGTCTGCAAAGAGAGAACACTGTCACTCAGCGTCACCCCCGACTGGCCACCAGGGGAAGCGCGACCACGGGGCTGAGGGGGAAACAACCGCAACAGGCTGCATTCTACCACAAATGACCATTTCCTAGGACTGTTTAACATCAGGCCTATGAGTACCCAGCTAGGAACCTGAGAGTGGGTTATGGGACCTTCCTGCACCTCCTTTTAAGCATTTGGAAAACGAGGCTGCCCACATCTAACAGAAGAAACTTCACTGTCACTACAACATAACTGGGAACTATTAAGATATATTCGTGATGCGGCAAAATAAACCCGGCTATTCCATTTTGAACTTGACCTTTGTGCTGAGCACAGAGCAATATGACACTTAATTCTCACAAGGACCCGATAAGTATGGAGTATTGTTATTACACCATTTAACAGACGAGGACACGGGACCAGAGAAGGAAGACAGCTTGTCTAGATTAACGTTCATAATTAGCTGAATTGGGATTCAAACCCATGTCTGTCTAAACACATACCTTTCTCCAAAGGAAAAAACAAACAAAAAAACCTCAATCCTTCTTAAACTTTTTCTTATAAGTCTTATATTTTCCATTTGCTCACAATTACATCCTTGTCATCTAATAATTATACCAATATAATTGCTTATAATGTTTTTGTAAAGAATTAAGCCAAGAATCGCCAATCAATCAGCTTAACAACAAAACAATCCTCGAAATGACAAGCAGGTATGAAGTCAGATTTTAACCGCGTGAGATAAACTAACCCTCAAACAAACCCCGAGCCTGTGTGTTTGTGGCCTGGAGATTGCTTCCACAGCTCACCATAAATCTGCTTCCCTTTCCATAGACATTACAGCTGTTGGTTTGGTGAGGGGTACAGAACCCAAGTCTGCCCAGTTTTGTAAAAGACAACAATGTCCTTAGTGTATGTATGTAAACGAGATGTCGTAGACACAAATTCCATCTGGAAACTGGCAGGTCACTTCTGAGTTCAGGGAACAGCTGGGTGGAGCCTGAATTTCCACTGTGAGTCCTGTTCTCTTTGTTAAATAAACAAACACTAATCCAATCCCAGCCAAAGAAAAGATAATAGAAGTGTGCAATGACCAGTGAACACTCTCTCTTCTGATTTGCGGCATCTGAACTTCACAGATGCAATTAAAATTGCTTAGTAATCCTGTCTACACTTTGGTATCCGCAAGACATACTGGACCCTTTCCTCATCTGACAAACATGACGGACGCTTGGCAGACAGGATGAAACTCAGGGCACTGGGGAGAGGGTTATGGCCATGGTTTAAAATATCATCATCTCTCCATTGACGGCCTGAAAATGTTTACCTCCAGACTGCATGGGCCTCTTGCTAAACCCAAAGGCCAAAGAAAAACTACACTTGGATATCTGACTGCAATCTTTTTTTTTTCTTTATTGTGGTAAAATGCACATAACATAAAAGTTACCATTTTAACAGTCATCAAGTGTGCAACTCAGTGTCTTTATGAATTTGCCTATTCTGGTTTTTACGTTTTGTCTTTCACCACAAGAAATAATATGCTGCTGAGATATTTGCAAACATAATATTTGAAAAACAGGAATGAATGTATTTGTTCAAAAAGAATATTCTCACTCACTCTGCAACAATCTTTGTAAACAAAGATAATCTTGACTATATGTGGCCATGTACATTTATGTGCATATGTTACATGTACACATTCAAAGTTAATAGTGTCAAGTTGAAATACAGACAGTGCCAAACAAATGTATACACATTTTTAGAAAGGAAAACTGCATTAAAATTGTAATAATAAATACCAATAATAAAAGAAGTCACATTTGAGTCCTGCAATGACAAAAGGTGCTCAAAGGGGTTACCATCAGTGTCCAGACACTTCTGACTAGGGTGAACTACTGCTTGAGCAATGCTGACCAAAGTATCCATTTGTATACATTTTTGGGGGGCACCCCTGGTATCTTCAGCCAAAGACACTGAATTACACATTGTATCACAACAGACAAACTGCTACAGCTTTCTACAGCCCTCTGCTTCTAACTTTCTGAGCTCTCATTTGGGGGTTATCGTAGATGCCACCACGTGAAGAAACCTGGGAGACCCATCTGGGGCTGCTTTCATCTGATTCTCTGATTGGCAACAGACTAAAGCAGTTCAAACCGGTCACACCGTCTTTTGCAAGAAACTGCCTGTGATCAGCTGACACCAGCTGAGGAAGGCGGACGGTAGTGGCCGGTTTTATTACATGTCTTTCTTTGTGGGTTTTCTTCCGTTGACACCCTGACTCACTGTGAGGGCTTAGAAGAGAGGCAGGCAGGAAGAAGGGAGACAAGCAGCATTCTTACTTGATATCTTTGGGATTCGAATTTGTTCACTGGTGCTGCCGTCTCCTCCATCACTGAATGGCTTTATTTCTATTATGTAATCCTCATCCAGAGGCAAAGAAAGCTCCACCGACGTTTTATTTGTTTCAATGATAGATGTGCTGCTTTGTCTGTTCCATCTATACAAGACCTGCCAACACAGAAAGAACAGGTGTCACCTGCTGTCCTCACAAAGGCCCCAAAGATGGAACATTCAATTGTTTTCCCCTCTTGGCACTGGTGAAATGCAGAAACACTGAGGTTGTCAGGTTGCCCACGTGCATCTGGAAGGCTCATTTGCAGGCAGGGGCATGTCTGCAACTCCCATTTCGTTGTGAGGAAAGAGTGTAAGGGATGTTAGGGGCGGGGGTGGCATGAGGCCACCAATGTGACATGTGGCCTCTCATTACCTCTGGAAGGCTCCCTGACACACCTGGAAGCGCGACTTCCTCCTTGCTGATGTATGGCTCTCACTTACACACGAGAGTAGACTTGGTCCACTGACATTAACTTGCTGACCTCATTTGTCTCATCTGTGAAGTGGGAAAATAATACCACCTTTCTGGGGTGTTTTCCAGATTGCATAAGGATTGACTATCGTGAAGGGCCTGGCTCAAAGGAAGTGTGTAAAAAATAGTATCTAGGAAGGATCAATGGGAATAAGATGTAAACTTCCTTGGCCAAAGTTAGGCACCCAGGGCTTGCACGGTAAATTACTATTCCCAGGAACCCACCCCTAAGTTTCTCATTCAGTAGGTCTGGGGTGGGATTTGAAAACCTCCATTTCTAACACGTTCCCTGATAATGCCGTGGCCGCTGGTCCAGGGACCACAGTTTGAGAAACACAACATTAACTCATCCTCCCGGAAGACGCACTATAAATTCTGATCTCTTGAGGTTAGAGACATAGGTCATTCTTCCATGGAGAAACCAAGCAAAAGAGACATTCATAAAATTCCTTTAAAATAGTTAGGTCCCATTTGTTCCCGGGCATTTCATCACCTTAATTTATGTCCCTCTGCTACAAATTGGAAAACACAACCCCCTTACAGTGAGAAGATTCATAAGCAGCCCCTGCCCCCATCCTCACTTGTACCAAACTCAGCACCCCTCGCTAACAGCCTGGGCCGAACCTCCTCCGGTGCCCTCAGGACTGCCAGGGACCCCTCCCTGTCCTTTGGGAACGCAGGCTGGCTGACCAGGTGCAAGGGCACGACTGGCTTCTCGGAATCAATTGCTTCTTTGATTTACCTCTGTTCCTTGCCAGAGCACAGACAACAACGTAGCTTCAAATCCAAATCCCAAAGAAACAGTTCCAGCCACAAACAGCCCTTTATCAGCATTGCTGATCAGTCCTGTAATATCAAGGTCGGCAGTGGAACCTAGACAAAGGCCAGCAGTTGCTCCCTTCATGCCAGACACTTGCTTCAGCTGATAGGCTTGAAGACAGTGCTTCATTTCGTATGACCCAGGGTGGAAGACACGGAGAACGAGTGGGCCCAGGACGGATGCTGAGAGCATCCGACATCGCTGAATGCTGACCATGAGTCCGAACACTGTACATTTTAAATGCTAACACACATGGGACCTCTTAGGTGGCACTGTTATTATTCTCATTTCAAAGATAGGGAACCCAAGACTTCTTTGAGAAGCAAAGCAATTTGCCCAGGCTCCCATGGCCAGTAAATGGTGGACCCAGCACTCAAACCCAGGCGTTCTGGGTCCACGGCTGATACTCTCACCTGAGACCGACATGGCCACCAGCTACGTGGCTGTAGGCAAATTGCTTCCCCTCTCTGGTCTGTGTCTTCATGAATGAAAAACCAGGGGTTTAGACAATAGAAAACTGGTGGCCCGTATATGTTAACTGGCCCTTTTAGTTTTCCTGTGTGGTTTCTTTTTTCTGTTTCTTTTTTTGTTAAGTTAGATATCAACATTTAAAAACAAGAAATTATACATGAAAAAACATTGACTTCTACTGAGTAAATGAAAGATACGGCCACGCAGGTCTATGGTCTTTTCTGGCAACAACTGGCCGGAGCTGAAAAGCGACTGCGTGTCCTGGACAATCACCAACTCTGAAGTGCAGCACAGTCTCCAATGCTTCCTACTCTGACACACAGGCTCGTGGCCGCCTCCGGACCTTTGCACAACCCATTCACTGTGCTGGGGACACTTGGTCCCAGAGAAATGCCTATCTTCTTCCCTCCTTTGTTCATGGCCCAACTGAAATGTCACTGAAAGAGGCCCTCCCAGGCCTTCACGTAACACAGTAAGCCTCTCCCGTCTATCCCCGGCACAGTGGATTCCCTTCGGTCTGTTATTCCATTTGGTAGCGCTTTATTACCATTCGGTACATTTGTTTATTACTGGCGTGCAGAATAGCTGAGCGGCTGAAAGGTGGGGTGCTGGACCCACTGCCTGTGTTCAGAGCCCCAGTCCGTCTTCAGTCTCCTAGCGGTGTTAATAATACTGTATCATACACCTGAACGTTGCTAAGAGAGTAAATCTTAAATGTTCTCACCACAAAAAAGAAATGGTAACTATGTCACGTGAGGGAGGTGTCAGCTGACACTATGGTGGCAATCATATTGCGATATGTCAATGTGTCAGGTCAACATGTGGTACAGCTTGAACTTACACCGCGTTCTACGTCAATTGTCTCAATAAGGCTGGGAAAAGCATATGCCAGCTACGTGAAATGGGCAAATGAATAAACTCTGCCATGGGTTCTGCATCTATAAAATGGGGGCCAATAACTGCACCAACTTCATGGCTTATGAGAAAGTGAAAATGAACTAGTAGAACGGTGCTTGGCACATATATTTACAGCATTTGTGGAGAGGGCGGTGTCAACAGAACCCATTTATGTAACCTGCCTGGCTCTGCAGGCAGTTCAGTTTGTAATAACGAACCCAGATGTTCTCTGTTTAGCTCATGTCGTGAAGCAGCCTGACGATTTGTGCTGACACAGTGTTCTGGGCCTTCAGATTTTTGAAGTCAACTTCTTTTTGAGGTTGTCTATCCAAGCAGAAATCCCACAAACCTAGACAATTTAGGTGAAAAAGCAAAAGTACACAGACACACACACACACACACGTAGCAGTCCAACAGCCAGTTACGGCAAGTTTCCTTGGAATCTAAATGGGGCTAAATGGGGAGGTGTACGGAGTCTGGCTGCTGCAGTCCCAGCCCCAAAGAGAAGAGAGAGCTTGAGTCGGAAATCGAGACGACTCAGAAAGAGCTCTTTCCTACCACTCGCCTAACCTTGCTACGCCCTCTTGCTCCTTTACAGTCAGCACATGTGGTTTGCGCAGCATGTCACACACTTGACACCCATCCATTACTGATGTGTCCTTAGACACAAATCCCCAACTTGGAGGTGACCTCATATCTTTCACAGATGTAGTTTAGATTCACAAGATGCAATGAACCGACACAAAAAACTACATTTGGAAAAAATATGTAAACCCCTGGCTTGAACAGGTCACACTGTCGGATCTGTTGCTCTGATCCGGGGACGGTCCATGCTCTCTGGCTGTAATTCGCTCCAGCGTTTTCTTCTAGTTCTGTAGAAATAAACGTAGTTGCCCCAGTCCTAGCCAAGCCCAGACGGGCTTCGCTGGAGGTGACTGCCCCGTCTGTCTTGACCTGCTCTCCTCCATCCGTCACACCCTGTCTGGTCCTGTGCTGCTGCCGTGAATGTCGGAATGCCTGCAGAAGTGTCTGCTGAGTCACGGGACTATACGAAGGGCCTTTTCGGGAAGGTGCTCCCCAGACTGCCTCACAGAGGAGGGGGCAGGAGTACAAAGAAGTGGCAAGGAAACAACACTCGTTCTCCAATTTTCCTTGTAAAAATGCCTATCACCTTTATCCCCTGATCACTGAGGCAAATCTCCGCTTGCCTGTAGACGCTGGCCCCTGTGAACCTGGGGACACTCAGGTCCCCTCACTCATGGGTTTCAGCTTCGCCTCTGTGAAATGAAGGGCTTGTGACTAGATGACCTTAATCCCCTCCCTTTGAATCTGAGCTGGTCTGACTGCAGCCAGTCACACCCTTAACCTCTAAGCGGGACTTCGGCCTCCGCCCTCCTTGAGGCCAGCAACAGTGGGGGGGAGTCGGATGCCTTCAGCTCCCCGACTGTGAGGAAGCCCCAGCTGTCCACACAGAGGCCTGGGTGACAGACAGCTGTGCCACCAACCCTCCAACCGAGAAGCCAGCTGTGTGTCACCCTGCCTTACTGGCCCAGTCCAGATTACTAATCATGAAAAATGTGTGACCCCTCGTTTTAGGGTGGTTCCTTAGGCAACAATTAGATCCCTTAAAACACTGACACGATCTTTTACTCCTTTCAGTGGTGACACCCAGGCTCCATGCCTTTTCTTTTCTACCTCATAAAAGTCAGGCTAATATTTATGGGATCAGGCAAATGAATTTTCTGAAAAAAGGCCTTCTTTTTCTATATGTAAATCTCCTTAAGTATAGGGACATGAACGAAAATGATTGACCACTAGTAATACTGAGGAGTTCCTATTGTTGATTAGATAAAAATATCCTCAACACAAGAGCAAAAGAAAGGTGATAGCAGAACTGTGAGTAACATGGTTCTTCATGAGTGTTTTGCAGACACAACCCCAGGGTCTCTATCCATTTCTGACTCTGCCTCAGGACAGATGAGTCTCCAGATCCCGGCCAACTGCCAAGGTCCATATGTCCCAGAGAGGCTGGGGCAGCATGGCCAGGCACAGTGAGACCATGGTCCCTGTGATTCATGTCAGAGACTGTCCCCACTAATGGCAGGACCGGGTGCCTTTGTGAAAAAGAAATTACCCACTTTGTAGCCTTTCACTTCCGACTCATTATCCAGGGCCTTCACTTGATCCCAATTCAAGATAATTTTGGAGTCCGATGAATTCCATATGATGTTTCCGGGGGGCTGACTTGGTGCTATAAAAAAATTAAGATATACGAAGTCACAGATTATTAAGTCTCAATGGATTCTGAGGAATATCTCCTTACTAGAATTTGAGAGTGGAGGCAATTTAATGGGCGATTGCACTAATATGTGTCTTCAAGGTCACTAAAATCTGACGACATACAGCCTTGCAAATGGAAAAAGATTCAGTTGGTCGCCTAACATTTGTAGCTAAAAGAAGTGGCCCTTCCCAGTGAGGAGAAAAACATTTATCTTTCTGTCTTCTGGAGCAATGAATTTTGCATGGCATTCAGAAAGAGTCTGTTAAAATGCTAAGGTAAATTTGAATCCACATAATGACACCAATTAGCATGCAAATGATCATGGGAATGAACTTGGGATATGTCTGATGAATCCCTAAAACATTTCTGAGCGAGGGTGTTCTTACGAGGCTTTCTGGTTGTCACGTTGACCGTGGCACTGGCAGGGCCTGTCCCGGCAGTATTGTACGCCTTGACAGCTAAGTGGTACAGTGCACTGCCTTGCAAGTTGGTGATTTTCGTTGATGTCTGATTTCCAAATGTTCGTATTTTTCTAGCACTCTCTTCCTTGTCATCATGTCTCCAGTATTGAACCTGAGAAAATAAAACGGGAGACTTTGGAAATCCTACCCATCGGGGAGATTTCCATCATCAGGTAATATATTTCTTAATACAGATTCTGATGACGGAGTTAATTTTCTATAACGACGCAGAAGCAGGGCTGCAGAATCCAGAGCTCTGTATGTGCTGAGAAATTATCCCCAGCAAAAAGGGCCCTTGGGGTTCCTAGGTCACAGCGAGATGGTACATTGGCATAACTGTTGTTGGCTAGTTGTTTCTTTTTCTCTATCTTTGTTTTGAGCCCATGTGACCCTGGGCATATCAGAAATCCAAGCTCATCTCGTCAATCAGCTGATAAATGCTCAGACCTGCGTTAATTCTGAAAAGCACACCTGAGGGGCACCACAGGAGAGGGCAGTGAGGCTCTGCTTGACGCCAGGCCTCGGACACGAATGCTTCTGAACTAAACCTAAACATGGTCTGTTCCCACCAGAGTGTGTCCTGGAGGGCTCATTGCAGAGGAGGGACCCTTCCAGACCCAAGCCCCGATCTCTTGCTGACCTCATAGCCTTGTATCCGTCCTCTATTCTTCTCCTTGGGGGAGGCCCAGAAAACTTCAATGTCTGTTGCAGAAAGACTTCTGGCAAAGATGCTGGCGGGGGGTCTGGTAGGTTCTGCATGAGTATGGAAAAAGGTATTACTCTTATCAGCTGCAGTAGGATAGGCTTTTGGGTACCAGTATGATGAGCTGCAAAGAATCCATGGTTATAGGGTCGCCCTGAGTGGTGGTGATGCAAACCCTCGATTGACAGAGGAGCCATGATTGACAGCTGGGTGGGAGTGGTGATGGAGATGGTGGTGAACAGACTGGTCCAAAGGCTCTGGGTTCTAAATTTAGGGGAAAGTGGAAGGAAAGCATCCAGAACTACTTAAGTTTAAGCACCAAGTTTTCATAGCTGCAATTCCTTTAACGCACATCCTTTTTAACTAGCATTTGTCATAGGTGAGAGTCCTCCCGTGTTTCCCTGAAAATAAGACCTGGCCGGACCATCAGCTCTAATGCGTTTTTTGGAGCAAAAATTAATATAAGACCCAGTCTTATATATTACATTATATTGTATTGTTATATTATATTATATTATATTATATTATATTATATTATATTATATTATATTATATTATTTTATATTATTATATTATACCTGGTCTCACATTGTAGTAAAATAAGACCAGGCCTTATATTAATTAATTTCTGCTCCAAAAGACGCATTACAGCTGATGGTCCAGCTAGGTCTTATTTTCGGGGAAGTACGGTAGTCACTGGATTGTGATTATGAGAAAGGAAACGAGAGTAGCGTGACTTGCCTAAGATTCAGGACAGCTGGGTGACAGTTCTGTTCTACACAGTTAACTATGTGAACTTGGACAAGTTATTTACGCTTTCTGCAAAGAACAGTCTGGACCAAGTCTGTTTGCAAATTTCAGTTACTTTTACCAAGTTTTTGCCAAAACTGTGTATCATTTTTATATGTTGATATTTTCTGTACACTGGTCTTTCTTAAAGAAAAACCTAGCAATGTCATGAACAATAATATTCATGAAATCCTGGTTTTGACTTGATAGCTGAGTTTTTTCCTAATGCAATTCAAATCTGTGTAACTATTTACCATTTACCATCAACTTGTGTATTCCCTGTGGCGTGCCCATCACTCCCGAAAGCTCTGGACAAGGAGACCGCTAACGTTTGACCACAACAATATGTGATTCCGTTTATGTGTTCAGTCATCCAGTATTTACTGCGGGTCTATGTGTTATGCACAGTTAGACGCTGGTGACACACAGGTGAAAAATCATTGGCTGGTCCTCAAGAAACTCACCTTGGTGAGGACCTAAAAGTAAAATTTAAAATGTACAACACGTGGGGAGGAGCGGCAGAGTAGACAAATGTGATACTGGGGGAAAGTGAAGTACCGGCCTCAGCTGACCTGGGGAAATGCGAGTGGCCCTTGCTTGCTCACCTCGAGTGTGAAGTCACAAGGGCACACGCAGAGAAGTGGAAGCAGGTATGAGGGCTCAGGCCTGCGGGAGAACTGCAAGTCGTGCGGCTCTCGTTGGAGCACGGAGTGTGCAGCCGGCAGCACGACTTGAGAGCAGAGGTGGGGGCGGGCACGGAGGCCTGCTGAGAGTACCTGCTGCCCTCTCTCTCTGGGGAAAGAATTTACTGAATTTTCATTTGTTCCAAATGACTCCACGTTCAGATATGTTAACATGGTGTCATTCTGAACACGACCTTGGAAACAACAAAGACCAACTCCAGTGGTAATGGGGATTGTGGGAGGGACACTCTGAGTGCACGAGCAGCACAGAGGCAGTGAGAATGTGTGAGAACGCCTGAACACGATGGCACTGGGGACGGCCCTGAGAGCAGTCATGTTGCTTCACGACTTACTCCTTCTTTAGTGACACAGAATAAGTTGAAAGGACGATACGATTTATAAAAATAAAAATGGTGAGAGGGAACGCAAATCCCATTTTGATATTCACTTAGAGGGATAAAGTAGAACAGAATTCTTTTGAAAGTGACGCTAACATGTAAAAAAATATGAAGATCTATGGAGTTCGCAATTTTGGTCCTCGGCAATGGAACTGGCCATTTGTGTTTATCCACAGTGGACTTGATGTCTTTCGAAGACACAGATGATGGTTAATGAACGAAATTTTTTACATTGCACTTTTCTCAATCAGGATGCAACTTCAACTGATGGGTACAATGCTCCATGGAGTCTGTGTCTGAAAAGCAACATCTCAGAATCGCAGACCTCTCCCCTACGTAGGTGACGTGAGCCGTACATACCTTCTTCTGCAGAATACACCACTGTGGTGGGACTGAAAGGGCCCTCTCCCTTGTTGTTGAAGACGCCCACTTTAACCTCAAAGGGCGAGAAGGGCCGCACGCTCTCGTTCCTGAACACATATCTGCAGGCGTCCGCGGAGGCTAGCACTGTCAGCATCCAGATGGCTGTGCCATACGGCCGGAAGGCCACCACGTACCCAAAGCCTCTCCCGTTCTGCAGTTCCTCAGGGACCGTCTGGGAAGGAAGGCAGGCAGTCAGGGAGAAGTGCAGAAGGCACAGCACTTTGACTCAAAAGCCGAAATGGTTCCATCTCCCCGCCCAGAACACGGCTGTCTATATTCTTCCACACCTGTCCTATTTCTGCTTTGTCAAGACTCTTAAGTTTGGGGCTTGCTGCCAGTCCACCTTAGATTTTCAGGGGGCATTGGAGCAAGGAGACAAAACAGACGCACGGAACTCTGCAGTGGAGAGCCTGGCGTCAGACCCGTCCTGAAACAGTCGGAGAGTTGATCTAGAAACCAGCAATTCCCACACGCACCGTCTGATGCGAATCTCCCTCCAGTGCCAAACAGACAGGAGGTGTCAGTGAAGAGGTAAGGACCACCTTGGCTCAGGCAGGGCTCCCCTCTCTGAACTGAGGGGGCTCGCAGACGTCGAGTGACTTCTGTCACCGCGGGGGCTGTGGCCGAATGAGAGATCTTAACTTCTGGCCTGTGGTCTAGAATCCTTCAAAACACATTAAGAACCCTTTCTAAAACTCCCACCTCCTCTCTCAAAATCAATTTTTAATCAATTAGTGGCTAGCCGTTCTCCAGGTTGTTTAATAAAACACCTCACAAAAGAGGGCTCCAGCAGCAAAGCTAATGGCCAGGAAATGGAGCTGCTGGAAACCAAGCCTGTGGCTGGCAGGCGTTTCGAGCCAACTGGCCATGCAACAGTTCAGGAAGAAAGGAAAACCTGGTTTTCGGTGAACCAGGCTTCTTTTATATATACACACACATTTTTTTTCCTGTGTTGTCTCCCGTTTCATGACTGTCCTTCCTGTGATGAATGGAATTAAAATGTAACTCAAGAATTGATGGGCAAGCGCCATCTTTTCCTGCCAGCCATTAGCTGTGTGAGAGGGAGTGTTTGCACGCACACAAACCTTAGCTGTTAAAAACAGAGGAGGCACCTTTCCAGGTATGTTTTTGAGGAAAATAATTCCATCGCCTAGACTGATGGATGTCCTCGTTGCTCTGTGACTCACTTACCTCCCAGGTTATAACCAGCTCAGACTTGCTGCCACCGCCCCCACTGACGTTAGCTGGGGTGACCTCAGGGACTGTGGGGGACAAAACACAGGTCACGTCAGGTGGCAGAAGCTCAGGTGCCTCACATTCAACAAATACTCTGATGCACACGCCTTTGTCTCCTGAGATCAGTAACTCGTGCTCAAGGGGCCGAAAGCATCCCCTCGAGCAAGCGAAATGTGCCAAGGAAACTGCTGTGGTTACCTGTCCCCCTTGCTGACATGGCTAAACACGTGTTTGGCTCCATCCCTAGAGGCCGGGGTCAGTGGGGTGAGGAAAGAATGGAGGTTCTCGTTCTAAAGCTTGGGTGGGCGATTATTAACCATGAGGCGGTACACATGGGGGGCAGTGCACACGGGGGGCAATGCACATGGGGGGCAGTGCACACAAGGGGGAGAGTGCACACAGCCCGTGCAGAGCTTACACTCCAGTAGGAAGGAGAACGCACACACAGAACAACAACCAGGTGGTGGTGAGGACAGCATAGCACGGCATAGAGAATTAGGGGTGCAATGACGTCAGAAGCAGCAGGCTGCTTGGAGTGGGGGTGGGCTAATGGCTTCTGGGAGGAAGGTGAGTTCTGAGCTGGGTGTTGAAGGAAGTGGTGGACAGAGGTTGACCCCTGGCTCTCTGCGCTTAACTACTTTGATCCCCAGTGTTCTCTGTAAAAGAGGGGAAGTAATGCTGGCTCCCTCCTCAGGACTGCTGAGAGGAATTGATTAAATGGATTAAATCACAGTTTTAGAGGAGGGAAGGCACGGGGATTAGCTGTGTTATCATCAAGTAAATAAAAGACTAGAAAGAAAAACTCCAGACACATTTTAACAATGTCTGGCTGGGGCAGGTAGTTGGTGATGGGCTGTGTCCCCTTGATTAAAGCTGAAGAACTAGACCTAAATGGATGTTTTTGTCTCAGAGTGGGGTTGTTGTGCCCATTTACTTAGGGACCTTGCTCTTCCTTCAACAAACCTAGGGCCTCGTCCCAGCTGGGAGCCCTCCGCAGACCCACACCGAGCCCCACAGGGTACAGCTGACTCTCATGTGTGTGTTATTCTCTCCCGTGCTCATTAAGCTGCAAACACAGGAGGTCAGACAGAACGGCTGCCCAGGCTCCTAGGAATTAGCAGGAGCTCCGAATCCTGGCTCCTGGCTCTGGTTTGCACCCTAAGAAAATCTGCCTGAACGTCCCTGAAGAACTTACTTTGCCACCAGGGGTTTCTGCTAGTTGATTTCATTTGAAATGTTGGGTGTGCATTTAAAAAATACATCCCGATGGGAGAATCAATGAAGACAGAGTTAGCATTTGAAAGACCTAAGCATATGTCTCTCCCTGCACAAGGGACCCCAGCGAAGAGTGGGAACTGAACTCTTGATTGAAACTCACTGCCCGTTAAGCTGAGCGTCTCTTGGCCTGATTTCTGATTGTTAGAATCAGCAAGGGAAGAAGGGTGAGCTAAGGGAGGCAAAGAGGGCTGAGGAGCAGGGAGAATTCAAAGCCTTCAGAGCAGCAGCCGCTGGAACAGCCCAGCTGTATCCGGGTGCTACTCACGGGCCTCTTCTGTCCTCCGCTTCTCTGAGGGCCGGCTGGGCTCCCCGATCCCAATCACATTGGCTGCCACAGTGCGGAATTCATACTCGACCCAGGGGTTCAGACCCACCACGGTCGCAGTGAACGTTCGTCCATCGATGAGCTCCGGGACTGAAAGACATTGAAAGGACTCCATGTTGGGAAGACGGGAAATGCTGTCCCTCCATCCCCATCCCCAGGACTGTGCTCAGGCTGCCGCAGCAGTTCTGAGAGCAGCCATCACAGGGAGGTAACCCCAGAACTCTATGCCAAGCCAGTAAGTCAGACACCCACAGAGGACGTCACAAAAGACACAGACTTCAAGGCTGCTCGCTACTTGACTAAGCACTGCTGTCATGGAGCATGGTGTCTAGCTCACTGTATAACGAAAGACACATTGTGTGGTTCTTACAAGGAGCCTAGGAGGGAGGCAGAATGATTCTCTTCATTTTTGTAGATGAGGAAAATGGGCCTCACAAAGGTGAAGTGACTCCCCCAAGGTCACAGACCATGCACCTGGTCTGACTGCTTAGTTCAGCTCTATTACTTACGATAACCATGGAGTAAGAATGTTATTTGCCCATAACACTGGTGTCAGTGAACTCTATTAGCACATCTAAAGAAAGAATCTATACATGTAAAAGGGATGGCCCAGAAGAACAGAAAGGATGGGACACAGAGAGGCAGAACTGGCCAGCGTTCACCTGGCCGTGCTTGGAGAAGGGCTCATTCACAAGAGAACATGGCCCGTCGCTTGATGTCACAGCCCTGAAGCTCTCACCGTTGCTTCTATGCTCAACTGAAAAACTTTTTGAGTTTTAAACTGATTATCATAAAGCGTTCAGGGAGGTGTCCAGTGACAAAGCTGAGGCCATCCTACTGGTGACCAGGCTTCAGTGGCTGCCAGCCCTGTGGGGCCACATGCACACAGTCCTACCCTCCAAAGGTGAAGTGCAGGTTCCCCTGGATTCTAATTCGGAATCTGCACGTAGTAGCCAAACGACCTTTGGTGGGTTGCTTGACTTCTGCATGCCTTGTCTCACCATAAAGTAAGGCTAATAACAATATTTATTCACAGTGCTTTGGGAAAACCCAAGAGAAGCACCTAGCAGAGCATATGGCACATAGCAAGGGCTCAACAAACCCAGGTGGTTTTTTTAAACCACCACCATCATCATCGTTGTTGTCATAGCCACCTCCTTCGTTATATTTATTATGCAGCACTTCCTAGTTTTAAAAATGTGTCACAATCATTTCTCTTGGGCCGTAAACAACTCTTATCATGCCCGTTTAACAGACGAGCACATGAAGATGAATAGAGATCTGCTGAGCAGCAGAGTCAGGACTGGAATTGATACCTTCTAACTGGCGCGTTTCCCATCTCTCCTTCCTAAAGCACTCCTGTGACTCAGAAGGAAGTCACTGATTCAGCTGGAAACGCACAAACCCATTCCTTAGGATGGATAAGTTAAATTAAAACAAAGCAAACCAAAACAAAAACAATAACAAAAAAATGAGGCTGAAAAGCAATACAATTCATGTGAATTGCATAAACCTGGGCCCATCACTCCGTTTATTTCTCCTTCAGAACATCAAGGACACAGAGCCAACCTTTGGGGACTACACGCGTGTATATCTTGCTTACAAAGCTACTCATCTGTCCATTTATTCCTCAAATGAAACATAAATGAAAACCAAAATGAGTCATTTTGGAGGTACAGGGATGTGCAGGGAAGGCAGGGATGCAATGGCCAAATCACATATTTTTTAATATAACAAAATCCCACGCCTCTTCTTGTCCCGATTTATCCATCTGAAAACTGGCCGGTGAGTCTACAGACTCTGTACAGTCCTTAGTTACTGGTTTCTCGACAGCAGTGTATCCACTTTACAAAGACCGTGACCATGGACTAGTACGAGCCACTGCTTCCCACAGTGGACCATTCGTGGTACACAGATGTTTTTAGGGCACACGCAGACTGATGCATTTTCTTTTTATAACTATTGTACTTTGAAATGTGTGTTAAGAGAAAATATAACCAACACAACAGACCTACCATCTTACAGACATCACTGCTAAGGATATATTAACAAACAAATGTGAATTGGTATAAAGAAAAATATTAAATACACGATAGTACAATTGGCTGAGGTCTAGGAAACACTGCCATTAGGGTTCTTGGTAGCTGTGTCTGAAAGATGACCCAGATGCCCCTGGCTCCTGCCACAGTGCTTTGTCTGTCACGCTGAGTTTCAGAAGGCCTGAGAGACACCAGCGCTGGGCATCCAAGATGGTACCTGTGTTGACTGCTTGCCAGCCCACGGAGAATGGAGTCCTCGCTTGAATGACATACATGGTGACAGGGCTGTGGTTGTCGGGCCCGGGTCTCCAGGACAGCTGAGCGGTGGTGTCTGTAATTTCATCTATGGTCACAGCCTCTGGGGGGCCTGGGGGACCTGCAAAAAAGCAAGACCCTTAGAAGTGGAACAGTGTGTTGTGTTCAAAATCCAAGTAAGTGATCACCTACATTGAATGGGTCCTGACTCCTTCAACCATATCCGTCACTTGTCTATTCCTTTTCGAATACATGCTAGGCGCCCGACATTCTTCTAGGCTCAGAAACTACAGAGAAGAATGAGACACCTGCCTCTTCCTTCTAGTATAATAGAACAAACTCATAGGTAAACAAAGAATACCATAAAATATTTGTTCTAGATGCTGATAACATTGGGGTACCACAAGGGCCCAAATTCATTAATTTCATATATCACATATTTATAGGTTCTTCCTGTGGGTCAGGTACTGTTACCTGGGGATGCAGTAGTGATAAATGAAGATTAGAGTCTTCATTTGAGCATAATGTGGATTTGAGCAGACATGGCTTTAGGACTTTGGGGGTCGCAGTACTGCTCCATATATTCTCACTGAGTCGTAATTCCTGGCCCATTCCCCAACCCTCATCAAATGTGAGCCATACTTGTGTGCAAGGGAACTGCTGTGAAGATGGCTGCTGCTCAAGTCACGAAATAGTGGCTTCTTCAAAGGAGTTTCCAAGTCAGGCTGGAGCCTAAGGACCCTCATTTGCAGTTTCTGCAAATCATACCTGTGGTTTTTCTACTTCTCTTTCCTGATGTCCATTGTTTCTGCTCATGTATATACCATGGAAATGGGAGAAAATCACTTTTAAAGGATGGCTTGGAAATCATAAAGAAACAGGGATGGAAAGTGGCTGGCAAGCAAACACAGAACACTAACAGCCAGAGCCAAGTCACAAAGCTGTCCCAGATTCAGACGGGAAAAGCTGTTACCAGGCAGTCAAATGTGTTTCCCAGGAGGCACCACCGAGCACCTCAAGAGAGAAGGTGGCTGTGAGGGAGACAGAATGGCGACCTCATGGTCATCAGACAGGTATAGGGAGCTATTCCTAGGAGGGGTCGGGCACATCCCAGCAGGGCAATCAAAAGTACTGCCGAGATACTGCTGGGCCATGTCACCTGGGCCGGGAAGAAAGAGCCCACCATGAGAGTGGTGCAAAGTTAATGGCAATTTCCTGAAGTAAGACTTTGTTCTGGGACTCACTGCTGAACCCTTTATGCAATGCCCTAAATTTCTCTTTCCTTCTTTAAAAGTCACTTTTATAGACCCACAGATGAGACTAAATTTATCTTCTTCCTCCCACCCCTGAATGAAAGGTTTGGAAATCTGTGTGCTAGAATTGATTAATTTTCCATGGTGACATTTCAGCACGTCAGTCTAATGCCACCTTAATAGAACTGAGGTAACCTTTGGTCTTTGGGACCCTTATTAACCAGATAAAGTCCAGAAGACAATATAATCTTTTTTTCTCACCAGCTTTCTCGTCCCAGCATTCCCATCCCCTGCCCCTTTTGTAACGGCTGCGCCTTTGATGGCCTTTAAAATCAAAGCACCAGAAACAGAAAGTGTTGCTCTCCAAACTCCTCCATGGATTCAGCTAACAGGAAGTATCTGAGCGTGTGATGGCCACTGAGTCAGAAGGGAATGCAGGGTGGTGTGAACGTGGCCGCTGGAGAGAAGACAGGGCTTCCACAGCTGTTTGCTCTGGCATTTCCACCCACCCACCCCACCAACGTGCAGATCCGACCAGACAGAATGTTTACCAGCTTTGTTTTGGGGAAGTGGGGTCCCTCTTTCAAAATGACCAAATGAGCAAATGCTTATCCTCTGAACAAAATGTTACATGGTCACCAGAGTTTTGTCACAGGCCACGGCAGAGGGAACGTTGGTGTGACGCCAGTGTCTCTCTCAGGGAAGGGTGGCCTTTCTAGCTGCCACTAGACGGCTATAGATTAAATAAAGTAAATATCACAATCCAGGAGGCCAGAGCCAAGACTCATAACTGTACTCATTTCAAATACAAAAGCCTACCAGGGAAGGAAAAGGCCCTTCTGCCTCCCACCCCCCTCCCCAACCCTTCCCCCACCCCCCATCTGCGGAAAACCTCAAGGGCAGAGCTGGAGGAGATAAAACAAAAGCTTATGGTTGGAAATGGCACCTTAATTTATTGGCCTTCTTAACTGATTAGACTAGATTTTCTTTTAGACAGAATTTGCAAATTCCTCCTGGTACTTAATATTATTTTCTGTGAAATGAAGTACACAGCATCACTTAAGAACTTCAAGTATTACTGATTTCAATATTTATTAGTCTAATTTATTGGTGTTTAAACCGCCGATGTGAACATTATCCTAATTAAATGGAGGATAAATGTTTAGCGACAGAATTCTTTTGTCCCCAAGAGGAGAGCAGACCGGCTTTGGTGATGGCAACAGCCATTTAAAATGGAAAAACATGTTTCCAGCAGTTGCGCTTGACCCGGGTCTAAAGTTTTTCCCCTTATCTGGCCCTTATCTGGACCACTACTGGAAGGTTTCCCTAGGCCATTTGAAGGGGAACCAAAGCAGGCAGGATGGAAGAGCGATTTTTCTCTAACTTCTCTTGATAGTTTAAGTTGCTAACTCCCACACATTTTTCCTGACAGCATGCCTAATGGGATGGCAAGATTTTTCAGTTTCCAGTAATGCTGGTTTATACACTCAGATTCACCTGCCTCCAAATCTGATGGCCCCTGGATTTCATGTTCTTCACTCAAAGTTCTGCCAACCGTGCCAACACGCCACCAGCGAGGCTTTGGGTGAAGGGGACTCTTGTAAGACGTTGTTTCGATGTTCTGACGGGCCTCACTTAGAAAACCTCCGAGCAAGCAGCAGGCTTGATTCTGGTGTGTATACCAGTTGACAGAGTGTTTACATTTAATTTAAAAATATTTCTTAAAAGTCCATGCACTGTTCCTTTAACAAATTGGTTTTGCGGGGCTTGGAGTCGATCAACTGGTGTGACTCAGACGGGGTTCACAGCCCTTAACGTGAAGTCAGACCACGCTGTCTGGACTCCAGAGATTCTCACAAATGTCAGTTTTTACATCAACTTATTTACTCCAATCCAGGCAGTCAAGTGATGTTTCTCTCTGAAGACGTATTTTAGAAACTGGACAGCACTATTAACTTTAGAGATAAAAGAGGAAACTGGGGAAAACTGGTAATGATTGTACCTCAGTCGCTCTTACGGCCCTGGCTAAAGCACTAACTTGGTCTAGCCTGGATGAAACATAAAAAGGCAGTTTGATCCCTCGGTAAGCCGTTTGCTTTCAGTCATCTCTCGTCCTAGAAGGTCAGTTCCAACGGCTGTCAGTCAGACCACTCCCAGGAGTGATGTTCAGTGTAAAGCAACTGGATTTGTTCCGCCTGTTCTGACAACCCCCTATGAGAAGCGGGTGCACACTTCCATTCTGCAGACTGCTAAGCGCTGGTTACAACGTTTAGCTTCTACCTGACCTTTTCCCTATAATCCTAGACCACTGTGGTTCTTAGAACCCTGTGCAGGAGTAGATGTCACAAAACCAAAACCAAACTCCCATACCTCTGACGATCAGGTCTGCAGCAGCAGACAGCTTGTCCACACTGGTCCGGACCATGCAGACGTATTTCCCAGCATGCTTTAGCTGGATGTTTCGGATCATCAAATCACCAGCTGAATCCTGCTGATAAAGTAGGGGAAGTGGCTACAATTAGTTTGTAATGAGCTCTAAACATCGTTATCACATGAAGGGCACGGTGACTAATGGATTTATTTTACACTGGCTGATGAAAACATTAGTGATGCCAGCCATGGCCTATTAAAAACGAAAGCCTGCCCGAGAGATAAGAACAACAACGTGTTCAGAACACACCTTGGACGAGACCTCAATCTGGCTGCTCTGAGGGTCCAGACTCGTTTGCTACCCATGCTGGAAGCATGTAACTTTTGTCAGGTGGCTCCTGGTCTAGTCCCATGGGTTTCATTCGACATGCCCTTGGCCTATTGCCATCACTGGAGTTCCAATACTTTGGAACCCTGTATTTGGAAAGGCCCACATTTGGGGGCACTTGCATTTCACTGCACAACCCGTCTCACAGCCAGCAGTTTGATCGCTCCCAGGTCTGAATGAAAGGATTATGCGACCCAGACTCTCCACGGAAGCTTTACATCCCCTAGTCTGGGATGGTGCCAATCTGTTGTTGAAATGGCAAATGCAAGCATGGTTAGCAGATGAACTAAGGACATATCCGGGATGGAAGTCTGTGAACCCTAGATATTTCTACCCAGTTCACCAGCACAGTACTTTTAATACACGTGGGGATACGCCGCCACAGGCCGGGGAAACACCATCCCAAAGGTGGCGTTTAACTGAAGAACACTGCCATGCCTTGGAGTTTGGTTTTCTAGCTCGGTTATCAAAAGCTTGGGAAATGACTGCTTGAGCGAGAGAGCACATTGGGGTCAGATCCGGGAAGCCACACTTCTTTCTCAACCCCTAATGGATGACAAGATCAGTTAGGCTTCCTCACCCCAAACGACAGCCCCATATGTTGCTGTGTGCCTTCATGGAATTCTCTGACCCTCTCTGGGCCTAAGTTTATTGACCTGAGATGGAAGGGTGCACTGCCTAATGAGCTAGATGTTGTGTGTGTGTGTGTGTGTGTGTGTGTGTGTGTGTGTGTGTGAGAAATCCTTCGGAAAAGGGAGAAGCACAGAATAAACTTAAACGGGCATTATTGATGACTGTGATCAATCGCCTCAAAGACATTAAATGGAATTCAAGAAGTGCTGTGATTTTTTTTTTAACGTGAAAGCTTTTTTATTTGTAACACTTGGCTTCTCCTCTAGATTCTACTATTTACTGATCAAGTCTTATGATTGCTCAATAAAATAGGATAATCATTGCTACCCGATTTCACAGGGTTTCAGTGAGGACTAAGGAGCCTGTATGTATGGAAATGTTTGAGCAATGCTTTCACATTTTTGGAAATATACGAGGACTCATAAGGAAGCCTCATCATCATTATTACTACTGCTTCTTTACCTAAGACATTTCACTTGTTAGGACTTTGAGTACAGAGTTAAATGAAACTTTGGCCTTACAAAGGGGTGTGCAGGGGAGGTGGAAACCATATAGGTTTTAAGGAAATGGCTCCACTGTCTCAATAATTCACTTTGTTCACTGAGGTCTTGAAAGTTGGAAAAACTTGCCACCTGGAAATTTCAGACCACAGAAACCTCTTATCAGAATTTTCTGACCTTGCGATCTCGAGTGTGCTCTTTATTTACCCATTTTGACCAGATTTGTGTTTTTAAAGTCAAACTGAGACAAAGACAGATAAAGGCAAGACTGAGGAGTCTCCTGGAAGGAGACCATGGCAGCTTTCTCTCTCCCTCTGGAGTCATCTAGACCCAGCTGCTAACTGAGATTTCTGGGAATATGCCATCCAAAGTGCACAAACAGCACCGGCGTATTTTCCCCACTGTGTTTCTAACACAGAGCACTTGTAAGCTGTCAGAGGACAACAAAGTAAGAACTTGTCCGAAACCTGCAATGGGCTGGCTCTGCTGATCCAGAGAAACTGAGATGGGCTGACCTCAGAGCTGCTTCCTTACGTCTTCTATTCAAGTCAGTACTTGGCAGACATGAATGACCCTGGTGGCTGACACACTCCACTCTCACCCTTGGTGGCGGTCTCCTGAATGTGGCACTTGTATCTCAGCAAGAGTCGACTGACGTTAAGACTAGGGTCACAGAGGGGACAAACGTTTCCCTGTAAAGGCTAATGAAAGTGATTCCACAGATGGAACTCTCTAGAAAGGTGGCCATTACTGCTGACTCCATGGGGGTGACTCTGCCTGTCTCTGCCATGGCTGGTCTGCAGCCAGCCCAGCATAAAAGCCACATCTATCTGATTGGCAGAGCCCTATCAGCCAGGCACCTGTTCAGAGTGGCCAGTGCCACTCTGGAACATAATGCTTTTAATATCTCTCCTGCCCAAGACATTGGTTTCTAGTATGAAAACAAAGACTCTGCCTAATTTAAGAAGGTTTTGTCAATTTATGGGTTCCTGTTATTTGAATCAGTGTTACCCATCCTTCAATTAACACAACCATTGAAGCTTATCAAGCACCCTTCTTGTGGGAGGCATTGGGCTACGCCCTTGTGTAGACCTGAAGGGATTTAATATCCTCGGTATCCTTGGGAAGTAGCTATTATCTTTCTCACGTGGTCAAGGTTATTCGGCTGAACCATATCCAAGAGGTCCAGAATGGATAATATTGGCATCCAGCCTTTCTCAACCAGGGTTCCAAGAGCAAATCGTTAATGACCCGAGGCACCCATTCATGCAATGAATTAATTTCTCTCCTGGGCATCTAACACAGTACACTAGTCATACATGATCTTTGAGATAATTGGAAAAAAAAATGTCACTCAAATCATTTTTGGTGTTCTGTGATTCAACTGAGAGACACTGTTTGAGAAAGCCAGCAAGAGTGTAACAGGACTAGTACTACATTGGAGTGGAAAATAGGCCTCGATCAATATATTGTGTGGATAGCCCTGTAAGCCATAGTCCATTTATTCTCCACATATGGGGTGGGGGTAAGACTAGGTGAGCAAATCTGATTCCTACTGCAGCATGGAGGATGGGGAAGGCTTTTCAAACCCCAGCCCCTCTGTCATATTCTGCCGTCTTGTGGTTGGACCACTCCATGAGAATGGCAGCCAGAGTGAGTCTTTGTTAGAAATGGGACTGTAGGGCTGTTTGGGGCAGAAAAACATTTTTTGAGAATGACTGTGATAAATTGAAATTATTTCCAGATTGAACCTTATCTTGGTGTGAGTCCAATGATAATATGTTGTTGTTTTTCTGAAGAGTAAGGCATTTTGAAAATTCAACCCTTTGAATTCAAATTACCTGGAGATAATAAATGATGTGATCAGACTTTCAGATTCAAGAAAGAGAACTCTACTATCACCATGGTGAGTCTTCTAGAAGAACTGAAGTGAGTGTCATCAGAAGCTGCAAAATCTGAGTAAACTGTCCTTAAACGATTTTCTTAAACAGGCTCAGTGGCATATGGTAAGGTAGTGGGCACAGAGCTTGAGATTTGAAGTCTGAGCTCAGTTCTGCAATTGAACAGCTATGTCAACTGTGATTGAAAAACTAAAAAGGGAGGAGGAAGTGCAGGGGACTAAAAGGTTCCAATTTCCAGGTGTAAAGAAAACAAGTCATCGGGACGTAAGGTACAGCATGGGGAATATAGTCAATAATATTGTGATAGCAGGTACAGTGTCAGGTGGTTGCTCGGCTTATCATGCTGGTCACTTCTTTAGGTATATAAATGTTGAATAACTATGGTTGAATAACCCCTGAAACTAACACAACATTGTATGTTAGCTATATTTTAATAAAAATCGTAAAAGAAAAAAAGAATAGCTATGAGGCCAGAGCAAGCCATCCAACTTCCCCGAGCCTCAGTTTCCTCATTCTTACAGGGTAATGAATAACTAACCTGTAGGACTATTGAGAATTAACAGGCCTGCCATATGGGGTCACTCGATAAGTGGTTTACATGCAGAAAGAAGCAGGAATTACCCAAGAGTTTCTTGAATGACATCATCAAAGACTAACTTTCCGTCTTTTTAAGTTAAACAGCTGTTTGAGTCAGTGTGGAGCAGTTCAGCTGCATATGGCATTTCCCGTGGGTAGTCCAATATTAATACTTACCCCTCCGACTCTTTCAAAGTGGTCCCCGTCTTTGTCAAAATCTATCAGGTGTCCGTTAAATGTCCACGTGAACACGATGTCTAGCGAGTGGTCATGTGTCACTTGGCATGTCAGAACAATACTTTCTCCGACAGTGACATCCATGCTGGAAGGGGGCACCATTACCCTGGTTGGATCTGGAGAGTGAAAACAAAACCCCCCAAAAAAAAGTAGAAACCAAGAGGATGAAATACTGAGTAGTTTCCTTTTATTTTTTTCACAGGCTATGACCTGCAAACCTGTCATCTGGGAAGCTGGGATTCAGGCCAGGAGGTCATTTTTAATATGAAATGATGAAAACACTCATTATGAGAACCTCCCAAGAGCAACAGAACTCAGGTGGGGAGCTCTGAGGGTAGCCCACCTAAGAAGACCCTGGAAGGGCCTGCCCTTGCCAGCTGGCTCTGAAATAGATTCTTTAAAAAGGTTTCATATCTCTCCAGCTTCAGTGGAAGCAATGTTTCAGCTGAGTGCAAACAGGAAAATCCATGCTCATTTGAAGTTTGTTGGTTTCTTTTTTTTTTCCCTATCCTAAAAGTGATAAATGTTTTAGTACGGGAAATTTAGAAAATTCAGGAAAGTTAAAAGACGGGCTCAAACACCCCCCCACCCGCCAAAAAAAAGCAAAACTAAAACAAAATAAAATCCAATTTAATTCCTTACCATCCAGGTTAAACCTGTATTTTCATTTTAGGGTAATCCCCAGTCTTTCTGGTGCATAGCTTTTAAGTTGTTTTGTTTTGCACTATTGTCAGCATTCTACACATATGTTTTTCCTGTCTCTTCTCTACTTAATATTAGGTATATTTTTATCCCCATTTTTCATAATCTGCTTCATGCATTATTAAATTTATAGTTTTGACCATTTTGAAACTAGTAGACATTTTAGCAAATTTTATTATACATGTGATTATTAATAATGCTGTAATGAGCATCATTGACGAAATGATATATGTATATTACGTCTTCAAAGTAAGGTCTACTAATTTGTTTTCAAGTTCACCCTTTACATTCTAGTTTGAATTGGAAATGGAATGGGCTTGCTTAGCTGAGAGTACGTAACTCCAGAGCTACACTCACACACAGCTGGTCCCTTACATTCCACTGCAACCGTATTTCATAAATAGCATCAGAGAGTACAGTGGTGAAAAGCAATTTGCATTAAATAGAAAGGTCATGTAAGTGACTAAAGAATGAAATTCTGAATTCAGCCATATTCCAGAAATTTCTCTGTCCTAAACCAAATCAAACAAAGCCAACCCCACAAATTGTAACAAAGAAGACAAGTCCAAAGCAAACAAAACAATAAAAGAACACTCACCAATCCCTTTTCTATTCATAGGATGGGGTTCATGCTTGGGGGGTGCATAAACCTTTATTAAGGGTATGTCTCAGATTCAAATCTCAGCCGGGGATTTTAAAAGGATATCTCATGGAGACTCTTGCTGGACCTTCTTTCCAACAACCCACACTAAAATTTCCTCTTTAAAGAGAGGATTTAAAACAGGTTTCCTATCCTTTTAACCAATTACGGAAAGCAAACATCTTTGGTCATGAGAACAGGAAAGTTTATGTTCATAAACAGATTGTAAGCCAGCAGTGGGATATACTTTTGTTGTCTGAAAACAGGAAACAGGAAAAGATCATGATAAGTGGATTGGTGCACTTTTAGTCACTGTTGAATAAGTGATGTTCATGAAATGAGAAGTCTGAAAGGCCAGCTAGGAGGGCTTGGGAGGGTCAATCCTTTATTTCAAAGCCTGAGGCTTTTGCAAGTCACGTAATCAAAATCTGCTCTATTGATTAAATGACCTCCAGGAATACGTCTGTCTGTCTGTCTATCTATCTACCTATCTATTTATCTATCTATCGATAAAGATATACACAAGATATCTATATACTGTATTGTATTTATATATTGTATCTATACATTGATTTTTTTTTAATGAGGGAAGTAGTTGAGAACAAAATCACCTCAGAATAACTCTAAGCAAAAATCTAGCAATAGCTCCATTTTGACTTAACCTGTCATTTATCATTTTTGAATTTAAATTTTCCTCATCTACACATGAAAAACTCCTGGCTAAAATTATATGCGTCTATGGTTTTTATGGGGCAAGACGTGGCCTAAGTCTCCTTGACTCAGCTGTCCACTGATTTTGCAATTTAGATTTTTGTTTTAATGTACCACTCACTTGTTGATTCATCTACCAAGCATGTATTGTGTGTTATGTGGATAACAAAGAGCGTCCTGGGACCATGAAGGATATAAAGCAGACTGAGGGAATAATAACATTCGTAATAACTGCGTCCTTTAAATTCTAGACACTGTGTTAAGCGCTTTACATGGATTATTTCATTTATTCTTGACAAGCAGGTACTATTATCCTCCCTACTTAACAGATGAGGGAAACTAATGTCTAGAGTGGTTATGAAACTCTCTCTTGTGCTAAGCGACCTCTTTTCATTTAGCTGAAAACATGACATCCATTCACAGATCGTCCAGAGAACCGTCTAAGGGTATAATCCAGCAATTTGCACACTTCATTATGTGTAGTCAACTGAAGATATTTAAATGCAGAAGAAATTCAAAGAAGGCCACGGGGTGAAGATGGTTTGGGAGGGTTTTGCTCAAGAGTAATGAAGTTGGGGCCTTAGGTAAAAAGCAGGGTGCTTTTATGCCTCAAATGCTGGCACAGGCTCTAAGCTTATCCATCAGACCCCGGAGGACAGAGTCCGATGTCCAGGTCTCTAAGAATATCTTGGCTCTCCATCTCCTGACGAATTATGGGTGAGCAGCAAGGAGCCGGCACGTACCCCTGGATTCATGTGCAGTTCTGGCTCTCATTTTTAATTGACGTTTGTTTCCTGAAGAAATGCCCATCCCTTTATGCACATGTAGAGACCTGGGACAGATTTCATTATTGGTGAACTCAGCTGCCTGTTAACCAATAACCAGAGACGGTCCCTAACTCAAGGACTGCGCTAGTACAGTTGCTGTGCGGACAGCTGCTAATTCATTCATTTCCCTCTTGTCGCCAACACACGTTCTCAGCCCCAAAGTAGCAAGAATCAATGCAAAGCAAGTCATGTACTGTACACACACCACAGAGGTCGCCGTGGGACCAGAGAAGATTAAACTAAAGACGTTCAAACCTCATTAGCGACTTGTTTTCTCCAATTGTGTGCTTGTTCAGAACTCCTGTTTTCTGCATTGTGAATTCTGATTAATTCCCTTAAATTTGAATACAAACACTGTACACAAATAAACAGATGGCTTCTTCAAAACAAAACTGTCTCCCCTCCTTTGGTTTTAATTCATCAAGATCAGGAAGGATCTGTATTTACGACTTCTGTTCTGAAGAGTCACTCAAACTATTGTTCTGTGCAGAGAACTCTCAAAAGCAATTAGAACGCAGGATGTGAATTGATGTCTGGATTTGGATATAATTAAATAGCAACAATAAATAGGACCAACTGCTTCTCTAAACTTGCGGTTGGTCCACGCTGCAGAGAATGATAAATTCCCAACTCCAGAAAACTGATGCTTAAAAATATATATATTTACCAAGTGCCCAAACCTCCTAAAGTAAATATATATAAATATATACATATATCTTATATATAAATATGTATATATATATATATCTTTTATGTTTATAGTGTTTTCTATGATATACAGAGGACAGAAAGTAAACTAAGTGCTTTGTTCTAAATACCATGACAACCATGAGAGTTAATTATTAACTACTCTGTTAGTGATTAGGTCAGCAATTATTAGACATACAAATTATCCAAGTCATATTACATTCTGACTTTCACTGTTTAGTGGAAAAGCTTTCTGATTTAGGGCTTTCATCATCTGTAAAAACAAGCGCCTGTAGGGTCACAGGATAAGAATCTCATTTTGCTGTTGCTTCCCCTAGACCATTCCAAAGCAAAGTTGATCATTTCTTTGCCTTTCACTCACAGTGCCTACTGTGTATGTTTGTCATCGTCATTCATGGAAGGTATAAGTGGTCTGACCGTTAAGTTTGCGAACTTGTTGATAGTAGGGGGATTATTCACTGTGAATTTATACCAACTGGACAAACAGTTAACCACATTTACTATTCAGAAGTGCTGAAAAGCCTGTGTGTAAAGGTTAGACGACCTGAACCTTTCGTCAACAATTCATGGCTCTTGTATCATGACAATGCACCAGCTCACACAGCACTGTCTGTGAGGGAATTTTTAGCCAGCAAACAAACAACTGTATTGGAACACCCTCCCTACTCACCTAATCTGGTGCCCAGTGACTTATTTTTTTTTTACCTAAAGATAAAGGAAATATTAAAAGGAAGACATTTTGATGACATTCAGGACATCAAGGGTAATATGACGACAACTCTGATGGCCATTCCAGAAAAAGAGTTCCAAAATTGCTTTAAAGGGTGGACTAGACACTGGCATCAGTGCATAGCTTCCCAAGGGGAGTACTTCAAAGGTGACTGTAATGATATTCAGCAGTGAGGTATGTAGCACTTTTCCTAGGATGAGTTCGTGAACTTAATTGTCCAACCTTCGTACATCTCCTTTCGTTGGTAGATTTCTTAATGGTGACGGTTTTGATGACACCTTTCAGTCAGGTTGTATCTTTTTTTCATATATTAATTTTTGTAAGGAGACTTTTAAAAATGGGATACTTCAAGAACAGGAGCTCGTCAGAGTTGAGAGACAGCTCACCTCAAAAGACACACAGGGGACTGGAAGGAGAACTACTTTTTATAGTGGTTAAATGCCACAACAAAGATGGTTGATTAATGATCACAATAAACCTGGAGGTAGCATCTCTAGGGACGAATTTCAGCATTCTCTAGCTGGTCCCATTTCTTCAATAAAAACAAAACCAGTGGTGAATGAACTGCATGAATCAATTCTGCATAAAAGACAAATCTAAAATGAATATCCTAAACATTAGATGAGAGTGAAAATTCAGTGATTTCCAGCTGGACAAATGCTTTCATTTAGGATGAAATTTAATAGGGATAAAGGCAAAAAGCTACACTTAAAAAAAGGCAGCTACACGGGTACAGGCAGGACAGGGGAAGACTAGATTGGCAGGTCCCATGAAAAAGGCTGGAGCATTTCGGTGTCGACAGCCAACGAAAACTAATGCGATCTCCGGTTGCCTTCGTAGTATGTGGTACTCCATCTCAGGTAGGTAAAAATCCCATTGTCTTTTGCACTAATGAGACCACAACTCACTGGGAAGAGCCTTGGATTCATTGGCCGATCATTGGCCCTAGGTTACTGAAGACCTAACAAATCCCTAACAGCGAAAATCACTGAAAGTGTTTGGCATGAGAAAGAGAAATTAGAGGAGACATAACAGTGGTCTGCCAATACATGAAAGGCTTATGGGCAAAAGATGAGTCCGGCTTCTTTTGTGTGGTTCCAGAGTAGGAAGCAAAGAGAAACTACATAAAGGCGTATGCTGGCTCTGTCTAAGGGAGGACTCAGGAGCACGTGAATCACCATTTCTGGAATATTCCAGCACACATGGGCACCTCAGGGAAAGGGTGTCACGTTATACTGAACACCAGCCAGGCTGCTCTTCCAAATTTGCTTCCTTTCTCAGTAACATCTTAGGTCTTCTGGTCTGGGAACTTACTCTGGAATGCAGGTAGAATTTAATTGTCATGTGTCTTCAGACTACTTCAAGTTAGGACATTTCTGCAGGGTTTCCCTGTCTTTCAAAGTCTTGACAATTTGAAAGAGGATGACCCTTGCATTCTGTGGGATGACTCTCAGCCTGGATGTATCTGATGTTTCCCAACAACCCAACTGAGATCGTGTGCTCTCAGCAGGGGCACCACTGAGAGGCTGGGTAGTATGTCCTAAGCGCATCGAATAGGAGCTGTGGCTGCGAGGCGACTTCGTGTCAGCACTAACCTGTTAACCCACATCACCTGGTCGCGTTGCCATCTGCCTGGCTTCCCACCTTATACTTACCACTTCCCCTTGTAACTGATTAGCATTTTGTGGGAGGGATTCTGGAATTACACCAGTATTCTGATAACTCATCAAACATCTACTGCCAGCCTAGGACCCCTGCCTGAATCAGCCACCCCTATGACAATGCCAAACAGTGATTCTGTTTCTATCCTTCCTTGACATACACCAGCTGACAGACTCCTTTAAGGAAGAGCACGTATGTATGTATGTACTTTGGTGTGAACTCTTGACTTCCTATTTTGTTCAATGGGTTGTAATACATTCCTATCATTATTCATTTTGATGTTCAAACTGTCTCCATGTTGGCCAGTGGGAGTCCTTTGAAGTTGACTCCTCTGTCTTTGTCATATTTTATTATTATTTATTGAATGTCGTCTTAACTTTCTGGCCCAATGAGACATTCCAGGCTCATCTTATAATTTTCTCTGCTATGGCCCAAGGGTCAGTGATTCTCCGGGGGGGGGGGGGGATTTAGTGGAACATTTTGAGAGCAACTACAGACATGACGTCTCACCACCCGTAATCACCCTGGTCTGAGAAACTGAGACATGGATACCCATGGACTCATCGATTCTAGGTGCTCTCAGCCAAAGAGCTGAGTGCACGTGTGTGCGCACACACACACATAATACACACACCTATATATCTGTGACTATTTCTATATTTTGCAAATAAGTAAATGTTAAAAAAAATTACGTTTGTTTGCTTAATCAACTTACTTTTTGGTTCAGTATAACCAGTTCTCCCACCCTGTGAGCTGTGTCCTCTGCCCAGCACTTCTGCACCCCTACCCCCTCAGCTATCCCTCGTCCTGGGCTCTGGGCCCAAAGTGCATGCTTCATACAGGTCCCAACCCACCTCACTGCCTGTATCCTCAGCCATCGTGTTGTCTCCTCTGTGCTGGGAAGGGAAGGGATGATGGGAAGGCAAGGGGTGAAACGGAAGGGAAGATAGGACTTAGGCGGTTTTAGTATTTAAAATGCAAAAATTGTAAATGAATACACCACAGAAAAAGAAAAGGAAAACAACGTCAGTGTGTAATTCTAGAGCATATATCATTTAAAAATCAGTTTTGTGCTACTTCTTAGAAGAAGAATGAATACAGGTTATCACTTCACTAAAACAGAAACACTTCTGCGTGTCTGCATTTCATCCTGGGGGACAACTGGAGTCAAGGCATTCATCAAATACTTGCTGTCAGGACCAAGGCATTACTTAAAACAATAGCAAGCTTTTAGAGACCAGTTCATCATTAAATAGAAGAAAAGTTGATTAATTTTCTAATTATCATTCTTTGCTGGGTTATTACATTCTACATTTTAAAGCAGCTATCAAAACCAACCAACCAACCAACCACAACATAACTTCCAGTCTGTCCTTTGCCCTCTGAGTCACTTTTCAGAACTGATTCATTCTGTCAGGGAGTTGGGTGGGAACGTGGGGATGATGGAGGGTGAGGTGAGGCTGTCCTTGAGAAATCTACACTAAATCTTGGCTACAAGTTCTTTCCAGGTTATTACATTATTGCTTCTTTTCAGGGTGTGAATTTTTGTTGTACCTGCTGGCTGTCTCTTACCGTGACAGACTTCCTCATTATCTTTGTAATTGTGGTTGGGAAGTTCCTCTAATGGGGGAGTTTTTCTTCTTTGAGTATTCTTCCCCATGGTGTAGCTGTAAGTCTCTGAATCGGGTTACATGAGGGATTTGGGGTTTGTATCACCTAAGGTAGCAAAATATAGGGCATTCCATCCTATATTATATGGGCCTGGCCTGCTGCCCACTCTGGACATAGGAAAATTCCCTTCAAAGTTCTTAAATCTGGGTAGAGATATTTTTCCCTCAGTTTCCCAGTGAGCTGAGACCCAGGCTCTTACATCAGCAGTAGGCAGCTTTACATGCCCAAATTTCCTTATGAAATAAAATATACCCAGTGTATGATCATCTAGATCATATCAGCATCTATGTATTTGGCATTTGTTTGCAAGTCTCCATTTTGGTTAGAATATTACTCTCTTAGACATCCTTTGTTTTTTTTTTAGATGCACTTTTCACTAAGATTGGTTTCCTAGAGAGCACCTATGCCAGTGATTTGAGAATTTAAAAAATTTAAAAGCAAAACATAGACTATTTTTCTCTTTATGTTACCTCTCTTTGTTTTTGTTAGCACAGTTGAAATATGCCTTTGCTGTATGAAAAAGGGAAGAGGAACCAGTTGGAGGAAAAACAGTGATTTTTATCTTGGCTCAAGACAAGGAAATCTGCCCTTTTTAGGCGGCAGAGGGCACTTCCTGGGAGTCAAGATTTTGATTCGATTCATGCCAAGAAGCATGACTGCCATGTAGTCCTGTGACCTGCTGCTCCGAACAACTGCTGCCATGTGACAAACGACACCGGAAGAAAAGGCAAGGCAGATTCAGAGCCTGGTCGGACTGAGCACAACCTGGAAGCTTCCAGGGAACAAGTCACAAATCAGCCCTGAGCAGAATGTGCGCTGTTCTGTGTTCAAGGGCTGAGGAGGAACAGCACTGTTTGATAAACTGGACTGCCACAGACAGAAAGTGCTGTGTGAGAGCCAAGGTGGGGCAAGGGGGGTACCTGGGAAACAAGCAGCCCCGTGAAAAACAAAGTTACTGGGTTCCCCTGGTCAGAACGTGCAGCAGAAAGCACTGTGGCGGCGGCCCTCAGGACGCCCAAACACTCTGTTTACGTGGGTCTCCACATCACTTACGACTACTTGTAAGGAGTCTTTGCTTTGCCTTGTTTTGTTTCTAAATCAGTGAGTTATAGTTGGTTTTGAAATCACTCAGGGGCAACTCACTTGCTGCTATTTTTATCTACCACCAGGGAAAGCTAACTTCCTGGCTTGGGATTTGAAATAGACTCTTGCAAAAGACTATTCTCATTGACAAATTTAACAATTGTATCTATAAGTCAAGGTGTAATTAAAATTACTCCGTAGCAGTTTTTGTGTTTTGTTTTTTGACTGTGAAGAAAGAGGGAAAATAGATAGACAGGAACCACAGATCTCTTTGAACTATGGAGAAACACTTCCATCAACTACTAATCAGATCCCTTCCTGTTTGAGAAGAAGGGGTTATGGCCCCTTTCTTTTGGCCACTACACCTGAGTAAGGCTCCCTTAGGAGTCACTGGGCAAAAGTGTCCAAAGAAATGCCACCAGTGCTGGTGAATAAAATCCCACCATTGACAACACAAAAGAAAGGCATAATGGGTACTTCGCTGATTAAAGGACTATATTACTGTATCTGATGGGCGGGCACCTGGCTGTATCTACTATTGATACAAAGTAAGAGATTAGGTGCCTAAACTACAAAAGAAATGGAATGCACACCTTGAGGCAAGGCCAGGGCGGGGTGGATCACAGACAAGGCCTTCCCCTGTCAGGACAGCTGCACAGCAACACCCCCTGCCCTGCCTGCAGTTTGCTGCGCAGAGAAGGACATGTGTCTGGTCAGCAGGTGGTGCTGGAGTCTCAGCATATGGGGAAAGCATCCCTCCCTCTGTTCCCCTCTGCAATTTTCCACAGGTTTTCAAGTTCCTCAGTTTAAGGACTCTGCATCTCGGGAAGCAGGCAATAATTCTCATATTCTAAAGCAGTATTTCTTTGTTTGCTTTCAGATTTGAGAAAAGGTCAAGGAGGAGCATAGGAAGCTCGAACAAGTGTGTTGCTGTCTTCGTGGACCTTCGCAGCGATGATTTATGTAGCTTTCTGCAAAACAAAATCAAACAACCCCACCCACTCCAACAGTGGGCCATGACTGGCCAGCTTGTTTGGGGTTCGTCTCTAATTCTAAGTGAACTTTCTCTGGAAACCCTTTGGGATGGACAGCTATTAACAGCCCCAGGCCCCCACGCTGGCCGAAACGCTCCTCTTGTGTGCCTGGACATCCCAAGTTTTGCAGCTAAAAGAGATTCTGCTTCCTGTGAAATTACATGCCTCAGAGTATGACCTGCGTACACAGTCGATGGGATAAAGAAAGGAGAATGAAATTAGGAGAGCTCTCAATTAAGAGTGTGTTATTGTTTTCATTTTGAGGAGAAAGAGGCAAATATTTTGCAAACACTCTTGTAGAAAAGGACTATTTCCAGAGGGAGATGTGAAGGTCATTGCACAGATAAGGAACCTTGTCTTTCTTCTGAGAGCTGCTGATCCAAACAGGAAAACAAAGCAAAACAAAGCAAAAAGAGTTGAGGCTCAGAGATGTACAAAGCAACTTAACTTATTTTCAGAGAGATGCTTACAACTTTTCATGCCTTTGAAAGTAAGTGCAGGGGACATACAAATCTAAATATACATTAAAAAGTTTAAAACTTAGATCTAATCTATGTGGAGGACAGTGGGGGTGAGGGAGACAGAACGAGGTGAAAACGCATGGAAGACACAGGCAGAGAACAGCACCGTCCCTGCTCATAGACACCGGAGATGAGAAGCTGCACAAGGGATAGCACGCGGCACAGGAAGTTGGGGAAGTGCAGAGGCAGCCTTTGGCGGAAGGACATGTCACTCTGTGGTTGTTAGGATATTACAATAGCAAACCTGCGCTGGGCAAGCTGCATCTTTGTAAGTATAATTGCTTACAGGTAAGTTTCATCTTGCTCCTTCCACCTAAAGGTGGAATTTAAGCCTGAGTTGTGGTTTGACTCAAAGGCCCACATTCTCTGCATCACTCACTGTCTCCTACAACAACAGCTGGGTTTTCCCACGATGGTTACGTGAAGCACCATAGTGCTACCATTGTCCAACATACTGAGTGACTGTCAGCATTAAAACTCATCAGACTCTGGAAGAGACTTCTTAGGGGCAAAGAGAAATAGCTTTCTGGCCAGGTCTTGGTTAAGTAAAAAACAAAACAAAGCAATGAACTTCTGCCCCATTCCAGAAACGTTACTTGAATTACAACAAAAAAACTCCTAGGGCTATGCATGCATGGTGTGTGTGTGTGTGTGTGTGTGTGTGTGTGTGCGCGTGTGTACACACACGCACATCCACATGTCTGTTCCTCAGGAAATTCTTTTAAACTACAGGAACTGTACTCATTTCCCAGATTATTTATCACACTCTAACAGCTCACGCTTGGTAGGGAAGATAGTGAGGCCAGACCCCAGCCCACGTCATAAAAGACGTGTACTCATTATCTGTGTAAGTCATGCCAAGTCCCCCGGTTTGTTTCTCTGGACTGTGGTGCGAAAGAGTGAACCACGTTTTGCAAACTGCTCCAGCACCAGACAGACCAGAACTCACAGAGATACGTAAGAAATATCAGTCAGTTCATTGGTCGGACAGGCCAGACACTCAGGGCGCATGGCCCCGACAATCTGCGGATCACTCCACAGTTTATAAACAGCTTCTCATCCATTTCTACAACTTTCCGGAACCTGAACACAGACACAGAGATCTGCATCAGGCAATGACTCCAACAGGTTCAGAGAGATCAGAATGTCTTCTTTTGGCCATGGCCCCAGGACCTGCTACTTTGCTCAATGCCAGATAGTACCACCTGCACGGTGAACAGCGTGCACTCGTGAAGCATGGCAGCCACTGGAATGCCCCGCCACTTCTTCCCAGGAAAGAGGAAAATGCTGGCAGACTAGAAACAAGCTAAAGAGTCAGGGCACTGAAAATAAGCACAGGCCCAGGGCTCCTCTCAGACACAGGAGCTGGGAGCTCGTTACTCCTCAGGAAGTAGAAGACCTCTTCTGAGGGGTGCTCTGATGTTGCCGTTGGTTTCCCTCAAAATATCCGCATCACGAAATGTACAAAACACTCTGCTGAGCTTCTTAAAAACTTAGTTTTCCAGGTTTGGCCACACAGCACGATACACACAGAGGTGTGGGTCATCTGACATCTCTGAGCTAGACTTTTCTCATCTGGAATTTGGAAGCGATGCTTTCTGGCATCCCAGCATGGCTGTGAAATTCAAACTTGGTTAATGGATTTTAACACGGTTCATAAGCCGTAAGACGCTACCCCAAGTGTGAGAAGCTATTCTTACTGTCACTATGGATGCTGCAGATGGAGGGAGAGAAGGAAAAGGAGAAACTTATTTGGAGGATGAGAAGAGGGTTGCGTTCTAAGGGGAGAGCTCATTGTAGTAAGTCTTCGTTCCCGGACAGCTGTTGGCTGCTGAATAAAGGCCAGTGAAGATGACACAGTAATTCCTGGTTCAAGCCTGAGTGTTCATGAGCGGGAGTTTAGGTGTGATTGCCAGATGCTTCCAGCTAACAGCTAAATCCACGACACGGAAGGCACGTCATGCACCGACAGTCGCAAGGATGTCCCTGGAAAATTACCCAGAGGAAGAGTAACTGTGAAATTGATGAGAAAGGTGGCCAATTCAAAAGGAATCACTGAACTGGTTAGAAAAGGAGGTAAAACGTGAATAGAGAAAATGCAGCCCCTCTAGGATGGAGCGATAGAATAAAAAAAACACTGCTGTTTCCCAGTGATGGAGATGACAGTGCCCGTTGGTGCTAGAAGAGGTGACATTCTTGCACGATTTTCTGAACACTTGTCAATGGAAGATTTAATGTGGATGATTTAAAAGAAACTGTTAAAAGTGTTTAGCTTTATGACTCTACCCAGAAGTTAGGGTTGTAGTGTATTTATCAAGGTAGCCAAGTAATCTGTTTATTAAACATTTTCCTTTTGCTTTGTGGTTATCTAGTAGGTCATTTATATGAAGATAAAAAGAAGGCAGCAATTAGATTTCCTATTGGCCCAGTTCCTGCAGACTGAAATTTTCATTTCAGGTTCTGGGCGAAATGGTAATGATGCCATGATGCCCACTCACCATCACCATCATCGTTCTCATCATTGCAGCTTACGTGTATTACATGTTTACCCTGGGCCAGGCTCTGAGCGACACACCTGCAGTGCTGACTCACTAAAATATATGCACTGTTAGGGCAGAGGACATGTCCTTCTTGTTCAGCATATGTACCTTTTACATAACGCGATTACTGACATAGCAGGTGCTCTGTAAATAGGAGTGAATGAATCCGAAGGGTTCAGCTTCCCCATTCTATGACATAGGTATCATTATCATCTATTAATAGACAGTGACCCTGAGGCTCCCTTAAGGAAGCTGAATATATTCCCCAAGGCCAGGGATCTAATTAGAGGGAGAAAACAGGAATTCAACCCCAGGTCTGGTTTGATTGGAAAGCCCCGTCAGTCACTGATTTGCATTCCAATAGGGCCGCAGCTCCTGGCTTACTTTAGTTCACTGGGAAATAGGCATTTGGGTGGTGGGCAATGTTTAGGTACAAAGGAGTTCTGCCTAATTGTCTTTTTATTCTGATAGAATGTGATGGAACCAGAGGACTTGCAGCAGTCATAATATAAGAAGGTGGAGGAAGAAACAGGGTTCCAGCATCATGAGGTGAGAAAAAGCTTCTAGAGAAGGGCAAAATGCAGCTCTGGGAAAGAAAAACAGGAGTCATGAGATTTATTGTCACGTGCTCCCAGAGGTGGAGGTGTCTTTGTTATTTATGGAACATGCTCCATAATTGAAGTCTCAGCTCACGAGGAGGCAAAAATACACGGATTTAAAGTGTTTCCAAGTTTAAAAAAAAATCATTTCAAAGTTCTGTATGTTGGAAGACTGGACCCCTTGAATGACAGGTAGTTTTGTTTAAGGATTAAAAATGTGGAGCCAGACTCCCTGGGTTTTAATTCTAATTCTACAACTTACTGACTGTGTCAATACTAGGAAAGCTGCTTCATTTCTCACTGCCTCAGTTTCCTCAGATTTAATGGGAGTAATAATACATCCCTCATATGCTGAGGTTTAAAGGAGTAACTTAGTATACAAATTTGAGACTGGAGCTTGCCATGTAATGTGCTCAACAAATGATAGCTGTTACCAAGAATCTAGGACAGGGGTGTCCAAACTTTTTTCAACGTTTTTTTACCAAGGGCCATATGCGGTAAAATACACAAACAGCCGGGCCACTCACTCGCGGGGAAGTACATATTGCCTCACCTGGTTTATTTAAGTAAACTAAATATATTTTTGGAATTTGCTGCAGGCCAATTAAAAATGGATTGTGGGCCGCAGTTGGCCCGCGGGCTGCAGTTTGGACACCCCTGATCTAGGAAAAACAAAGATGCCTTCACATTTCATTGGGAGGAAAAGCCCAAATACTTCCAATAGCCCAAAGTGCCTTGACTGATCCCACCTGAGACTTTATAGAAATCCTAAGAGAAGAGAACCTCTTTCAGGTGTAAAGAAGATCCAAACCGTAAACTTCCATGCAGACTTTGGCAGTAAAAGGGAGAATATCCCAAGTAGAGGGCTGCTCTTACAGAAGTCGTTAAGAAACGGAGCTGGGCAGTCAGAAATACCTGCGTGCAAATGTTAGCTCTCCCACTCACTAGCCGACTAATTGTTAGCTCTCCCACTCACTAGCTGACTAATTATGGGTAGGTCACTTGACCCATAAGTCAGTTCATTTGTTTAACTTGTAATAGTTCTATGGCTGCATGTACCGTGACTAGAACATATGACGTGCTTGACACAAATTCACTATCATCATCATCATCACCATTGTCACCATTGAGTTCATTTGTCCGCTGGTCCATGTGTCATAACTGCGGGAACTTTCAAAGAAAGATTCCCCAAATATGCAGGGCTTGGGGCAGGGGATGGCAAAATTTCATTTGAGAAAAATGTACAAATAAGTCTCCAAAGAAATATTGTGGTTCTCTAAGTAATGACAAAATCTGCCTCAACTTTACAAGGAAGCCAAAGAGGAAATGAAATTGACAGCTACTGAAAATGATAACAGATGGACCAGATGATTTGCTGCTGGTGGAAAGAGCACAAGGAAATTCTCATTGTATGCAGGCACTTCTTTGACGGGAAAGTGTACAAACACCCAGAGAAATAGCACAGGAGCTTTTGCTCACTTGCCAGGAAAAAGCACCACGTTTGAAGATGATCCCCTTGGTGACATCGAGTCAGGAGATTATCATGCTTGTTGGATTCACATTCCAGGACCTCTATTAACTCTGGACATCACCAGGCACTGTGAAAAATGCTGAAGACAGGACAATATGACCCTGAGCTGAGAAGATTAATAACCGGTGAATGACTAAACTAGCTCACTGATAGTTTGCTATGCTGATTTCTACAGCTATCTTAATGGATTATTTGAGTAGTTTATGGGGCACGGCCAAAAATATATTTTACCGAGGAACATGAAAGGTCTGTGCGAAGTTTACCTGAGCGGTGTTTCTGGCTTTAAAACACGTAATCTTTTTAAACCTCTGTTTTCCCCTCTTGTCTTCCATTTTATAATTTACTGAAGACCAGAAATCACACAACGACTAAGAGTAACTTTTGGGAGCTTCAGCACAAATTCCCGCAGATGCTGTAAGATTACTCACCTCACAGGCTCACGCCAGGTGCGCTGCTGGCCTGTGTAAAGGTGGGGAGGTGTGGGTAGGCAGTCCATTCTTCAACAAGACTCAGTGGAATTAACCAGTAGTTAACAGACCTGGCCTCGGTACAGGACGTACTTACAAGATGCTAAGCATCAATTCAGGGCCCACCTGGCATTCGTGGCTGGGTGTCATGGCACACTCAATCCCTCTTGCTTTTACAGGTGTAGACATTACCATATACAGACAACCTCAGGACAGTGGCAAGTGGGGCCTGATAAATCCGATAAGTTCGGTCTTGATTTCACAGGGCCTTTCCTTTCTATGCTATTATATTTGGCTATAGAGAGCTGGCCAAAAATAATATATATACTGGGAGGATTTTACAAGAATAGAATAATAAAAAAGCCACAGAAATAATCACTATGATTATGTATCAGATAATGTGCTAGTAGCTTCCTTCAGCAAATTATCTCATTTCTTCTTTGTAACAATGCTATCAGGATTCGGGAAAGTCTTTCACAGTAGTACAGGGACTGTTTTTAAAGCCTTTAAGGCTAGAGAGAACGGCTGGGAGGCATAACCATTAAAATTGGGGATGTTGGGACGCAACTGGATGGTTAGCAAACAAGAAGCCCTGAATCCGAAGCTGGCAATGGGGAAATACCAGAAGCAGACTAACTTCATTTTTAGGATATTCCACAAAGATTCAGGAATTGGCGGTGTTAGGCAGTACTGAAAGTGGAGGTGATGGTGCATGGGATGAATGTTTTTAGCATCAGTTAAGTCCCCAGACACCCTCTTATTCCAGGCAGCCAGGTGACTAACCGTCCTTAGCCCAGAAGTGTGCTGGGTAACAGAGGAATTGTCTGGGTCAGAGGACACCAGCTTCAGCGGAGGGTGGCTGGGCTTCCGTGAATGTTTATAGTGTGACTGCTGAGATTCCCAGCTCCCTTCCTCAATATGGCACCCAGGACACTGACAGTGACATATCTGTCCTCCAAGAAGGAGACAGAAATACTTTGGCTAGCGTCTGTGATCAACCCAAAAGGAAAAACAAACAAACACTGACATAGTTGTGGCGGGGGCTCCCCAAGGAAATGGCTCCGTCACATTGAAATCTTAGTCAATAAGCTTCACCCACATGCTCATGGCTGCAAGTTCAGCTCCTTAGTGCCTCGCTCTTCACAGCGACTCAACAACTAAGAATCACTGGGCATGTGAGGACAGCTTCTAACATCAAAAGAAAATCAAGTCCAAAGCAAGTAAAGAAAACCTCTCATTAATATTTTCATAGAATTCAGACACGTTGAATTCATGCACAGATAAGAAAACATTGCTACAAATAAGGAACGTTCAGAGACCAAAAGAAAGTTCCTAGAAATGGAAGCCATGAGACAGTCGAGAGACAAGGTGAATCTGTCTCAGACTAACCTCCTGTGGGCTCGTCTCCAGTCACGGCGGCGGCTTTCTGCCCTGCTCCATGGAAAGTAGCCAGGGCCCAGGTTTAAGGCATCAATTCCAGTCAACTCTAGCACTTGGTCACCAGCCCCCACTCATGCTATGAAAAGAAGTAGGATGTCCTGGATCGTGAACACTGAGGGGTGTTCCTGCAGCGTGCTCACACAAGTAGCACCCGCAGGCTTGGTCTCTAGTCTGCAGGTTGTGCTAAGAAGGAAGCTGTTTTCCCATCGTCATGCAGTTCAAGCTTCAGCGCCTTCTTTGGCCATCTGAGAGTCAGTTTACTGGGTCTCTGTGGGTTACCCGAGGATACACGGGGGGCTTGCATTCCTACTACTTCTCATGTCTCCATGAATTTCTTCCTGGAAATGTTGCCTCAGCAGGCACGATGGTGTGCAGCCTGGCAACTTGCCCTTGTTTGCCTGGCAATGGCAGAGATGAAAAGAGTTGGAAGAGAAATCTGAGAAAAGTTTCTGGAGGCTACAGTAAAAACACAAAGAAAGGAAACAAAAGAAGGATGAAAGAGAAAATTACAGGGCTACTCTAGATCAAGAAAATAGGTGAAAGACAGGACAGAAATAAATGCTCAACAAAATCATCCCTCAATTTCCCAGAACAGAAGGACGTATGTTTCCAAAAATAAATGGGCTCCCTGAGTATTAATCAGGAATGAGAAAATTAGATTCCACACCAACTGACAATACTGTAACATTTTAGAACAATGGAGATGAAGAGAACAGCCTATTAGAGTCTAGAGAGAGACAGAGAAAAACAAAATTAAAAATGGATCTATTCCTAGCCAAACTATCATCATGTGTGAGAGTAAAAGAAAGAAACTTGGAGAGAAGCAAGGTGTTTTTCAGCAAACCACTGCAGAATATGCTTCAAAAAAAAATAATGAAGAAATAAACAAGATTCAGAAAATACAGTATCCAAAAGGAAAAAGATAGGACTTCGTTCCCAGGAGGATGGTGAAGGAATATCCAGAAGGGTCTTTTATAGTATGTTCCTAATCATATTTAAAAGATTTTTTTGAAAACTGGCTTAAAGTTTGGAATTTGAAGTAGTGATGTATTTAGAGAAACTAAGTAAACAAGCACAGATAGTAGGGAAATAAAAAAGTGCCAAAAAAGGAAAAAAATAATAATCATGATTTGTCCCATTGCTCACTTGGGACAAGCACTGCATAGTCATAATTATGTAGTCATGGATTACTGATCTAACCAGAATTACAGTTTATTTATATTAGGAGGATGAGCGATTAGAAGGGTACTATGTGGGTAGGGGCGAGTGACAGAGAGCTAAAAAACTCATTTTCTATCATAAGAAGTCCAAAGATAATCCCTAACATGGAAGAGGTATATATAAGCATGTTATTTTGAGACATGAAAATCAATACAAAACCAGCCAACCAACCAACCATTAACCAACCAAAAGCCCAGAGTTGGAAGTGGGTACCTCTGGGAAAGGGAAAAAGGGGGACAGGAGAGCTTGCGTTTCTCAGCTAAGTCCTTTAGAATGACTTCTTTCTTTAATCCATCCCTATGTAACTCTGGGGGCAAATTAAAACCGAGGAAACAAAATATTGTTGGGTGGGCATTGTTTCCTCTATTCCAAACATGAGGAAACTGCGGCTCAGAAAGACCACATGATTAGTAAGTAGTGGAGGGGACATTTTACCCTGGATTGGTCGGGGTTCTGAATTACGACAGTGGAGCTAGTTGCCTCCAGATGGAAACAGACCTATCATTTTGCAGAGTCTCTAAGTGTCATGTCCTACGTACGCCACGTTGCCTGCACAATGCCACCTCACTGAAGGCTCATAACAATGCAGAGAGAGGAGTATTCTCATTTTACGAAGGCAGAATCGGAAATGTAGGGAGGAACTGGTTAAATCGAGATTTGAAGGGAGGCTTCTGAGCCTGTGCTAAGAAGCCCATAGTGGGCTAGGTATTGGAATCCTCCCCATCACACTGAATGAGCTGAGGGACCCCGGCACCTTTATGTAAGATTCCTACAGCGCAAACCCTGCTTCTTTGGCCTGCTCTTACAGAGTCTCTGAAAACACGACCCTGATCTGTTTGTTTCCTTTGGAGGGGTCATGCCAGGTAAAGTGTTGCCAGACAGATTTCTCCACTGTCGCCTAAAGTTCATTGAGAAGAATGGCAGATTCCTGCGTGACTCACCTCATCTCCAAATGGAGATCCGGGTATGAGGCTTGGTGAGCATTTTCCCTAAACTGACAAATACAAAAGGATCTTAGCGCAGATGGAAAACTGTCCAAATCTGATGGAAGAGTATCCTCCCCAAGAATTAACAGCTCTCCTCTCCCAGCAGGAGCCATTATCTTACATATGGAAACAGGCATTTTCTACATAGCTCAAGAATGGGCGATGGTTCATTCATATCCCCTTTATTTCCTCAGAGAGTCCCGAGGAGGTATACCAACACATCGTCAACCCCACACGAGCCAGTCACTGGGCATCCTGATGGTGTGATGTACAGTTGCCTGGATGTCCTTACTTGCCCCGGACAGCTCTGGCCCATCTCTGCTGTACCAGCATTACCAGCACCCAGTTCATTCCAGTTTGGATGAAAGATTACACAACAGCCCCGCGATCCTTCCGCATAGCTCCCACTTGGGCGTGCTGGCACAGATCCATCGCGTGCCTAATCCTCTCTCACTCCCATGCCAACACAGGCACTACCCAGCCAGTCCTGTGCAATGAAAAGGGACAAGGGGGTATCCCACCCCCTGGAATTCTCTCCAAAAGGGAACAAGTGTTCATTTACCTGACCTAACGTATTGTTCTGCATACTGTTTTCAAAAGAAAGGCAACTTCACTCACCGGATGCTTTCAATTAAATCAGGTTATTTGACAAATGACAGCACCCTTTTGGTCAGACATCCTAGATAACTGCAGGGAGAGCCAGATGACACCTTTTGTAGGCTATTGATTAAAAGGAGCTGATATCTGTCTTTCCACGCAGAGAATAATCCGCTGGCATTACAGAAATGATGGCAATCTTACAGAGAAGGTTAATCAGATACATGGGAAATCATATCTGGTCCACGATAAAGCACAAGTCACTCAGAGATCAATCCCGGGTCCCAGCTGATCACACCACCATCCCTCAGAAAACAGGAGTCTGGGCAGGTGGGGGCTTGTTTGTGAAACACCTAGTACAAAACAACATGTTCTGCACATTCAAATAGCTTGGCCTGCTGAGAACATTGATTTGTGGGTTTTATAATACATGCACAAAGGTAAACAACATAAATATGAGAAGTAGATGTAAAGTAATGATTTATTTTTTCTGAGAGGAGAGTAACTCAGCTCTCAGACCTCAGTGCTGCTCACTGACACTGCTGGGTTCAGGGTACATTTTTAGGGAGCTCTATAAGATACAAATGGAACTTTGTGAGGCTCTGTGTTTGGATGAATGGTGATGGAACCAATGGGAGGCAGGCGGCGAAAGGAACAGAAGCCCAGTGATATTGACTATCATTTCCAAGGAAGTACGAAACACCAGGGCTGTGAGGGCTTTCTGGAGAGATTCCAGCGCTTACAACAGGTAGGACTTTCCTACCTGACAGAGGAGCAAAATGAAACTTCTGAAGAGGAATTTGTCCCGGGTCCTAGGGCTTGCCTGTCCCAGGTCCGCAAGTCAGAATAGGTGAAGCTGGTAGATGAATCAGGCTGTCGGACACCAAAGCCCAAATCCCTTTCACTATGCCCCACTGAGTGCCTCTGATTTTCCCTGGTCTGCCACTTATTAATTTGCTCCTTTCCAGTTTCCCCTGCAAAAAGAAAGGGCTAGAAGAGATGGTTTCGTCTCTTCCAAGGATTTCAAGGGTCCTTTCAGTTGGGACAATTTATGAATTGACTGTGAGAATGAAATGATTCTAACACGGTGCAAAAAGAGACTGGGTTATGTGGTCTAGTCATTCATTCATTCATTCATTCATTCCAGAGCACCTAAGATGTGCAACGCATGTGCTAAAATCTGTGGGTTTAGGTCAGCTGTTCTCATCCTCATGAAGCTTACGTTCTAGTTAGAGTGACAGATGCTGAATGCATAAGTAAGCAAAAACAAAAATCAGAAACAAAAAATATGTTTAGATTGTGAAAGTGTTCTGTAAGAAATGAATAGGGTACTATGATAGAGAAGAATAGAAAGAAACTTCTTTTGATAAGATGGCCAGAGAAGGTGTCTGAAGATCTGAAGGATGAGAAGTCAGTCACAAAATGCAGCTAGGGAGTAGGGCGGGCGGAGGGGAATTTGATAATATAGAGAAAAATTACCCAAATATCTCATACTATTCTAGTAATAATTGGAGTATAATAACATGAAATACAAAGACATACATGGGCATGACCACGCGTGCACACGTGCACATACACACGTACTCTCACCTTCCTTCTGGAGGTATTTTTGTACATTGTCAAAGCCCACGGGCAGAAAAACAAAACCAATAGAAGACAAATAAATACATAAATAAGTGAAACAGATGTGCCTCACTTTATAGATAAGGAAGTTGAAGCTCAGAGAGATTATGAATTTTCATCAAGGTCACCCAGGCTGAGAAACCAAATAGGCTAAAGTAAAGGTTATTTAAGCCCCCTGGAGCAGACTCTACCATGTACCATCTCAGCCAGGCTTGCCTTGGTCAACGCGCCTGCCAGGTGTATGTTTCCCAGAACCCAACACAACAGCTCTACTCCTTGAGTCTCTCCAAGACGGCCTCCAGGTCATCAGTTCAACCCAGTGAACCGGCGGCTACCACTCCAGGTGGCTTAGGGGACTTCACAGAAGGTTCCGCTAGAGGCAAACATTGAATTACCAATCCATACAAAAATGACAATAATAATGATGCCTAATATTTGTTATAGGTTCTTGACATGGACATGAATTGAGCACTTTAAAGCATTATCACGTTTAATTTTCTCAACCTCTCTATGAAGTAGGCACCCTTTTTATTTTCATCATATGCTTCTCTGTCTCAAAGTCTGCGACAGTGGACTGTAAGGGAAACAGCATTGGACCTTTAGTCCTCAGACTGGATTCTGACCTAAAACATGCTGCACAACCTTCCTGAGCCTGTTTCCTCAACTATACACGGAGAACTCAGCGCCTGTCTGCTCGCCTCGCCCAGCAAGATGGAGCATGTTCTACATCACATGAAGTGGCCAGTGTAATTTCCCTGTTGGTTGTTGGGTCATCTCTTCCTCTATTTGAATAAAATAGTAAGGGCAGTGACACAGAAAACAAACTATGTTCTAACAAGCCTATCAGTGAAGTGTGTCACAAGATTCAGTGGGCATGAATCTGAGACATATTAAAAGTTAAATTGCTTAAGAAGGAAGATGGCTTGGGGTGGGGAGGGTGCTGAGGGATGAATTAGGAGAGGGCTACATAAGTAGATGTAAGTTTCTGGTAATATCCTACTTCTTAAGTTGATCATGGGCCTACAGATATTTATTATTTTACTAAAATAATAAAAAAAAATAGTTGTAGACATCCAGAGGAAAGTAAGAAACCATCATTATTGGCTGTCAGTGAGCTGAGACTTAACGTCTTCACCAGAAAAAACAACTATGCCTCATTCCTCACTGATTAATCAAAATTTACTGAACTCTATGCTTGGCATGAGAAATTAAAAAATGAATAATAATCACATGGGAGTGAAATACATTCTTATAAAAATATAGTAGGTGCAGTAAGAGAGAGGTGCATAGAATAACATGGGGGTAGAATTGAGGTGGTCATCAGGAACGCTTCCAGCTTCATGCTGTGGGAGGACGGAATAGACGGCGACACGACCAAATGAAGGAGAGAACTCAGGAGGAAGTGCTGGAGCTGAGGGAGAGAACGCCACAGAGCCCACATGCGGGAAGAGCTTTACCTGTGAGGCGAAGCATGCGATGGTACAGACAGGCGTTTGTAGACTACAGTCACTTGGCCAGATGCTGCCACATCCAGCAAGAGAAGGGAGTAAAGATTTGAGTGTTGCTATGTGCTAATTAATTTAAATCCATGATCCAATTTAGTCTTCCCAACCACCCCACGGGACAGGTTCTGTCATACCCATTGTACAAGTTCACTTTGAACAGCTTGTAGGTGATCATGCTGGGATTGAACCTGACTTGTCTATTTCAAACCCTGTGTCCTTCCCCCTACAATATATGAGTAGAGAAGGGAACAGATGGACCATATTGGCCATGGTACCAGAGAACTTCTCCACCCAGTTACGATGATCTTAATATCTGTCGTGCTGGCCCAGGACTAGAGAGAAAGGGCGCTAGGAGTCTGCTACAGTGATGGGAGACTGGCAGTGGGAGTCTTCTCCACCAGTGACTTCCAGAAGTGGAGTGCAGAGTCGCTACCAGGAGAAGCAGGATTGGGAAAGCCCCTAAAGTAACTAAGACTTGTAAAGCTGGCGATCCCTAAGAACATATCAAGTGCCAGGAATCATATGACTCCTGGACATCACAGCTGGTAAACTTACTTCCTTTTCTTTTTGTTTTTTTTTTTTGGGGGGGGGGTGGGCGGTGGGGGTGCTGTGCAAAATAAATCATTACTAGTTTTTTCACTTTTAAATTAAGATATAATTCACATAAAATTCACCTTTAAAAGTACATCATTCAGTGTGTGTGTGTGATTTTTAATATTTACTGTCTGTGCAACTATCACCACTATCTAATTCCATAGCATTCCATGACCTCAAATAGAAATCCCCTACCTATTAGCAGTTAGTCCAGGTTTTCCTCTCCTCTCAACCCTGGCAACACTAACCTACTTCCTGTTTTTATGAATTTGTCTGTTCTAGACATTTCACATAAATAGAATCACACAGTATGTGGCCTTTTGTGTCTGGGTTCTTTCACTTAGCATCATATTTTTAAGGTTCATCCACGTATCAGTAGCATATATCAATACTTCGTTCTTTTTATGGGTGAACAGTAGTCCACTGCATGGAGACATCACATTTGGTTTATCCATTTGTCAGGGATGGGCACTGGGTGAGTTCCACAGTTCGCTATTGTGAATGACGGTGCTGCGAACATTCACGTACACGTTTTCATTGCTGCCTGATACATTACATCAACACGGGGCTCAGTTTTAAGGTCAGGATGTAAAACAGGTTTTACACACTGAAAAGTGCCCTTAAAAATCCCACAGGAAGGCACCACCTTGGAATCAATAAGCTGTCCAAGTGAGCCAGCTTTCTCTCCAGCTTTCTCTGGCTATGTGCCCGTTGAAGTGGCTGGCTTGTGTTTGGTGCCATATTGTATAAAATCAACATGTCATCAAACATTGGAGTCCCATTCAGTGTGGCGACATGATCATATGTTAAGAGGTCCATGAGGAGAGAGACAAGCTGAGCCCAGTGTCCTTTCATGTCCTTATCTCATGACCCCTCATGATGGACGAGTAGGCAAAACTGTCCACACCACTTAAATTGTGATTTCTCTTATTCCTTCAGGGGTCATGACCTGGATTCATGTAAAATAAATGGTCATATAACGTAAATCTCTTGGACAAGAAACATTTTATCTCCTTCTCTCGGGGAGTGTGTTAGATAACCTCAGGATAGATTTTTGTTGTTGTTGAATGGAAAAGAAATTGGAAATTAGAGGGCTTTCATGCTTTATTCCAACTACTTCTTTACCGAATCATGGAACTTTATAACTGAAAGAGGCTTTAACTCTCTCTATTCAAGGCTCTGCATTTTACAGGTGAGAAAGCTGGAGTCTGGAGAGATGTTATCTACTTAGTGTCACACAACACAGATGAGACCAGGACCTAGGTGGGCGAGACCTCAGCCTACTATTCTTTCCACTAGACTGCAATCATTCCCTTATTCACAAAATTTGGAAAAACTGGGTTACATCTTCTCAAGGTTTTTTTTTTTTTTTTTTTTTTTTTTTACCATTTACAACCTTTATAACACAGCGTGCTGTCCACTGTTTCTCTCTCTCTCTCTCTCTCTCTCTCTCTCTCTCTCTCTCTCTCTCTCTCTCTCTCTCTCTTTCTCTCAAGCTGGACTGTAATCCCAGCCAGAATGGCAGGGAGTGCATGAAGACAAGTTAGACAGGGAAAGAGCTCTTTGTCTGTAATTTATGGCTTTTCCTTTATGCACAGAGCTTTCCCAAACAGACTGGTAGACTAATGGTTTCAGCTGGAAGATGGCACCCCACTTTTCTGGAGCTGAATTTTAGCACAAATTTCATCATTCAAACACATTAGTCAAACCAACTGGAAATAGTCATTCAAATGAAAAAATTTGGTTTTGGGAATTTCATGGCCACTATTTTCATCCCACTAATCCACACTCTCCCTGTTTCTTAGGCAGTTGATAGGAATCTCCAGTCTGCAGCTGAAGAATGCAGAGTCTTTTGAAAGACAGGACTAATTTGTTTCCTGGTGAGAGGTGACAACCTGCCTCAATTTGCTTCAGAATTCTCAAAGATAATGACTTGTGTTTTCTTGTCCCAATTAACCACTGGCTGCTCCCAAGAAGACCATGTCCATTCAGATAACCAAGTTTCTATTCTCACTGACAACCTCCTGGGTTAGACGTGGGAGTGAAATGCACATTCTAAACAGACCGTGCACAGAATTATAGAGAGATTTGGAAGATTCCCTTTTTTCAGTCTTCTTCTCATATCTCCATCACGGTCAATTTACATCTACTTAATAATTTAATAATTGAAAATAATCAAAAGGCTGACCTTTTCTGCAGAGTGATGGGACCCACTTATTACTGCGTGACAAATGCTTATAGAGAGGGCTTGGCAAGATCGTCAATGTAGATTTTGGATATAAAACAAAAGGAATGAGGAGAGCCACGTCAACGGAGAGAATTCATGCCCCCTGTCTAAAAGCATTCCGATTCAAAATTCTAAACATGCTCACAGTCACACAAAGCAGGTCTGGGAGTTCCAGTTAAATGCGCCATGAGACCCACCAGTTACCACTTCTGGTCTGTGGCTGACATTTAAACACTCCTCACGTCTCTGAACACTCCTCTTCTCTCTCCTCTCCTTGCTCACTCCTCCTTAACCAACAGCAAGTCTGGAAGAGACCATGCCGTATTCCTGGCTCTGTGCTGTTCCTTGTCCTGGAGTGTGAAGGAAGCACACCGATTGGCTTGATTCTGTGAGTTTGGTTGTGACAGCACCTGAAGCTGCACAGGGGCGCTAGCTAGTCTACTGCTGCAGGGGCCTCTCCGAGTCCACTCCGGCTATGGACCAACCCACAGTCTCTCCCATCAGCTGTATCAGGGACAAAGCTGGCATCTGGAAGCCATCTGCAAGATGACCTTTGCTGATCACTCAAGGGTTTAAAACTCAAGCAATGAACGAAGGTGTGGTTTACCAAACTCCCTCAAATTCCAACATACGATAAAGATAAAAGAGATTCTTCTTTGGACTCTATTTTAAGAACACGCTATTCTTAATTAGCAGAATAACCTTTTCAACCCACCCGGCACTGCTGATTATGGATATATTCACACTGGGAGAACAAAATAGCAAGACTCTGCAATAATAAAGTTAACATAATGGAATTAAACCTAGGGGCATGCTTTGGCTCAGGGGTAGAAAAACACCAGGGCAGAAATACATTTTCAAAACCACAAAACCATAGAGGAACATTCTAGAGCTGGGCAGTCCATAGGGGTCAGTGCTTACAGAGTCATCAGAGTGGGCCCTGATAATGCTGACACAACTAGAAAACAGGCCCCCACACCCTCAGACCACACTCTCCCACCTGATGCTGGATTCTCTCTGCAGTGGTTCCCCAGAGTAGACATCCCGTCTGGAACTGAGCATCATCAATAATAGAAAAATCACTAGTTTCACCTTTTGCATGGTCTAATTATTTGAAACTTTGCCCCCTTATTGAACACAAATAATACCCTCTGGCCAGATACTCCCCATCCACCTAGCTGGTTTCCCTTTGATATCAGAGTGGGAAAGCTCTTAAAATGTTTGAAAACACTGATGGTCCCTCCCTTCCCACCCTCCAAGAGTCCTCTTCTTTGGCTTAACCAGACTCAGTTTCTTAACCTAAACCTCCAATCTCCATCTCAGTTGTCGTCCTCTAGGCTGATTTTAAATTTTACTGTCAGTCTGAAAGTGAGAACACTTAACTCCTCAAGTTGTATTTTCAACAGCGCTAGAGTAGGTTTTTAGATGTTTCCCTCTCTTGTTTTGGATACTCTATTAAGTTATCGGTTTAATTTCCTTTTAAAAAAAACACACACAAAAAGCACAGACTATTGTTGACTCATCTACAATCTTACAGTGAACTGACACCTTTATCACACAGCCTGACCCTAAAATTTGACTCTCCCGTCCTGAATTTTGGCATAAGTGCAAAGGTTTACATTCGCTGCTATTAAAATTAGTCTTGTTATATTTGGTTTATACGATTATCTTTTCAAGGTCATTTCGAACACTGATTCCATCATTTCATCCATTCCTGAATGATTCACGTGATCAGAAAATCTACACAGCATTCTATCAGTAACATGTGTGTCACTGATAAGAAATTGCAGTAGGAAAAGGTGGAGAAAGAGGGCAGAGAAATGGCCTGGGTGCTGCCTTCTAGGCTGACATGAATCCCCGCATCAACACTTCTGAGCTGAGACATTCTAACCAGCCCTCCACACTGCCCTCCAGCCTCCTCTCTCTATGTTGTGCTCGTTGGCATTACAAGGGATTTTTTTGTAAAGGAGTCTTGCTGATGCTATTTTGACTAGCAGGAGAAAGAAAACAGGGCCAGTTTTTATTTCTTGTTCAGAAATCTATGCTGGTAGAAAGATATTAATGAAAAAAAAATACCAAGACTGTATAGCATGATGTTTTTGTGATAAGAATACTTGTTTTAGATTTAAAAACAGATAGATACAGATTTAAATATACACATAAACACCCCCACACCTATATGCATGTCTACATAGAATTCTGGAAGAAAAAAATCTGTACAGATCTCTCTGAATGATTAGATTTTATTTTCTTTCTAATATTTCTACAAATATCATGAATTATCACACACTTAAAAACAATTTTAAAAAATCCTATACTGGGGATAATAACTTCTCTTTCTAAACACTCATAGAAAATGCAAAATTTCCCCTGGACTTGGTGTCAGGATCCTAAAGGTACAGTTGATGGAATCTGTTTTCTTTCCATGAACAAGAAAACCAAATATTTGCCTCTCTATTGTCCCCAGTCCCCGAAGTACAACGGCAGGGTTTCAGTGGCCTCCTCTCTGGGTGTTTCTTATCTCAACTTCCCACTGTATTTCCCCTGAATCCTGACCCAGTGTGCTGTGGGCTTTACGCCTTTGGCTGTCAGATAAATTTCTTCTGCCTGGGATTACCTTTACAGTTTTCACCCTGGTGAACTCTTGTCCATCTCTTAATTCCCAGGTCAACCGTCACCTTTACCCCTTTAGTCAGTTACTCGCTGCTTCCTTTGTGCTTCCTCTGTACTTGGAACACAGCTCTATTTCTTTGTCTGTTAGTGTCCATTGCTGCTAGGCTGTCAGCCCCTGGGGTTCCGCCCTTTGCTGAATGTAGGTATTCCCGGGGGGGAACTTGTTAACAGTGAAAATTCTTGGGCCTCACCCCTGGAGGTTTGTGTTCAGCGGGTCCAGGAATGCACATGTATTAAAAGGCACGTGGGCAATTCCACTGCTGGTGGTCCACGGCCCACAGCGTCCAGAGGGAGGGCAATGGCATGTCTTTTGTATGTTTTGACTATTCCCTTGTATTTGGACTGCCTCAGAGTGCCCTGCATCACCTTCACTGGCCTTTACGATCTGATTCCCGTTGTCTTAACCATCAAGAAGTGTTAGTACAAGAAGCATGGTTCTACTTAGGCTGAGGGCAATGCCAATAGAGACAGATATGTGTTGTGCCAGAAGAGAAGTGGGTGTGGCTTATGAAAGTCTACAAGGAAGGGAGGAAGGACACTTCTGATTGGACACTGGATCCCACGGTTCTAGGTAGAATCCAAGTTTTACTTACATTTACAAACAGTTCTACTTCTGAAGAGAGAGAAGGGGGTGGAGGGACGTTGAGATGTGTTTCCTAGTTTGGGAAATTTTCAAAGCAGAGGTTGCTCATCTTCACTTAATAACGTCTCTTGTACTTTTGCAGACTGATTACAGAACTGCTAGGAGGCCAGGTAAAAAGCAAGCCACTGCTGTAAATGTTCGGCTCACATTTATCTCCTCCCCCATATCCAGTCACCTACTTTGAGCTCTTCAAATGGCTGCGTAAAAGGCACAACCATTTTAACCTTTTAGAAATGGATCTTGCTAGAGTAAATCAGAGAGATGATGGAAACGTTAATTAACTCGCTTTCATCTTGGTCAGATTCTGTATTTAACCTAAAGGCCTACAGTCTCTCGGACGGTTTTCTTCGACTTGATTGCCTATGACAGCCAGAGAAATGCAACCATGGCTTGGTGAGGTTACTTCTCGGAGAAAGCAATACCCTCCCGCCTTTGGCACAGAAACAAACGTGAAGAAAGGAAGATGGAGCCACTCATGAATTATTCTGAAACATCTTTTTTGTTTCAGCGTTTCTAACAGACCAAACTACCCTTTATAGACTTGGGACCCAGTGCTGGCTTCCCTCTCTAAAATACAAAACTATGGATAATTTGAAACTCAGACACAGACACACACAGACACACACACTCCCCGCTGCTTCTGCGAATGTGTCGATATAAAACCAGGAGGTGTGACAGAGCTGCACTGTCAAACTGCAGGAAGTTCCAATATATGGGGACGGAAGATAAAAGTGCTTAATTTTACTTCCCTCGTTGTGTTTATTACACAATTAGCCATTTAAAATCCACCTCAGCTTTAGAACTGATAAAAAAGAAAACACACCGTAGTTGAACCAACCACACTGATCTTTGAAAAACATATTACGGACTGAAAAGCTCAACATAAACCACTTATTCCCTTCAGCAGGGGAATGGTTCTATGGCAAGATGTACAATGATGGCTGTAACCTAAAAAGATATACATAAGAAACAGAAGGATTTTTATTTATGCATTTGAAAAATATATAACTTTAATAATGCGGGGGATGTGTTCTGAAGTGGTGGGAGAGCTAGGTCAGAGATCTATGCTTTTTAATATCAGCTTTCTCTCTAGTAAGGCTTTTATCACGTTAATAGCTAAATCATACTGATTGTGAAACAGCTGAAATGAGGCAATTAGTATGGCCTATGACAGCCATGAAGAATGAAACATGTGAGGTTTTCCAGTGCCAGCCAGATGGATATCTTCAATATAATTCTTATTATCTGCTTGTGGTAATAAGTTCAATTAAACTGAATCAGTACAGCACAAGTCTCTGAATTGCCGGAAAAGAAAGTAATTATGTGCTTCATGTTTAATGAAGCCAAAGAGTCATATTCTGCTTGTCTTTTTCATTTGTTTGTTTTGTTTATTTTGATTGATAAGTATTCATTTGGAAATAAACCATTTATTTCATTCTACAGTAGAGTGTTTGCCTTAAAAGAAAGTATTTGGATCAAATGGGTTAAATATCATTCACGATAAGGTTTTATCTCTCCTACAACATCTGGGAGAGAAACAGAAAATCAGATTCCCCTGTCCAGATGATTCTGATTGCAATATCCGACCATGTAGGAGAATTCTGACCTGAGGTCTTCTTTTGAATTGGAGAAAGTATACATGTAAAACTACCAAACAAAAAAAAAAAATAGCAATACTTACATTTTAACTTGTACAATGAAAAGTCTTTAACATTTCTTCATAGAACTCCAACCTTTTTCCCCTCTGAATATACTCTAAAAATTTACCTAAACACAATATTTCCAATATGAAATCAGTCTAGACCCCTCACTCACAAATACCATCATGAGTTAGTGCCTACGTTGAGTGTGCATTTTTATGTTTCAACATGACAGGGCATTATTTTCTAATTCTAATTTAGTATTAAATCATCTCACATGCATATGTAAAATAATGCGATCTGTACTTTAATTTGCTTGTGCATTTTTTTGTCATTACAAACAACATAATGGACATGTTTGTAAGTTACCCTCAGAACATGTATAATTTCCTCTAGAGTAACACCCAGAAATGGAATTGCTGGGCCATGGAGATTGCACTTTTTCAATTTTACTTGCTCTCCACCATTTTCCTTATATTCCCACCAACAAAAAAATGTCGTTAGATGTTGACCTTTTGCCAATCGTATATGTAAAAATAAATAAAAATCAAATCACACCGGTGCATTTCCCCATTTACTAGTGAGGTTGATATTTTTCCAAGAGCTGATAGACCCACTGTCTTTTCTACCGAAAGTAAGAATGTGAAGCACAGAGGCCTTCTTCTGAAAGGGTCAAGTTGGCGTAGAGAAATGCAGTAGTTACGGAATGACGTCTCCCTTCTAGATCGAGGATGGAGAAGAGATGGGCAGGATGGAGTCAGGGTAGACGGCAGGGAACGCGATCCTAATAAACTTAAATCTTGGCATTCTGGAAGGCAAGAGGCTGATTTACAGAGAAAATTGGGCAAAAAAGGAATCGTTCTATCCATGATTGCCATAGCTGAAGGCAAGCTGTTTGCTAAATCTATGGGGCCCTCATCGCGATCACGTGGATGTCCAGGGAAATAATTATGCTGTGTTTCAAGAAGTTCTTGGCTTCCTGTCTTGGTAGAAAAAGAGTTCCAGGTTACAGCATGCTTTGTGAAGACAGGAAGAACAAGAGGCACAGTCACCTCCCTTTTTCTAGGCTTCACCGGAGTTAACTGGAGTCAACTCCACTGACGCAAGTTTTCTCAGATCGAAGAGGATCTGATATTGGTATATTCTGGCCACTGTCCCTCTCCCAGGGGGACCTATCATAATTAGCATTTAGCCCTTCTAACAACAAACTTTTCCTTCCTACTCTAGATGCCTTGGGTTAGAATTTGCGTTAATCCTATTAGAGAGACTCTTAATTATCACCTAGAAATAATTGGTTCCAGTGGAAGACATCCAATTAGGTGGAAATGTATTCTGATATAAGGGCCCAATGTGAAAAGCTCTTGTTGTGGGTTAGCAGCCAAATGTCACTGCTGGTTACCAACTTCTGATTGATCTGCAGTCAAATATGGATAGAGCCTTGAATAATTTTACATAGGAGATGTGGGCTGCTTCAGACACATTTCCAAAAAAAGTTCCAATCAAAAAGACTTTACACTATTGTGTCGGTAAAGCTGTGCATGGGCAGGTTGATAATTCTTACTGTCAAACAGTTAACACAAGAATTTCATACAATGAGCTATTGTAACTCTGTAGACACTCTAGCATTGGTAAGAAAATTTCCTTTCTGTTTGCTCTATGTATGTACTTGATAGGCTCTTTTCTTTCACACATAAATAAACTTTTGATTCTGGCAATGAAGAAACCAATTAAGTATTCAGTAAGCCACAGGAGCGTCACCACTTTGCAGGGTTGAAGAATGAGAATACAAAAGAATTTCTTGTTAGGAGTATACATGATTGTAGTTAAATTCTACTGAGAATCTTTTTTCTAGACAGTTAAAGTATAATTTTTTTCTTACAAAAGTAATTCTGTGTACCAAATGAAAAAATAATTTAAACAATCAGAAGAACAAAAAATGTCTCTTTCTATCCAGATGAAATCAGGGTAAAATTTGTATACAGGACAACTTCAAAAAAGAAAATACAGAGGATGCCAAAAAAATGAATACACATTTTAAGAAAGGAAAAAACTGTGTTAAAATTATGCTGATGGGAACTACTTTGAGCACCTCTTGTAATTGCATTAGTCAAATGTGACTTGTATTCATCTATTGTTATTGGTATATATTGAGTATTACAATTTTAATACTTTTTTTTTCATTTCTTAAAATGTGTATACATTTTTTTGGCACCCTCTGTATATATTAATAAAAGCGGAAACCACAGTCTGAGCTAAAAGTAGAACAGTTCAACTGATTTCGGCTGGCTGGTGACAGTGGGAAGTTCAGGAAGTGATTAGCATCTTGAGAAACCCCAGTTAATGTGCTTTGTGCTTTAAGATTCTCCCCAGCCCAAAAGTCTGGTTCCAGCAGCAAGAGGTCTCCTCGAATCCTAGAGAATTAAACTGACTCCACAGTCCCCAAGTCTGCCATGGTACTTTTCTCCTGTCTCTCAATCAATAATCTGATTGCCTCTCTGGATTTTCAACTTGTATCCAAACACTGAGGTTAACCCTTCTGACACTGGGGTGAGGCTCAGGCCCTGGGAAAGAAATCCCCCTACTAATTCCAGCTTGGAATCGGACTCGGGAAGATCAGCATGAGGTATAATAACAGCTGTGTACAACCTGGCTGGGCTACACCTTAGACCAAATTTTGAAGACCGACCCGGGGAAGGGAAAATGTTATGAGACGAAAGGGGAAGTACATTTCTTTCTGTAAGGGGTTAAACAGTCAGTTTTTTAGGCTTTGCTGGTCAAGAGGCAAAATTGAGGATATTATTATGTAGGAATGTATATGTCACATGGTCTCTTGTCATGATTATTCAACTGCTGCTGTTTAGAGCAAATCAACCATAGTCAGTATGTAGAGATGACGGGGCTGTGTTCCACTAAAACTTTATGTGTGGACACTAAAATGTGAATTTCATAATTTCATAAAATTTTTACATGTCTCAAAATAGTGTACGTGTTTTTTTTTTTTTTTTCCAACCAGTTAAACACTTGGAAACCATTCTTTTGTATGGGTCCTGGGCTATACAAAAACAGCCAGCCAGCTGGGTTTGGCCTTCGGGCCATCGTTTGCCCACTCCTGAAAATGGAACGTTTTCAAACTTGGCTATATATGAGGAGCACCTAGGATGTTTATTAAAAATATAGATTTGCTAGGGTAGGGGTGAGACCTAGGATACCTGCACTTCTACTAATCACCCTACTGAACTTTCATTGGCTTGGTGGCAGGTACCGCGTTCTTTGGGGTGGGACGGGGTTTCTCAGTGTGTAGTCTGGAACCACCAGCCATAGTTCCAGCAGGTCATTTTGGAGGTAGTGCAGCAGAGTAACTATGGTAACAGCAGCCACAGCTTAACGCCCTGCTTCTCGTTTTGAGCCCAGGAGCTGATCAATAGAAGCCAAGTTATGATAACCACAGCTATCTGGCGAGACTACACCCGAGACAAATACTCCTGGTGACTCTTCTCTTCAACTGCCACTTACACACAAGTGTCCCATGAAACCTGTACAGCAAAGACTCTGCGTCCAGCAGAACAGCATGCCTTTCATTCCACTGTCCAGACAGAAGTGAACTAACAGGTACAGCGTCACACGTCAATGCAGCCTGCCCGCCATGTAGTTCTTAATGACATCAAAGGTCACATATTCTGCATTGTATTAGGATTCGGAGGTCTGGTTTGAGATCTGTTCTTGCTTAAAATTAAAGTCGCAAATATACTGTAACTAGCTTGAAAAATGAAATCCGTAGGATGTAGAAATTCAGATGATGGGATGGTTAGCAAGAGCCCTCTGGGCACCTGTCCCACTTGCGCAGCTTGGAAGGCCGCTTGCTCACACGTCATCTGAATATTTCTCCATCTGACCACTGCCTGACTCAGACGTGTTTTAAACCTCCTGTACCTGGTGTAGTGGCTTTGTCCCCTGGCGCTCTTTCTTTACTTCCTGACCCTGTGTTGTGCACCACCTCCCGCCTCTCTCTGGAACATGGGGGTGGGAGCGGGGAGGAAGAGAATTGGATTTTAAGTGTTGTTAATGATAGAATTATCATGAAAAGGTCGGAGAAGATGTGCTCTGATGCCTGACCTTCCGTGTTTTAATCCCAGACATATCAGGAGATCAAAATGAATACAAGCACCTCTTTAGGGTGGAGAACACCTTCTCTGATAAATGAGTCCCTCTGTAGTTTTCAAACTTGAATGAACACAGCGCCCTTAGTTATATTTGGGGTCAAATGGTCCCATTTGCATGAAAGGGGTGGGGCTCAGCATTTTGATGTGTGAGTCAGTACCTGGCACAGGTCACCGGGAGCTCGGAACAGTTTTCTCGGCCTTCTCGTGCTTTCCGGGGCAGGTTTCTAAACTGTCTTTCTCGGTGTCTGTTAACGTCCTTCGCAGGGACCCGGAGGCCGCTCTGCACATTGCACACTTCCTGCTAATGCTACCAGGAGTCAGAACCAGCCCCCCCACCGCCCAGGGGGGGCGGTTCTCTCTAATACCTTCCCACCTCGCCCATAGCAACACGGTTGTTAACCTCGGGGAACACAAGGACCAGATAAAGCTCATGTTTCTTTTCGTTTTCCCCCACTTCATCTAGAAGAATACAAGAACCAGAGGACCTCTGTGGAGAAGCTGACTGCCGCCACTGGCCACACAAAAGGCTACTTTGAAACAAATGAGTTCTGCCTGGCCAGCTGCAGGGACACCACTTGTCACAGCCCGTACCTGCACACCTCTGCCTTCCTCTTTTCACAGCCCCACGTTCTTCCCGCCCAGTCCTTCCCTGTCCCCATCTAGTAGGAAATTTCAATTTTAAAGCGCCCCATGTGCAGGGATGCACTGAGCCTGTCACGTGTCCCACTAAGTCCTTTCCCCATGTCCACTGCACTGAACTCTCCTGAAAGTTGCCGGTAACTCATGTTCCCCAGGCTTCATAGACCGTCTTCATGCTTTTTTTCACATACCCTCAGGTGACAATGCACCTTAACACGTTTCTTTATACTGACTCCCTTCTTTACTTAAATACATTGTAAAAAGAGAGATTTTTTATCCTTGCCATAAATGGAAAACTAATGTTTTCCTAATACACGTTGAATAAAAGAAGCAATCACTAAAATTAAAAAAAAAAACAAAGGTGACCTATGAACTGCCTAAAACTCTCTCGTATAACTTCCTTAGAGAATTGCTGTTTACATTTTACTAGAAGGCAAGGTGACCATGGTGTCTTTCATAACTGGTGTATCTGTGAGCTTTGCACCGCGATTCAGGACAAGACCAGCCCGGGGAGTGGCAGGGTGGCCGGCAGCGGCTTTGTCCTGGGGCTGGAGGTTCTGCTGGGGTGAGAACTCCCATGCAAAACAGGACCTTCCATTCTGCCAGTTCTCAATCACTTGAGAGCTGAGGAAGTCAAGGTTTATGAGGAGGCTGGCAATCAAATACAGGACATAGGTTGTTTCCACATGTGAAAATTCCCCACTTTCAGCAGGACAGAACAGCATACACGTGGTTTCTCTGTGGAGGTGTCTTCTCTTTCACCCCTCAGTCATTTCTTTGGCGGGCTTACTTCTTACTTACTTACTTTGCTAATGATTCTAATGTGTTGGGGTGGACATTTCATAAATGTTCATTTCAATATGGTTTAGAATAAAAACACAGCCGTTTTATTAACATATAAACAACAACAACACTACTGCTGTTGCCGAGGTGCCAGGCACTACACTAAACACTTAACGTGGATTATCTCAGTCATCACAACACCCCTAATATCCCCACACTGGTTATCATCTGTCCGAGGCCATAGAGCTATTAGGTTGGTGCGAAAGTAATTGCGGCTTACAAAGTTCAAAAATTGCAAAAACAGCAATTACTTTCGCACCAACCTAACAGTAAGTAGGAGAAAGGAGATTCAAAGCCCGGTCTCTCCATTCTAAGCCCCTCCCCTTCATCACTACTTAAGACCACTGCTTCTTAGATTGAATTCTCTTAGATCTCGGTAACTAACAAATACTCTATAACAGGTGTCAGCTCCGAAACCTTGGGACCCCTCCTGGTCCTGGCTGATCACTCAGCTTCCTTTTGCAGCTGAAGTAGCTTAAGTTAGCAAAGACCTCTAGCTGGAATTTTGTTTTACAAAGGTTCTCTAACCTTCCTCCTTTACCCTGTGAAACAGAGTGAGCACACAGTCACATGCCATGCAATTGTTCCGAGTGAAGAATTCAGAGACTGAAATCCGTGGAGTCAATCTAAATATGGATTTACTTTTGACTTTGGGGCTTCCAATTTTCTATCTGCACAGACACACATGTTTATGACAAAAAGGCTTCCCCAAATGGTAGGACTTTTCCAACTTCCAATGACCCCAAAGTATGTAATTAGGTGATTTTTAACTTTTTTCTTTAAATTAAAATTGAGCCAAATATTCTTCGTGAAAGTTTTTATTTGCCTCAGGCTATCTTACCTTATAGAGAAAGCTACAAACGGGCCAAAAGGAACTAATATGATGTCACCCGTTTATATTAATTATGCAGAAACAGGAATAATAAGTGCAAGTGCTTCCCACTGCAGAGGAAAGAACCAGGAGAAGGCAGAACCAGGGTTACTAAGTTAACATCCCTTTCCCGCAGCGGGTCACCTTGAGAAAGTCACACCCCCAGCTTTGTCATCCTCAGTCACATCATCACCAAGATCCCTTCAACTCCAAACTATAGCTATAAGTAGGCGTGAAATAAGGTGATAGGAATGGAAATAAAATGTAAATGAAAACTGCAGCCTTCACCGTTCTCACTCAGTACCTTCAGTCCTTCCCATCAACCCAGTGGTGCTGGAACACGTGATGTCACATGCTGTGCGACAGCATGAGAGACTTTCTGTCATGACTAGAAAGCACCCAGGGTAAGGGACGTGGAAAACTTAAAACTGACAGGGTTGACTAGTGAGTACAGCAAAGCACAGAGGTGATCAAAGCCCTTTATTAGCAGAATAATCGGCGTCCGCATCTCTGAATAACTGGGGCAGAACTTCTAAAAAACCGCCAAAGTCATTGTTTAAACAATGCTTGCTAAAAATAGTATTTGAATCATGGGTTTTTAATTTGTTAGCACAGTCTTCCTAGATATGAATTTCAAATCTACAGAGACTTGAAGGAAATTTAATTAAAGGACTGAAGATAGTATTAGTTACAATACCGTAATAGATACAATGGCTGTAATTCTCCGAATTGTGCTGGATGATTCTGAAAAAGATAGCCTTTCCATCACAGTCATTACCCACTTCTCTAAGAATTATGAATCATATCATGTTTGCCATGATGAATTAATTTAGCAGCGATATCTACTCATATTAATATGAATGGCACCACTTCTATAGATTACATTATTAGAAATGATAATAGAAATATTAATGTATGCGTTGTCCGAGTCATTACCTTTCACTATCAAGTTCCCAGTGCTGCTTGCAGTTCCAAAATGGTTAGTGGCTACACAGGTGTAGCTCCCAGCATCTGATTTAGTCACATTGATGATTCTGAGGCTTCCATCTTCAGAAATGGTAATTCTGAAATCAAAGCAAATGAACCCCGAATGGTGAGTTTATCACATACGACTAACTGGGAATTATTTATGTCATCTTTCCTACTATAAATCACGGCTACACCGTTTGACAGCTTCGTCTTTATTTAGGGTATTTGTCTATGTACACATACATATAATTAGGATACGTGGCTTTAATCTTTGTAATACTTTTCTGGCTAAAATGCTCTTGACATTCTGTTGGAATAACTATTAAAAAATATTAGATAGGTGGTCGCTACTCTTTCTTTTTGGCAGCTCTCACCACATTCCGTGAAGGGAAAGCTCATTGTGGGTCACCATTCATCTTCAAACTGCTAATGAGGAAGAAGAGAAAAATCCCTTAATGAGTGACTTTAGGAATTGTCATTGAAATTGTTTTCCTCTAGATGAGAGGCTTAAATTAAATGAGCTATTATTGCACATATTTATTTCTGAAATGGGTCAGACAATACTTTAATGAGAGGTAAGAAAGGAACTTAAAAAAATTAAAATATTTCACGACATGGTATGACTTTCGCAGAACAGCAAGTGTGGACAGCACATCTCAGACCTCACAATTAGGAACAAATATCTACAACGTGGTGAGAAGGTAACACTTTCTCTGACAGACACAAGGCTGGACCAGGGAGGATTCTAGAGAAGCCTGTTTTCAACATGACTACAGCAGAAGAAGCTGCAAAGTTGAGTAAGACGTACACAGCGTGGCTTAGAGGCTGGTCAGAGAAATAAAAAATGTCCACAGATAGCTCATTCAACCCAAGTGGCTGTTCAATTGCTACTATATCTTGCAGATTTACCTACTTCTTCCTATTTCTTCTGCTCCCTCCTTCTCAGGAAGCCCCCGGAAACTGTCCTCAGTGATCTGCCCAATTCTACACTTGTTCTCCCAATGCATTCTTTTAAAATACAAATCAGATGGCCTCACTCCCGGGTTGAAATAGTGACCCCGGCTCCCCACTGCGCTCAGAATAAATTCCTTCCTGGAACCTCCAGGACCTCTCCCTGCTGACTTGATTTCATTCTCATCCGTGACCATTTGATGAACTCCAGTCACACGTCCTTCTGCAAGTTCCTTGAGCACCTGGAACCCTTTTCCAGCTCGGGCTTAGCTCCTCTTCTGCCTGCCTTGACCTCTGGAAGAAGTTCCCACCTTCTCCCCGTCTCAAGACCTCGACTTAAGGGCAGCTTTTCCTTATAGACCTTTCCTGACTCCCATTTCGAAAGTGGATCTCCCTGTGATTCTCTTTTCCTGCAGCCACTTTACTTCTTCCCAAGCACAATCTAGAAGTTTTGTTTACGTGTTAACTGTTTTATCACGTGGAATATGAGCTTCCCTGAGGGCAGGGACTGGGTTCGTGGAGCTTGTACATGGGATGACATGCTGTAGATGTCTGTGAGTGTCTGTGAAGTGATGGAGTAACTACGTAAATAAATAAATATCCATTGAGAAGGTCAATGACATGTGACAGGAATTCAGAGTGCTAAACCATGTGACACTGGCCTAGACTTAACAGAGTCCTTTACCAATAATTGGAACAGGGGATCTCTGATGGGCACAGTTTCATTTCACAGCACTTTGGGCCAGTCTTTTGAAGACCACAGGTGAAGAGTTAAATACACTGGGTCACAGACGCTGCACATATTTTTCGTAAAGTCTCTCAGGGATGGGGAAGCTATAGCCTTCATGACAACCCGTCCCACGTTCCAGGTCCCAGGCCGATGGGAAGGTGTGAGCGTGTAAGAACTCTATAAAGGATGTTGCCGTCGGGGCAGGCATTCAGATTCCAGTTCTGTCAGCTCTAGCTGTATGATTGGGGGCAACTTGTTCTGAGGTTAGCTTCCTCATTTATAAAATGGAGCCAACAACAGCAATCTGATAGGCTGATGGTAAGAATTAGGTCAGAGAGGGTCAGGGAGAGTTCTAGTACATTTCCTGGTATTTATTAGGGTGGTTTTCTTTCATCTTTAAAACTGTGTCCTCTTATTTAGTCATTTGTACATATGGGGAAAATTGAGCAATATTCTCTGAGCATACTTCCTTTTAATATAGTAATGAAATCAGGGGTTTTTTTGCCACTCCAGTGATCATTTCTGACAATCTGAAGTCTATACACAAGCGAGCTAAGTCATCAGATCAGTGAAGATATGGACGTGGTGGCCCTTGGTTCATTAGGACCACAGACACACACACACACACACACACACACACACACACACACACACACATAACAGTTCCCAGTAAAGACCATGTGATGTCCCATTAGCCAAACAGCAGATGTACCCACAAAAAGATCAAATCCTGGTGATCAAATCCTAATCACCTCAATAATCACAAAAACAGCTTTCGAGGAGTTAATCATAGTCCTGTTTATAAAACAATCTGTTGCAAACTGTGAAATGGGGGCATGTGGCCACTCAGAAAGGAAGGTGACATCTGTGTTTTGGATACGAAGTCATCTTCCATGAGGTGACGTAGGCGTGGGACAGATCTAACAGTAAGGGGTGAGCTGATCCTCTCAAAGGACCAAGGGCTATCAATAATTTGCACCATTTGAAGTGGTACTGTTGTAATTCCCAAAACATAAAGCCGTCACCTGGCTCACACTGTGTAATGCCAAAGGCCATGGGAGACAAGCAAAGGATTTGTCATCCGATGTCCTGGGTTCCAGTCTTGACCTGATACTTGCTAATGACCTGGCTGAATTACTGACGCACTACGACACGGTCTCTCAGCCTTGACACGTTGGGACCAGACAGTTCCTTCTCCTGAGGAGGACATTTAGCAGCACCCCTATCCCTAACCCAGGAGACTGCAGCAGTTCCGCCCCTCCCCCCACGACGTGACAATCAAAAATGTCTCCTCAGGGAGGTACTGCGCTATGTCAGCTTTTCTTTCTTTAATCTCCCAGGGGACTATGATTATCTTCTACAATGAGACACGTAAAAAGTTCTGTTAACGGTAAAGTTCTGTAAAATGTTGTTCCCAGTGTCATTTCCATTCCTGCACCCCTAGTTTTGGTATTTCCACTGCACAAAAGACACATTGTCGCTACCCCAGCTGTGGGACCAGTTTGCTCTTCACCACCTCTCACTGGCTCTCTTGCCCCGCCCCAAAATTTCCCTGCCCATTTTCCTATGTGCCCTGTGAAATGACAAAATGAGACTGCAAACCCGTGTATTGCTCATTTTTAAGACATCAGTGCCTGGCGTGGGTTTAGTGTCCCAGTCCTCCCACTGTTACTTGTAGAAGAGGAAAACCTCCAAGGCTAGAATTCCAGACAACGAAGAAGGTCAGTGACGGAGACCTCTGCAGAAGGGGGAGCATTGAGTAGCCTTCATTAAATCACATCAAATTGCCGTGGCTGCTCATTCTCCCGAGATATTATCCAAATGTGGTATAATATGATGTTCTGGGAACTGTTCTTTTGTGAAATTCAACCACTTTCTTATCCAAGCAATATAGTGTAGTGACTAGGAACATAAACCCTGGAACTGAACTGTCCAGGCTCAAATCAGGCTTGTGCCACTTATGAGCTATGGGGCTTTGGATAAGTCAATGGACCTAAATTTCCTTATTTGAGTAATGGGATGATAAAAGTAACCATGTCTCATAGGGCTGTTGCAGAGATGTGCAGAGCTCAGAACAGTGCCTGGCAGCTGAAAGGTACCATATTAAGTGCATGAGCTGAATGTTCTAGTAACTAAAACTGTATCCTCCTAGATCTGTTGTTTCAAACATGAATAAAGGACTCTGTTAAGGCCAAGATTGCTACGGAGCAGATCTGTCCTCCCAAGTCCTATAGCACGTCATTACGCCTAATGAAGCACCTGGGTGACATTGATGGTCATGGAGACTACAGCTGACTCCTTCATTCACGGATATCTACCGAATGCTTCCTGGATACGAGGCCTGTCTAAGTCAGGAGGAGCTTAGATGGTTGTACATCAGGAAGCGATGCCCAAGTGTTCTATATCATCACACATGCATTTCCATGAGTCATAGTACCAGAAGCTCTTTCCCATACTGTCTACAGTGTGCACATGGGCAGGATTGAGGCCTGGCCAATCAGGAGACCCTATGTTCCTGTGCGCAGTGATGGTTTAGGGATGGGCATGCCACCAAAACCAGGAGCTATCCGAGCACACTCTCTCTTTCTGCTGGATGGTTCAGTTTGGAAATGGGGACCTAGAACTGTTGGCAGTCATCTTGTCTGACATACTGAGAAAGCATGCCTTAAAGAAGCCAAGCAAAGACAAGCAGAGCCTGAGAGAGGAGAGGGAGAGGGGAGGGTTGGGGAGAAGAGGGAGAGAGGGAGGGAGAAGGGGAGGAGCGAGAAGGGGAAGGAAAAGGGAGAGAAGGAGAGGGGGAGGGGAAGTGAGAGGAGGGGAAAAGAGGGAAAGGCAGAGACCTTATGGAATCTTTGAACCTGTTTACATCCATGTTAAACCCAGCAGCTTCCCTCAGATGCCTTGTTGTATGAACCAATAATTTAAGATACCAGAAATTGGGTTTTAAGCCATTACAACTGGACAGGTCCAATTTCCAATCTCTTAAAGTACTGAATTTGTTCCGGAGACGGTGGCAGTGAAATTGGAGGAGAAGGAATGGGTTCAGCAGGTGATTCCGAGGCTATCCCTGCAGAACTTGTGGCTAGAAGATTCGATGAACTCAACTGTGGAGGAATAACCCCAGACTTCTGAGAATGAAAAAATTCACCTGAGTTTTCCTCGTACACGGCTATGATACTTTTGGCTACTTATTTGTGTAGATAAAAGCTAAATATACAACGACCTGATGCTTTTCATTTGTTATATAGGATTTTCACGAGTGAGGGATTAGCATTAAAGCTAGCATTTGGCCTTGGGGTGCTAATTTGGACTACTTCAAAGAACTTTTGATATGCATCTCAACACGAACGTGTAGATACTTGCTTCCTTTTAATTAAGATCTTATAACAACTTAGAAAAAAGGTTTTACAACCAGTATTTCCACATTCCCTTTTTTCCCTGTGAACAGAGCACCTGAATCCAGTCTAAGGATGGTTTTGTTTTCATGTTTGTTTCCTCTTCAGATGTTGAGGATTCCATTTCATCTTACTTTCCCCATTGCAGACTGTTGATTGACCTGTAGCTATCAGCTTGATATTGAACTTTGAGCCTCTCCTAATCCTCATTAACAGTGATAGCCTTAGATAAAAAGAATTGAAAATGTAAATCCATTCCTGACTCAAAATGATTAGCCGTGACCTACCTGTAGGTGTTTTTTAAATCAATGAGAGTATCAAAGGAAAATCAAAGCTGATAAAGCAGCAAGGAGTGAAAATAAAGGTGTGACCCAGGACTTCATTTTCCCTACATGAAAAGAGGTCATCTCATTCACAGCCCAGTAAATTATGGGCTGCATAGAGAAGCAGCCATCCCCCCACTGTCATTTGGAAATTTCAGATCCAGAGAGGATAGGGGCATCTTTGGAATGGTGAGACAAATTGAATCTCTCTTTCTTAATATGAAGCTCTGGGTTACAGCCATTGAAGAGCTGACCTTGTCAGTCTTATAAATCAAAACCAGTCTGGGGACATTGGACCTTTAAAAATGCTGATCTTTCCTTTTTAGTAACAGATGACAAAAGCTGCCAACTCCACAATATTCTATCGCCCTGTATAGGAGGGTTATCCCCAAGTGGTGACCTATGATTTTCTGAGCAGTTCTGCATGGAAGCCCAACGGAAGTGACAGAGGCACCACGTCCCCGCCTGCCTCTGAGTCACAAGGAAACACTTCCTTAGGAGTAAATCCCTTTAAAAGTCAACTTAGAAAATCTGCAAAAGGGGGAATGATGGATTAATAATAACACACGATGCAATATACAGATGACGTACTATAGAAAGGTATATTTAAAACCTATATAATGTTACTAACCAATAGCACCCCAATACATTTAATAAATAAATATCTGAATTCAAAATAATAATAATTTCCTCTCAACCAACAAACAACAGAAATATCAAACTATTCACTTAAATTTGAAATCATCTTTAATGTAGTTAGATCGGGGATAATGTAATTTGCTTAAAATTACGTGCAATGTAAAAAATTTCAAAGGGTCACAATGGCCTTTTCCTTTCTTTTGTACTTGATGAGTTCCAGAAATCATGTTTGAAAGTTGAAAGCCTGAACGTGAAGGGCTAGGTTTACATATTACGAGGGAGGTCAACATGCCTGGAGGGCTGAGATAGGATATAAAACCTCAAGCCTGGTTAATATAAGCACTGCTACTTGTCTGCTAAAGCAAACTGGCAGGATGGCGGAACTGTCACAGGAAGCCGGTCCCCAGGAGGCCACCAGTGGTGCCCTAGAATGAGGCCAGTTCTGCCAGATATCCCCAAACTACACCTAGTGAGAAGGTACAGGGCTGCATGCCCATAGGCAGCCCCTCATCAAAGGGCCTTTAGGGTTAAGGCCATACTTCCCTCCCTCCTGGACTGTCTCTTCCCCAGACGTACCACACGAGAGAACAGAGCAATGGAGCAGGAGGGGAAATCGAGCATTGTATTCCTGTTCTAGGGCTGCCATGGTGAAGTCTCACAAACCGGCTACCTTAAAACAATAGGAATTCATTGCCCCACAGTTCTGGAAGCTAGAAGTCTGACATGGAGGTGCTGGCAGAGGGGGTTCCGTTGGGAGGCTCTGAAGGAGAACCCTTCCTCTCCTCTCTCCTAGCTCTCTTCTGGTGACGGCAGTCCTACGCATTCCTTGGTTTCTAGAAGCACCTCTCCAAGCTCTGCCTCCCTCGTACCGGGTGGTCTTCCTACGTGTCTCTTCACGATGTCTTCCCTCTGTGCATGTCTGTACCCACATTTCCCTCTTCCTACAAGGACACTGGTAGCCTGATGAGGATCCACCCTAATCCAGTACGACCTCCTCTCAATTTGATTACATCTCAATTTGAAGCAAAGAACTTACTTCCAAATCAGCTTACATTCTAAGGTTTTGGGTAGATGTGAAATTTAGGGGGATGTTCTTTAACCTCCAGCAGGCAAGAGAGGACAGTCACCAGGGTTGTGGGTCTGGATTGAGCCAGCCGCCTCTGTAGCCTTTAGAGGATGGGGAGAGGGAGTGATGCAGAGGTGTGTTAGCTTCCACGGGCTAGCACCAACACACGTGCTCGCTACTCAGGGCCCCCCTCCGTGTGGGCCTGGCCTTTCCCCAGTAGTATCTAGCAGACACCTGAAATGATCGCTCTTTCAGTGGTATCTTAACAACCATGTTTTCCCGAAAATAAAACCTACTCCAAAAATAAGCCCCAGTTAAGATCATCAGCCAGACGGATTGAGTACGTTATGACGATGTTCCAGAAGAAGATGACATAACTGTATTTGAATAAATGTAGCTGGTTGTACATGAAAAAATAAGACATCCTTTGAAAATATGTCCTAACGCGTCTTTTGGAGCAAAAATTAATATAAGACCTGGTTTTATTTTGGGGGAAATACGCTATAAGACTCGGTCTTAATTTCGGGGAAACATGGAATTACATGCAGAGTCTGAAGGCCACATCTGGGGTGGTAATGAATAATGGGTAAAATAGTCGTGTCCAACAGAAAAGCCAAAATTACGGCCTACCTGCAATTTTAATTTCTTCTTTAATTAAGCCAGTTTATCTGTTGGATTAAACTAGATCTATTTTTTTTTTGTTAATCTGGCCACTTAATTAATATTTATTTTGATATTAAAATTATAGCCAAAATTGGGTAGTTAAAATCTTGAAGGTATGGAGAGGTGGCTATGAGGACACAAAGGAAAAGATGTATGTACTCAGCCCGTCCATCAACAGGAATTCGCCTGTGACCGACAGACTTGGAGAAAGGTAGACTCGGCACCACGCTGGCTGAGTGCACACTGGGAACTAAGGATACGCTGGCCCATGAACTGGCATTGGTGTGCTGCAGACATGAGCAAAACACACCAAGACTCGCCTCTGAAGGGGAAAACGGGACTCGTTTTGGTTTAAATGGACTTCTAGTTTAATGAAATCCAAAAGGTATTTTAAGTTTTGTGAGGCTTAATTTTATGTGGCAACTTGACTGGGTTACGGGCTGCTCAGAGAGCTGGTAAAAGTGAAATCTGAGTGTGTCTGGGCCAGTGTTGCAGGAAGAGATTAGTGTTTGAATCGGCAGACTGAGTAAGGACTGCCCTCCCCAGTGTGGGCATCATCCAACCTTTGGAGGGCCTGATAGAGCACAAAGGTGGAGGAAGGGAGAACCCGTTCTCTCCATTTGAGGTGAGACGCCCATCTCCTCCTGGCCTTCGACGTTGGCACTCCTGGTTCTGAGACGTCCACACTCAGCTGGGACCCACAATGCCGGTGCCCCCAGTTCTCAGGCCGTGGAACTCACTCTGAATCACACCCCCAGCTGTCCTGGGTCTCCAGCTTGCAGATGGCAGCTCATGGGACTTGTTGGCTTCCACAATTATGTGGGACAGTTCCTGTAATGAATCTCTTAGACACCCTTTTGGGTCTGGAGAGACCTAATATAGTTTTATCTGGAATTTGCCTGTGTTTGTATGGTGAATTTCAAAAGATGCATGGAAACGCTCAGCTTGATTGGAGAGAGTGAATTAGCTCAATCTACGGAAAGAAAGACTGCTCTGTGCAGCTCCTAAAGAGCCCATTGAAAGCCCTAGAAGATGGCTTTGCTCCCCATCTCAAGAAAAAGGCTCTGGATTACGGATTGAAATGAAGTTCCATGGGAACAGACCTCCTCCAAGGGCACTCTCAGGCCAACCTGTCATCGATCTTTCCATGGAGTCTGTGGCGGCAACAGACATCGCTATTGAACAGACACCCAGTGACAAAGTGCCCTGAGAGATAATTTGCTTTCTGTTGTAAGAGTTGAGTTTAATAAACCTCTGAACAAGCTGTGAGCTTCCACCTGCCCAAAGAACAACCAGCGGTTCGGAGCCTATCACCCCTTGCCTGCAGCACCGCTCGAAAGAGAAAATAAACTTCTGTTCGTTTAACCTATGATGCAGGTCTCACTTCCTCTGAAAACCAATAGTAAAAGCTCCGTTAACTAACCTGGAAGGAATATCTGCTCAGGGTGGAATAAGGATTAAACATCGTAGAGTCAATTTGAATTATTCCTTGTGACTATCATGGTTGGACGTCGGGATACTTTTCTTGGGCAGGTAAAAGCTTGTAATTGTATTTATTTATGAGGCAAGAAAATAACACTGAAAACACCATGTTTTGGGAAGAAAGAAATAAAATAAAGGATATGTTTTTCTCTAAAATTTGTCTCTTAAATTGCCACCTTTAAATTTTGCGGGATCTCTCTGTGTCTCCTAGAGTTCCTTTCTTCCAGGAACGTACGACTCAAGACAATTTCAACACAAATCTAAAAGGCATGATGAAGATGAATACCTTCTCTAATATTATATTCTACTTTCTGTATTTGTATGTATTTTTATCAGAGCATCATAATAAGTAATATTACTTTTATAATGAGGAAAAACTTATTAAATTACGAGGCACTCAGGAAGTATTATAAAACAAACATACACTGTCTTAGGACAAAGGATAGCTGGTAAAAGCACAGTTTGATAGCCAAATGCAGCTGTCTCTAGAAATAAGTGGAAATAAAGAAGAAGAAATCGCAAAAATGGACCAGCAGACCCAGAGGACTAGCCGATTCGTTGAGTGTGGGGTGCGCTGAGGACATTTATTTCACACCTGTGATGCACTGTTGGGTGCTGTTGGGTGTTTGCACTTAGTATCACATTTAATCCGCACAAGAACCCTGAGAAATAGGATTCTGTTTTCCAGTTTTCCAGTTGAGAGAAAGGAAATCCAAACAAGTAAATAAAAAATCCAACGGCTGTGCAGTTGATAAAAGATGGAGTACTACCTTACTACCAAGCTGGAACTCTTTCTACCATCCTGCAGTAGTGGGGGGTATAAGGAAGAAAGAAAACAAGAGGCAAAACACATTATATAAACATTGAAACATGAAAGAGGTATTCCTTCAATTGGCCATTAGATCTTGGGTTGTAATTAAACACTTTTTTGTTTGTTTTTGCTTTCTGATTTTATGGTGGACATTGCTTTTCCTAATATTGATAAATTGATTTTTAAACTATAGTCTGAAAGTGGAAGCAAAAGAAGAGAATGTATAAAAACATGACTGGAAGTTGTAATCCTAGAATCCTTTACCCCTAAGTAACTAAAAGGCCTGGAAGTCAATAATAATTATTAATTAGAAAGGGAGGGCCACTATATGGATTATGAAATTTAGTGAGGAGAGGAGGTTTCTCTAATGCAAACAGCAATGCTAGAAAAACAAAATGTTTTCATTTTATCATGAACCCAACTTGCAACCATTGGGGAATTGCAGGATCAAAGTTTGCTTGCTTCAACTCTTCATCTAAGAACTTCGTAACATTTCTAACAAATCAAAGAATCTCCTAGTTCCCACACCTATCACGATAGAACACCACCGTCTGGGTCCAGCTACAATTCAATTCCCAAGACCCCTCCCTCCTTGTACACTTGCGGCCCTTACTACTTCTGTCTTCTGTGGGAGACCCCAAGCTCCATAACTACGTCACCATAACGGTCATATATTTCTCTTTTTAAAAATAGTTTTCAATTTTTTCAATTGCAGTGGACACAAAACATTACGTTAGTTTCAGGTGTACAACATAGTGATTAGACATTTATATAACTGAGGATGCGATCACCCGATAAATCCAGTACCCACTTGACACCACGCATAGTTATTACAGTACTACCGATTCTATTTCCTGTGGTGTGCTCTACCATCGCCATGATTACTCTGTAACTACCAATTTGTTCCTCTTAATCCCCCCCTTTCACCTATTCTCCTGACCTCCTCAATCCAGCAACTTTAACGGTCACATAATCTAAGCTTCCCCAAATTCCCTGGTGCCTCATTCATGTACCACCAGACAGCGCGACTCCTTGTTCCAATATTTGTGGGAAAGTCTCTTATCCTCTCTGGGCTCATTTACCATCTCTCAAACAGGGGTCAGAACAGTAGCACCTATTTCTCACAGGATTCTGAGAAGGTAAAATGTGAAAATCCCCGTGAAACATTCATAATGGCGGTGGCCCTTAGTGAGCACTTAATACGCATTAGCTGCAGTGGTCATTGTTACTATTCTTTTCTGCATCGTTGTCATTCCCAGTCACCATATTTTCTTTAAGTGGCTCAAAGTTCAAAATCAAAGTAAGTGAATAGATAAACTTTAGATCGTTACTACTATAGATAGAAACTAACATCCCTTGATGCAAGTGAATGATAACCGTACAAATACAGATGACCAACATGTACCCCAGGTCTCATATTCCAGCTGGGTGCAGATGTCTGCCGGGATACCGAGCCCATGGAGGGCTTCTCCTCTGGTGAAAGGAGTATTACCGGGGCTGCAAGCGTTCTGACACACTAGGGCTAAACCGACTTTCCCGTTGATGTACTCAGAAATAAAGTAAGAGAACTATGCGGTTCAATGTCATTTGATGTCTGTGTACTGTGTAAGATTATCTGAGCACTTGGAGAGATGCAGGTCTTACATTTTGTGAAACACACATCTATTCTGACCATGATCCCAGGGTGCAGTTCTTTTTACAACATTATGACCAAATGGGCCATTGACCTGTGTTGTGCAGGTCCCTTGACTGCAAATTCATGACATTTCAAGGTTGTCCAATCTACCCACGTGGCATTTATCATACACTGTCTCAATATCCCATCACCCCATCTATCCAAACAGTTTCTGGAAAGCAGGGCCCAAGTCTCATACAGTAACTCTGATCATTTCCCAGCTGTCCTTTATGTACAAAGAGGCACACAACAAATATGTGGATTAATATTCATTTAGTTTTGAGAATTTTGGAGACACTGGTGACACTTCTTGGGATAAAGACTCTGAGAGCTAACATTTTTTTGGTGGGTGGTTAGAAGTCCGGGGTCTATAAGAATCAGAAGCAAATGATAACATTCTGCTATCAAAATGCAACAATGCACATTGTTTTTGAAAGCATACGGGTCCCTTATAGCCCCTCCATGTCACAAAACTGTAAAGAGAAATCATTGTCTTGGAGGAAACAGATATATCATCCAAACTTATACTCATAAAGGTGTGTAAGCTGTATTACTGTTTTCTATGAAGCTCAGTAAATGGACTCTGTGTAAATGGACTCTGAGTTAATACCTGGGTGTCCTCTTTCCAGGGGCACTATTTTTATGTGCTCCATACCTTCAGGTCTGTTTTGCATAGAAGTTTCCATGATCAACCGAGTCCTTGCAGCACTCTCGTCTCCTCTCAACAAATACTCAACCCAGTGTCCCATGAAAGATACTGGTGGGACCTGGCTGTCCTACTATTGGTTTCCCCCAGATGGAAAAGGAAGCTACTTCTTTTGAAAGAAGAGTCTATTCTTTTCAGACAAACCATCCAAAAAGGACTGTAAAGTTGCACAGGTAATGGGTTTTCTCATAAATAATTATTTTAAGGAACTGGTATGTGGTTCTGCTTCTCACGAACAGCCCAAGTCTGCGAGGACCTTTTTACTAATTCCAAGGGGAGTTTGATGACAGAAAAAGTGAAGAGCTTAAGAAAGGAGCCGGAAGCGCTTATAATTAAAGGTGTCTTGGTCCATGGGCAGAAGCTGGCAATTCAGATATGCCAGTGATAACGGGAGTTTGATAAGCATGATGGGAGGGGGTGGTGAAGAGCACAGATCGGCGTGAATCTGACCTACTTAAAGCAAAGCAAAGAGCAGGATAATATCTGGATATTTGTACTGTCTGTGTGTAAAAGAGTTTTCCGGCAAATCCTCCTCTAATAATCAGCACACTACATTTCTTGAAAAATCAGGTAAATGAGGCTTTTGGGTAAATGTTAAACTCGAAATAATGATGAAAGGAATATAGTAATCCTGAAAATACTGATAACCTCAAGCAACAAACCAAATGTGTCACAAGTATTTTCAAAGAATTCACAGTAGTGAATTATTCAAATCGGATATCTCTAATCAGTACAAAAATGAGATTGGCTAATATTCGCCTCGACAAAGCGTGCTTTGTTGCTTGGTCTCTTTGTCCGATATCTCAGGTCAAGTAACACAGAATTGTTAGACATGTTTGCCTTGGGTAGATGATAAGAGTCAGATAAAGAACTTATTAGAAGTTTTCTTTTGAGTGTTGTGTGCCTGGGAGTGTGTAGCTAAGAGAAAGGGAAGGAGAAAGGAAGGCAGGGAGGGAGAGAAGGAGAGGGAGAGGCAGAGAGAGAGAGAGGGAGAGGCAGAGAGAGAGAGAGAGAGAGAGAGAGAGAGAGAGAGAGAATATAAATGTGAGCTAGGTCCAAAAATAAGAAACAGAATGATTATTAACATCTATGAGTTACAGTTATGTGTGAAAAAAAGTGATGTTAATAGCAAATTCATTTTTTAAAATGAAGTAACCTGAATAATAAGTGATTTAGGGAGATTCACTTTGTAGTGGTCAAATAGCAGAGGGCGACAAAGTTGAAAAGAATATTAACCATCAGGAGGTCTGTATAATTAATCAGCAGTCCTACGAAGCACGCCATAAATGAGAGCTACAATTATACCACTGTGCTTGGAAAATAGGAGACTGGACTTTTTATGTAAGCATCTAGGCTTATTTTTTAACACCTGTCTCCAGCATAATGTGAAGTGCACTATAAGAAAGGTGGCCGAGAAAATTAATGCTTTCCTCACTGCTATTTACAACCTAATTTGCAAGTTTTCACAGCATCTTAATAGTCACATAGCAATTAAGAAAGAAATATCTATCATGCCATTCTTGAAGTTCCTGTCATGAAAGAAAACTCTAAAAGTTACTGGAAAATAAACTTCTTGTGGATGCTAAAATTTGATATGAACCATTTTCCTTTTATGAAATTAAGTATAACATTTACTTTTAACATGTAAGTTGTCCGTTTACAATTTTCAATCTGTTTCTACAGGCAACATACTTCAAGGTATGCCTTGCTACTGAATGAATTATTCCAAACCTTCTAGAATTACACATGTGTTTATGTTACGGGTAAAAATTGGTATAGTTTGGAAAGAAAAAAATGCCCGGTGAATATAAATTACAGTGTGCTAGATTCCTTGCCAGCTTAAGTTATACCACTGAATTAATTCCAGGTGATTCGCTAGGGTCTGTCCTCTGAAAAAAGGGAATTAAGAAAAGACACATATACAGAGGGTGCCAAAAAAGTATATACACATTTTAAGAAAAGAAAACTGTATTAAAATTTTAATACTCAATATATACCGGTAACAAAACATGAATACAAGTCACGTTTGACTTCTGCAATTACAAAAGGTGCTCAAAGTGGTTACCATCAGGGTCCAGACACTTCTGATTACGGCAAACTACTGCTTGAGCAACGTTGACCGAAGTGTCCACCTCTGTGTACATTTTTTTTGGCACTCCCGGTATATATGAAAAGCCTTACATGGAAAAGAATGTCTCGTTGTAACCTGCTTTGGAGTTCTACACCAATCCAGCCATTCTCTGACCACCATGTACCCACACAGTCATGGGCATCTGAGAATCAGCCCCAAACTATTATCTTTTAAGCATTTTAGTCCTCTTCCTAATTTTTGTAGCCTTGCCAAACCAAATACAGTAGTACCTCAGTTTTCGAACGTCTCCGTTGATGAAACTGCCGGTTTACGAATGCCGTAAAGGCGGAAATAAATGCTCCGGTTTTCGAATACATCTCAGAAGTCGAACATGTCACATGGCTTCCGCTGAGTGCAAGATCCTGAGGGCTAGCTGTCGGCTGTTTTCGAACATTTCAGAACTCGAACGATCTTCCAGAATGGATTACGTTCAAAAACCGAGGTACCACTGTAAGGGAAAACCAAGTCCTCCATTCTTGGTCTCCTCTGTTTTAGCCTACACATCATCAGGCCACAGGTATTTCCTGAGCACTTGCTGTATCAGAGGCATTGTGATAACCATCCCAGGGGATTCCAAAGGGAGAAGCAACACTGCTCTGGCCACATAGCTCCCCTGCGGGGTGGCCTCTATTGAATGCCTGCCCAGCGTCCACTCCTCTTTGTCTAGTAACATTAACAATCCTGATTTTCCCTTGGGAGGCCATGTCTTCCCCACTCACAGACCACCTAGTTTGGGTGGTTACAACACCATCCCCTGGATACTGGGGTGTTCATAGGACTCAGGTGTGGCCAGGGACAGTATCACATGCTCTTTCTTGGTTCAAGTGATTGGTTCTAGGGTGGGCCTACTCTAAGTACTACTGTATGAGACACAAGAGTGGGTGTTTGGCTTCCCTTTTAATAACTGATTACAAAAAGTTTATTCTGCCTTATAACAGAATTATTTAGAGTTCAAATTTTGTCACTTAGTGCTATTTCTGTTTTCCTGAAAAGTTACATAAAAATTATTTGGGAAGAGGAAGTCTGAACTGTCAAGTTTCTCAACCAATCCAGGCAAATTCCCTAGATAACTGCTAAGTTCTTCACCTCGCTCTGTCCTCATGGCGACAGAGTTCTCTGGAGGGATTATATTCCCTGTAAATTTAGGTTGGCTCTCCAGTGTTTCTTCTCAGTACCGATGTTCTTCTTAGGTGTTTAGGAATACGTTCCAAAGTACAAAATGATGGATTCTGACACTTATCTTACTTTTGAGGGGGGGGGGGAAGCATATTGTAATCAATTTCCAAGAAGCTTAAAAAGTGATTTTCTTGTGAGGAGAAATATGTACATGCTCACAGATTCTGTACTCAGTTCAGCTGCTGACAAACCATTTTTGGAACTGTTCTTGAGATTAGTGCAGAAAAACAGCAAATGCAATCTCAGCTTATTTGTTCCAGCTGATATTATCTCAACAGAAGGCTGTAGGCATGGGCTTTTGAGATAAGGCAGGCTGCCCTAAATTCCAACTGAAAATGGTCATGGTTCCAAGATGGATGACCCAGTCCACTTTTAACGGACACAACGTGAAGTACAAAAGGTGGCACGACTCTGTAATTATTATTTTAAATTAAATCTCATCGAACGTATTGTCATGGATTTTATGAACTCCTCTAAAGTGGGTATTGGAAAAAAAATGTCTTTCCTCCCAGACTTCAACTGTTAGAATGTACCCATGTACGTACAAAGTTTGACTGAATTCACAACTCACTTACTGACTTATCATGGGCAAGTTGTACAATTTCCTCCTCATTTTCCAAAAAATGATGGGGCTGGACTTAGTGTTTTCTAGCTTTAAAAATTAATGATTGTGTCACCAGTCAAAATAGTGAAAGATTCAGACATTTTGTTTTCTAGCTTTAAAAATTAATGATTGTGTCACCAGTCAATATAGTGAAAGATTCAGACATTTTAGCAAAAGGAAAAATGATTTGGGTGACTGAAACAACCTGTCTCATTAGATAAGACATAAGGCCTTTTGTTTTGTACAGTTGAAACTAAATTCAACATATCAGGTGTTTATAAGAAAGCCATCCAAAAACTATGTCCAACTTAGATTTACAGTAGCTGTCAGTGGTAGGAAAGTAAAGTGAAAAATTAAAATTCCCAAACAATGAATAGCCGCGATTTAAAAAAAAAAAAAGTATATATACGGTAACTGGTTTAAGTCCTCCTTCCTTTCTTCTCTCCTTCTTTCCATTTCACATTCATTGCATACCTATGAGTGTTTACCAATCATGGTAAGTTCTTGGGTAATAATGAACAGGAAAGAGTCCTTGCCTTCAAGAAATACAGTGTGATTAAAAATAAAAATCCCACCACTATCACCATCTGTAACAGACAGGTTAGATAATGTGGTTAATTAAAGGGATGTATGCATTTGTAAGGTATCCTGAAAACATACCATGTTCCCCCGAAAATATGACCAAACCGGACCATCAGTTCTAATGCGTCTTTTGGAGCAAAAATCAATATAAGACCCAGTATTATATTACATTACATTACATTACATCATATTATAGACAGGGTCTTATATTAAAATATAAGACCGGGACTTATATTAATTCTTGCTCCAAAAGACGCATTAGAGCTGATGATCTGGCTAGGTCTTATTTTCAGGGAAACACGGTACCTTCTTATAGCAGAGGTCCTGGTGGGAATGACTCAAGGGAGGTTTTTCACGGAGATGAACTGATTCCTAAAGGATAAGCAGGAATTATACATGTGGAAAGGACAGTGTGTGAGAAAAGGCATTAACTCTGAGGCAGAAAGAGAGCTGGAGAGTTCAGCAAAGGAACAAGTAGGTCACATAGAGCCCTGAAAGTCATGTTCAAAACAAAGACTTTATCCTGGCAGTAAGGGCTTAGGGCATGGGAGGAATACTGTCAGATTTGCGTTTTAGAACGGTCACACTGGAGAGTGAGTGAGGAAATGGAGTCTCAGCACAAGATGGCTGCCAGTGAAACCACGTAGGAGGCTCCTACCGGAGTCCAGACGTCTGCTGCCAAGAGCTAGCTACCACGCACATGAGGCAACTTACATTTTAATTAGTTGAAATACAGTGAAATTTAAATTTCAGTTCCTCAGTGGCACTAGCTACTTCTCAAGTACTCGAGAGTCACGTGAGGTGATTGGTTGCTATACTGGAGAGGGTAGACACAGAGAACTTCCATCATTACAGAACGTGCTGCTGGACCAGACAAGAGGTAAAGACAGCCTGAAGTAGGAGGAGTGTGGCCAGCACGACCACAGAGCAGCACAGGAGGAGAATTCAGAAGGATAAGGTACGGGTCGTGTGTGTGTGTGTGTGTGTGTGTGTGTGTGTGTGTGTGTGTAGATCAGACATGCGTGATTGCAAGGAGACAAAGCATGGGGGAAGAAGCTCTGGAGGGTGGGGATGATCAGCTAAAGTTAAGCCTATTAATTCTGAGGTCATGCAGGTATAAGATGATGCCCACGATAATGCCTTAGTTCAGCAATTCTAATACATTTTATAAATATGGTGCCCTTCAACAGACTCACCGAACACTGGAGTTGGGAGGGGCCAATGATTCCCTTTACAGATCAGAAAACACACAAGGGCCTTTGTCTCTTTCGCTGGGTCAGCCTCAGCCCCACAGCGGTGCCTGGGGTGGAGGGCAGTCTGAATGAATTCCTTGCAAATGACTGAATGAATGAGGCCCAGGGTCTGAGGTGCAACAATTACTGTTCTTGGAGCCAGGCATACGGATAAAGTTCCAGTTGTGTTATGAACTAGATGTTGAAAGTATAAGTTTTCTAAACCTTGGTTTCCTCATCTATTACTGAAGACTTGGGTCATTGTAAGAATTTGAAAAAATTAATTTCCAAACAAGTGTTTTGAAAAGTACAAGGCTCTGCTCTTGCATAAGAGTGGTGTTTGTTGTCATTAACCGGGTTTCTAGTTCCTTACTCAAACTTCGGGCTGTGGACGGCAGCACCGTTACACCTGGGTGCTGCTAAGCAATGCATATTCCCGGGCCCCAACCCACACTTTCTGAGTCAGAATCCTTACTTTAATAATATTCCTAGATATCTGCATGCTCCTTAAACTCAGATAAATACTAAGCTGCTTATTAGCAGACTCGGAATTTCAACTCGAGTCTCCCAATTCACCGACGACAATGAATGGAAAAATCGATACAATTGTTAGGCTGATTTGGTGGGAATCAAATATAATGTGAAGTCTAATTTATGCACATTGGATTTCACTAATTGATGGCCCGAGAAAATTGCTAGCTCCCAGTCTCATTTTCTTGGTGGTGGCCAGATTTCCCCAGTGAGACTGCTGGTTACTCCTGTGAAGCTGGGGTCCCACGCTAACTGCTTTTCTGGATGATACAAAGTTGAGAGGGATAGCTCCCATATTGTACACCGGTCATGGTTCAATCCAGAGGCAGAAACCACATTCTGCACAACAGAATGAAATGCCTACAAGATGTTCCTCATCTGTAAAGTGGTGCTGAATGGAGTAATGGATATTTATTGGGGATAAATATCAATGTCCTGGGAAGGCTCAAAAAGGTTAATGGTGAAAATGTGATGTTCTTTCATTTACTAAACAGTATGCAATATGGACCTACTGTGTGTCAGGCAATGTGCTGGAAATGCAATGGGGAGCCGAGCTGATGAGGTCTCTGCTGTCATGGAACTTAACCTTTCTTGGGGAAGACCATTTAGTATATGGTGACTATTCTTACATGCACCAATTCAACAAATATTTCTTGAGCATCCACTGTGCACCCTGCCCTTTCCTGGATATTGGGTCTACAGCAGTAAGACAATTAATGGTACTGCTCCCCCAGAGCTTGCATTTATTTTAGTGGAAGGAGAGAGATAATAAACAATAATGCAAATATACAACTATGATAATTCCAGTGAGTAACATGTGCTAAGAATAGAATACAGACACTATTGTACCTGTATCACTAATGTGATCGATTTGTGTGTTCCAGGAACAAGAAGGCTAGCAGGGGGAGTGGTAAGAGACGAGTGGTTGCTAAGGCCTGGGCTGGGTCACGGAGTAAGAAATTTAGATTTTATTTCTAGACCAATTTGAAGCCATGCATAAATGTAAAATTACCTCCTAATAGCTGCCATAAAGTGGAAGTCCATGGTATCATAAGAGTTTATAACAGGGAAATTGAGTCTAAGTAAGGGACGAAGCCACTGAGATGGAAGCAAACATAAGAGTTACTTAACTGGGCAAAAACATAAGGCAGGGGAGTGCATTCTAGGCAGAGGAAGAGGCGTGATCACGATGGGAAAAGACATGGCACAGACCAGTGGGCAGTGAAAATCAGTCACTGCATTTCAGGTGACTTCAACTCAGCCTGATTCAATGGAATGATGAGCTTGCCCAAAATGTGAACATAATCATAGGTTATGCTAATAGATACATGACATCCAGAATGAGGGAGGGGATAGCCCCACTGGACCCTGTGCAGACCAGACTGCAGCTGGACCTCAGGCATCACGATCCACGCCTTACACATGCATGGGAAGAAGACAGATGGGACTCTGAGCTCTTCACATGAAAATAAAAGAACAGTTCAACCTTTGTTTTTCTTGGGTTTTGACTACCACGCTTCTATCCTATCCTCTCCTTTTAAGAGCACCCACATTTTCTTTTGAGGATCTGAGCTGGTGGCACCATCGGCAGGGGTTTTCTTTTCCCCTGTGGCCTGGGACTGATGCTACAATGGTCTCCACAACCCCTGTCCCCTAGAAAGGCGGGACAAAGAACCTGAACAGGGTTGGAGTGGATTTAACTCAGCAGTGGCAACCTGATCAAATTCTTCTTGTAAAGAAACAGCTTCTGCATTTCCTGTTTCCTAGCGCCCAGAGCCACCTTGGGGCCACTTAGTTTCAAGCCTGCTTCTTCCATGGATTTTCTAAGTCCTTCATATCTTCTCAGTAAAATTCCTGTTCGCTTGAGTTAACTAGAGTTATTGCTGTTAATTGCAACCAAAGAATGCTGACACATTTAGCCTCGTGAGCAAAGGACTGGGGTGAACCTGGGCACAGAAGAGCTGCACTCTTCAAATGTTTGGAAACGAAAGCTTGGATTTGTCCAGCGCCACACCAAAGAGCTGGCTTAAAACTTAGGGATTTAAAAACTCTATTTGTGGATACACATTTTAATAAATGAACATTTCCTAAGGGGTACAATTCTCCACAAAAGGCATGAGTTTCTTTTACTGGAGGCATTTTTAACAGAAGAGAGCTAGACAGGCCATGCTTTTCTTAGAGGGGTGTCAAGAATCAGAAGGGGATGGTCTAAATGATTTTTAAGGCCTAGAGATTCAATAATTCTCCAGGATCAAATGACACCTTTCATATAACTTAATTTTTCAGATGTAATTGTCTTTGGCATGTTTTCACCAGCATATTTTTCCCAGGCTTAAATAGACTTTGATGAAGAAGAAAAAGGCAATGGATTTTCATAGGAAGCACCACCAAAAGCAGGGATACAAAAATTTCAAATATCAAATAGATTGAAAAAGTTATAGCATGTTTTCTAGACCTATTTCCCTTTATGCAATGTTTCTTAAAGGTTTTATCCTGTGCAGATGGCTTGGTTTCACCCTCAGAGCATGACACGATGGCTAAACCATAGTCTGCTAATTTCACTCTGTTCAGGCTTCATTGACAGCATTGGAAAGAGTAGTAACAGCCTTTGTGTCCCCAGCCATTAAGCAGGGCTGCTGTGTTTGACTGAAAGGGTCTGACTGAAAAGGCTGTTTCCCGGTGATGAGGGGGGAATTAATTAACATTTTTATATTAGTAGGCACCGAGGCAAATAAAAAGTAGTTTTTTAATTTTTATTTTATGTAAGATATTTCCAGGGCTGGTATGTGTTATATTTGCTGACAATTTACTATGCAAGACACTGTCCATTGTGTTGTTAAATATCCTTGTATGACGATCTGCATCAGTTAGTTATTGCTGCATAACAAATAATCCTCCCCTCCCAAGCTCAGCTGTTTCAACAACAAGCATTTTTATCGCTCCTGAGTTTATGGGCCTGCCAAGTGCGGCTAGGGTGACAGAGGCGAAGGGGCCGGGGCCGTGTCCCTTCCTTATCCTGCAGGCTTCCCTTATCTTGTTTGCATGGTGGTGACAGGTTTCGAAAAGCAGCCAGGGGAAAGCTCCACTGTGCAAGTACTTTTAAAGTAGCTGCGTGCTTCAGTTTTACTAACATTCCACTGGCCAAAGCAAGTCACGTGGCCAGGCCCAGCATCCAAGTGGGACGGCACTGGCAGAGGGCATGCATGCAGGCAAGTGTAAAACATTTGGAAATTACTACCATCCATCTGCTACTGGATTCAAGTACTAAAGTTAATTTATAATTTACTCTCAGGAGAAAGTCATCTCTTTCAAGAATATTTTTCAGATAATGTACTTCAACAGCTCACTGATTTCCCTTTTGTCTTGGGAATACTAGGAAGTTCAAAATACTAATATTTATTTAGTTAAGTCAATATTAATGTATGCTTTTCCCGTCTTCTACATGGTCTAAATGTTCTATTTTGACAGTCTCACTCTTTATAACTTGTATTGTAAGCTGCCTCAAGTATTTTTGGTGTTTGTTTTTGAAAGACACAGTAGATTAACAAGAAATGAATACTTATATTTAAGGTTGAATGAGAGAAGCTCTGTGTGTTGAAGGGGCATTAGCCATTATTACACATGACATTCTCCTGGTTCTTCTATGAACCAAAGCGACAACTGTACACCTCAGCCAACTCTTCGGGGTGTCATTTCAAACCAATTTCTACTAGGATGTAAGTAGCCTTTTAGAATCAGCACAGGTTCAAAAAGAGACACATGTTAAAATTCAGAACCCACACCTAAGAAGGTGACAGATGTAAAGAAAATTCAGTTGAAAATGAAGTTCTTCATTTCATTTTAGAATATTTCCTTCCAAAGACATCATGAGACACATTTTCAAAGGACTTTGAAGGCAGAGCTGCAGTGTTTCATGCCCATGTGACTGTGCCCAGGAAGTTTTACGTGAGCCTCGGCAGTTGAATTTGAAATACTGACTTGAAATACTTTCATTGAAGTTGTACCAAAGTTAAATAGAACTAGCAAGTTATTTAAGCGGGTTTTAACACTTTCTTCTATATTTCCTCATCTGACAGCAAACTCTCAAAACCAGTGAGACAAAAAAAAAAAAAATGAATAGATGTTAAATATCTTTGGGAAATTGACATAACTCTGGAAGAAATCAGAGGATTTTTACAGATCCCCAATTATTTCTGATGAGTTGAAGATTTCTTTTTGATAATCAGCCACTCACAAATAAATAGTATAGGTCCGAAAATAAAGGATCAGTTCTTCTAACTATCTGTGGGACGGGCTAGGCATTCAGTCTAAGGGTCAGGAAATGATCTGTATTCCAATAATTAGGTCGTGCATACCAACTCTAAAAACAAGGGATAGCTGCTCGATTTTCACACAATATGTGGAGAGGTATAAATGTGAAATGGGCTACCAGAAAAGGTCCATCCAACCTAAAGAATTCACAAACTCCTTGTGTGGACTTACTCGCCTTTCTGGTCCCATCGCACAGAAAGAGGGTTAAGTATTTATATTTTTAAAGAGTTTTTGCAATGGCTATCTATTAATATCATGGACATAACTGAAAATATACTGCCTTCTGAAAACTTGCAGTGAAAATATTACCCAACTCTTTGGTTGTAATATACTTCCCCCTAGAAGCTAATGTCCTTGACCTCAAAGGACTTCAAAGGATTATATTCTTTTCTTGAAGTCAAGATACTGCTGTAGTTTCCTGTAATGGCATTTGTTTCTGCACACAAAGAAACAGTTGATAGCTAACCTGTCGTACTTATGCCTTTTACTCTGTGTGGTGGTTGAGGAAGGATCTGGCAGACACTGAAAGCTTGGATTTCAATTAATGTCTCTGACGCTCTCATTGTGTATCTTTGCTGCAGGTACGTGGATACTCAAAGGACTGCTGACCCTTTTGCTCCCTAGGGGCACAATGTTTGTCAAACGTTGTTTGGGCAAAATCATTAGTCAGTGAAATGGCCTTTTCAACGTTATGCCAGTTGCTCTGGAGTTGTGGAGGAACCTAAGTTCATCACTTGGAGACTCCCTCAGCCTAGCTTTAGTTTCCAATCTTCACCCAAGGAATGCCCAGAGTACCTCTCCACACTCTCGCCACAAATGCACGGCTTCCTCGTCAAGCAAGGCGCCTCTTAGGTGTTGTCTCTGTTACGAAGCCTTCCCAGATTCCCCCAGCTTTAATTTTTTTCTGACTCCCGTTGCCGGATTCCACTCTTCCTAAGGGGGTTCTTGCTTTCCCTGTTGGATTCTAATGTTTGCATTTTACGTGCTTCTTTAGGTAGGCTCAATATCTACCTGCTGTTTATCACTCACTGTTGCACTGTGGAGAGGGATGACGACAGGGATAATTTTAAAACTGCAGTGTTTATACTCAAGTTTAAAAGGAGCTTGCTGAGGCAGCAGGGAAGGTGGGAGGCTGGCAGCTATGAGAGCTCAACAGTCTGAGTTCTGCTTGTGAATTTCCATGGTCCAGTACTGGCAACCACTGACCCTTTTACTGTCTCCTTCGTTTTGCCTTTTCCAGAATGTTGTATAGCTGCAGTCATACAGTGTGTGGCCTTTTCCGACTGGCTTCTTTCACTCAGTAGTACACATTTAAGGTTCCTCCATGTCTTGTTATGGGTTGACGGCTCATTTCTTTTTAGCAGTAAACAGTATTCCATTGTCTGGATGGACCACAGTTTATCCATTTGCTTACTGAAGGACCTCTTGGTTACTTCCAAGTTTTTGGCAATTAGGAATAAACTTGCTACATTCTTGTGCAGGTTTTGGTGTGGACATAAGTTTTCAACTCCTTTGGGTAAATACCAAGGATCCTGATTCCTGGATCGTATGGTCAGAGTATGTTTGGTTTTATACAGAAATAACGAAACTACGAGTATATTGCAAAGGGTCTATACCAGTTGCATTTCCACCAGCAATGAATGAGTTACTTTTGCTTCCCATCCTCACCGGCATTTGTGGTTGTCAGTGTTCCAGATTAAGGACCCTCTAATCTGTGGTAGTGGTCTCTCCTTGTTGTTCTAATGTGCATTTCCCCGATGACATATTATGTGGAACATCATTTCATGTGCTTATTTGAATCTGCATATCTTCTTTGGTGAGTTGTATGTTAAGGTCTTTGGTACCTTTATAAATTGGGGTATTTTCTTATTGTTGAGTTTTGAGAGTTCTTTGTATATTTTGGATAACAATCCTTTATCAGATATGTCTTTTGCAAAATTTTCTACCAATCATTGGTTAGTCTTTTCATTCTCTCGACCATGTCTTTTGCAGAGCAGGAATTTTTAATTTTAGTGGAGTCTAGCTTATCAGTTGCACCTTCATCTTTCATGAATCAGGTCTCTGGTGTTGTATGTAAAAAGCCATCACTAAACCCAAGGTCATCTAGACTTTTTCCTATATTGTCTCCTAGGAGTTTTATAGTTTTTCATTTAACTTCTAGGTCTGTGATCCATTTTGAGTTAATTTTTGTGAAGAGTGTAAGGTCTGTGTCTGGATTCATTTGCTTTTCCACACTGATATCTAGTTGTTCCAACACTGTTTGTTGAAAAAGCTATCTTTTCTCCATTGCATTGCCTCTGCTCCTTTGCCAAAAATTAGTTGACTATACTTATGTGGGTCTATTTCTTGGCTGTTTGTTTTGGTCCACTGATGTATTTGTACATTTTTTTGTCAATGCCACATTGTTTTGATTACCATAGCTTCATAATAAGTTTAGAAGTCAGGTACTGTCAGTCCTCAAGCTTTGTTCTTCTTCTGTATTGCGTTGGCTATTCTGGGTCTTTTGCCTCTCCTTATAAACTTTACAATCAGTTTGCCCACAGACTGACTTGCTGGGTTATGACTGGAGTTGCATTAAATCTACAGATCAAATTGGGAAGAGATGACATCTTGACAATATCAAGTCTTCCTATCCACGAACATAAATGTCTCTCCATTAATTTAATTCTTTAATTTCTGCCATCAGACTTTTATACTTTTCTTTATACAAGTCTTGTCAATATTTTGTCCGATTTATACCCTTCAGTATTCCATTTTGGGGAGTGCTATTTGCCAGGAGTTTCTTTTTGTCAACTCTTGCAGATTTTCTCCATAGACACTCACGTCATCTTCAAACAAGCACAGGTGTATTTCTTCCTTCTCAATCCATAAGCCTTTTATTTCCTTTTCTTGTCTTTTTGCTGTAGCTAGGACCTCCAGTACAATACTGAAAAGGAGTCATGAGAAGGGAGAGATTTTCCTGGCTCCTGAGCTTAGTGAGACAGCTTCTAGTTTCTTGCCATGAAGTATGATGTTAGTTGCAGGTTTTTGGTAGGTAGTCTTTACCAAGTTGAGGAAGTTGCCATCTGTTCCTAGTTAGCTGAGAGTTTTTATCATGAACAGGTATTGATTTTGCCAAATGTTTTTCCTGCATCTATTAATATAATCATGCCATTTCTCACATAATGTGATGGATTCCATTACTTGATTTTCAGAGGCTGAACCAGCCCTGCCTGTCTGGGATAAACCCCACTTAGTCAGGGTGTATAATTCTTTCCACATTTTTTTGGATTCGATTCGCTAATATTTTGTTGAGGATTTTCAATCGATAGTTTCTTTTTCTTGTAATGTCTTTGTGTGGTTTCAGTATTAGGGTAATGCTGGCCTTATAGAATAAATTAGGAAGTAGTCCCTCTGTTTCTATCATCTAAAAGAGATTGTAGACAGTTCGTATAATTCCTAAAAGGTTTGGTAGCATTCGCTAGTGAATGCATCTGGTCATATGCTTTCTGTTTTGCAAGGTTATTAGTTATAGATTCAATTTATTTTATAGATATAGGTCTATTCAGGTTATCTTTTTCTTCTTGTTTAAGTTTTGGCAGAGTGTGTCTTCAAGGAATGTAATTTATCAAATTTGTGGGCGGAGAGTTCATCCTAGTAATCTCTGATTCTGCTTTCAATGTCTATGGGATCGGTAGTGATAAGCCATCACTTCTGATTTTTGTAATTTGTATTCGCTCTCTTTTTTTCTCAGTTAACTTGTTTGAGTCCTTGGTTTCAACCCCTTTGAGGATATACCTAGCCATGGAATTTCTGGATCGTATGGTAATTCTATCTTTAATTTTCTTGAGAAATTTCCATTCTGTTTTCCATAGCGGCTGCACAATTTTATGTTTTCACCAGCAGTGCACAGGGGTTCTGATTTCTTCACACCGTCCTCCATTTGTGACCATTGCTTCTTGTATATACAGTCGTGCCCAGCAGCTACCAGCCCCATATCCAATAACAGTCATTTGAAAATCCACCCCTCGTCCCATCTCAGCCATGTGATTTTGTTAGGCTTCACTAATAAACCTGGGAGTGAAAAATGGGACCCAGGCTTACACAAATCACAACATTTATTTTTTTCTGGCTACAGTGATTGGTTAGGGACGATCACATGACCCAATCTGAGCCAGTGATCTGTACTAAGACATCTTCTGGGATTTTCTGGGAAATAATTCTCATTCTTTCTTGTTGGGACTGAACAGCTGAAGATTTAAGGTCTGGAGCTGCTGCAGCCATTTTTCAGCCATGGGGAAGAAAGCTGTCTGAGAACACAGTCAACATGGTGAAGAGAAGAGCTGAACTTGTATTTATTTTGTGACTTGCAATAAGGGTCCTAATACACTCCACCTGACTGACACATACAAATCCATTTGCTCTGTAGCAACTTGAATCATGCTAATAAATAAGATTTATATGCATTTTTGTCCTTGAGTCTTGGGGAATATATTATCTTTAAGGCTGATTTGGTATCTCATCTTGATCATTATGTGTGACTTTTAAAGTTCAGCTCTTAGATTTTGGTAAGCACCTGGCTGTCTCCAGTGCCTACTATTTTTTAATGGTCCATTTAACTTTGGAATGTTTTATAGGACTTTTTCATGGCAGATTTGCCTTCTTGATTAGTTCTGCTTCCGCCAATATTAAAATGAGGTTGCACTGCTGGAGGACCTCCTGCTGTTAACTGCCACGTGTGCCCTCAAAATATTCCAGGTGATGGGGGAGGGAGAGGAACCATGGTTAAATATTAGGTTTATAACCTACTTAATTCTGACAGTAGGAATTCTTACGAAAATGATTAGACATCAAAATCCAAGATTTTAAAATCTAAACAAAATTGTCCAGAGACAGAAACTCAAAATTCATACCAGGCAGAGAGGATGAAAACACTAGAAAACTCCAAATGGTATTGTTGTAATTACTTACTAGTCCTAGATTGCATGGCTGTAAGGTTATTACATTGCAAGATTCAATGCACTGAAGCTGCAGGTCTTTGCTACCCATCCCAGGTGCACAAAGTTCTGACTGCAACACGTAGACAGCCCTCCCCTCGGTGAAAAGAGGGAGAAGGTGTCAGGTGTTGTTGGCCCTATTGATTTGATGATTGCGTGTTCTTTGAACCACCTAGAGAGATTCTCTGTAGACTGAATGAAATCTAAAGGTCAGAGGGAAAAAAATGATAAATATAATTGCAATTTTTTCGCAGTGCTATATTTGACGACAAGACATTTGACACAGTGACAATTTAATATGTGGAAAGGGGGAGAAAGACCAGACATACTGTCCACCTGTAGCAATTGATCTTCTGCATGTTCCCACTGGGCATGGGGGGACAAGTCTCATAAACAGCTGCTTCACGAAACCCAAAGGGAGAAGGTGAAAGACCTTGTTCATTTTGGTGGAGCTCCCTCTTTCTCTGCAGAAGACAGGCTGACATAATGACACCATGCAGAGGGGTCGGGGACACTGGGTGGTGTGCAGGAAATCAAGGTAAGGTTTCTAGATGAAAACTCAATCTTCCTCGGGCCAAGTTTACAAAGCTGCAATTATCTTGTATGACATCCAAATACATCTCCATTTTGGAAAGGATTATGCATATTTTAGAAAAGTGAATTTGGGAATGAGTGATTCAGACAGCCTCCATTTGGTGTGGAAACTAAAAGCTGATTCCACTGATCAATTTAATTTGGAATTACTTAATCTTAGATAACTGGCTCTAAAATTTTTATCGAGGGTCTTAGCATAGTACTTGGCAATGATGTTGCTGCTAATTAATATTCAAACAAATGAACTGATGAATTAATGACTCCATTAACCCATGAGTTTCTCCACGTGGTGTGGAGAACATATGTCATCCAACTCAACTGGCCCAACAAAGCTTAACTACTTCCCTCTGTTTTCACTGAGGAGAAAAACATATTACGTACTAGAGTCCAAACTTTGTATGCCTAAGACATTGAACAGACCATGAGATTCACTGCCCTTGAATTTTGGGAAGAATCTGGGCTAGACATATAAACTTGGACTCCCCAGCATTTAGGTAGCTTATAAGGCTCTGGACTAAATGAAGATAAGACACCTCAAAAGAAGGAATCAATAGAGGAGAGGCCCAAACACTGGGCCCTGGGTCAGTGCAGAGGTTGTAGAGAGGAGGATGCAAGAGTCATAACTGAGAAGGAGTGGCTGGGGTGTAGAAGGAAAGCAGGGCCTTGGACATCAAGTAAAGCAGAAGTTTCATAATGGGGGAGGCAATCCACACTACCTGTGTCAAATGCTGCTGAGAGGCCAGGCTGAAGGATGAATCCCGGACATGGGGTTCAAGGGTGCTTTGCTCACTAACCTTCACATGAGTGGTTTCAGGGCAGTCGCGGGACAGGATTCTGGTTAGAGCTGCCTGATCAATGGTGGTATCTTTCGAAGAAATGGTGGGGACAGGACACACGGGAACTTAGGTCAGAAATACTGAGTTCAAGGTCATGCGAGGTACTGATATGATGGAGTTTATGTTGTTTTGAAGTCAAATAAATCTACTGAGCTGCATGGCTACGAAGAAGGTAACGCTGAGGAGTCAGCTCCTTCAAGTATAAAATGAGCGTCACAATGATGAGCCTGGCTATTTGGGGGAGTTTAGGTAGGGGACCTGTGAAACACCTACCGATATTACTCAGTAAATACTGGCTGTTTCATGCTGGGGGCGGTGCCCAAAATATGGCTGCTTGGAAATTCCCATGGTCACTACAATTCTCATTAGAATCCTGGAAGGTTGACGTGAACTGTACTTGATTAAACAGCATTTCTCAAGAAGATGCAGAGTTGTTTAAAATGAATAAATATTTGTATGGACAAATATTTGAATGGACGAAATATGTAATGCCATTTGATTAGACCATTAAAAATGAAAATATATTCGATATTCACAACACGGAATGATATCTACTGTATATTTTACATGAAAAAGTCAAGTTATAAAATGGGTAGGATATAACCCACTTTTGTAAAGATGTACCCAGATCTAAAATCCACGGACTAAAACCTCTACAATGCTTTGTCAACCGCTTTTCCATCGAATGAAGTCTCACTAACACACCACGTGTTTACTCAGCGTTAAGGCCATTTGGAAGACAAGAAAGTAAGTGACTGCTCCAGGCTGCAGAGACAGGAACACCAGGCCTCTGCCTGTTCCCTAAATCTCGTCCTTTCCATGGCACTGCAGCTGCCTTAACGAAGAGTTCAAAGGAGTTCTTTGGCTCTTCCCTCCCCTCTGTTTGGGAGAACCTATGCCTCTCCTTTTCCATGCTCCGTACTACAGGAGCAGAGCAGGACGTCCCTGCAGGATTTGGGGTTCAGACCAGGTGTCACAGCCTGGCTTCTCCGCGCTCGGGACCTCCAGAGCTTGGCAGGCACTTGGGACCAGGGTGGGGACCTGGGTCTTTCCGTAGCTGATGTTAAGTTTGTAAGTTTCCTTTAGCAAATCCTTCCGTTAAGAGCCCCCCAGTACAGGGTGGGGGCTGGGGTGTAAATATTAGCATTCCAAAACAAATATTCTTTTTTTAAATAGTGTTTTGAAGGTAGAGACACACGAATACATCCACACAGATCATAATTTCACCACATGTAAAAATAAAAAGGAGTTGCAAGGAAATAAATCAGTGGAACTGTTGTAAAGAGATGAGCCACACTTGCTCTGATGCACACACGAAGGGACGAAGCTTCCTTTCCCTGTGGGAAGTTATAAATAAATACGCTTCCTTAGTGCCTGTGATGTGCCCAGTACTGTGGTGTTCCAGACAGTGCAGTGACTGAAACAGGCAAGTCTGTGCTCACAGAGCGGGCAGTCAGTCTCGTGTAGGAGACAGGCTCCCAACAAATCATGGCAGCTTCCAGTGCTGTCAAAGAAAGGAGCGTGGGCTCCAAGCACAGACTCGATTATCCTAGTGTTCTGGACCGGCTCCATGCAGAGCTGACATCCATTCACCCAGGAATCCCGGGCCATCTTTTCTTCATCCACCTGCACAAGGCTGTCAGGGGACCTGAAATGACAGCCCAGGGGATTGCCCCAGTGCCACCACGGTGCTGCCCAGGCAATGGGGATTCATTTTGCTGAAAGTGGGTATATATCAGCATCTCTGGGCTCAGATGTCATGCAGAGAGGTGGGCAAAGGACCCCATCTGATGTCAGCGGGGTGGGAACCTGCTCCTGTCAGACGGGGTGGGCCTCCCTGCTGGGCACAAGCTGCTTATATAACAAGCTACCCATGTGCGAAGCTTCCGGAACTCATTTGGCAGGTTCAGGCCATTGTCCAAATCTCCTTCAGTGAGAATCAATGAAGCAGGAAAGAATAATGAGTCATTCTGGGAGGGTGCAGCTGCCAGGCAACCTGAGTCTGCATGGAGGCAGCCAAAGCTTTCGTCCTGAGAACCTCACAGTCTGCAGCGCCAGAACCAGAAGGCCCAGCACACGCCCGCGGGGGCCACAGCCTCACGCTCAGTGGGCGCCCTTCTTCTGGAGCACAGAGCTCTCCGGAGGGGATGCAGTTGCCTTAATTCCAGGGCCTCCTGCAACTGTACATGCTCAATAAGACCCACCATCCCTTAAGAGGTACCTCATCAGTGGGTAACGCCTTAAGCTGAATGCAAACGCCATTGTGGAGGAAAATGTTTCCAACAGCCCACGAAAGGTTGAGGTGTTCATGTAAGTTGTCTAGTTCAAATGCAATAAGACAGAATCATTGCTAAGAACTGAGCTAAATACCCAAATGCCATGAAAGGGCTGTTTCCTATTTTTCTAAGGCGGATCTAGAGAAAAAAAAACACCTTCTTACAGCTGATCCATCTGTTTGCGTACGTCAGTAAGGGTTTTGTGTTCTAAGGACCTGTGACCGACTCTGGCTAACTCATGCCAAAGGGGGATTTCTCCCCATACTGCAGAAAAAGCCGAACAAACAGGGCTTGGAAAGGACAGTGACCAGCAGTGGCTCTGGGATCTAGGGAGTGGAACCTGAGGGGCAGTGTCCCCAGGGAGCTGCCACCACCGTGACTCTGCTCTACCCATGTTGTGTCCGCAGCAAAGCTCTGATTCCCAAAGGGAGAGAGAACCTGGTTGGCTCAGCTGTGCCCCCATGGACAGGGACGGGCAGAGCACTGGACAGACAACCCTGAGAAAATGGCATAATGGGAAAGGCATTTCCTGAAAGAATGGCTGGGGCCTTTATCAGAAAAGGAAGGACTACCTGCTGTGTGGATAAAACAAACCTCACAATACCCAAATTCTTTCTGACATCATCTCACCTTTGAACCCAGGAAAAATCAACCTACTTCTCCATCATGCTATTTTTGGCTTGCCTGCTAAAGGTCTCTGTGCAGAAATAGCATTTTAGCTGAAAACAGGAGAAAGTGCTTCAGTTCCAGGGAAAAGAATGTGCAAAGGCCCTGAGGCAGAAAGGAGATTGGTGTCTTTGATGAACTGCAAATCCAATGTGACTACAGCTGAATGGAAGCGTTGTCAAATGGCTTATAGGGTTGTAGAGATAAGCAGAGACTGGCTTTGTAGGACATTGCAGGACCTGGCTAGAAGAAATAGGTGGGGCTTATTTGCAAGATGCTTAATATCTCTGAGCCCAAGTTTATTTTATCTTCTTTAAGTCCTTGTCAAAAATCCTTAGGGAAACTTATGTTTTAGAATTCAGGATTTCTAACATTAAGAAACAAGACAGTACATAGTTTATTTCATATAACATTCCCCCCAAAAGTCTGATGTGGTTCCTCATAATCTAGTACATTATTATTTCTGTGATTAAACATGGGGTAAAGCAAAATCAAAGCAAACAAAACAAAATGACAAAGTCTATAGCCTCAGTTTGGTTTTGCCATCAAATGGGTTTGCTGCAAAGCTGGTGAAAATAAGCAAATAAATAAAAACCCAAACCTTTTGTTTTCAGAGCCTTTTGGATTTCAAAGATACAGATACGAGAAAGCAGGTCTGTGCCTGTACATAAGGGTCTTCCTTGGTGTCTGGCACGTGATGGAGACTCAAAAATATGTATCCACTTTCCTTTCTCCATCTCTCCCGCCCCTTCCCTCTGAGTCATAATACCCACCTGGGCCAGAGTGACTCTGAAACGCCCCTGCCCAGGGCTGTTGCTATTGTTTGTTCCACTCTGCATCATGAAGGTCTGTTCCTTCCTCTCCCCAGGCTGCGTGGGCCTGAACGTCTGTGCAGATGACAAAGCTTGTCAGGTCTGCAGCATAATGGGACCAGCTGGGAACACCACCCTCAGCCAAGTCCCACAAAGAGAACAAACCTTCCTCGAGTTGCTAGGTCAGAACCTACTCTTAACAAAGTGAGCCATGAAAGCACCTTTATATAGTAACTTGTTTAATTAAGATAACGGATGTTACTGTGATGGGAGCCCTCGTGAGCCTCTATTTAATTGGACACTCATTCACATGGCTTGTGACTGGTAAAAACCGGTTCAAACAACCGGTTCCCTTGTATGAGGGTTTTTTTCCCCTACAATTAAATTGAGTAAACAATACTCCCAGTGCCCATTCATTTAAAGGAGACAGCCTTAATAGCACAGGAGCTTAATATAAGCAGTAATGTTCGAATAGAATAATTTCCTAGTTTAAAAGGCAAGTTTAATTCTCTGTTTTATCTATCAAGCGCTAAGTTAGGCTGACAATCAACTGCTCAGGAAAAACAGCCGAGAAAACCCTCACTTGGGTGTTGCTAGAGAGATGCCTGGTATTTATAACAGAAGAGGGCTCTGAATGTAGCTTTTACACTCAGATTTTAAAATAGTCTGGAAAGAAGGATAATTGACAACCTGTTGTAAATGCCAGTATGACAGAGGAAACGGAGACAAAAAGAGGAAACAGAGACAAACAGACCCACCAGAGAATTAGCAGAATCTCCAGGGAAGACAAAATAGTGAGGTTCTATTATTTCACCATCCACAGGGAAATAGAAAGAACACTGTACTACTGGATCTTAGAAAATGGGTTTTGGCCAGACTTGCACAGCTAGTCGGAGGGACTGCAAACCTTCTTGCTCTTTCAAATTATTACCTGTAACACAAAGGTACAGAGGCAGACCTACCCAAGTGGGGAAGGAGCATAAACTAATGAAGTGGGTGACAATAAGTTCTCATGACACACTTTCCTAATGTTCGAAAGTAAGAATCTTAATTATGAGCATAAGAAAAGATACTCTTTTTCCTACATTGTCTTAAAATGTGTGGCCCTTTGGCCAAGCTTTCTCATTTTTACTTTTGATACAGATCTAGATACAGAAATGTTACTTTTATTTTAGCTCTAAAGTAAAATAAAACAATAATTCAAGAGTAATGCTAAATGGCCACTGAACTGCATCTTACCATGGGGCACCAGGAGTGCACGTCTAAGTAGAGATTCCATGCCCTTGCTAAAAAGATGAGTTTCTCAGCTCTGGCTGGTTATTGTTATAGAAATGCAGGCTGACTGTTGTAGGTCATCCACTGCTTAAAGATAAATCAGAAATCTGGATGACGAGACATACACAGTCCAAATTTTAATGGACCTAATTTAAAAAAATTAGACAGGATGTTAATTAATAGACTGTGTTTGCGGAAGAAAACCTCTCTGCAAGCTGAATTTGGTGAACCCTTCCTTGGAAGGCTTTGGGGACCTTCTGATGGCACGTTTCTGGGGTTCTAAGTACGGCTCTTACTATAAAACTTTATTTCCAAAGCAAGAATGGGAAGGGAATCCTTCCGTTTGGACGTACTGCCTCTTGCGCCTGTCCAGGTCACTCATTAGTTGTGAGACTAGCTGAGTCCTCTACCCCTGTTTCCTCATCAATGTAGAGCCCAAGTGCGGGGAGTGGGGACCAGCGATCCCCACAGGCTGGAACGCCAGGCACAAAAGAGGGTTCGAGAGGGACTTTTGCAGCCATGCCCTTGCGGGAGGCTCTTAGGCGTCACACCCTCCTAGGCTCTGTCCATCTCCCGCTTTCTCATCCCTCTTCCTCCCACACGCAGGGTGTCACGAGCCATTCCAGGCTACAGGAATGTGCCGCGGACCTCAGGTACGCTAGGGATCTAATTAGGTTGAAAACCACTGGCCTGTTGATCTCCATAGCTTCATGTGACCCTAAAATTCCCCAAACCAGATTACATTCAGTCCAGGAAACGATACACATCCTTCAAGGAGGACGGGAAGCCCTGGACCCTATGCCTAATACACTCATTATTTCTGACCTATGTAACTCGCAGAGAACACTCGCAGAACTCAGACCTTCTACCTCACTGGGCAACAAGCAGCTGGGTTGCTGCCCTCCGCAGGGGTCCCGCTGTCCGGCCTCTCGGGCCACAGCCCGCAGTCCGAGGGCCGGATGGCTCTGGGATGAGGGGCCTCCTGCCCACAAAGGCTGCAGGAGATGGCCCCTGGGTGCCAAGTGGCATTGGGAGCCCCTGGAGAGCTCACGAGTCACCCCCGGGCCTCCTATCCCTGCTTCCAGAGAAGCTCCAAGACTAAGGCATCTCTGTTCAGAAGGAGGGGTGGGGGCCTGGAGATCTGGGGGTTGGGCCCCCCGATTTTTTTCCACAAGACTGGGTTAGGTACATACTAGTGGTAAAATATAGAACGATTTTTACAAAATGGATCTAAAAACAAAGTCAAAGATGGAAGACCCGCGAGCTGCTCTGCAGTTTTCCCGCTTGCCTCTGGAGTGACGTCACAGTCGCTGGACCTGTGGTTCCTCCAAACATTGAGCATGTGAAATCATTAAACACAAATGTGGATGACATCCAAAATCCCGGAGTCATCGTTCCCAAACTGAGATGACACCCAGCTCTGACCGTAAACTTGGACGTGTCTTTCCAGGGCAGCCTTTCTCTTCTGGTAACAATCCTACCGTGTTTCCCCGAAAATAAGACTGAGTCATATATTAATTCTTGCTCCAAAAGATGCATTAGGGCTTATGTTCAGGGGATGTCCTCCTGAAAAATCATGCTAGAGCTTATTTTCCTGCTAGGTCTTATTTTCGGAGAAACACAGTATGTGCTATCTTCTGGGAAGAATCAGTGCCTGACATGTTCAGCTAACTAAAGGGGCCTTTTCCCCCCATGCAACTCAAAGCAGAGAAAAGATAGTCTTTTGCATAAAAAGTCATAGGTACTAGACTAAGAGGTGGTCGCATTGGTTCGTGCAAAAGCTTGATGACCCTAAGGTTTACTTTTCCTCCGTCCTTTCTCCTTTCCTTTTTTCCCTCCTTCCACATGGATCAGAAATCTTTTACACCTTTATCCAGGAGGGAAAAATGGAATTAAATGGCTGACAATCTCAGACAAACATCAAGGCAGAGAAGTAAAGGTTAGGAGGTGGAGGCGTGCAGGGGGAGAAGAGACAGAGGAGATGGTGGGAAAGAAGGAATAAACTCAGAGGGGAGATGTCTCCTAAGGGTATGGAAAAGGAGAGACGGACATAAGGGTATGACAAAGGAGATACTGTGGAGGCGACTCCCTGAATCTGCCTTCTGAGAAAAGGGCTGGAGAAATGAAATTGGGCAAAGGAATCGTACTTTGTTTCTCACGTAAGAAAGACTACGGGTCCCAGGTGTGCACTGACCAAGAGGTGAGATGCAGACCGCCTGCCTCTGGGCATCCAGGTGAGACTGGGCAGCTGACATCAGACGCTGTTGTGCTGATGAACAGTTCTGAGCATTCCTCCCGTAATGCGTGCCATACCACCATTTCCTGTAATTACTTCTATGAAACAATACTCTGCTCGGACCCCTCCTCAGGGTCAAGGCATCCCCCTCCCCAGCTCTGTCTGACAGCTCACAGCCCCATCAGTCAGGAACTGCCCTTGGTAGTGGGGAGAGGCCTCCCCAAGGTCACCTTCTCCCTTCCGGTGAGCACTCCTGTAAACCTCCCCGTCTCAGTCTGTTTCTGATTGCAATCTAAGGCAGCAGCCTTCATCCAGCTTCCAGCAAGCTCCAAGGGAGTGTTCATATTATTAGGTTTTACTCCAATTCAGTTGCCTCAAATATTTGTTAAATAAGGAGGAAGGTCATCATTTGAAATTGGAAACTATTCTGTTATACATAGTTTCCTTATGCTTTGCTTTCTTTTCAGGAGTTGAGTATTCACAGAAAAGAAATGCATTATAAATTCAGAACTAAATACCAGGTGGTTTTACGGAGAAGCAGAAAGGCAGACCCAGGCTGTGGCTTTGAAGGACATCAGAAGGCACAGGAACGAGCTGTCTTGGATGGGGACCTAATCAAAGGTGTCTTGAGTAGGTCCCACTTGTAGCCCAAAATTCTTCCGCTGGGAAGCACAGGTTTGTCCACTCTTGGGCTATAATGCCCCCACTAACAAAATGGGAAAGTACAATGTCTACTCTAGTTGCCTCAAAATGTTGCTGTTAATATAAAAATTTAATAAAGCAGGTGTGATGTTTGGGTTCATGTTTGAGGGTGTGGGGCAAAAGCTAAGCAAAACAAAATGAAATTCATTTTCCTTTAGATCACATTCTCGGCCTGTGACTGAGCTTGTTTGAATGATGAAGGTAAATGTGGTTAGGAATGCTATACAATACCAGGCACAGCTCTCCAATGGGTTTATTTTTACAATGGAACTACAATGCCATTATTACATAGTCACATATACAAACACATATGTTCTCAGGCAAGTGGTACACTGTGGGTGTTCCCTTCGGGCAGAGCAAACACTTCCAAGCTGCTTGGTAGGGAATTATTTGTGATGTTATAAATATTTTCTAGGATTCTAAAAATGTATATGGTAATGGTTCGAATAACAGCGATGTCTTCACAACCAAGTATTTACTAACCAACCCAAACTGCTGGATGCTAGGTTGCCAAAAAGAGACGAAACCCCGAGAACTTATTGAGTGGCCCCTCCTTTCAGCTTCTCCACGCCCGAGGGGACCAGGAGCTCAGCTCTGTTGTCCTTGGCTAACTGTACGCTTGAGTCATTCCTGCTCTTATTCCCTAGAGAAAGAGCTGGTCTGCTTTCAGTTCAGCTATTCAGTTACAATGCCTAACGCTCTTGTGGAAAATTATGTCTGGAAAACTTGTGTAGCCTTACTAAGCTTTCTCCGTCTTGGGCAGGAATCAGCTATGAGCTAACAGCTAGGACCCTGTCTGCTGATTATCACGTGGAACTCGCCTCTGTACTATCCGAAAGGGAGCATGCGGACATTTATCTTCCTGATTGTCATTGGCCTACTTTGTAGTACAGACTGGGTCTAAATTGGTGACACACAAGTGGTTACATAGAAGAGCTGCAGCTCATAGGCTTGCCTGTAATTGTAATAGTGAAATTGTTCTATCTACCCAGCCCTGAGTACAATTTTACTCTGCCATGAGAGTTAAGGGTGGAATTCCAACAGTAAATGAAAGTGTACATTCCTTTAGATCAATGTTTTCCAGAGAGTTGTACCCCCTGAAGCCCTAATCCCTTGAGGCACTCTGTTCAGTGAGATTTATTTCCGAGTAAATTTGGGGGACACAATTCTTGGAGAATCTCAATGTAAACAGTATAGTGAAGGCTCTGACCAGGTCAGAAATAGCAAATGTCATAATTACTCAATCACAGCACACTACATTATACATTGTATCCCTTCCCCCAACAATGCCACTCCAAGAACTAGTATTGGGAGATTCTGCTGCAGAGCACAGGGAATATTGGAATAACTACTGTGTTTCCCTGAAAATAAGACCTGGCTGGACCATTAGCTCTAATGCGTCTTTTGGAGCAAAAATTAATGTAAGACCTGGTATTACCTTTATTATATTATATTATATTATATTATATTATATTATATTATATTATATTATTTTATATTATATTATATTATTATAAAGACCTGGTCTTATAGTAAAATAAGACCGGGTCTTATATTAATTTTCGCTCTAAAAGATGCATTAGAGCGGATGGTCTGGCTAGGTCTTATTTTGGGGAAAACAGGGTATGCACAGTGTCAGAGGGGTAGTAGATTGGGGGGGCATCACTTTGTCAGGGGTGTAAATGTCTAATCATTATGTTGTTTTGTACACCTGAAAAAAATAAAAAAAGATGCTAAAAAAAAAGGAAACACTGCTGTAGATACTTAAAATGTTACCCTTGGGTAAAGTCTCTCCATTAAAAAACAAAACAAAACGAAACAGAAAAAGCATAACCATATACTGGGCTGCTCCTCACAGAACCAATTTCATTAACTTGCCCTTTATCAGTATATTATTTACCAAATGTATGAGACTTATAAGACACATCTATGAAACCTTGTATCTACTATAGTAATTGTGTCTCTTGGGGAAGATTTTTCTAAGATTTTGCTATGAGGAAAAACAGTTTTTTTGAATGTTATAATCACTATGGCTCTTTTAGCTATGTTTCTCTCTCTGCTTAGGTAGTAAGATAGGTACATCCAAATCTTTGAATTATAAGAATGAATTTCCATGTCCTAATTTCAGTTCTGATGTTTTTGGTTTTCTACTGATAATCTCCCATTATTCCCACTCCATAAATTATTTACTTGTATATTTCATATATCTATACATGTATATTTAAGACATCCTTAAATCCTTTGTGAAATGAGGCAGCCTGAAAATTAACTGATTTCTTCCTTTAGTCAACAGCTCCTGAATGGACGAACTCCTTCCTTAATATGTTACTGTGCTGGATAAACAGTGGTGAGAGAAAGCAGCATCTGTCTTCACCCAGCTTACACACCAGTTTGGGAAGACAGATAATAGTCAAGAAAAATGACATAACTATGTCCTTACAAATTCATAAACATGTAAAGAAGGAACTGAAGAGGAAAATAGTCACTGGTGATCCAAAGGAAAACAAGACACACATGGTTTCAGACATCTTGGCACTTCAGATTAGCGAGGGGGAGGATACTGAAAGAAAACCCTACAATAAAATGTACAAGAAGGAGCCTGATCACACAGGGCCATGAAGGCCCTGCTCAGCAATTAGCTTCTGTCTTAAGGGTTAGTGATAAGATTTGATTTATGTTGTGAAAAGACCATTCTGGCCATGGAATAGAGAACAGGTAGGAAACGAGTGAGTGTAGAAGCAGGGAGACCAGTTAGGGGGTGTTATGGACTGAATGTTTGTGTCCCCTCAAATTTCATCTGTTGAAATCCTAACCCCTGATGTGATACTAGGAGGTGGGGCTTTGGGAGGTGATCAGGTCATGAGGTGGAGCCCTCACAAACAGGATTACTGCCCTAATAAGGGACCTCAGAACTCCCTCTTTTCATCACGTGTGGTTACACTGAGAAGGCAGCCATTTATGAATCAGGAAGCGGGCCCTCACCATACACTGAATCTGCTGGCACCTTGATCTTGGGCTTTCCAGCTTCCAGAGCTCTGATAAATGAATGTTTAGGTCACTCCGTCGATAGCATTTTTGTTACAGCAGTGCGAGGGGACTAAGACAGGGGCTACTGCAACAGTGCAACAAGAGATGAGGGTCGTTGGGCCAGGACAGTGGTAATTCAGAGGGAAAGATGGAGACAGATCCTATATATTCTTTGGAAGTAGAATGTACAAAATTTACTAATGCATTGGATATGTGGGATGCTGAAGGAGAGAAATCAAAGATGCTTTCTAGGTTTCTGGAGCGAGCAACAAGAGGGAGATGGTGAAACTAGCAGAAGAACAGGTTTTCGGGTGGAGGCTGGTGGCAGGAACGGGTTCTGTTTGGGGCATGTAAGCCTGAATTACGCGGGGAGAATCCTGGACTGTGGATGTGCATTTGGGAATTGTGAGTATAGATGGTGTTTACAGCCATGGGAGGGGATGGGATTGCCCAGCACAGGGATAAGAGAGCAAAGGAGTGAAGTGTCTGAGGAAGATGAAGGTATGCAGATTGACGAGAGGTGCCCAAGAGAAAGTGAAACAGGAGGGAGAGTTCCAGGATGGAGGAAACAGGATGGAAACAGGATGACAGAAGGAGTGTGCGTCCTTGAGAAAATGAGAAAGGGTAAAAGTGATTTTAAAGTGCATTGCTTTTTTCTGAGTCAGAACATACTCAATTCACCTGAAAAAACATTTTTTTCCTTGGTGTTAAAAGCAGTCAACCTCATTTTTCCTATAACAACTTTATGCATCCTTTGGAACAAACCACCATTTTTGGAATAAAACCCTTTAGAGCACATCGATATGTGGCAAAGCCAATGTGTGTGGAAGAAATTGAATATATAAACAACACCATCCAAATCCTATCTAATTTCTGTCGCATTGACCACAGAAGACAGTCCAGGCATCCCTTTCTCTCCAGCACACAATTACCCCTCCAATGGCCACAATCACCCCTCCATTCAGAAGATGACCTTGATTCTCATTTTATTGAGATCATGGTCAAGGCCATATTGAATGAAATTCCTCAGCGCCCTCTTTCACACTTAACTTCTCTGTGCTCTTACCCCCCGCCCTGCTCTGCCTCCCCACAGTCAGAGAAGAAGACAGGTTCATCCTTCTTCCCACACTAATTGATTTCGGTTCCAATACCTTCCTGTCTTCTTGAGAATCATCTCCCTTCCCTTTAACTCCATCTTCACCAGTGTGATTTCCTCAGGATATAACTGTGTCCCAATGTCCTCCATCATCATATGATCCTTGCCACAAGCATGTCACTCCGCTCCATAGATCTGATTTTCCTCTTGTCGTCCATTACCGGACATCTGCACAAACTGGTTGCTGCATCCAGCTGCTTACCCGGCCCACAGAGCTTGGCTCTTACTGAAAGTGCTTATTTCTAGGTTACTTCCAACTTCATTACCACAGCAAATCTATACAGTTTGTGGTCCTCATTCTTTACGACGGCTCAGCGACACCTGGCAATGTCAAATACTGCCTATTTATGATCCACTCTTACCTAGAATCTCAGAACAACCCAATTTCCTGGTTCTCCTCTGCCTGCTGAGGGATTTTTTTGGTTTCTTTTTCTCTCTCATGCACTTGACACTATTTAGAAGAGTCTATCCAGAACTCTTTTCTTTTTCTATTTTCTCTCATTGAACCTCATTTGCCCTCATCACTTCAGAGCAGACGAGTTGGAAAGCTATGTTTCCAGTCTTCATCTGCCCCATGAACTCCAAACTGGCACTGTCAACTTTGAGCTGCATCATGTGGCACAAGTAATGATGCGTTGGTCTCGTAACTGGCTCTCTGTGGAAAAAAAACTGTCCTGACACGTGCTCATCTCCATGGTGTTAACATTCCCACTTTGGTCAAGGTCAAGCTACCAATGTGACATCAGTGAACAGGGACCGAGGAAGACGGGCCCAGGCAGGTGGGCTCCAGGTACCACTGCGTGGTAAGCCTTTCACATTCAACACCCCCAGACTGAATGCGTCACCCACCCAAACTGGTCAGTCTGCTTCCAGAGATCATAAGCATGAGGAAACTGTTCCTTCTTGTTGGTCAAAGGATTCAGCCCTATTTTTGTTATGTACTGAGCAGCCAGGTAAGCAGTCCTGGTTGGAGGCAGGGATATGCCCCCCTGAATAATCCATCTTACACAAAGCTGCTTCTGGTGCTGCTGGCTTACTACATGGGATAATTTTTAGAGGTATGGAGCGTTAAATAATTTAGGCTAACATTATCAATTATTTGCTTTCTTTTACATTTTAAAACTCTCACTCTATGATGTAATTATGTTGTTTCATGGGGGAAGGACAGTTGAATTACAAAATATTTCTTATTCCGGGGAGAGTAGGAGGGATTATATACACTAAAACACACACTCCAACTTTGTTTAATAGCGTCTTTTACCCACCACCTGGATCTCTCATCAGGCAACCTATAATTCCACTATATGTAGCCTCTAGTGCCATATGTTGTAATTATATGGAGAGCCAAGTGTGGCTGTAATTAGATCATTTGGCAAAAGGGATGAAGAGATACCATGATGGATATTAACTAGTAGAGATCCAATTAACTCTGGCATATCTGCAACTGAAATATGAGCATGAGCCTGTACCACAGAAATACAGGGTCAGACACAGACCATCAGTATTTACATGGCTTCTCTACATCTAAGTGGTCCAGCCGGTTCTATTTCCAGGGATAGCAAAGTTAGGAGAAACCTAAACCATGCGCCTCATCTCTACTAAGAGGGCATGAACGCCACCAGTCTGATTTCCACATCCAGTCACAACACTTCAGTTCTAATTGCTTTTAATTACATGCCACTTGGTTGGAATATTTTCAGGATCACTTAAGTCCATTTGGTGATACAGAGCTATTTTCTCTGAACAAAGGCAGTGCTGAGGTACCTCAAGGACTTAACTGACCTCTTCTCCAAGGGGTTTAGATGGCTCTACCCCAGGCCTGAAATCAGACCACCATGCCTGCTTCTGCCCGGGAAACTATAAAGCCATGAATCTGAAAGCTGCCAATTTATTACTGAAATTATGAAACGTGTAACAGGAAAAGCTGCTTCTGGCCAGTGATCTCATCCACATTAAAGGCACCTGCAATACCCCACTGTTTTAAAAGGGAGGCAGTGAAACCAGTACTTTAGTTTTACTACTAATTCACCGACTTCCCACCAGATGCCATAGAGAAAAGCATCTAATGCTTGTTCCTTCTTCAAGCAAAGCTGGTACAGGCATGAAGTGAGACCTGTATCTGAATGCAGGGTCTGACACTGGCCAGCTTTGCAGCCTCACGTAAGTAAATACCCTCTTCGAGCCCAGTTGTCCTTTTCTAAAAGGTGGGGTTAATGATAGGATTGCTCTCATAACGTTTTGTTGAGAACTAAAAGAGAACACATAGGGCATGTTTAGCAGACAGGTAAAGACCGAAAACAAGCTAGGTATTATTATTATAATTAACATTAACAAGTGGGAAAACGGTGACCACAAGATAACCAAGAAACACATGACAAGAGTCAAAGTAATAAGTATCCAGAATCCCAAGGACTCCCAAAGCCCAAGGTTGATTCATGAATGTACTAGTGACAGAAAGGGAGATGAAAGTCTTATTTCATCTTAATAGCTAGAGATTTCCGAGCTCCTTCACAGCCAAGCCGACTCACAGGGTTTCTGTCACTCTTATTTTATATCTGTCAACATTATTCACGTTAACCATCTCCCGTCAAGAAACCCAAAGCACCTCCCTCCCCACTGATTATTCTTCCACTTCTTCCATCTCCACCCGACAGATGCCCAGTCTTCCACCTGTGTGGGTCCCTCTTTTACTCTCACTTGTGTACGAGACTTGCTCACGTCCATCCCTTAATCTTGCATGTACATGAGCTCCAACATGGCAGGCTCTGCTCCCTCTCTGCCTCTCTACATGGCTCACTTTCTCTAATAACAGCTTAAACTCGCTTCCCGTTGGAAGCCCGTTCTGGCAGACTCTGCCTGATGCGGAGCGTCTATTCTCTGCGTGTTCCCTGAGGGCAGCTGTGTACTTCTGTTTGGACTGTATTATATTAATTTGTGCTTCACTGGTGGTTTCCCAATTGTTTCCTGTGTGTCAATATCGTCACAATAGCTGAATTTTATAAAACCCTAGGAAGAAAGTCTTGTGATTTCTATCTTCTCCTTCCTTCTTCAACCAAACAGACAGTTTATAATTTTTATAATCATAAAATTAAAATGAAATCCCTGTATAAAACAGTGCAAATCACAGATGAAGTGTCACCATCACTTCATTGTTTTGCTGGTTTTCCAGGAATTTGGGTAACAGTATGAGGTGTATACTTGCCCCCATCCGCAGCACTCCTCACCTTCTGTCTCTTCACCTTGGAAACTCCCTTAGCTCTGATTTCCCAGGGAGTTCAAGGCTTGGGGGGCATGAAAAGAAGTTCCCCTGAGCAAAAGTCGGGACCTTTTTTCCAGAGACAGAAGGGAGGACATTCTGGCCTTCAACCAAATTTACTTTCTCTCCACTTTGCATTAGATGGGATCAGTGGAAGGGACAATTTCATCAAAGGGTAAGTGACAAAGGACAAGTATAAGGTACAAAAACCAAACTGAAACCAAAATAAAAACACCTCCAATAAGAGACTAATACTCAAAATATATAAGGAACTCACACAACTCAACAACAAAAAAACAAACAAACTGACTAAAAAATGGGCAGAGGAACTGAATAGACATTTCTCCAAAGAGGACATGCAGATGGCCAATAGACACATGAAAAGATGCTCAACATCACTAATCATCAGAGAAATGCAAATAAAAACCACAAGATTATCACCTCACACCGGTCAGGATGGCTATCATCAACAAGACAAATAGTAACAAGTGTTGGAGAGGCTGTGGAGAAAAAGGAACCCTCATCCACTGTTGGTGGGAATGCAGACTGGTGCAGCCGCTATGGAAGGCAGTGTGGAGGTTCCTCAAGAAATTACGAATAGAATTACCACATGACCCAGCAATCGCTCTCCTGGGTATCTACCCAAAAAACCTGAAAACATTGATCCTTAAAGATATACGTGCCCCAATGTTCACTGCAGCTTTATTCACAGTGGCCAAGACATGGAAACAACCAAAGTGTCCTTCGACAGATAATTGGTTAAAGAAGATGTGGTATATATACACAATGGAATACTATTCTGCCACAAGGAAAGATGAAATACTGCCATTTGTGACAACATGGATGGAGTTTGAGATTATTATGCTAAGCAAAATAAGTCAGACAGAAAAAGTTGAGAACCATACGAATTCACTGATATGTGGGATACAAAACTGAAAGCAACAAAGGAACAAGACAAACAACCAAAGAAACAAAAACACATAGACACAGACAATAGTTTTGTGGTTACCAGAGGGTAAGGGGGGAAAGAGGATGGTAGATGAGGGTAAAAGGAATCAAATATATGGTGATGGAAGGAGAACTGACTCTGGGTGGTGAACACACAATGTGAGACATAACAGAACTGTACGCTTGAAACCTATGTAATTTTACTATCCATTGTCACCCCAATAAATTGTAATAAAAAAAACAAAAAAGAAAGAAAGCCAAGCAAAGGGAAGACCATATCACTGGGAAGATGTTTTGAAACCCCAGATTTCCAGACCCGTGCCATGAGTTAGATGGAGGGTGGGGGCTGCAAACTTTTCTGTAAAGGACCAAAGAGCAAATATCTTAGATTTGCAGGCCAGTGGTCTCTGTCACAGCTACTGAAATCTGCCTTTGGGGTGCCAGAACAGCAAGAGACAATTTGTAAATAACGAGTAGTTCTGTGTCTAGTAACACTTTGCATGTGGACACTGAAGTTTGAATTTTATCTAATTTTCATGTGTAACAAAATACTATTTTTCTTGGGTTTATTTTCTACCATTTAACAATGTAAAACCAGTCTCAGCTTGCAGGCTGTGTGAACACAGGTAGAGGGCTGGCTTTGGCCCATGGGCTGCAGTCTGTCAGGCCCTGAATAAGAGCATGTCAGGCAGAGAGAAGAGAGTGTGGAAAGGCTTTGCAGCAGGAGGAAGAAGGCCATTTGAAGAAGTAGCAGGAGGGCCACAGGGCTCAACAAGGAGGCATGCGAGAACAGGTGGCGCAGTGAGCCTGACCAGTGCAGGGGCGTGCAGGGGTGTGCAGGTCATGTGACTGGCTGCCTGTCCCGGGGTCCAGGGGAAGTCACCAATATAGTGTCACACCTGGCTTTGCATTAGAATCATCTGGGAAACTTCAAAACAAACTCAGATTCCTGGGTCTCATCTGAGAATCCCCCAGGAGGAATCCTGGGCAATGGAGAGTGGCATTCTGCATTTTTCAATGTACTTCTGTGAGTCGCACTGCAGCCAGCTCAGCACCAGTGTGCAGACCTGCACGTGAGAACGCCCTCTGGGTTTCTGGTTTAGGGATGGAGATACACCGACCCAGAATGGTCAGGTGACATCCCAGATGGGGACACAGTAAGTCCCAACACACGTTCCCTGCATACACACATTGAACTGAACTGATCAAGGATGGGAAACAATTTCAAAGGAGTGGGGAGACCTGTGCCTCAAAGATGTCCCAATGCTGTCTGGTACCCAGTGGCATGCAAGTTCTTTCACTAGTCACGCAGTGTCTTCCTCAGCCTGGCCCCGAGGAATCTTCCTGCTCAAACACGCCTCCGTACTTTCCCTTTGCATGTTCCCCTCTTGCCGCACCTTCCACTTAATATCCTACCACCGCCTTCTCCAGCCATCTCCTCCAAGAATGAGAGGATTTGGGTTGGTTGGTTCATTCATTTCATACAAAAATATTGAGTCGCTACAGTATTCCAGGCCGAATAAGGATCAGGGGCTGGGGTACTGGTGTGCTCTAACACAGGGCCGGAAAGCCTTTGCACACTCACGCCCTCACGGCCTTTCAGCCTCCTCTAGGAAATTAACATTAATGAAGTAAGCATACACATACATATAAAAGGTATGGATGTCAAAAGAAGGGGGAGGAGAGAGAGAGAGAGAGGAAGGAAGGGAGGGAGGGAGATAGGGAAACCACCATTAACATTTCGGCGGAGTCCCTTCCAGGCTTTTTTTCTATGATTGCATATCAAAATATCTATATGTATATGGGTGTTGAAGACTATGGAATGCTATTTTATATACAGTTAAAGAGTAAAATTTATAACTGTATCAGATGAAAAGTCTCTGTCCTTTAAACCACTATAGAAATTGTTTCGTCCCTGTTGATGAGTCCTGAAAGAATCCTGATTTAAATTAGGTTATGTTCATATCTCAAATACGTCCTGTCCAGAGACGTGTGAGACAAATGTGAATTGATCAGAGACGTGATGTGGGACGTTTCATCTTGTGGAAGGTTTCAGAGAGGGCTGGTTCCAAGTAAACCAGCTGAGAGGTTAGTGTAATAGTTGCCAAAAGGACCGACGAACAGATGGCCAATGCGGGTGACACTCCAATCAAGCGCTGCCTTTACACTGGCGACCTTGTTTCAATCCTCCGTACAGAAATCCGGTTCTCTCCTCCGCATGTCCTGTGGCCTAACCGATGTGGACACCACATGCATAGAACAGGTGGTTGGGAGTCCCAGCCTGAATTTGGTCATCACTTTAGCCCCTGACCATAACACGAGGTGACAGACGATACTGATGAAAAGGCTTGTGGCTGGCGGCAAGAGAGACCCGGGTCTGTGCATCATTACAAACATCTAGAAACAAATCTCTAAACGCCCCTGCAACTGCACGACAGGGACCTCAAAGCCATAGCATTTTAGCTGTGGCTCTAGGAGGGCCACAGCGAGGCAAGGGGGAAGGGTCCCGGGTCTGAGTCTGGAGGGCAGGATGTGCTCTCTCCATCTCCAGGACGAGTGCACATGCAAAATAAAAACGAGGCAGTATTACCAAAAAGCCTGCAAACGGACCCATCCAGAGCGAGATGCTCCAGTTGCTTTGATGTTGTTTTGCCTCCAAGGCAGGATTTCCATTATTGTGGAGAAGAACTGCCTCTAATTAGTGCAATAACATAATTGTTCCCCAGGGCAGAATTCCTAATAACAGAGCATATAGCTCTGCAGTAACTGTAAGAGATGCCCAGCAGGCAGGCTTGTCAGTAAGACACTCTGCCTCCAGAAGAGAAGCACAGCGCCTGGAGCAATCACCTTTCCTTTCCAGGTGAGGATTGCATGGCCTTCTGGGCAAATACCTGCCATCACCTTTGCTCTGCTTCCCAGACTGTCCGTGTCAGGCTGGGGTTTCACACCTTGTACACACGTGGAGTGCTGCTGTCCTGTGCTGGGACTTCCTTGCATGTTTTACATGCATGTCAACTCTCCCAGAGGCCGTGGGGAAGGGAGGCAAATTAGGGCCACGTTTCAGTTTCACTTCAGAAAGAGATCTCAATGTGTCTAGACAAGACATATGAATTTGATTTCTATTTGGGCTGAATATTCTGAATATATCTGATTATACTGTGGGGATCAGGCAAACCTAAACATATATTTCAGTCTGGTTAGAAATGCATATGCAATCTTATTGTGTCTTCAACACTGGTCCATAGCACTCCACTCAAGGTTCCCAAATCCAGCCACTATCTTTGAGCCATTATTTTGTTGGACCTCTCGGTCACGCCAAGAGCTGTTCCTTCTGATCTTTCCTGCTCCTTGGCTTCTGTTTATTGCATTCTCCTGGTTGTCCTTCCCCAAGTCCCCTCTCTCAGTCTTCCCAGCAGGCTCTGCTTCCTTCCACCCATTCTTTGCCTGGGGCTGTTCCTCTGGGTTCCATCCTTTGTTGTTTGATTCACAGATGTTCTCACTCTACAGAACCCTCTCTGGATGAACTTATTCTCTCCATGGCTTCCTATCTCCTGATGATATTTATCTCTGTCTTTACTCTCCTGAATTCTGACGCATACATCAATTTCCTGCTGGACTTTCATTCACTGAGCAATTATTCTTACCAGGCATTGTCCTAAATGGTAGTGATACAGAATGGAACAAAACACACTCCAAGTGCCCAACAGAACCACAAGGGTCAAGGCAGAAGAAGGAGGCAGACAAGCAAGTCAGAGAGAGGTGGTGTGAGGAGGACTTGACTTGCCATTGCTAGTTCTGAAGACGGAGGAAGGGGTATCATGAGCCAACGGATGCAGGTCACATCTAGAAAGCAGGAAACAGATTCTCCCCTAGGATCTCCAGAAGGAACACATGATTTTAGGTGAGGGAGAACCACTTTAGGCTTTTGCTGGCCAGGACTGTCAGGTATTAAATTTGTACTGTTTAAGCCAAACACAGACACACACACACACACACACACACACACACACACACAGAAAGATTTTTGTTCTCATAGAATTTACATTCTGACTGGGTAGAGGGTAGAGAAAACAGATAATGAAATACTAAATGTGATATGTTAGATGGTGATAAGAACGATGGAACATATAAAGCAGTGAAAGAGAATGGGGCATTTTATAATTTGAAACAGTTCAGTGGGAAAAGGCTTCACTGAGAAGGTGACACTTGAATGGGAATGTGACATCTCCATTTGCGGGCACCTCAAAATGAACATGTTCATATTAATCTCTTCACTTTCTCCTCTCAGAATGGCTCTTTCTATCTTCAGTATTATGGCAAGTGGCACTGCCATCCACCAGCAGAGTCATTTTATTTTCCTTCTTGTTTTTCACTACATACGTCATTACATCTTTTAAATCCTACCCTTTAATATCGTTCTTGTCTCCTTTACTCTAAGGAGACTCACACCCTTCCAGCCCTTCCCATTTCCTGGACGGCTGCCTGAGTCGGATTCTCGTCCTCCCCAAATTTGCCCCATCTGCTTCTTTCCCCACCTTGCAGGCACAGCAATCTTTCTGCAGCAAGCGTATGATTGTGTACTCCTCTTGCATAAAACCCTTCAATTCTCTCCAGGGTCTTCTAGTTCAAGTCTAAGCCCTGCAGACATAAAATTCAAGGCCTCCACAATCTATCGTTGGCCCACATGTTTCAATGTTCCTTCTCAATATATCACCTTTATAACCTATGCCCTAGGATTATTGAAAAACTTAGATTGTTCTTTTGCTACTGGGCCCCTGCACCCGGCTATGAGCACTCTGAGAGCTGGATTATATCTCTGCTCTCTCTCCATCCCCTGGGCCAAGCAAGGGGCCTACCTGCAGCAAGCACCCAATGAACACCTGGTTCATTGAGTGAAATTGGAGTGGGTTCGTTTGACAGAATAGTCACACTGCTCTGAAATCATGCCTGTGGCGTGCAGGCTGCCACACACGAGAGTCTTTTTGGAAACATTCAGTGACATATCTATACTTGGTTATTATCTATTAGCTTGACATAATGCATTAGCCCGATGTTGAAAAGGGAGGAGAGAAATTCTCTAGCATGAGTTAAAGAAATCTTTATTTAAAATTAACTAGAGTAACACTTCACTCATTTCTACAGCTTCGGTGAGAAGTAAAATATTTCATCTAAGTAAATTTGCCAGATTAACTAGATTTACCCCTTTAAGCATTAAATTACTTTTTAAAATCACCCTTGAGAGGGAGTGGTCTTTCCATGATGCATTGTACATTTACTGCCTTGGTGATCTAAGCTCACTGAAGATAATTTATCGTCTTTAGAGACAGAATGTAACAATAATTATCATCCTTTGCCACAGAGATAGATAAAGCTATTTATTTCCTTATTAGTACTGTATTTAATTCTGGCTGCCAGAAAGACATTGAAGGAAATGATCAGGACAGTGACAAGACGTCAAATAACATCATAGGAAGAATATCAGAGACATTTGGGCTTGGAAGAGAATTGAAAGGGAACAAAAGAATAGCCTTCCGAATGGGGATAGTGGAGAAGAATTGGCTTTGTTAGTATGACTTCAGAGAGCAAAGCAGAAAACAATGAGTGGAAGTTACCAGACTAGAGGTTATGCAGAATTTAATTCACTGTACATCTGAGAAGCACCCAGGGATGATGGAGCAGGGTCCAGCCACTGAGTGGGTTCTTGTCCTGGAACGGATGCTGGGCTCTGTGACTATAGCAGGAATGTGACATTGGTGTCTACCCCGCATCCATTCACTCTCTTTCTGCTAGTAGGACCCTGAATTTGGGGGGGAGGGACCCTGTCCCTTATCAGTCCATGTGGCCTACGGTGGAGTGACCCATGTGCCTCTTGGGATAAGCACATGACTCATGCCCTCCTATCCAGTGCAACACATCCCCCTTGAATGGGACCAGTTCAGGGAAGGATGCTAAGGCAGGTTCATTCAATTTCATGAGCATCTCTTCCGCCATTGCTATAAGAGGTGAGACACCCCGCCACCAGGAGAGGAGAGCCCGTGGGAAAATGGAGTCAGCACGGAAGAAAACGCTGGGGAGAGACAAAGAGAATGAGACCGACTTCTGATGACAGTGTGTGAGCATCTGAACCTTGTCACACCCTAAGTCACAAGCCACCCGGCCCCCTGGAAGGTGGGAGCCCAGGAACCCCCTTTGTACTGAAGCCAGTTCTGAGTGGGGTTTCTGTCACGCCCAACTACAACAGTCCCTTCTGGTTGACACGGGGTTTTATGGCTCCTTCTAGGATTCTAAGTTTTTATTAATGATTCTGGCTCTTTCTCTATTTTGCTGTTTTTGCTTCTAATAGATCAACTTCGGTTTCATCTGCCCCAAGTGCCTTCTGTTTAAAAACTAACAGTGAACAAAATTATCAGCCTTATTCAATTAGTAGCCTTCATGGCTCAATTAATCCGAATGATTTTATTGCTTTGATGGTGACTAGAAGCCTCTCCTGAGAACTAAAGTACTTGGGCTTTGGGACAGGTCGTCCCTATTCTAAATGCCTGATCTTGCATACACTTTGCCTGCTGGTAAGTGTACAAGAAAACAAGACATGTTTTATTTATAGAGACATGCTGCCTACACAATAACAAAGCTACAAAAAAATGAAGATTAAATCTTCCCTTAAACTCTTGGCATAATATGGTTAAGGCCAATGTGAATATGATTTAAGTTTCTAAATGCTTGAAAAACCAAAATGAGTACATACAAGTATACTTTTAATATTCACATTACACCAGTATTTCTGAATCTATAGCCACCAAAATAACTACAATGTCATGTATGATTAAATGAGATACAAACTTTTAAAATGTTGCTCCTCTACTTTTATTGTAAACTCTTCTGCAAGCAGTTGGTTAGTTAAAACTGAAATTAAATATCACTGAATAAGTAGCATGTGGCAAAGTCTTTCAAAACATAGATTCTAGGGAGCATAAAATTTTGCTTCACCAAAACTTTGTTTAGACCAGTATTTGATACTTAAAAGAGATTCATATTTTTTCTTCAAATGTTAAAGATTTACCTGTTTATTCTTAAGATCCCACACTTCGAGAGACAATTGAGCTGACAAATAAGTGCATTAAACACTATTATTAACACAAAGAATTTTCCCTTTTGTATTGGTCTAATAGTGTCAGTCTTTTCCTAAACCAGGAATCCTAAAAGTGTCCACTCCTGAATCCGACCTATGACTGTTTTTGTGCACTTATCCACTTAATTGTTTCTCCATTATCAGAGAAAAAAAGAGAAAAATGGTGGAATGTTTTCTCTGGCAACGAGGCAATAATAGTAAAATCTTTGCTATTTTTCACCCTTTTCAGAAATTAGGAGATGTTCTATTGAGCTTATATCTTTCTCTGAAGTTAAAACAAACATACAAATAACCAGTGGTCCATGGAGTACACTTGGCCCATGGAGGTGTATACTAACTTTAAAATAAAATAAAAATAGCTACTGACATTTAAAAATGAAGATAGTTCAGATAAAAGTCCAGATTTCTAGTTTCTCTTTCCAAATGAGAAGATGGGAAGACACCTGACCTGCACTCCACACGGTGGCCATGTGCTCGGATAGAGTGGCAGGTGTCTCCCTTGGAAGGGGCACACACTGAAGCCCCCACCTGTCCTCTTTATATTACATGTGGCAGGCTTTTGCATTCACTTACATGACCGAAATCAATCCATCTGCGTATCCCTTCTGAGTGCGGTGGAAGGGAGGGCCAGAGCTGTGAGAATACAGCTCCCACGTGGAGAGGGAAGGGCTAATGCTGATAGTTTGGGTTCTGCCTGGTGACACTGCAGGTGGAGGTGATGAACAGCAAGACTGGAGTAATGGTGGGGAGTTTCCTTGGTTTAAATTGATCTTTAGTGCCTTATAAATGTTGAAGCAATATCTGAAGCCTATTCATCAAATCAGGAGTAGAAAGAACAAAACGTGCAGAGAGACAAGCTTTTGTGGTAAGTCAAGTGGTGGAAACAATCAATGCAATTCACTTATCAAATAGAATTCTTAGTAGCTATATACTGTTTTCCCAAAGGTGATTTAATCAACCTGGAACAATGGGTAAGTTCCAGCAGTGATAAGCAGTCATCAATAGAGTTCCAATGTTAGCTTGTCTCTTTTCTTCTAAGCACACAGGAAGACTGTATTTCCCTGTGGGGTTGAACTTGGCAGAGCCATGGGACTTGTTGGGGCCAAGGACATATGAGTGACAGTGACATGTCCACTTCTGGGCCAAAGCTTTAGAGCTCCCAGGGGGTGGAGCCACCCTCTTTATCCTCCTGCGATTCCAGTGGTCCAGAGAGTGCTACGCCCCGATCCTTGGCTTTAGACAGCAGCAAAACCCCCAGCTGACCCCTGGAGGGCGGCCATGCAGTATGAAGGAGAAATGGCCTTTTGTTGTTTTATGCCAACAGTGTTTGTGATAGTGAAGCTGAGCCTCTCCTGGACTGCTGGTCTACCGTGTTCCTCTAGCTTCATTCATTCACGGCTTTTGGCATGTCTATCTCTTATCCCCAGGATTTTAAAAACTACTTTTCCTTTATACCATTCTTGAATTAAAACTTTTAAAATATAGCCTTATTCTAAGCCATACATGTGGTACATACTAACTATATTTCAATTATATTTTAATACACATCAGAGTATTATGTTGGTGCAAAAGTAATTGCGATTTAAAAGGTTATAAGTAACTGCAAAAACCATGATTACTTTTGCACCAACCTAATAAACACATAACTATTAAAGGCAATCTCACATATTTCATTATGGGAAACACTGAGGTAAAACAGGGAAAGAACCTGATGTTTAAGGTGACAATATGAGAAATTGTGTCTCAAGTTTCAGGTATGGCTCCAAATTTGACATGACATGACAATGTTTAGTGAAGATTACTGCTTTCTTGATGTAACAGAAATCAGAAAGGAATGCACATTATGAATTTGCTATGCTTGTGGCTACACCATCTATTAACCATGCCAGCTTTGTTTGCAAAATAACTAATAAGGACAACCATCAGTGCAATGATCTTATTTGCGCGTGCAAATTCAAAGGCATACAGTGAAAAGGGTAGGTGCATACACGTCTTCACAGGTTTCCCCACTGCATCTGTAAGTACCTGACCTTTAGCATCAATTAAAATCATTATGTATACAGCTGGTGAATGTTATGGGCGACACAGACTCATGCATAATTATCACTTTCCAACAGACTGAGGGGATTACAGAGAGGGGTGGGGGATATTTTATAGAGGTGCCAGCTAAGAAAAGGTCTCAGGGATAGCTGCTATTGGATGTAATCTGCCCTAAAACCTCAAACAACCTATATATACATATAATACACAACAGGTGTTCTAAGTGTAATTCAAGTATAATAAGGGACATACAGGTGGAGAGTTTAGATATCAATGAGGAAAAAACTATTATTTCACAAAGATGGGATTAAAATTATGTGGTTTGTAGAATGGGTTTTGGAATTAGAGATATTTAGCTTCAGGAAAGGAGAGATGAACAAGAGACTTAACAGTCATTGCCAAACATTGGAGGGTTGTCATAGCAAAGAAGAATTGGATTTATCTGTTAATGCAAAAAAGGTGGTAGGATGGAGAAAAGTGGGCAATTCTACAAATAAATTTTAGGCTACAATTAAGAAGCGCATTTTTGGCTGCTCATCATTGGGCAGCTCCGGCAGCATGAGCATGGGTCACATGACCTCTGTGCAGGGAGGGCTTTGCAGAATCTTAATACCAAGAAAGATTATAAAGACCAATTAATTTACCAGCCTCTTCCAAAGCTTCAGTTCTTTGATTAACATTTAGTCTGCAAATAGCAGAGAGTGAATGCCTCCCTCTAGAACCATTAATAACAGACCAATAAGTTATTATAGGTTAATCAAATATTAAAAATATTTCAAGAGCATACCTTTCATTTTCCTTTAGTATGTCCCTTCCTTTTTTCCAGGAGTAGACAGGTTTTGGAGACGCTTTTGGCTTACACTCAATGACAACTTCACCTCCCACTTTGACAAGAGTCACCCTTTTTACGAGGGTTCTTGAAAAATCTGGACCCACAGCTGGAAGAGAACATAGAACATAATTAATTATTATGGGAGATTCCTTTCTGTAATATACTTATTGTTGCCACGGGCATCAAACAGAAGAAGTTAAATTTTTTCTAAAGTAAAGGGAAGTAGCACCCTAAGTTTCGATGGATAATGAAAATTTGAGGTGTAATTTAGAGGTGGTAAAACGCACCAGTTGTAAGTCTACAGACTCATGAATTTGGTATAATCCATCCACCATGAAGGTCAAGATATTGAACATTCCATCACCCTATTGAGAGATTCATTAAAAATAAAAAAAATCCATGTTCAAGTGAACAGAAATTCGTGGGTCCTAGAGCAAATTAAGCCTGAAACATCACTGGTGACAAAAATGCCAACACTGAAGGTACCCTAATTTGGGCACGTCACGAGAACAGAGAGTTTCCGGGAAAAGACAGTAATACTGAGAAAACAGAAGACAGCAAGAAAAAGGAAGACGGAACATGTGATGGATGGACTCCATAAAAGAAGTTCTTGGCGTGATTCTCCAGGAGCTGAGCAGGGCTGTGAGGACGGGACATTGTGGACGTCACTCATTCACAGGGTCGCCAGGGGCCACAGCCAACTCAATGGCACGTGACACACACACAAAATGGAAAAGACAAAACAAGAACGCCCATAAGGCACTTTTCTGATTGTGGAGGTTAACACGTGCCCTCTTCGATACAGTTCTGCCCGTGCTGGGTACGTGTCACCACCAGAGAACGTGCTGATGTGTCTGCGTCATTACCCTCTGTGAGCTCCTAGAAAGGCAGGGCTTTGTTCAGCTTTCCACTACCGCTTGGCTCATGCAGGAAAAACTGTGACTTGCTCTTAGAAAACTCTATTCCAAGCTCACCACTAGTGTTCTAAAAAAATTCACACATGTTGACACCAAATACATAGTTTTGTGGAAATAACAGCAAAGAGTTAGTTCTTTTCTAAAACAAAAGATATGTATCTGTATCCTCCTGGAAGGAAGATAAGAGCTGCCTTTTTGAAAAAAATCTCCATTTTCCTCTGAGCTAATTGAAGTAACATGTGGTAGGACCTCCTGTGAGCAGAGATTTCTCTCTTAGAATCTCAATTCTACCACATTTAAAATCCTTGACTTGTTACAACGCGACCTGATGGAATTGAAGATTTCAGAGCATGCTGAGTGTGAGATTTAAACACTAACCACAAATTACTTACAGGAGGATAGGGTGTGTGTGTGTGTGGGTGGGGAGAATGAGGGTCAATTTCTTATATGTACCCAAACCATATGCTAATGATTGAAAAAAAGGAAAAAGAGAAAAAAGAAAAAAACAAGCTCCAATGGAAGCAAGTTAAGTCTCTATTAAGTGCTTTTGTTGTGGAAAGATTTTCAGTAATTTCCCACAAGGAAATAAAGACAGGAAGGTTACCTTTCAGTGGGGTGATGTACACCTGGGGCTGGTTTTACTTTGTGAAGGTGAAATTAAGTAAATAAATCAGTAGGCAAGTGAGATCTCAGTTTGGGCATCTCGGAAACATGAGGGGCGTCCCCGATTCAGTTATTCTATAAGTACGATTAATAAGCAGAGTGCAAGCACAGATGCTTCCTTGTAATGAGACAAACACACTCCTGCTCTCATCTGCCAAATCGCACGATAAAAATGACAGGCTTATAAAGAAGACAGGCCTACTCAATATTCATATAACAAGAACACTAACAAAAACAATAACCATCCTAAGAAATACATTACCATGATTAGACAAATTCCTAATAGCTAAATCTTACAAAAATGCAGGACTTGTGTATGTGGTGTATGTGTGTGGTAGGTGTGGTGTGTGTGTGTGTGTGCGTGTATGAAGACAGCCTGAGGGAAGAGGGAAGGAGGAAGAGTGCAGACTGCTGAGCTGGGAAGAATGTTCAGACGCACAAAGACTGGAGAACCGGGCCCTCGGCAGGGTCGTGTTGGAGTTCACGGCCAAACCGAGCCAAGAGGATGGATGTGGGGTGAGTGGGAATCATGGCCAGTCCGTTTCGGCCTTGGTGAGCTGTGCTGATGAGTTAGTGGGCTGGGTCTGATTGCTGCAACTCGGGAAAGACATGAAGACGCCAGCACCTAAGGGATCCCATCACCGGTCCCCCAGGCACTGATCCCAGCTCCACCACCTTGCAACACAGAAAGGTTCTTGTGACACAATGCTCATTCTCATTTTAGGCAAACACCTGAATCGACACATTAATGTAAAAAAAATCGACTCTAGAAGTTTTTTAAAAAGGGTATTTTGTGAAATAGATACAAATCCATATCACACACAACTCCTTTCTTGAAAGTGTATCTTGTTACACTTATGTATTTTCATCACTTTAAACTGACATTTTTCATCTGTTCAGGAGGAATTCTGCAGTTGCATCTGAAACGAGGTTACATAAATCAAACTGCACAGCACCTGGGTGTGTTTGTCAAAACACCTGCGTATTGCTTTTATGGGGGTTGAAAGAGCATCATGTGGGGCCACACAGAAGGTGGAACACGGTCCCACTTCAAAAGCATTTGTGCTGCCGTAGTTATGTGCATATTACCTTTTGGAT